>NC_141691.1:1047169882-1047769882 GCF_964263255.1 Lissotriton vulgaris | reverse complement strand
TCGAAGAGGGTGGGGGGGGAGCGCAGCGCGCCAGTCAGCTGGCCATCTTGTAGCACCTTCATTGTTCTAGGCCTCACGCACTGGGGCTTCTATGGTAGCAGCCTGCCCGATTCAGGGGGGACCACAGCGTCTTCTACTAGCCGTAGCGCCCGGAGCTTGGGAGGCATGTGTCGCGCATGTTCTACTGCACATAAATATTTCCCCAGGGGATGCCACACCGCCTTAAAGCGTGTGTCGCGAGCCTGTAATCTAGCTGTGAAAAGTTCCATTGTTATGACATGCCAGAGTCGCTCAAACCACGCAGCAATGGGCGGCGCTTCAGTCTTTTTCCAATATAAAGCAATGATCTGCTTAGCTGCCCCTAGCATTTGAAGCGCCAATGTCCAGTCACTCCGCGTTAGAGCCTTCAGGCCAGCAAGTTTGACACCCAGTAGTAGCGTGCTAGTGGCTTCAGGCAGAGGAAACCCTAGTACCCCTCTGATGTGGCTTAAGATCTCCTTCCAGAAGAGGGTCAGCTAAGAGCGGGTCCACCATATGTGTAGAAAATCGCCAGTCGCAGACCGACACCTCCAGCACTCAGGGGAAGAGGCCGGGAACATTTTGTGTAGACGCTGTGGCGTGTAGTACCACTGGGTCATTATTTTATATGAATTCTCCTGTTGTGGTATGCTATGATATATTTTGGGTATGTCTCGCCACAGATGGCACCACTGTGCCGAAGTGATGTCTGAGATGGAGAGCCAACGCTGCTGGTACGGATGAGAGGGTGGCGTGTGAGGGTGCTGTAGGATCTGATAGATTTTTTGAGATCAGGCCCTTCGATTCAGTAAAGGAGCGAGCTAGCCGCTCGAACTGAGTGAAAGCGCGCGTGGCCACCTGATATGTGTCATCTGCCAACACCCAATGCCTCAGTTGAGCATATTGCATCCCAACCTCGGGTGGTACTCGGAATTCCTCCCTGCAGTGGGCGAAGGTCTTGAGAGAGCCCCCATCAAATAAATCCGTAAGTACTCTACAGTTGCCCTGTGACCACTTATGGAAGGGCCTAGTGTGATGAACGCCCCGTCTTAGATTTCCATGCCACATCCCAGATGGTGCGCCCAGTCACAGCTCTGCCCATGTGTAACCACCCCTTCTCGCTCTCAGTTACGCCCCATTTTACTATAAAACGAAGATGCGCTGCCCAATAGTACTCCACCAGGTTAGAACAGGCCAGTCCCCCCCCGATCTCGTGGCGCCAACAGAAGAGCTTGGGAGAAGCGGGGCCTCCCCCCCCCCCAGATGAAGTTGGTAAGGTCACGCTGCAAACCTCTTATGTTATACAGCGGTATGGGGAGACACTGGAATAAATATAAGATTTTGGGTAGAATGGACATCTTAATTGCATTGATTCTGCCCAGCCATGACGGCACAAGCAGTTTCCACCGCCACAGATCTTCAAGGACCGATCGTCGGCATTCCCTCCAGTTGACTTGCGTCCAGTCGTCCAGCGAGGGGGTCAGATGGAGGCCAAGATATCGGATATGCTGGGCCGTCCACCGTTAGTGGGCTATCTGCTCCAAATGAGGGATTTCTGTCTTCGGGATGGTAAGGTTGAGGGCCCAGGACTTATTGTGGTTGATTCTTAGGCCAGAGACATGCTCAAAGAGGCACAGCGCTGAGTGCACTGCCGGCAGGGATTCTCGGGCTTTGTGAGTGTAAGGATAAGGTCATCTGCGAAGATCGCTACTTTGTGGTCTTTGCCGCATAGGGGGATACCATGAATGTTAGAGGCCCGGCGAACCATATCCGCTAGAGGCTCTATTGCCAGGGCAAATAATAGGGGCGAGAGCGGGCAGCCCTGTCTGGTTCCCCTACCGATGTTGAACGGCTCAGTGAGCTGCCCGTTGACTCGGATCCTGGCCCGTGGCGCAATGTACGGCGCCATGATCCTAGTGATCATCTTCTGGCCGAGCCCTATCTTATGTAGCACCGCCCTTAGGAAGGACCAGTCCACCCAGTCGAACGCCTTTTCCCCGTCTAACGAGAGAAGGCAGGCTGGGATCCTCCAGTGGTGAGCCTTCCCCACAAGGTGTGCAACCCTGCGCACGTTGTCTGCCCCCTGTTGTATATTTTGAAGTCAGTGTTTAGTAAAGCAATCGGGCGGTACGACGCGCACATTGTAGGGTCTTTCCCAGGCTTCAGGATTAAGGCGATTTCCCCCAATCCCATAATAGGGGACGGTCCCTTCTCATCCATAAAGGAGTTATAGAGCCAGAGCAGGTGGGGTCCGAGCTGCGCCTGAAACATGCGATAGAAGGATAGAGGGAGCCCATCAGGCCCCGGAGGTTTCCCCAGGGGGAGCTCTCGGATGGCTGATGCTACCTCCTCCTGTGTGATCGGTTCCTCCATTAGCCTCGCATAATGGGGATGTAGTGTCGTCCCCCCATACTGCCCTAACACTTCCTCCACCAGCTCCGGAGTAAGTATGGGCGAATTTTGCGAATCTCGCGTTCGCGAATTTTGCGGATTTGCGAACTCGCAATCCACAAAATCCGCAAATTCTTGCAAATTTGCGGATTTTTTTTTTTTGTGTTCGCAAGGATTTCTGCCAGTTCGCGAGGGTTTCGTACCAGTTCGCAATTGCGAACTTACATTTCGGCGCGCAATGGTCGCAAATTATGTTGTTTCTACGTCTGGTTCATCATCACAGGTTCCCAGCACCACTGCAACCCTCTGTTACATCAATGTCACCCTCTGGTTTATCATTACTGTAGATTATGGGGGGGGAAAGCAAGCACACCAGCCCTGCTTCAACTGAGATGAATTAATTTGGGGTTAGTTTATTAATGTGTCACTGTTTTAAAATTCCAGTCTGGCACCTGCTTCCTTATCTGTAATTTTGCTTTCTGTTGCAGTGCATTTTTTTTCCCCAGGACCTTCTTTGTGGCCTACTTGTAGCTATTGTATGAGCCTGCTGTGAGGGTCAGAGCAGGGTCATACAATTGTTGCAACTAGCAACTGAATTCTGGAGGGGCCCCAGTCAGGAAGCACTACCGGGAATTGTTACTAATGATGAGTTTGAACTATTGCCCCTGCCGAGTGCTTTCAGTTTTGAAAAACTCGTTTTTCTGCAATTTCGCGGGGTTCGCGGGGCGCGAACACGCGCGAGATCGGATTCGGAAGCCGCAAATTCGTGCGAATATGCAATTTGTTTTTTTTGCGGCGTGTTAGTTGGCAAGGTTTTGTGCGTTTTTGCGAGCCGCTCGTAGCGCAAGACGCGAAGTTACCCTCGCGGTCGTTCAAGGGCGCAGCCATCTTGTTTGCCTGACGTATTTCCGTTTCCGGGCGCGAAGTGTAATCTCGCAAAGTCCGCGGCTTGCCAGTACAGTCTCGCGCGTGTTCGCAAGGAAAATCTCGCGCAAACTTACCCGCGCGGTCGTGAACGGGCGCGGCCATCTTGTTTCTCATTCATTGCTATGGTTCTGGGCATGGTCTTTGTATCCTCTGTCAATCTCTGCCATCCTTTGCTTGTTTGAAGTTTTTTTTTATCTATTTGACTTATTATCTATCCCTCTATTTTTCTAGCCCTATATTTTTGTGTTTACTGCTACTTTTGGTTAATTTTAAACTACTTTTGTAAACTCTTTTCTTTTCTTCTCTTCCCTATTCTATTTTCTTTATTCCTTTCCGCCCAGACCATGGTGAAGGGAGCCGGGAAGCATCCCGAGAAGGGGAAGGGTCCCGCACCCCGTGTCCGGCTCCCGTGCGGGCGTTTGAGGGGGGAGCTAGTGATGCCACGGGAGATCTTTACCCCGGAGGAGGTGGCCCAACTCATTTTTTATGTTCAGCGCCGCCTCCCCAGGACCATCATGGGAGGCGGCAAGATCAGTGCCGGGTACGGGGCCCGGGAGCGCCGGAAGCGGTGGGAGAAGGTGTGCCAGGCCATTTACCACCACTCTCGGGTCTGGCGCACCTACAACCAGGCCACCCACCGCTGGACGGATGTCCTGACCCGTGAGCGAGATCTGCTCGACCTCCTTGGCCTTGAGATCCCCGGGCTTGGTGAGTAGTAGTAGCTATGTCTTTACTACTATGTTTTCTCCTGCTGTGTTATTATATTGCAAATTTTTGTTTTTTACCAAGAGCAATAATGCTGCTCATTACATTGTAGGTAAATTTTATTTCAAAATCTTCTGTGCATTTCAGGTACACTGCTCTCCTTCTTCTCAGTAGTGTTGCTACTATGCTTATTTGTTTTAGATTTTGTGTTCATTTCATTGGCCTGTGAAATTATGTATGAGTGAAGTTGAAAGAACTGCGTAATGCTACACACTAAGGTTCAGATTTTTAATTACCGGCGCATCCCTGCAAAGTTGCAGGGATGCGCCAGTAATTGTGCGTCACGCCACCATCACCCATGGTGCGCCGTATTTACAATGCATCGCGCCATGGGCCCAAAACGTCACCAAAGCGTTACGCATCTGTGCCGTAAAGGCGGCGCATTACTGGAGTTGCGTCGCAACGATGGTGCAGCTCCATCAATGCTCTGGGGTGCCCTATCTCCCCAATGCTGCGTCAAGCCGTACGTCTGCTTCAAGCAGGCGCAGGGTTTGAGTCACGCATCATTGTCCTCAAAGTGACTGATTGAAATCTTGTAGATTTCCCTCAGCCACTTTTAGGATGCGTTCCTGCGCAGGAGCGCCCTCCCTTGCGCCGGAACGCCCCCTATTGGCGCAGGGCTTTACAACGTGATGCATCTCCCATATGCGTCACGTTGTTAATATACGCCGCACCATTGCGCCTCTTTTGTGCTGTCGCTGCGTCACAAAAGTCACGCAACAATGGAGCAAAAGAGCCGCAAGGGCCTTCTAAATCAGCCCCTACAGACTCAAGTCCAGTCCTTCCTTTGTACACATGGCGATAAGAAGAAATAGTGGTGGTGGATTAATAGTTTGAGTATTTTAATGACTGGTGAATGTAGTAGGAAACTTTAGTGTTGTCGCTGATCTTCAATCACGATGGACTTTGGCTGTCACTTTGCGTGCTGCGGACTGCTGCCTGCCAATCCTAGGCAAACCTTTTTAGTACTTTGTTTAGTGAGTTACATAGGGTAGTTTCCAATTCGACGGTCCGCAAATCAAGCAATACTAAAGTAATGACGTAGTCGACCACATGAGATTGGTCAATAATATATCCCGTGGAGTCGTTCCCTATTTGCTATTTTGCAAAAATATTTTGTTACTTTGTTAGTTCTTTTGAAATGTTTGATTTGGTTGAGAAATATCATCCATGTTTTCTGTTTTTCTTTCTTTCATGTTGTACATCAGCTTCCCCAGGGGCAAGAGGAGGACACAGGTGGAGGAGGAGGAGGGTGCTGTTGTCGATGCAGGCCAGGACCGGGCAGTCGAGGGCTCCTTTGCTGGCCCCAGTAAGTTTTAATTTTAATATAGAGTACTTATTTTTTCCTAGCGTTCCTCATTCGATTTTTTCTAAATCGTCTTTGATCTTCTTGTAGACAGGATCTAAATTCTTATCCTGCCTCGACTATGACTCCGTGTGGTATTACTAGATTATTCTTATTAGTCTGTCTGTGTAGCTTACTAAGATTGCACATTTGGCATTTCCATTGGAATCCCATTCTAGTCAGCAATAGCTCTATGCACTGAGTGCAGTCCTCTGGGATTGTCCATAATGTCTTTTCAAGTATTCTAAATGTTTATGCTTTGACCATTGCCAATATAAAAAGGTGAATGACCACCACCAAGAAAGAATAGGATACTACTTTACTTTTGGTTTGGATAGGAGGACAATCCATTCTACTACTGTTGCAGGGACAAATCTGCACAAACAGAACTATGGACACTAAATAATGCATCGCTTAGCTTATCAATTATAATAGGTGCTGTAACTGTTAGACTTTCCACATACCTCAGTGATAACAGACTTTGTAGTTGAACCCCCAATCTCCTTACTGACTAGATAGTGTGGCAGAGTCATTTAGCTCCCAAAGTCACCGATGGCAGAGGCACGGACTCATGCTTGCAAAAATTCGAAAACCTTTAGCTCATCCACTCTAGTCTGGAGGACCAAAAACCACAGAGTCTATTTAAGTTTAAAAGCTTTATTAAAAGTAAACACATTTATTAAATTCAAGTTTGTCATAAAAGTGAACGTGTAACTGAAAATGGAAAAGTGCTTAGTGCTGACGATTAATTGGACACATTTCTTGTGGTCGAGCCGAGCTCTCACCTGGTTTGAACTTGATCCTGCTCGTGTTCTTAGAAGTCAAGGTTCTGTCTGTTAGGAGAAAAAGTGGTGCGTGTTAAAAAGTAAAAAGCAAACATTCATCAGTTGTGCCAAAAAGTGCAGCAAGACAACAGCCTTCCCTGGAAAAAGGGACATTTTTACTCTAGAGTACACAGTCAAAAATGATTAAATTGTACACTTTTTTTCACATTTCTTTCTTCCTCCTAGACCAAATATTATATAGTAGTGAGTGGTGTATTCTAACATTAATAAATGTACTTTGTAGGTGGAACATCTGGAGACGGGGCCAGCGCGGAGGTGGTGGTGGCATTGGACGAGGAGGACAACTCTGGGGAGGAGGCGGTGCAAGTGCCGGACAAGGACATGCCTGTGAGGGTTCACACGGTGGTGGCGGGCAGAGGTAAGCTATACATTCCTTAGTCATTGCGATTGAAGACTGCAGAGTGTGCTTTCTGCACGGGTGTATTATAAAAAAAGCAGGTAGTAGCCTCCTCTAAATGTACTTCGACTTAGCTGTGAAGTTTTTGGCGAGAAGAATCCCAATCAGATCTGAGGTGAACTTAATGGATGGGATGAACGAAAAGCGAAAGAAGGGTGTAAGTAAGTGTGGAAGCACGAGAAATGTAATGATGACTGGCAAAGAAGAATGATATGTGTTTGCTTGGTCCCCGAGGTGGCTGGGAAGGTAAAAAAATGGTATGGTGCATGGCTGGGTGAATGATGAAGCAAGGATGGGTGGAAGGAGAACAGCCTGGGTGGGTGAGACAGAAACTGTATGTGTGCAATATACTTTGAATGGATGGATGCCTGGATCATTCATGGTACTATCTGACTCTTAGATAGCATATGTGTATCTAGAGAGAGTAGACGGTCACTGGATGAACTAAGTGTTACTTTGAAGAGCATGTAACACCGCACCCGCACGTCCGTTCCAGTGTAGGAAAGGCAAGGAAAAGAAGTTGTAACGTTGTCCAAAGACTACCATGAATAGTAGCAGTAGTTTGTATTGCAACTGCAAGCACAGCATATATCCGGTTATTACGGTGGACACTCCCTACCTCCCTTAATAACTTTAGTTTAGTAGTAGTACGTCATTCATGTGTGGGGGTATCACTGTTCACTCAATAATAAGCAAAGCACCTAAAGTCATCCCATATGTCATCAAATACATCCCATGTGAAGTGATAGATAATCAGATAATTTAGCTTCTTCATTTTCCTTTTCTAATACTCATTTGCACTGTAGGGTGAAAGCTAAATTAATTAAGCAGTAGCCCTTTTAACAGAGTATTCTCAGTGCCACCCGTAATAGAAAAGTAAGAGCTTCACCACCTGCATGTACTGGACCGGTACAGTAACGCAAGTCTGTCTCACTCACCATGGTGTGCGTCTGTTTTTCTCGGGTGCAAGTTCACTGCGCTGGCATTATGCCGGCTTGCATAAGATAACGTACCAATTTTCCTAAACAAGAGAGAAGAAGAAGAATAAGAGTGGTGTACTGTCATAGTCGACTGTAATAGAAGTCCATAGTGCTCGTAGAATTTGTTCCTTAAACTCCCACTAATGTTAGAGCAAGGATGAAGAAGTCGGAGGTTACATAGATACTGTCCTCAATAGTTATGTACTGTGCTTTCAATTTGCTACTTGTACTGTGACAACTTTCTGCTCAATCATTTTGTGTTAATCTTAAGGAGCATTGGTTACAGACTATGTCTTTCTTTTTTCATGTAGTTGCTCCTTCCAAATCCAAGACACCATCAAGGAGGAAGGAGCTGGCTCGAATGGCCCGGCAACGGAGGCTGGATGCCACTGTCGCAGAATATCGGCGGCTGGTGGCCCTGGAGGAGGAGGAGACGCAGTCTGGTACAACAACAACGTCCACTGGGACAGCTGCATCCTCCTCCGTGCGGGCTGCCAGTGCCAGCCAGCGCAGTGCTCCAGCGGTACGGAGCCGGGCTACCAAAGCCAAACGCCACCGCAGCAAAGAAAGCAGCTGCCCCTCACAGGATTTGCAAGGCACACCGGCGCCGCTTATCCCTCAGACTGTCCTACCTGGAGCAGGAGGTCCATAACTATAAGAACGTGGTGGAGGGCCTCCGCTTCGAACTTGCCACCCTCCGCAAGGAGCATGATGCCCTGGCTGCTAATTCCAACAGCACCCTGCCATAGTGTCCCTTGCCCCTTTTTTAGAGACTTTTGGGGGGTGGGAATTGGGAGTTGAGATTTTTGGGGACTTTTGAAGGACAATCGTTGGGGTTAGGGAGGGTCTTGCGGGAGATTCTTTTGTTAGGGCTATAAAAATATACTTTTTGAAACTTTATCTGACCATACCTGTTTTTTACTGCTTTTGAGTCTGGTGGGTGGGGGTTTAACATAACAGTAAGTTTGTTTTCCTGAATAGTCCTAGGACTTTAGTAGTACTACCGTCAATCAAATCTCTCGTCTCTCCTAATACTCCATTATACTACCTCCAACCAAACGCCTATCTTACCTGTAATTTCTGTTTGCAAGTAGGGCTAGGCCCAGGGCTGGCTCCACGGGAAACAGCAAATAAGGTTGGCAATCCTGGGCGGATAAAATTTCCTCATAGCGGTGGTACTAGTGGTGTGACACAGTGGCAGTTGCTTGCCTATGAAAAAAAAGAAAATGAAATCTGGTTTGTCCTCCTGAGCAATACAAAGGTACAATACAGAATATAGCAGATGACAGACGTACACTAGAACAGTGCCACATTGTAGCCTAACAAATGTTAAAGTATAACTAATTCGGTTGAAGTTCTTTGACATTAGCCATGGGTCTTTGTCAAGCAGAGTAAGAATATATCCTCGGATTTCTTCACCAGCCTGTTGCTATCACCTTATCCTCCCCAGCAAGTGTGTGGATTTATTGCTGTAATTTAGTCACACATCAATCAAAACCACACAGCCCGGGGGAAGAGGGTTAGGGTTTGAAAAATGGATGGGTACGGGGGTTTTTGGGAAAGGTTTTGGGAGACAAGAAAAAATAGCACAGCATGGACAAACAATTGTGAACATAAACAAATCTTTGGGTACAAACCTATCCATCAATCTTTGAAAGTGCATGCACTACTGCATGCATGTCAGTTAAAAGTAAGTAGTACTTTCGACAACTGTGGAAGAAAGAATGCGACAGTACAGGGCGTGGATGGAAATATTGATAACTATATTCAACATAAGGTCTCTGTAGCCAGATACCTGAGAGCCTTGCTGGTCACTATAAATCCATTCACAACAACACTCAATGGGGTTGGTCTGGAAGGTATAGTAGATAGAAAAGGAGAAATTGCTTTTTTTCTAGGTGTCCCCTCACTCACCAGGGTTGCCCCTTGGTGACATGCTTCATCATTGGGGCAATCCCAGTCCTCTACGGGCTGGGGCGTGCTGCGACTTGCGAATTACGTAGGAGCACTTACAAATGACTATGTGTGGTGCAGATGTGATAGTGGAGTGGACTAAGTGATGTGTTAAGGGATCAATTTAGAAGCAGAGAGAGATCCAAGAAATGCAGTCACAGTCAGAGAAAAAGGCAAGGGATACTGTATCTATGTTGTTGTAGTTGTCCTGTTGGAAGTGGTAAGTAAGTTGCCTGCAGAAAAAAAATCCTCTTATTAGCGGCACTCCTCCATTGCAGCCGACGCTTCGTCCATCGATGTTGGTCACCAGAAGACACCCTGTCCACTGCCTGCCTGATGCTGAATTGTGGCTCGCTAATGTGAAGCCTGACTCCATCCTTTTTTCCCCATTGCAGAGACTGAAACCCGGCCTGTAATTATTCAACGAAAAACAGGAAGTGATATAATATTACAACACCACTGATAAATAAATATAAGGTATGTAGCCTGTGGAGTGCAAAAAGTCACAATTTGATTTTCCTAGTAGACAGTACAATATTTTTTAAAGTGCGTACTCTGTCTGAGTCACCTTTTGAAGGATAAATAAGTAGGGGCAAATTAATGTAGCGGATCTTTCCCCTCAAGCTAGGTGTACTGTAAACTGTGTTTTAGAACAAAATTAGATCTTCCTAGCAGTGCTCCCACCCAGACCCTTACTAAAGCCAGTCGCAAACATGTAGAAGACCCCCAATCAAATCTCAAAAAACGAGGCCTAGCAGAAAACTGGTGACAAAACTTACTTTGAAAGTAAAAGTAGGCCGAAGTACCCCCTTCCTAATTACCCCTTACCCACCGTGGATTGCATTCAAACCACTTGCAAGCAACCAAGCAAAAGTATCCATATCCAGCATCGCTCCAAGACTCGAAATCCCCCCCACTCAAACACATGCAATAGAAATACTGCTAACCCTAAGTTAAGAATAGTGGCAAAGGCTTTCTTTAACTATGCCAAATCCCCCCTTTCCCACCATGGATTTTCTTCAAATGACTTGCAACCAAAATTACACATTCTCACGAGTGCTCTAAGACCCCAGAACTCAGTTGCAAAAATCTAGAACACCCCGAAACACATGCAATCCTGCTGCTAGGGCTAACCCTAACGAACCCTAAGTTACAAAAAGTGCCAAAAGGCTTTTCCGCGAGGATTTTGTCCCAACCACTTCTACCCGGTATTAGACCTTCCCAGGAATGCCCCAAGACCCGCCAACCCACCCGCCAAGAAGCATAACACCCCCAAACAGGCCAAAAGCAAAATCTCATACTTGCAATATTTCTCGGCCTTCGTTCCAAACGCGCTGCGTAGCTAGGCCATAAGCCGGGGTTGCCACGACGGATTTCCTGAAAAGCAAATGCAATCAAGATTAGAGTGTCCCAGCAGTGCTCCCAGACCACGAAACTCACCCACAAACAGACGGAACCCCCCCTAAGAGCACCTCAAAGGCAAGCAAGTCATCAAAAACACAAAAAATTTTCCGCCTGGGATTTGGTCCAAACCACTTTTATCCGGTATTAGAGCTTCCCAGCAATGGCCCCAGAGCCGTCAACCCAGGAGAAAACGAGTAGAAGACCCCCAAACAGCCAAAGAGCAAAAGTACAAAAATGGGGACTTTGTCAATTTTTCACAAATTTCCCAAATCACTCCGCGCGCGCTCTGCAGCTAGGCCCTAACTCCCCTCTGCCACCATGGATTTGCTTCAAACCTCTTGCAAAGTAAAGTATATATAGCCAGCAGTGCGCCCAGACCCCGAAACCCACCCACAAACACCAGGAAGCCCCCCCAAACAGGCCCCCGAAAACGCTACATTGAGCAAAATGTCAGAAATAGCCAAAAAAAAATCCGCCTGGATTTTGTCCCAACCACTTCTACCCGGTATTAGACCTTCCCAGGAATGCCCCAAGACCCGCCAACCCACCCGCCAAGAAGCATAACACCCCCAAACAGGCCAAAAGCAAAATCTCATACCTGCAATATTTCTCGGCCTTCGGTCCAAACGCGCTGCGTAGCTAGGCCATAAGTCGGGGTTGCCACGACGGATTTCCTGAAAAGCAAATGCAATCAAGATTAGAGTGTCCCAGCAGTGCTCCCAGACCCCGAAACTCACCCACAAACACCAGGAAGCCCCCCAAACAGGCCCCCAAAAACGCTACATTGAGCAAAATGTCAGAAATAGCCCCAAAAAAATCGGCCTGGATTTTGTCCCAACCACTTCTACCTGGTATTAGACCTTCCCAGGAATGCCCCAAGACCCGCCAACCCACCCGCCAAGAAGCATAACACCCCCAAACAGGCCAAAAGCAAAATCTCATACTTGCAATATTTCTCGGCCTTCGGTCCAAACGCGCTGCGTAGCTAGGCCATAAGTCGGGGTTGCCACGACGGATTTCCTGAAAAGCAAATGCAATCAAGATTAGAGTGTCCCAGCAGTGCTCCCAGACCACGAAACTCACCCACAAACAGACGTAACCCCCCCTAAGAGCACCTCAAAGGCAAGCAAGTCATCAAAAACACAAAAAAATTTCCGCCTGGGATTTGGTCCAAACCACTTTTATCCGGTATTAGAGCTTCCCAGCAATGGCCCCAGAGCCGTCAACCCAGGAGAAAACGAGTAGAAGACCCCCAAACAGCCAAAGAGCAAAAGTACAAAAATGGGGACTTTGTCAATTTTTCACAAATTTCCCAAATCACTCCGCGCGCGCTCTGCAGCTAGGCCCTAACTCCCCTCTGCCACCATGGATTTGCTTCAAACCTCTTGCAAAGTAAAGTATATATAGCCAGCAGTGCGCCCAGACCCCGAAACCCACCCACAAACACCAGGAAGCCCCCCAAACAGGCCCCCGAAAACGCTACATTGAGCAAAATGTCAGAAATAGCCAAAAATAAATCGGCCTGGATTTTGTCCCAACCACTTCTACCCGGTATTAGACCTTCCCAGAAATGCCCCAAGACCCACCAACCCACCCGCCAAGAAGCATAACACCCCCAAACAGGCCAAAAGCAAAATCTCATACTTGCAATATTTCTCGGCCTTCGGTCCAAACGCGCTGCGTAGCTAGGCCATAAGTCGGGGTTGCCACGACGGATTTCCTGAAAAGCAAATGCAATCAAGATTAGAGTGTCCCAGCAGTGCTCCCAGACCCCGAAACTCACCCACAAACACCAGGAAGCCCCCCAAACAGGCCCCCGAAAACGCTACATTGAGCAAAATGTCAGAAATAGCCAAAAAAAAATCGGCCTGGATTTTGTCCCAACCACTTCTACCCGGTATTAGACCTTCCCAGGAATGCCCCAAGACCCGCCAACCCACCCGCCAAGAAGCATAACACCCCCAAACAGGCCAAAAGCAAAATCTCATACTTGCAATATTTCTCGGCCTTCGGTCCAAACGCGCTGCGTAGCTAGGCCATAAGTCGGGGTTGCCACAACGGATTTCCTGAAAAGCAAATGCAATCAAGATTAGAGTGTCCCAGCAGTGCTCCCAGACCACGAAACTCACCCACAAACAGACGGAACCCCCCCTAAGAGCACCTCAAAGGCAAGCAAGTCATCAAAAACACAAAAAATTTTCCGCCTGGGATTTGGTCCAAACCACTTTTATCCGGTATTAGAGCTTCCCAACAATGGTCCCAGAGCCGTCAACTCACCTGCAAAGAGTTACAACAACACCCCCACAAGTGCTGAGTCTTTCTTCATTGGGCGTAAACCAGCCCTCTGGTTTGATGGAAATAGGAGTCTGGAGGAGGAGGATAGAGGAGCATGTTCTTATGAACTTGTGAACTTGAGCAATGCAGACTGCGGCAACTTCAAATCAATTAGCAAACCAGTGAAGACAGTTCTGCTGATGGGCTTGATTTTGTGATTATCTGATTAAAGTTTGAAATATATTAACTGTGCACAACAAAGAAAGACAGACACACAGGAATAAAAGTGAATAAGGACGAAAAAGAAAGTTATTGATTCGTTGTCTCATTTTCAGGGCTCGGTATCACGGTCCAGGAATAAGAATAAGGCTTCGTCATCATACTCTGCGAATTCAGGCAGGGTGAGCTCAGTGTCACCTGACAGAGTAGAAATTCCCTCATCTATGTTGCTGGCCACCTCCTCTTCATCCGGCACGCTTTCTCGTACTCTGAAATCTGGTGGTATGAGGTGCTGATTCATCTTGATCATTGTTAACCTCTCCACATTTTTGGGCGAGAGGCGGCTCCGTTTGGGAGTTACAATGCCACCAGCAGCACTGAAAACCCGTTCAGAAGACACGCTTGCGAGTGGGCAAGACAAGTAGTTTAAAGCCAGGTTGGTGAGCTGTGGCCACAATTCTTTTTTACCATGCCAATACGCCAATGGGTCAGAATTAACATAGACCTCTGTTGAGTCATTCAGATAGTCCTTCACCATCGACTCAAGGTCCTCATCCAAGGTTCCTCCACTTTGCTTAGCTCTTGCTGTGCCTCTGACCTTTTGAGAACCAAACCCACGCAGAGCTAGCCAATCCTCTTCAGCCTCCAATGTTTCTGTTGTGTCTCGTGCAGATGATCCGGTTGCCGGTGTCTTTAACGGCTGAGAGGTCACTTGTGCCACAGCCACAGGTGCAGAAGTGGATTGTTTTGACTGGGGATGGACTGCTGATGTACTGCCATTTCCTTCAATTTCCAGCCGTTCTCTTTCAAACCTCTTGGCTGACAAGGCTAGCCAACGTTTGTACTTTGGAACATGTTCATCATCAAAAGGAAAGAATGCTTGGCCTGCCAGCGCCTTTTTGTAGCGTGGATCCAGAATAGTAGCACAAATGTAATGCTCTTCTGAGTGGATCTTTTTAAGACGTTCATCACCTTGTAGGAGCTCTAATAATTTCTCAGCCAGAAGCAAAGAGTCTTGGTTTTTTTCATCTTTTTCAAACACAGAACACACCTCCTTCAGTTGGTCCTCCAGCATGTACAACAATGGGATAGCTTTTCCCAAATTAGAGTCCTCCTTGCTGACTGCACGCGTGAAGAACTCAAAAGGACGAAGCATGCGTGTCAGGCTTTGAACTATGTTCCATTGCGCCGCACCCATCCTCAGCTCCTCTGTACCCACTGTAAGGAAATATTGATCGAGTTCCTTATACTGCTCATACAGACGCTCAAGCATGTAGAAGGTTGAGTTCCAACGTGTTACCACCTCCTGGATGAGTGCTTTCACTGGCATTTGACGTTGATATAGCAGGCTCCTCAGCTGCTTCCGGGCCTTAAAAGAATGGCTGAAATGCTTGCACATTTTTCGGCAGGTGTCCAATACACTGTACGCTGCACTGCCTTTATTACCCAAGAATCTTTGGACAACCAGGTTTATACAGTGCGCCAAACACGGCACTCTGAAATAGTCACCCAGCCTCATGGCCTTGACTATATTGGCGCCATTGTCCGTGGAAACATAACCAACCTGGCGTTTTTTTGGGGACAGCCACTTAAGGACCTTTGTGTTAAAGACATCCAAAATGTTTTCTGCTGTGTGACGTTTCTCCAAACCAAACATGGCTAGTGTTGCATGTTTCCGAGCAGCTTTAAAAACAATGTCCGCGTCAACACCTGCGTTTAGCTTTGCTTTAGCCCCTGAAAAAGAGACCCAGTGTGCAGTGATGCACATGTAATCAGCGCCTGCGCCACTGGTCCACATGTCTGTTGTCAGATGTATAGTGTGAACAGCACTCTTCTGCAAAGCTGCCCCAATCACCTTCAGAACATCTTCATGTAGTGCTGGAACTGCAACTCGGGCAAAATAGAACCGGCTAGGAACCTTCCATTTAGGGCAGAGCGCTGCCACTAATTCTAGAAAACCAACCCCTTCTACAAAAGAAAAAGGGAGAAGGTCCAGAGCTAGCATTTTAGCCAGCTTAGTGTTATACAGACGCATCAGTGGGTGGTTGCGTTCATATTGCGCTTCTGTAAACAACATCTTTTTAATGTTGCCCTGGACCAAGGATTTACGGGATGATGATGATATCTTCGACCCAGTTACGCTCGCTGATGAACTTTTCCGCATTGATGTCTCACTCTCTCCCACACTCTTAGTGTGCCTCACATGGGGTGTGCTGCTGACAGGGGTACTGGGTGTAAGTGAAGTGTTTGAATCGTCTTCTGCCTCCTCGTCATCATCAGATGAAAAATCAACGTTTTCATTACGTGCAATTCCGGCTTGCTTAAACGCCTCTAGGTGCGGAAACCATTGGACAGGGTGCGCTCTCTTAAGATGACCTCTCTGGCCTCCGGTACCATAGTTAGAACCAAGCTTACCACGACCAACTCGAAGCTTACAAATGCTACAAATGGCTACGTTTTCCATTTTTGGGCAAACACTAAAGAAGTCCCAAACTGGAGACTTGAAATGTCTTTGGGGGCCGGAGGAGGCGGCGATACTGGTGGTGGTGGTCCTGCTGCTAATGCCAGATGAAGTGGAGGATGTGGATTGCCGAACTTCAGTACGTTTTGCACTTTCACCACCACGAATTGAGGTCGAGGTGGGTACCTTCTTGCGAGGAAGAAATATGGAAGCGGTAGGTTTTGGTGTACTACTTAACTCCAAATCTAATGATTCCATTTCCATTGCCTCCTCGTCGACATCATCATCACGCTCAGCAGCTTCTCGGGATAGGGTCAAAATGTCTCTTTGCTGCATGCCCGGTGGGGCTGCAGTGACCTTTGTGATGACTGGCTCGTCGTCATCGTGAGAGGCTTCATCACCAGCAGTATCTGTCACTTCTTGTTGAGCCTCATCACACTCCATAGCTATGAGTTTTTCGACGACCTTCCTTTTACGCTTAGGTATCTTTGTAAGATCATGGTGTGCCTCACTCTCAGACGGCAGTGGTGCTGGTTCCCAATTGTGATCCGTATCATCAGAAGGAGGTGTGCTTGAAGAAGATGTAGACACCAGCCTTGATCTCTTCCTTGCTAGGGGTGTGGAAGACAATGAATGATCATCAGGAGGAGTGGCTTCCTCAAATGATACCTCGGTTTGATTGTCAATTTCCTGATGTGCCCCTACTTCGGGAGGAACAACTATTGTGGGCACTTGTGACCCTCCATGCACCTCTGCTTGCGCATCTCCTTGCGCTGCCTCTCCTTCCACATGTACTTGGGCGTGTACTTGCACATGGTGTTGTTGTTGCGGCTGTGGTTGTTCAACACTTGTCAGATGAGTTACAACAACCTGTGTTGATTCAGGGACATTGCCGCTACTTTCTTGCGATGAGCCAACATCACTGGTCGATGGTGATTGGAGAAGTACACTGACTGCCTCTGAAGCACTCAAGGGCTTTGACTTAAGTTGGCGTGGTGGTGGAGGCACTTAACCCAATGGAGCAGGGGTGCTGCTCCCAGCTTGGTCCCCAGCAGATCCTGCTGCTGCAGGCGTACTTTTTTTTTTGCTCCCAAAAAACGTGGCGGGTGGCACACCAGCCTCCTTGGTAACTTGCTTCTTCTGCTCCTTACTAGCAACTTTCTTGCTAGAGGAGCTACGGAGAAATTTTTTTGGGGCCATCTTCTTCAGAGCAGGTCAGACAGCAGGCCGCAGTTGCACGAATTGTAGAGTTGTCTGAGGCCAGACGTGACGTCGCGTGACGTTATGCTGCACACACACACCGCTGCAGGACTTCTTCCTGGCACTGGTGGTTCTCTTGAGTCTTGTGCACCTAAAAACAATGGAAGACAGAGGAACATCAGTTCAGTTATACACCACAAAAAAAATCGAAAAACACTGCAAAATCAGCACAATCCCATTCCATCCATGCCCTCCATGATGTTTAAGTTCAAGACAGCCCACAGAAAGACTAGGCCCATGCTAGACTCAAATACCCTGCCCTGGTGAAAAGGCCACAAGTACAGGCCCAAAAAACGAAAATCACTGAAAAATCAGCACAATCCCAATCCATCCATGCCCTCCATGATGTTTAAATTCAAGACAACCCACAGAAAGACTAGGCCCATGCAAGACTCACTACCCTGGCCTGGGCATAAAGGTTGAAAAGTAGGCAAAACGGTTGCAGGCCTAACAACAAAGCCTGCATTCAAAATGGCCACTTGCCTCTCCCAGCACATGGCCAGTGCCTGTAGCAGCACTCAAAATGGCCACCAGCCACATGGCCTGTCCCTCCCCATGAACACCCCCAAAAATCGAAAAACACTGCAAAATCAGCACAATCCCATTCCATCCATGGCCTCCATGATGTTTAAGTTCAAGACAGCCCACAGAAAGACTAGGCCCATGCTAGACTCAAATACCCCTGGTGAAAAGGCCACAAGTACAGGCCCAAAAAACGAAAATCACTGAAAAATCAGCACAATCCCAATCCATCCATGCCCTCCATGATGTTTAAGTTCAAGACAGCCCACAGAAAGACTAGGCCCATGCTAGACTCAAATACCCCTGGTGAAAAGGCCACAAGTACAGGCCCAAAAAACGAAAATCACTGAAAAATCAGCACAATCCCAATCCATCCATGCCCTCCATGATGTTTAAGTTCAAGACAACCCACAGAAAGACTAGGCCCATGCTAGACACAAATACCCCTGGTGAAAAGGCCACAAGTACAGGCCCAAAAAACGAAAATCACTGAAAAATCAGCACAATCCCAATCCATCCATGCCCTCCATGATGTTTAAATTCAAGACAACCCACAGAAAGACTAGGCCCATGCAAGACTCACTACCCTGGCCTGGGCATAAAGGTTGAAAAGTAGGCAAAATGGTTGCAGGCCTAACAACAAAGCCTGCATTCAAAATGGCCACTTGCCTCTCCCAGCACATGGCCAGTGCCTGTAGCAGACTAGCAGCACTCAAAATGGCCACCAGCCACATGGCCTGTCCCTCCCCATGAACACCCCCAAAAATCGAAAAACACTGCAAAATCAGCACAATCCCATTCCATCCATGGCCTCCATGATGTTTAAGTTCAAGACAGCCCACAGAAAGACTAGGCCCATGCTAGACTCAAATACCCCTGGTGAAAAGGCCACAAGTACAGGCCCAAAAAACGAAAATCACTGAAAAATCAGCACAATCCCAATCCATCCATGCCCTCCATGATGTTTAAATTCAAGACAACCCACAGAAAGACTAGGCCCATGCAAGACTCACTACCCTGGCCTGGGCATAAAGGTTGAAAAGTAGGCAAAATGGTTGCAGGCCTAACAACAAAGCCTGCATTCAAAATGGCCACTTGCCTCTCCCAGCACATGGCCAGTGCCTGTAGCAGCACTCAAAATGGCCACCAGCCACATGGCCTGTCCCTCCCCATGAACACCCCCAAAAATCGAAAAACACTGCAAAATCAGCACAATCCCATTCCATCCATGGCCTCCATGATGTTTAAGTTCAAGACAGCCCACAGAAAGACTAGGCCCATGCTAGACTCAAATACCCCTGGTGAAAAGGCCACAAGTACAGGCCCAAAAAATGAAAATCACTGAAAAATCAGCACAATCCCAATCCATCCATGCCCTCCATGATGTTTAAGTTCAAGACAGCCCACAGAAAGACTAGGCCCATGCTAGACTCAAATACCCCTGGTGAAAAGGCCACAAGTACAGGCCCAAAAAACGAAAATCACTGAAAAATCAGCACAATCCCAATCCATCCATGCCCTCCATGATGTTTAAGTTCAAGACAACCCACAGAAAGACTCAGTCCACCCACCACTGAGTACCCCTGGGCAAAAGGCCCCAAAACAGCCCAAAAATCGAAAATTCCAGAATTTTAGTTGCAGCAACTGTAATGCCCCAAACAAACTTACTTGTAAAATTTCTAATCCAACAGTGATCCAAAGAAAGTCAAAAAGGCCTCAAATCCAAATATCCAGCAGCATCCACAAAAAGTAATCCTTCCAGCTCCAGATCCAAATGAAAAGTGACCAGGAGATGGACAAAGCACTGGGAGGAGCCTGCTGGACAGGAACAGGAAGTTGAAGACTGTGGGGCACTTCCTTCCTCCCACCCCCCTCCCCCCCTCCCCAAAATGGACTCCTCGCTAAAAAAGTGCAGGCAAATGTCAACCTAAGGAGTTATTCAGATAAAAATCATCATTTCAAGAAGGTTTATGCTGCTTGCTGGTGGATTTCTTGTGCAGAATTGCATATTTGATATTTTCGCTTCTGCGAGATTGTTGCTGCTCGCCGCATCTCAAATCTCGCAATTGCGAAGTACCGCGAGACGTGATCTCGCCGTACTCGCGTTGACAAAGTCTCGCTGTGCAAGTTGGCAAGCCGCGATGACGTAATCGCGCTCGCCAAATTCCCGCGGGATCACACAGCAAGATCCAAAATGGCGCAGCACTCGCAAAATATCGAGAAAAACAACTCGGCAAACGATGATAAACGCCGCGCGCCGCAAAAATTGTATCACCAACAACGCGAGCCGCAAAAAAATCCGCTGCGTGCGAATTTGCGGATTTTGCGGGAAATTCGCAAATCTCGCGGATTGCGAATTTCCCAAAAATCCGCAAAATCCGCGAGCGTAACGGATTTTCCGCCCATGCTTACTCCGGAGGCGGTTTCTCCTCCTTATACAGTGCTGCATAATAGTCCCTGAAAGCTGCCGTCTCGACCGCAGGGTAGGACAGCCCTGATCCTGCAGCTCCGCCTTCTTTATGTCTCCCGTCAGCTTGTCCTCCATCGCTCGTGCCTCGCGTGGCCTTGAAGGCGTTCCAGACCACTGGAAAGGGCGTCTCAGGCAGGTCATTACACGCGAAATAGGAGACAATGGTCGCCCTGATGTCTTCCACGTCTGCCGCATCCCGAAGGATACTCAGCGGCAGACACCACCTCAGTTCCCGGGCAGGGCAAGCGGCCGGGTCCTGCAGGAGTAACTCAACATGGGCGTGGTCGGAGAGCGAGATATCGGACATAGTGACCCCGAGGGTATCGCGGGAGAGATCATGAGAGATAAATAAATAATCGATGTGAGAATAGGATCGGTGTGCATGTGAGTAGAACAAGTACTCCCTCCTGTCTGGGGAGAAGTAACGCCACGCATCAAACAGCCCTAAATCCGTTATCTGCTGATGCAGCGCCGAGGACATTGCTCCCGCACCACTGAAGGAACTCTCACTCCGGTCCATCTCAGGTCTCCAGACCAGGTTAAGGTCCCCCCTAGGATGAGCGAGGGGTCTCCCTGCGGCACCTGCTCCCTTAAAAGGTCTCGCAGGTCTCAAAGGTAGTGGTTTTGCGCCTGGTTAGGGGCATAAATATTACACAGAGTGAAGCGGCGGTGCCCAACCTCCACACCAACTCTAAGGAAGCGCCCATCACCACCTCTAAAGGGCCTGTCGCCTCCCCGCCTGATGCCAGCCCTACACAGTATCGCCACTCCTGCTGTCTTTGTGTCAGCTGCAGCCCAGAACTGAAGAGGTTACCTAGGGTGTGCCATGCGTGCGGTGTCAACTTGCAAGAGATGCGTCTCTTGTAGGAATATGATGTCTGGATTCTGTCGAAGGAGATAGTGCCACGCCTGCTTACGCTTATTGGGTGAGTTAAGGCCCTTCACGTTAAGCGTAAGGACCTTCAAAGGGCCAGGCGTGTTTACTGCCATGCTAGGGTCTTGTCGTGAGTCATTCACGCCCCCTTAACAGTCATCCTGCACACTCCACACTCACAGTAGGCATGCACTCGCACAGTCCCACACCAATCCATTGCCCAGTGCCCCCTCCACGCACTCCCCTGAGAAGGAAAAGGAAAGGGAAAGTAGAAGAGAAGGTGGAAAGGACTAGAGAGAGAAAGAGCGGCCAATAGGGCCACCCATCTTTGCACAACAAAAGCGGGCAACAGGGCCATAGTACACTGTCCCCGTTACAGGGCATCCTGCACCCGCAGGTTTGGACGCACTCTGGGATGTCACTCCCTTAGGGGCAGACCGAAGAGGGTTTGTGGCGGTCTTAAAGATCTAACAACTGAGGGGCTCCCACTATCCCCCCAACCCACAATCCGGGAGCCAGGGTAGTGTGTGAGGAACCGCAATGCGTGAAGTAGTGTGGCTCACTGGTTAGAGGCGGCAGACCCGAGAGCAGAGGACGGCCCGGGACCAGGGTTCGATTCCCGGCGCGGCAGGTTTCTGGACCAGGGTCAGCGGACCCGATAATTCTCTCGCCTCGGTGCCCACTCTGATCAGCATTCACACTCGGCAACTCTGGGCATTAGCTTGCCTCATCTTCACTAACGGCCCCACCAGACCACCGGGGATGCCTGGTCTCACCCTGGAGATACCCATTAAGGGACCATCTCTCAGGGAAGCCAGGAAGGGTTTCGCAGCGGTCGAAGCGCCTTGGGACCCTACGGGTAAGTAGTGCGCTATATAAATGCCAATACATTTACATTTACATTTACAATGCGTCCCTTCCTACAGGTTCATGTGTGCTTAGGTGTGAAGCCTCCCCTCCAGGAGGTAATAAGCAGACGCCCCGCATTTCATGGTGTTGGGGATCGCCCGCCGGACTATTCTTTATCCCCTTCAAGGGATCGGATATGAGCTATGATGTCCTGTTTGGTCTGAGAGGGTGAACGCTCAGTCTTGGGAGACATACGATGCTGCAGATGCACTGTAGTCCAGGATGGTCCAGCCGGTATCCTTTCCTGCCTACGGGGCTGAGATGGGCTCGCCGGTGGTGCTGTTGATAGGTGAATGAGTTGCGCCGCTTCCGTATAGGACAGTATGATTCTGCGCTTGGATTACCACTGAAATATGAGCGCAAATGGATGACCCCATTGGCAGGCGATGCCCATACTGCGCAGTTTTTTGGTCACTGGCCAAAACTCTTGTCTCCTCTTCAGGGTGTTGGGCACCAGATCTTGAAAAATCTGAATCTTGTGCCCCTTGTATCGCAGGGCCGGTTTGTCCCGAAGAAATGGACCCTAGTCAGAATGTCCGGTAGGAGCCCCGGCCTACCCGCGGGTCCAGGTACACGATGGGCTCGATCCAAAGCCGGCGGAGAGGCGTTCTCATCCCCCCAGACCTCGTGCATGAGCTGTGCCACATATCCCATGATGTCCTGCACTCGCTTCCTAGCTCCTCCACTCTATAGTACCCAAACAGATCCTCCCCTCCTCCCGCGGGGCGCAAGGCTACGTGCTGGGATCACCAGTCCCGCTTTCAGGAGCCCGGGCTATCAACACTGAGGGCACGGGCTGGGGTACAGCACAGAACACCCGGATGCCTTCCACAACCCGGGACGAAGAGGGCAAGGGTCACACCAGGGCAACAGGATCCCCCCTGCTTTAATCCATTGAAAGTAAATGCCTGCTCTGGTGCACAAGAACACTCCTCTCAACTGTCGCCGTCTAACCCAGAGGTATTCAAGGACAAGTGTGAGCTTAGACCGGCCACTACACAGCTAAAGAAGGCCTCCGCGGCTTCACCAGCAATGTCCCCTTCAAAGGCACCCAGTTGACAGTTAGCGCACCTCTACTTTCAAACTGCAGTCCACGCCGCTATTTCCCCAAGCCGTCGCGCCAAGCTCCACTGTTGGCGCCCAAATCTCAAATGGTGGGAGAAGCGAAGTTGTCCGACTAAGTATTCCAGGCCACTACAGCAAGCCCCCACACTGCACCAAGCACCCTAATGTCCAGCTAGCCACCCAAAGCGCAGGGGGTCCACATAAAGGGTGAGAGGCTGTCCACACCCTCCCCACCCAAAGGTCCGTTGCTCAAGGCGCTGGGCCTCTCAAGTCAATCCCCACATCCAAAAAATGGCGGGCTGCGCTTTCCACTGCCGCCCTGCTCCCCGGACCAGTTCCGCTCACCTTGGTGTCTGGTGCTGTCCCAAGTCAGTTCCCCGCTTCAGTGTCTCACCGGAGAGCCAGGCCTCGCCCACAGCCAATGCCTGCCGCCTCAAATCTCAGGCCCAGTCCTGTCGAGGGCCGCTTCGTTGGTTGCGCCGCCGAGTCTCTTCACTGCGACCCGAAGGCAGCCTTCGATATCCCAGGGGTGGACCAGTCACTCACCTCCCAGAGAAAGCTCCTTCAGGCCGCACCATCAGCCCCTCTGAGGCCCGCCGCATTCCAGTCCTCAAGGTATCCCGTTGGCGGGTGGCCGACTGCCCAGCCACCACGCAGTTTCAGGGCCACACCTCAGGGCCACTGTCCATAGGGTGCCCCTAGACATGCGTGCTCCTCGCCAGTTAGCCCTCAAAATGGCGGGTCGCGTCTGTTTCTGGATCCCAAGCCCCCGGGACCGGGTCGCCTTCTCCGAAGTTCTGGGTCGCTTCCCAGGATTTTAACCCCCTCTTCTCCATGTTGCCGGAGTGAGGGGGATTCTGCACGCACTACAAGCGCCCCCGCCAACTGCCCGCAGGTCGCGGTCCCTGCTTTGCACTGTAGAGGATTGCAGGGCACTGCAATGATTCCTCCGCTGGTCTCGCCACAGTCGGCTCACTGCCACACAATCCGGGGCCGTTTTCTTGCCTCGCCGTGCCTCAGAGAGGGTCGCTGCTCCAGTTATAGGAGGGCCCAGCCCTCCGTTGCAGGTCTCACTCCTCCGAGGCGTATAAAATGGCGGGCCACCTTCTTAGGCCCGCGACCGGGGGGTCCAGGGTGCATCCACGGGCACCCGACAGCCAGACCTTCGTAATGGGCCCCGGGGCCCGCACTCGTCACTCTCTCACCAGGGCTCGCTGTCCGATCGCCAAGCGCGGGTCCTGCTCCGCCAGGGGATCCTAAGATGGCGGGTCGCTGCACCAGGCCTGTCACCCGTCTCCACCGATCTTCGTGGACCAGCTGCCTCCCGAGGGGATTTAAACTCGTCCGCTGCCTCCTGTCACATCGACACCCTCTGTGATTCCGGGGGGGGGCAATTTCAGGGCCCCCCAGCTCCGTTTTAATTGCTATTGATGGCGGGTGACAACGGAAGCCCCACCAGAGCACGTCTGCTCACATTGCCTGGTAAGCCACGCCCCCCGAGTGAGGCCTTTTGATGGGCCCACCTGGAATTGAAAATGAGAACTCCCCTCATCCACTGCAGGTGGCTGCTCCACACAGAAAGCAGACAACACAGGGACACTGACGAATGTGTCACGCTGTCGGCAAATTACACTGGGATTAATTCAGCACATTTCATTGAGGCCAACCTAGTTGCAGCTCAATAATAGCTGCTGGATCCAGGATCTGACTCTATCCCCCTCATTACCTGCACTGCTTGTGGAGTAAAGTAAAATATACAAATTGATGGACGGAATGTTGCACAATGGCAAAACATTCACCCCCAGTCACAGATCTGGGTTTAATCCATCGTTATTTTGCTCACCAAGCCACCCCAGTTCAGACATGGCCATATGCAAATCAGTCTTGACCCTGTGCCTCATGGGAACAGTCCAGCATGAACTGCCAAGCCATGTCTTCCCTGGACCGGAATTAAGCATCCTAGGACCGGTTTCTGGCTATCAGCCGTCTTCAGCCAAGATAGATTGACTCCAGTGGCGTAGTGAGCAAGGGACCCATGTCTGGGCATACCCTTCCCACATAGGATGAACAGCAAAACACACAAGATGATGGACGGAATGTTGTACAATGCCAAAACATTCACCCCCAGTCACAGATCTGGGTTTAATCCATCGTTATTTCGCTCACCAAGCAACCCCAGTTCAGACATGGCCATATGCAAGTCAGTCTTGACCCTGTGCCTCATGGGAACAGTTCAGCCCGAACTGCCAAGCCATGTCTTCCCTGGACCGGAATCAAGAATCCTAGGTCCGGTTTCTGGCTATCAGCCATCTTCAGCCAGGATAGCTTGACTCCCAGTGGCGTAGTGAGCAAGGGACCCACGTCTGGGCATACCCTTCCCACATAGGATGAGCAGCAAAACGCACAAGATGATGGATAGAATGTCGCACAATGGCAAACCATTCACCCCAGTCACAGATCTGGGTTTAATCCATCGTTATTTTGCTCACTAAGCCACCCTAGTTCAGACATGGCCATCTGCAAACCAGTCTAGATCCCTGTGCCTCATGGGAACAGTCCAGCCTGAACTGCCAAGTCATGTCTTCCCAGGACTGGAATTAAGCATCCTAGGACCGGTTTCTGGCTATCAGTCGTCTTCAGCCAGGATAGCTTGACTCCAGTGGAGTAGTGAGCACGGGACCCACGTCTGGGCATACCCTTCCCAAATAGGTTGAACAGCAAAACAAACAAGATGATGGATTGAATGTTGCACAATGGCAAAACATTCACCCCCAGTCACAGATCTGGGTTTAATCCATCAGTATTTTGCTCACCAAGCCACCCCAGTTGAGACATGGCCATATGCAAATCAGTCTTGACCCTGTGCCTCATGGGAACAGTCCAGCCTGAGCTGCCAAGCCATGTCTTCCCTGGACCGGAATCAAGCATCCTAGGACCGGTTTCTGGCTATCAGCCGTCTTCAGCCAGGATAGCTTGACTCCGGTGTCGTAGTGAGCACGGGTCCCACGTCTGGGCATACCCTTCCCAAGTAGGGTGAACAGCAAAACACTCAAGATGCTGGACGGAATGTTGCACAATGGCAAAACATTCACCCAGTCACAGATCTGGGTTTAATCCATCGTTATTTTGCTTACCAAGCCACCCCAGTTCAGACATGGCCATCTGCAAATCAGTCTTGACCCTGTGCCTCACGGGAACAGTCCAGCCCTAACTGCCAAGTCATGTCTTGTCGTGTTGGATCCATGAGCTCTGGCCGATTCCTTGCAGGTGGTGGCAATCGTGTTCACACAGAGGGCAAACAAAACTGGCCAGAAC
The DNA here is from genome assembly GCF_964263255.1 of Lissotriton vulgaris. Taxonomy (NCBI): domain Eukaryota; kingdom Metazoa; phylum Chordata; class Amphibia; order Caudata; family Salamandridae; genus Lissotriton; species Lissotriton vulgaris. Next base: position 1,047,743,488 of record NC_141691.1, on the reverse strand, counting down.
AGCATTAGTTTCGAGTCCAGCCTGTAGTGTTGTGGTTCTGGGCCTCGTGATGAGGACACAGAGAACCGTACAACATAGTAGTGGCCAGTAACTTACACACGCCTAGGAACCCCAGGCTATTTATAAGCACACACACGTGCTGGTCGAGCGTACGCCGGGCCAGCTCTTTGCTTTACGTAGAAGGGTCTAACTGGGGAACACCCCATACTCACTGGGATTGGCAGGAACTCCTCCGTGTCGCCTGCCGGGACTTTCTTGAAAAATGACTCATTGCGGGTTACACTTTTGTGTCCCCATGATGCCGTCACCCTGGTACCTTTGATTTCGACCACAGTCCATGGATTCAGCTCAAATGGCAGTCTGAACTTTCCATCGGGGTGGCGGTCCCGCACAAGCACTCGGTCGCCAATAGTGTTCAGGGCTCTCAGTTGCGTGCCTCCTCTGGAACACCTCATCATTGGTCTTCATCCGCCTCGCTAGTGACTGATTCGGAGGGTTAAGGGACTCTGCCCACGACTGTTGGTGTGGGATGGTGTCGGTCACCGCTCAACCGAAACATAGGCGGCTCAGGGAGATGCCGGTAGTGCAGTGGGGGGTGAGGCGATACTCTCAGAGAAACTGGTACAGCGCTTGTTCCAGGAGGCTTCCATCGGCTAGGACTATTTGGATCGTCTTGTTCAAAGTCTGCATCAGACGTTCAACTTCCCCATTCGCCTGGGACCACCTTGGGGTTATCCGGCGGTGCTTGATCAGGTGGGATGACAGGTACTCAAGTAGCTCTGCGCTGGTGAACGGTGGACTGTTGTCCGTCTGGAGTTATCCAATCAGGCCATGGGTGGCTTTGATCCTTTCTAGCTTGGGAATGACTTCTCCAGCTGATGTAGAGGAGACGATTTCAATTTCCGGGTATCTCGAGAAGTAGTCTACGACTACTAGCATGTATTTCCCTCCTGGTAGGCTGCCGAAATCTGCGCTGGCTCTTTCCCATGGGGCATTGGGGCCTGCTTTGGTGAGTATGGGCGAGGGTCTGCTGGGCAGGCTGGTTGTGAGGCAAACTGGGCAGCGCTGGATAATTGATTCGACCTGTTGATCTAGGCTGGGGAACCAGACTTTGCTCCTGAGGCGGTTCTTTGATTTTACGATTCCCTGGTGCACCCCAAGTGCAAGGAGGGCTGCCTAGTGAGTCAGGCGCTCTGGCAGGACAAGGCGTGGGTCTCTCAGGAGGCAACCATCTGTAGATATGAACAACTCATGGCACACTTAATGTAGAGCTTTCACAGTGGTCTGGGCTTCAGTCGTGCGGAATGGTGTCTGGTTTTGTAACGTCCTCCAATCCCCCATGGAGATCACCTGGATGGCGATCTGAAGACAGTCATCCTCTCTTGTGGCTTGTATCACTTCATCCAGTGAGATTGAGAGCAGTCTGGATCGTTTGAATATCATTCGCACGTAGTCTTCGGTTGCTGCCGCTTCTGCAGCTTCTAGCTCGGTGACAGGTTTGGCGTGCCTGGATGATCCTTGAAGCAGCGGGATGAGAGGCTTGTGGTTGGTCACAACTGTGAAAGAGTGTCCGTACAGGAAAATGTGGAAATGGCGGCAACCCCACAGTATCGCAATGGCTTCTTTCTCAATTTGAGAATAGCGTTGTTCCGTTGGCGTGAGTGTCCCCCTGGCGTAGGCGACAGGGGCCCATTCTCCACAGGTCTGCTGTTGGGCTAGGACCGCTCCTAAGCCTGTGGGGCTGGCATCCACTACCAGCTGGGACTTGTTTCAGGGATCAAAGTACACCAACGTAGTGTCAGCTGAGAGGGTGGCTTTCGTGAGGCGGAATGCCTCCTCTTGGTCCGCTTCCCACACCCAGTGGCTGGTGATTTTGGTGAGGTCACAGAGGGGTCCGGTCAGGTCAGAGAGGTTTTTGATGAAACGTCCACAATGTGTGACCATGCCCAGGAAGCTGCGGACGCCGGACACTGACGTCAGGGAGGGGGCATTTTGTATGTCCTTTACTTTGTCAGGGTCGGGCCAATGCCTTTGTCGGAGAATCGATAGCCAAAGAAACTGATGTCTCTTCTCAGGAACTCGCACTTTTCGCGGTAGAGAGTGAGTCCACTGTCTCGGATGAGGGAGAATACAGCTTGGAGACGCTGGATGTGTTCTTCCAGTGCCCTAGAATGTCATTGCTCACATTGAGCACACCTTCCAGCCCCTGGAGGACATTCTTGACTATGTTTTGGAAAACTTTGGCAGTGCTGGAGATTCCAAAGTTGGGGCAGGTGTAGCACCAGAGTCCTGCATGGGTGGAGAAAGTAGTAATGGATCGAGAGTCTGGATGAAGGGGACTCTGGTGATAGCCTGAGCAAAGGTCGATCTTTGAGAACCAGTTGGAGCCAGGTAGCTCACTGATGATGTTGTCTACAGTCTGAGTCAGGTGGCTCTCATGTTTGATGGTGAGGTTTGGGACCGTCATGTCCTCACAGATGCGGACCGTGTCCGGTTGCTTCGGCTTCTTTGCGACGACAATGGGTGATACTCATAGGATGGGACCACGCACATTTTTGATGATTCCCGCTCTCTACAGAAGGTGTAGCGCTGTTTCCACTTAGGTTGGAGGTGAAAGGTGATCCTCCTGTGACGGAGTGCGATTGGGGCAACAGATTTATCGATGTGCAGTCGGACTGCTGGGCCCTTCAGACATCCGATTGCTTCGAATAGCGCTCCGAAACCTTGCAGCAGGTGGTCTAGGTTGTTGGCATGCACGGTGAATCCAATATGAATCAGGTTGAGGTCCTGCGTGGTGTGGCAGCCCAATAGAGACCCTGAACCTTCATGTGATACATAGACATTGGCTTGTTGATTTGCGGTTTCATGAAAGAGTTTGGCCTGGAATACCTCACACAGCTTGAGTGGAGACCGGGTGCCGAAGACATAGACTTGTACCCTGGTAGAGCATAGTGTAGGAGGGTTCGGCAAGCTCCTGTAGCCGCTGGCAGCTATGAGATTGATGGTAGCACCTGAGTCGATGAGGGCGGCTACAGCATGTTCTTTTACTTTGACTTGACACATGGGTGTGGAATGTTGGGTGGCTGATAGAGTATTCAGCATTCTGACTACATGAACAGTGGCCTCATCGTCGTCCATGTCACTGCCAGAGGGACCATCGGGATGCAGTTCAATTGCGTGAACTCGCAGTGGCGGGCCATTCTGCCTCCTCCTCTGTGTCGATCGACATACCTTGGAGAAATGATTCACTTTTCCGCAAGTGCTGCAGATCTTGCCATGCACGGGACAGGCTCCTTTGTGGGGCAATGGGCCCCCACACCACCCACATGGGCGACTACGTGATCTCTGCTGGGACGCCGTAGTCTTCGGTCGGGTGGCTCCTGAACTTCAGTGCAAAGGGCACATACTGGTTCGTCCTTGACAGTGACGCTGGATTGGGGTCCATGTGCGCTGCCCTGGTCTTGGACAATTCTTTGGAGCGGCCAAGCGTCAAGATGTCCCTCATTGACATGTTGTGTTCTTGCAGGATCCGTTCGCGCAGCTTGGATGACGTGCAGCCCTGTATTAACTGGGCCCGACTTCGCCGTCCTCGTCTAGGAGGGTGCCGGTGCTCGCCAGTTATTTTAGCCTTGCATAGAAAACATCCACAGACTCCTCCGGTAGTTGGCGAGCTTAGTGGAGCAAGAAAAGCTCGTAGTCTGGATTGGCAAAAGGCTCGAAATAGGCCGTGATGGCATCGCAGCGAAATTCCTTGGGGGCAACGCCTCACGTACTGTCTTAGATATTTTATGGATGTCCGCCCCTCCGAGGTGTGGAGCAGGGATGACTGCGGTGTCAAAATCTGTTTCTAGGCGCTCAACCCATGCCTTCCAGCGTGCTGCCTGGGAGGGTGGGGGGCCTGTGATGGTGAATGGTTCCAAATGAGGACTGATGACATGTGGGTTAGGCAGTGGGCGCGACTGGGATGTCTGATCACTCGGGTTGAAAGGCCAGTAGGCCGGGCACCTGGTGAGGTGCAGTGCTGAGCGGGGCGCTGTATGGTATTGCAGGCTTCGATGGCGGCTGTGTGGCGACACAGGGCGAGGCTCTGCAGGTGTGTGCGCACAGCCACAGGAGGGCGCTGTGGAGTGGGCTCAGGCAAACTTGGTTCACGCACTGCGTGTCTGTGCCAGGAGGGAGCGTGCTGCTTTGTGGCGCCATGTATGGCCAGACAGATGCAGCCAGCAGGTGCGCGACGGAGCGCATGGTGTGCCTGGCAGAGGATGCGGGAGACTCGGCTGGAGCGTCCCCGTGGCGAAGGTGCAGGCGGCAGGCACAGCAGGTGCGGTGAGTCACGGCAGGGTGGGGAGACCACCTCGTCGCCAGTGTAGTGTTGCGGTTCTGGGCCTAGTGATGGTGACACAGAGAGCCGTGACCTAGTTCAGGTAGTGGCCAGTAACTCACTTAACCACGCCCAGGAACCCCGGGCTATTTATTAGCACACACACATGCTGGCCGAGCGTACGCCGGGCCAGCCCATAGCTTTACCTAGCAGGGTCTAACTGGGGACCACCCCTTACTCACTGGGCAATGTGGAGCGGCCCACTGGGACATTACACAGCCTTCTGCCTGTGCCTTGGAGCCGTGTGTGGCCGGACTGGAAACTAGAATCAGCCTTTGCAAAAATGTTCAAACCTACACTCAGGAGCTCGTGAATAGAACGAGGCAGTGCCACCATGATTGGGTCATGGTCAGTCATTTTGTTCCGAAATCCGCACTCTGGCCGGGCTGGTAAAACCCAGAGTGGCAGAATGGCTAGTCCAGACCTGGAGCCATGCCTGATGTCTCTGGTGCGTGCCTTTTCAGGGCCAGACCGGCCGTTTGCCATTCCGGCCTTTCCCCGAAAGGCTGCAGGCCAGTTGGCTGATTCCATTGCAGGATGGGATGCTTACACCCAGTGGTCGAAGTGGGCGGGAACGGCAGGGCGCGGCGTGCCCCTACTTCTTTAATTCTGTAGATTCTGTTCCCCTACTTTTTTATTATGAACATGCGTCCCTGGACGTCAGAAATATCCTGTTCGTGGACGGGCGGGGAGCAGAGAAGGAAAAGGTCTCTGTCTCTTACTTCCTGCCCAGACAAGACAAGGAAGGTGTCCGCTTCTGCTCTGCTGCTGGGAGCTGCTCCTATTCCCTCACGTTCTAACTCCTTCTCACTTTTCCGAAAACCATGAATCAAGAAATGGTTCTCACCGTCTCTTCCTGTCGTCCATTTGTACCCCTGTGAAATGGATGCAAAAAAGAAAAACAATTTTGCTGAAAATGCCGTTTTGACATTTTTCTATTCCAAAGTGCAGCCTCGGAAATAAAATGTTCAAACTCTAAAAAATAATTAAATAAACCAAGATGGAGTGTTCTTAAAGTGGCCAGATCATTTTTTTCAAACCCCAACACATTTTTTTAATACCCCACTTCTCCTCGTGTATGTCTGCCGATCAAAGTGAAAGAAATGCTTCACAAACGGGCTCGGGCCTCTAAGGGATGGTGTGGGAAGGCCATGGGAAGGGTACAACTCTCAGGCAGCCAGTTCAGAGACTCGGCAGGGCGCCCATTGTCAGCACTTTAGCCCACACAAGTTTAACTCGGCCCCCAAGCAATTCTCACACCTTCAGTTCGAAATGGGCTGTACAAGAGGTGCTTGAGGTGGCTGAGAGGAGGAGCTGCGGCCCAAGTGGAGTCTGCACAAAGCAGCTTCCCGAGATCTGAACGTGTCACTTATGTAGATTTCAAGGGCCTCCCACATTCCCTTTTGCCCAGGGCCCCGAAACTCCTAGGACTGGCCCTGCCTGGAGGTACTGCAATACCTGGTTGATGGGTGGATTCGAAAACGAAATGTGTACGGCGGCTTTGTGTTCACAAATGTGGTCTTTTGAAATCATACTGCTTACATTTTGTAAGCATATAAGCAGTGGACATTGAAATGGGTCCTTTCTGGGCCCTGTAGTTATGTCCTTAACTTTTCAGGCAAAAATACTTGTTGATTTCTGAATAATGACTGTACGTTCACCATGTTCCTGCTTACATTTTACATTCTTTATTAAATCTTTCATTCCTTATGAGTGTTTGCTTTTTCCAGGATGTTGTAACCTTTTCTTTTAGGCAGAATATTGCTTTTGCCTAGTGTGTAATTTGAATTGAGTAGCATCCAGTTATTTATAGCAGGTCAAATTGGATTGTAGCTGAAGGCAGTATGAGTTTCTCTCAGTGGGGCAGCATGGTGTTCAGTGAGGGAGCAGATGTAGCACTGGGTGCAGAGCTGCTAAATTTAAGAACTGGGGAACCAGGTTCAGACTTCATGAACAGTCCCCCAGACCACTCTCCTAAGGGAGCACAATCCCATGCCAGACCCTAGAAGGCACCAGAAAAGCCCTGGTGTGTTAGCACCATCAAGTGGACCCTAGCAGTGGCAAGTGTGGGTTCACCTTGAAGGCTTGCCCACCACAATCCAAACTGAAGTTCACCTCCAGTCTTGCGGGCAGGCCTACGAAGTAGCAGACCCTAGAGCAACAGTGACTCTGTCACTGAGGTCACAGGACCCCTGAGAAGAGCTGGCTCTAGGGCGGTGCGACTGGTGTGACTGCAACAGGCGCTGACTTTTCAGTGGGGGCGGAGTATATTATGGTTTTAAAAGCACTTGCTGCCTCCTTCCTGGCCGCCAGCTATTTTCGGCAATAATAAAAATGTCATGATAACTCTGATGAATATACTTCTTCCTAGAGCGAGATCGGAGATTTGTCTAGTGGAAGTTTTGACTCATGGAAAGATAGCGCAGAGGGTTAATGTGCCTGCTGCAAAGAAAATGTACCAGGCCCATCATGAAGTGCAGTGGGTTACTGTTTTTGTCAGTGAGATCCTTTTGCTACTTGCAGTTTATAAGTTAAAATCCTAACATAGAACAGTGAGCTATTGACTGTCATCTAAGAGCTGCATGCAAACTGCAAGGTATAAACTAGAGCGTTATGTTTTTTTCCCTAAGCCTTTGCTTCTCCTAATGTTGCAAAAAGTGTTATTTTTTATACAAATCAATAATGATTTTTAAAGAGAACCCCCCATCATGGTAGTAAGTTTTAAATTCTGAGTTTGTGTTTCTCCCGGCCAATCACTATTAAACTATACTGCCTACTAGTATGGGTATCATATGACTCCTGCACCTTGTAGTCCTTTGTCTTATGTAACATTTCCTATACAGTCATTTACACACGTAAAATTGATTATCTCTGTGTATATTGCTGACAACAGAAACTCCATGGCTCAGAAACAAATGGCTTGTGCTTTCACTTTTAAGCATTTTTGGGACATTCTGTGATTAAAATAAATTCACAAAGTGGAATATGTTTCTAATGTCAATAGTTCATATTAATCGTTAAATAATCATGTGTATCCATTGGTTGAATTACATAACATAATAAGCTGTAACTGGTCAGTGAAATGCCACCCAAATACTAAAGATTGGGATGTTTTCCGCATCCCGGCCACACCTCTAACTCCGCCCACTGATCCAATCCTCTGTTTATTCTCGCCCTCTGATTCTCCACCCACAGTTCCCCTACTTTTTTTCCCCCACTTCGACCACTGCTTACACCGACCTGATGCATCCACAACTGCCTTCTAATCGTGCCCCATCCGGTGTGGGGAAGATTTGAATATTTCTCCCAAGGCCAATTTTCGCAGTCTGCCCTGGCCTGTTTGTCAGGCCTAGTGCAGAAACATACGGAATGGGGGCCCAGCCAACGGGCGAGGCTGCGGTACTAGGAATGGCGGCCCAGCCAACTTGCGACGCAGAGGTACGGTAAGTAAACTACGACAGAAGCAGCTGTCGTGTCCTAGCTGACACAGTTAAGGTTTAACAATGTATGCCTACACTTAACACCCACCCACCACTGATGTCACAACATCACGTGACACAGATAATAAAAGGAGCCGAGCGCACGTGCTCTAGGCTCACTAACCCACTATCTATCCAGTGTCTGTGTCGCACTCATTACCAGCATGTGGGCCTAGGGCCCACGACACAACATTTGGCGACGAGGAGTGGTTCTAAATCCACGCGACGCAGCCACTGCTGAAAGGGGGAGGAGAATGATGCCCGTGTGAAGGGCACCCCCTGACGAGGTGGCGCCGGCCGCCGAGAGGCCCGAGGGGTATATGCCTTGCCCCAGGCCTAGCCGTTGAGGAGGAGGTGATCGGGAGCTGACCCCGCACCTCTCTGGCCACGCCGTGCGGAAGGAGGCGTTCCTGCACCAAGCGGACCGTGCGGTGCCCACCCGCATCGACCGCGACTGCCCCGGTGAGGAGAGACCGGACGGAGCCCACCCGCCACGGCCGGAGCCGACTGCAAGGCCCGTAGGCCGGAGGTGAGTCGAGGAGCTGTGAATGGCCCGGAGGGGTCGCGCATGCCAGAAGCGACCCCCCCCCCCATCGATTGCACAGAAGCGGAGCTCACCCGCATGGCCAGAGCACGAGACGGCCGACAATGAACTTTAAATAAGGCAAGACCAGCGGAGCCCACCCGCGGCCTGCCTGCAGCATTCCCCGCCGCGCAGCGTGTGAGAAGTGCGACGGCGGGGTGAAAGAAAACACCCGCAGCGTGTGGAGAGCAGGCGGGCGGTGTGCTACCACAGCGGAGTAGACCCGCATCACCAGCGCGCCTTGCCGGGCGAGAGTGTGCCACCAATTAACTTTAATTAAAGCAGCGCCAGCGGAGCCCACCCGCGGCCTGCCTGAAGTGTCCCCTGTCCCCTGTCCAGCGTGTGAAGCGAGGAGCTGCCGCGGGCGGGGAAAGTGAAAGCAGCAAGCGGAGCCCACCCGCGATCCCAGCGATGCTCCGCCGGGCATGGTGGCAAGCCAGCATCTACAACCTGATGGCGCCCCGCCGAGCGCGATGCAGCCGGAGGGAGGAATGCGGCGGAGCTAAGCCAGCGGAGCCTACCCGTGGCCTGCAGTGTCTCTGACCCTGCCGCCGGTGTAATGAGGAGCCGCTATAACAACGCCCCCAAGGCACAGCCCAAGAAGTAGAGAAGAGACCCTCACCGCGGCATGAGAGAGCAGGGTCCAGCGGTGATTGCCTAAAGTGCCCAACAGCCGAGGGTGAAGAAGGCGATTGCTCCGTGTGTGGCCGGAGGCGAAGTGGAGCCCGGAAAGTAGCACCAACACCCTCCCCCGCCGCGCAGCGTGAGGCAAGTGGAGCTGCGGCGGCGGAGGGAAGGGCGAAGAAGAGAAGACACATGGTGGCCTCCTCAGCACAAGTGACAATGTGCCCCCAGCTCCCGACAAAGAAGTGAAAATGCTGACTAGCACAGCCAACACTGGAGGAGGGCTACAGATCCAGTGATGCAAGCTGCATACTGCCCCAACGTTAAAACGAAAAGAAATGGGACTTACCTGGTCTGCAGTAACTCCAGCCCCCTCTCCTGCACACTTCATGGACAGCTGGTCCTACAAGCTGAAACAGGAAAGAAAGTCACCAAGAAGAGGAGGCTGCTACTGAAAGAAGACCAACAGCCTGCGCTGCCATCTAGGGGACACTGGGGAGTATTGCACAAAAGCACCAATGAAGGAAACAAGCACAAGATAACACAAGGGAAAGCCTGCAAAGGTGAAGCAAGCCTGTAGCGACGCGGACGAAGACCCATCAGCACTGCTGAAGTGACGCCTGTGGCCACAGGTGCTCACCGCAATCGCAGAAGACAACCTCACGCTGGACGGAGAGGAAGAGTCAAGACGTCTACCGCAAGCAGCAAGATTCAAAGGCAACCGATGGAAGAGCGCAAGTGTACCCCGGACGCGGACAGGACAGCGCCTAACAGAAAGGAAGCCACACTCAAAGCACCAGAAGAACTGCGAGGCAAATACCAAGTGTGAAGAAGAAAAGTGCGACACGCAAGTGGAAGAGCGACAACGCCAAAGAAACTAAAAGTGCAAGGAACAAAGGTACACTGAAGATGTACCACGGCCGGTACGAAGTGAAGCAAGAACTTGCCACCGCAATGCACACTGACGTGCAATGGAAGAGTGACGCAAAGTTACCCCACAGCCAAAAGGAGGCAAAGAAACCACGCACGGTCAACGCCCCACAAATTCAAAGAGTCTCACCGGCATCGCGTGCGAGAAGTGCGCCCACCGGAGAAGATTTAAGGAGAGGTGACGTAACCCTCCGGAACCTGCAAAGCATAAGAAGAGCGCAGACAAAAGTGCGCCAATGCAAAAGCCGATCATCAAGATGATCGCCCGTGAAGGAAAGGGAAGATAACCGACCTGCCAACAGGTCGGCCGAATACTGACCCGCCACAAAGGCGCAGCAAAGGTATTCTATCAAGAAATCAGGATGAAGATGTCCTTCCATAAGACGTCCGTGAACTGAGAGATCAGGAGAATGTCCGAAAGAAGACCTGGAGAGACGGATGCAACACTTACAAGAAAAGAAGTAATAGGAGGCAAGAGAGAAGATCGTAATGACCGGTCCAGTCACCGAAGAGTGGAAAGAAGACCGTGTCCTAAAGACAGGACAAGACTAGAGGGAAACAGGTAGTAGTGCACGCTGCTTGAAGAAGCCTGGTCAGCAAGACAAAGAAAGAAAGGTGACCGCACCGTGTCGCGAAAAGGAAAGGGAGAAGAGTGGCACGATGCCATGAAGAAAAGAACTGAAGTAAGAAGTCATGTGGCACGACGCCATCAGGAACATCTGGAAAAGGTGAAGAGAGGTGTAACAAGTCCACACACCTACAAGAAGAAGAGGTGACACACACCACAACACCGTGTACAGTGAACCACACGTCCAGGAGAACAATGATGCACCAAGAACAGAACAGGCACCTATTCACAAGACCCCGACGACCCGTGGACGGTAGGAGAGCACAGGCCGGACAATTGGCAATACCCACCTTTAGGATTGAGCGGAAATCTGGAAGCGGAGGGATCTCAGATGGCCTGAACAAGGAGAACTGACCATTCCACTCCAGCCCGTGGAGATCCAAGGGGCAAAGGCCTCAGGGACACCGGTGGCAGAGGGTCCCGACACGAGAGATGGACCATCGCCGTCTAACCTGCACGTCCCAGGAAGAAGAGAAACTTGTGCGCAAAGGCAGGAGTCAACAACTACCCTCCAGGTGGAGCTACGGACTTTGAGAGGTAGTACCCCCATCGTCTCCTCCATTCACACGCAGACTGTGGAGTTGGAGCAACGCTGTGGAATAATACCCGGCCCAGTGGAAACCTGATGTAAAGGGCCTCCGGTACATCTCGTGGCAGGAGAACACCCGAGAGAGAGGCGTCCTAGTGAAAAGAATGTCCTTCAGACACTCCATCCTATGCAATGTGAAGCCAAGCTGCAGACAGTGAAGAAATCAACGGACCAGCGGAAGACAACGTCATCCCAGTCTAACATCTGGTCATCCTGTTGACGTCATCCTCAAAAACAACATCTCAGTGGACTGACCAACACACTTCCACGGCGCAAGTCCACAAGCGCACGCCCACCATGAACAAAGACGTCAAGCCAAGAATAATTAAAGTTTCAGCAGCAATTTCCACCGTCGTCATCAAGCAAGCAGCTGAAGAGACTCAATGTAAATCTGTAATTATTGTATATTTGTATATTTTCTCCCACAGGTTCGGACTTTTGTTTTTCCTTAATTTGTATCAAATTTTGGGAGGAATGTTGTGTCCTAGCTGACAAAGTTAAGGGTTAACAATGTATGCCTACACTTAACACCCACCCATCCCTAATGTCACGACATCACGTGACACAGATAATAAAAGGAGCCGAGCGCACGTGCTCTAGGCTCACTAACCCACTATCTATCCAGTGTCCGTGTCGCAGTCATTACCAGCATGCAACAGGAAAGGGGGCTCAGTGGCACATGAGGCAGAGCTGGGAAACAGAGGCAAGGCGGATAGGCCACAACCCGGAAAAATTTAATGTGCAACAACTGGGTGCAGGAACCAGGTAGGCGCTTAGATTGGTGATGGTATGCGCAAAAAACACAGCTGATGTACAAGTTGAGAAGGCTGAAAGGGGATAGGGACGTGTCATCTGGAGGATACATTTCCTAAAGGGTCTTAATATTATATGCCAGCTTTTAAAACGTTTTCAGAAATCGTGTCACGTGTCTAGTTGATAAATATGAGTATCTTCACTGTTTAACCCATCAAAAGTGCTTCTCTAAAATAGATGCATAGATGTATGGGGAACATTGGATAGAGCATGAGATATTTTTGTTGGAAAAAAAAAACCTAGAATAGCCACTGGGTGGCAATGTTGATCTGAAATGTGAAGCGTAATGTTATTCAATTGCTTTGGGCTGACGAGTAGGGCAAGCATATGTGTATCTTTTTTCTAGCACTGAAAGATGCAAGTGACAAACCCACTCAATTGCAAAAATGAACAAGGTTTCTATATATATTTTTATCTATGTTTATTATTAAATCTAATACCTTTTTACAACAATACCTCATGCCAATCCAAAATTGACAAATAGAGATCAATATGGAAAACATATCCTTCAAAGATCACATTTTGCGCATCCTGAAATAGTAACCTTATTTGTCTAAAATTATGGACTTTCTTGAAAGTTTTCTCATTTGGTTTTGATAAATGGTTTACTTTGTCTGATTTTATTACATACATGCATTGAAGACCTATGAGTTGTAATATTTTCATGGGGTTTAAATTTATATTTGTGTCATACATTTATATATATATATATATATATATATATATATATATATATATAGTTTATATATATATATATAATATATACAATATATATATATAGTTTATACAGCTTTTTAAACCAAACATCATTTTTTAATTAATAATAATGTATCAACATGTGAAGCAGATTCATTGTAAAGCACCAGTGTGACCCAGAAAGCTCACGTACCGTTTCATACATTTGTATGCTTTTAGGGGTACGACCGTATGAGGGTGCATTGGGGATCTGTGTGAGACTGTCTCATATGGCTATAATTTTTAACATTTTGCATAGCCTCTTCTCAATCATTTTGCAGTGGCTAACCTGCCCATTTCAAGTAGATTCTCAGTCATGGTTTAAGGAGATTCTTAGTTATGGTTTATGAGTGAGAATCTACCTAGAAGGGGTAGGGTGGGAAAAAGTTCAGTCACAGGCCATAGAGAGCAGAGCTAGCCGAATGTTACTGGCTCACATATAGCAATAATGAGCTTAGTTTTACAGAGGTCAAACTATGAGAGACGACATGCTACACCAGCAGCGGCCGCTCCCCACTAGGGCAGAGGAGCGTCGCCCCCCCCAGCTGCAAGCGCAGCAAATGTGAAAAATAAAACGGTAATAAAATGAATTTCCTTTTTATTTTTCACTTCTCTCAGCCCAAGCAGTGGGGAGGGGTGTTCACTTCACTTGTTTACACTACCCGAGCATGCGCGCAATACCCATTGGGCTCACCGGGCTTCGCCCCCCCCCCACCCCTCCTGTGTGTCAGCCCGGCTCAGACAGCTTTGCCGGCTGGTAACCCTCTAATTACAGCCGCACCTGAGTACTTCACAGGTCTTTAAAAGACCATTTACTTGTTAATGAGGCTTATGTTGTGTTTTCACCCCTCCTTAGAGACACTCTGCCTATGGCTGGAAGAATTAGCGCTCCCCCCCCCAAAAAAAACAACATATTTTTCAATCATCAATCAATCAATCATAGAATTTGTATAGCGCGCTACTCAAACGTAAGGGTCTCAAGGCGCTGAGGGGGGGGGGGGGTCGCTACTGCTTGAACAGTGTAGTGTTTTGCCTATGCTTTTGCCTATGTTCTCTTTCTAGTCTTTCTGGAACCCCTGTCCTCTCTGTTAGAGAGCATTACTGGTGGCCCAAGATGGATCAAGAGATTGATACTGTGGTTGAGGAATGTGTTGTCTGTTCTAGTGCTGAGAAATGTTTGAAAATACGTTCTCCTCCCCTTCAACCAATTTCTTTTCCTGATAGGGCGTGGGAAAAAATTGGCATTGATTTGGTAGGTCCTTTCTATTTGCTCCCCTCCTCTTCAAGGTTTGCCATAGTGGCTGTTGACTATTACTCAAAATGGCCGGAGGTCCGTTTTGTTAGTGAGGCTAATTCCAAGAATGTGATCGATTTTCTAAAGGACTTGTTTTTGCGGGAAGGCTTTCCCTCATCTATTGTAAGTGACAACGGTACTCAATTCATTAGTCAGGAATGTAATTCTTTTATTTGTCAAAGTGGTATTGATCACTTGAGGAGTGCTCTCTATCACCCCCAGACGAACGGTCTTGTTGAGCGTATGAACAGGGTTCTCAACAATTGCATTCAGTGGGCCATTGCTCAGCACTGTCATGTTCCCAACGCTGTTAGATCCATGTTGTGGTTCTATCGTACCACTCCTCACTCCTCCACCAAAGTATCCCCCTTTGAGTTGTTGCGTGGGAGGAAACCTTGTTCAAAGGTTGGTCCTGGATGGATGTCACGTTGGGTTAAACTTAATTCCCTTGACAATGTAGATGAAGTTTCTAGGTCCAATGTGATGTATGCTCAGTCTAAGCAGAAAAATGATTTTGACTCCAGGAAGAAAGTTTCTTCTCAACCTTTCAAGGTGAGTGAGAGAATTCGAGTAAAGTTACCTACTCACTCAACTAAAGGTAGTCCCAAGTTTTCTGAACCTTTTGTTATTGACAAAGTTTGTGGTAATTCAGTTAGAGTCAATATGAAGAATTGGTGGAATGCTGCCAGAATTGTCAAAGTGGGTGAACCTATTGTTAATCACCCTTCTTCTGTTTTGCCTTCTACATCTGCTGTTCCTTTTCAACCTGGTGAACCTATTGTCAATCACCCCTTTTCTCAAGACACTCCTGTTTTGCCTTCAACATCTGCTGTTCCTTTTCAACCTCGTAGGAGTGTTCGTTCTCGCTTTGTTCCCGCAAGATTTTGTTGAGGTTTTCTTTCCTCTTCCTTAACTTTTCTGTCTTTCTTTCCTTCTTTCTTTTCTGTTTTGAAGAGGAGAGGATAATGTAGTGTTTTGCCTATGCTTTTGCCTATGTTCTCTTTCTAGTCTTTCTGGAACCCCTGTCCTCTCTGTTCCTTCCTCTGTCCCCTCTGTTCCATTTGGAATGCTTTTCAAATGACTGTACACAGTTGGTTACCTGCTTGGCTGTGAGCTGCTGCGCAGCACCTGTTACAATAAATCCTCTCTTCAATTACCCTGTCTCCGACCTGCTTACTACAAACAGCCAGGTCTTGAGTGACTTCCTGAAGGAGAGGTGATCCTGGGTCAGCCGTAGGTGAGTGGGGAGGGAATTCCATGTCTTGGCTGCCAGGTAGGAGAAGGATCTTCCTCCGACGGTGGATTTCTGAATTCTTGGGACGGAGGCGAGGGTGAGGCTGGCGGATCGGAGCTGCGGGTGGGTGTGTAGAAAGTGAGGCGGCTGTTGAGGTACTTCGGGCCCAAGTTGTGGAGAGCCTTGTGTGCGTGGGTGAGGAGTCTGAACTTGATCCTCTTGTTGACGGGGAGACAGTGCAGGTCTTTCAGGTGAGCGGAGATGTGGCTGTTGCGTGGGATGTCCAGGATGAGTCATGCTGAGGCGTTCTGGATGAGCTGGAGTCTTTTCTGGAGTTTGGCTGTGGTTCCAGCGTAGAGGGTGTTCCCATAGTCCAGACGGCTGGTGACTAGGGCCTGGGTGACCGTCTTCCTGGTTTCGGTGGGGATCCATCGGAAGATCTTTCGGAGCATGCGCAGGGTGTTGAAACAGGATGATGAGACTGCGTTCACTTGCTTGGTCATCGTGAGGGAGGAGTCCAGGATGACGCCCAGGTTGCGTGCGTGGTCCGTTGGGTTGGGTGCGCTGCCCAGGGCTGGCGGCCACCAGGAGTTGTCCCAGGCAGAGGGCGATGATCCCAGGATGGGTACTTCCGTCTTGTCTGAGTTCAGTTTCAGGCGGCTGTTCTTCATCCATTTGGCGACGTCTTTCATCCCTTCATGCAGGCTGGTTCTGGCGGTGGCGGGGTCGGTGAGGGAGAGGATCAGCTGGGTGTCGTCGGCGTAGGAGATGATGTTGAGGTTGTGTTTGCATGCGATGGCCGCAAGAGGGCTCATGTAGACGTTGAAGAGGGTTGGGCTGAGTGATGATCCTTGCGGTACGCCGCAGATGACTTCGGTGGCTTCGGATCTGAACGGGGGAGGCGGACTCTCTGGGTTCTTCCGGTGAGGAAAGAGATGATCCACTCCAGTGCCTTCTCTTGGACTCCGATGTTGCTGAGGCGCTGCACTAAGGTGCGGTGGCAGACAGTGTTGAACGCTGCAGAGAGGTCCAGGAGGATGAAGGCCGCTCTTTCCCAGTTGTCGAGCAGGGATCTGATGTCGTCAGTGGCTGCGATGAGGGCGGTCTCGGTGCTGTGGTTGGCTCGGAAACCGGACTGCGAGGGGTCGAGGGATCCGTTCGTCTCGAGGAAGGCGGCAAGCTGTCTGTTGACGGTTTTCTCGATGACTTTGGCAGGAAAAGGGAGGAGCGAGATGGGGCGGTAGTTCTTGAGGTCGGTGGGGACTGCTGTTGGTTTCTTCAGGAGGGCGCTGAGCTCGGCGTGCTTCCAGATCTCTGGGAAGGTGGCGGTGTTGAAGGAGGTGTTGATGATGTCCCGGAGTTGGGGTGCAATGATGGAGTCGGCCTTGTTGAAGATGTGGTGAGGGCAGGGGTCGGTTGGTGATCCAGAGTGGATGGTGTACATCGTGCGGGTGGTGTCTTCGGTGCTGACCGGGGTCCAGGCGCAGACGGTGGTGGTGGGGGCGTTGGTTCGGTGGTTGGGTGCGTTGTAGGTGCGCCGAAGCTGTTGTGGATATCGAAGATCTTGCGGTGGAAGAACGAGGCGAGTGAGTCGCAGAGGTCTTGCGAGGGGGTGAAGTCGTTGTTTCTGGCGCTGGGGTTGGAGAGCTCTTTGACGATGCTGAAGAGTTCCTTGCTGTTGTGGGCGTTGTGTTCCAGTCGTTCTGTGGATGCTGTCTTCTTGGTGGTGCGGATCAGCTGGTGGTGTTTGCGGGTGGCTTGCTTGAGGGCAGTCATGTTGTCTGTGGTCTGGTCGTGGCGCCAGGCTTTCTCAGAAAGAAATTGAACAAATGAAAAGAGATAGGAAGGAAAAGGGCATGACTGTTATACAGGCTGCCCAGCAGTTTAAAGACAATGAGACTGATTATGCGATTGAGGTTTCAGATAGACAACATCGTATGGCAGTAGATAAGTGTTATCCGGTGCTGCCAACTCCTCCTGCAGACAAGGATGTTGACCCCGAAAAGGATCCTTTAATGTCCCACCTGTTGAGATTGCCCCCGCCTTATGCACAGGGTGTCAATGCACCCCTACTATTGCCACCCGCTCAGCCACCTGTCGTTCCCCATCTGGTCCCTGCACCTCAGCCACAGCCCCTTCCGGTAATGCCAATCCCGCCCCCTCCTTTGCCTCAGACTCCCTTTATACCTGTCATCCCCTCTTCTACCCCCTCTTCTGCCCCGTCTAATACCTTGTCCCCTGTCCTTATGTCGAATTCCCCCTCAGTTCGTAAGCGGATGGTTGACACAGTTTCTGGCCTTTTGTTCCCTTTCTTTGGGTCGTTAAACATGACTCCTGTTCTTCCTCGTAGGCAGACCCGTAGTCAGCCCCCAGGTCCCAAAGAGTGAGATGCGTTAGATCTCCTTGCCCGCAACTGGATCATGAATGGTCCCCAGTATGGTATACAAGATATCATGGACACTTTCCAGCAGTGGGATGCGCCAACGCAAAGACATGTTTTTGATACCATGCGTGTCATTCTTGGACAAGAGTGGGAGGACATGGGATTAGGATTAGATCCCCAGGGTCTGCTAGATGTTCAGGCTGACTTTAACAAAGGGATAATTGTGGGTGCTGAGGTTGAGGATGCTGTAAGGACACTTGTTACCTTTAGAACAATGTTCACCTAACGGTCTCTGCCTGAACCCGATCCTTCTGTTAAAAGGAAACTGAAACACTACCCTATGATAGAGGTTCCCCCGGTGTGGAGAGAAGCGGTTGCACCCCAGGGCAATAATCCTGGTATACCCGCTCACTTTCAATGTGAATGGGTACATGTTCCTTGGAAAAGGTCTGAGGTTCTGGCCCTTAAACAATCCTTACCAGACCCCCGTAAAAATCCTGCTGGTTATTATAAAGAGCTGTCCCAGACTGTTGATGCATGCATTTTGAATTTAGCCAATATAGACATGTTGATGGGAAATGTGGTCCCACAACCATTATGGGCTAGGATTCGGAAAGAGGACCATGTCCAAGAATTGGGAGGTGATTGGGCTGCTATACTTGCCGCAGATGGACTCCAAGTGGGTAGTGCTAAACCTGATGCTTTAATTGCAGACCTTCCCGCCTTGATGAAAACTATGATGCCCGCTTTGCGAGTTAATTGGGATAAGCTAGCTGCCTGTAAGCAAAAGGAAGATGAAAGCATTTCCGACTTTTTTACTCTATTTGAGGAGACGTTTCTTGATCACAGTGGTCAGGATATGAGCACGGAAGGTGGCCAACGATTGTTTGCAGATAAATTTGTGTTTAATTTGCTCCCCGAACTTTCTATTAAACTGAAGGATTCCGAAAGTTCATGGGCCGTTTCTTCTTCTGCTCAGATATTGGCTACTGCTCAGTATTATGAAAATAGAGATAAAGAGGAAAAGGACAAACTTGATAAGAAGACTGAGGAATTCAAAACAAAAGTTCTTTTGCAACAGGCTTATCCCCCTCGCCCTGCTCAGCGCCAGTTTCAGCCGCCTCCCCAATTCCTGAAGCTGTTGCTGAAGCTGAAGCTGTTGCAAAAACCTAAGCCCTTTGTTCCCCGGCCCCCACTGGGTCCAAATCAATGCGCTTATTGTAAGGAGGAAGGTCACTTCAGGAATAGTTACCCGGTTTTATTGCAGCGTGCTGGTGGTATGCCTGGGCCGCGAGGCCAAGGTGGCTACCAGTCAACATCCAGGGGTAGAGGGCGAGGTACATCATCTCAAGACCAGCATTCCTTTCCCCCTCAAAACTCCATGAATTATTTTGATCAGCAGAATGCTCAGTCTGCCCATCATTACAATGATGATTATTATACCGAGGATGAGAGTCAAGGTTTTCATACTAGCTAGGACAGCCATGGACAAAGTGAGGTAGTCATATCAGTTCCAGTGGACCAAAATGGGCCTTATATTGAAGTTGTTGCACTAGGTGTTTCAGAGCCATTTCTATTGGACACTGGTGCAACGAAGAGTTCTATCATCCACTCTAAACTCCCTGGGGCACCTTTGTCTGGCTTAACAAATGTTTCTGTAGGATTTTCTGGCAGCCCAGTTCATAACCCAGTTTCTTGTCCTCTGCCCATCTCAATAGGTCCTTATGATTTGGAGGCTCTGCTTATTTTAACAACTGGTTGTGGTGACAATTTGTTAGGTTTGGACTTATAAAAAACGCAACGTTGCATTGTTCCCCTTCTGGTGTACACCTCACTTTAGGTAAGAAATTGATTTCCCCGGCGTATTTGTCTAAAGAACAACTTCCCCCTGAATTGCGCTCCCTTCCTGCCACCCTCTGGGCTACAGGCCCCAATGATGTTGGTCTTCTGCGGATTCCGCCCTACATCGTCACCCTCAGATCTAATGTTAAGTTACCCCGCATTCCCCAGTACAAGATTTCCAGTGATGGTGAAAGAGCTCCCTTGGCTATTATTTATGATTTGGTTCAGAAAGACGTGGTTGAAGAGACAAGGGGAAATGTATGCAATAGTCGTGTTTTACCTGTTCTTAAACGTACTGACTCTTCCCAGCCACCCGTTTATCGTTTTGTGATTGACCTCCGGGAGGTCAACAAGATTGTTGTACCCCAATTTCCTGTCGTCCCAGATATCACTGCCCTCTTGACAATGATACCTGCTTCAGCTGCTTGGTTTTCTGTCATCGACCTTAAGAATGCTTTCTTCAGCATTCCCATTGCTGAGGAAAGTAGGGATATTTTCGGCTTCTCTTTAGGAGGCTGAAGCTTCCGGTTCAAACGTGCTCCTCAAGGCTATTGCGAGAGTCCCTCCATTTATAGTCAAGCTTTGAAAACTCAGCTTGATGCTTTCTCTTTGCCCCCAGGTGCCACCCTTATTCAATACGTAGATGACCTGTTGGTTGCTGCTGATTCTGAGGACATTTTTAAACCGGTTACTATTTCACTGTTACGTCACTTGTCTGACCTTCATCACAAGGTTTCACCCTCTAAATTGCAATATTGTCGCCAAGAGGTTACCTATCTAGGTCATCTCTTGTCGAAGGAGGGACAGCGATTGACCCCAGAACGTATCCAAGCAATTGCTGAAATGTCTGTACCATGTACACAAAGGGAGGTGCGTGCCTTTTTGGGCATTACCTGTTATTGTAGGCAGTGGATTCCAAATTTTTCTTTGCTAGCGAAACCTCTGTTGGCACTCACTCTCAAAGATACACCCCAACCTCTTCCTTGGACTGCGGAATGTCAGAAAAGTTTTACTGATTTACGTACTTCCTTGTGCTCTGCTCCTGTGCTAGGTACTCCTGATTACAGTAAGCCTTTCACACTCTACGTTCATGGGAGAGAAGGTTGCGCATTGTCAGTTTTAAAGCAACAATTTGGGGACAAGCAACACCCATGTGCCTATTTTTCGGCCACACTGACCCAGTGGCCAAGGCGTTGCCCAGTTGTCTGAAAGCCACAGCAGCAGCAGCAGTAGTTTCCATTCGCCAGTCTGCTGGATTGGTACTGGATAATACTCTTATTGTCATGGTGCCGCATGCAGTAGATACCCTCCTAAATAGAACAAAGACTCATCACCTTACGAGCGCCCGCTTGTCAGGGTACGAGCTGACGCTCTTGGCCAGCCATGTACATATTAAACGATGCAATACCCTAAACCCAGCCGCACTGTTACCGATCCCAGTAGAAAAAGGTACTCAGGAGCAGCATGATTGTTTCCTCTGCACAGAGGAGGAGACAAAAGGTAGGGTGGATCTAAAGGACGGTGGATCTAAAGGACACTCCACTCCTGGCCCCGGATGGTTCTTGTTTCAAGCTCCCCAATGGTGAGACGACTTCGGCCTATGCAGTCACTACTTTGTACACAATTGTGGAAACAGCACGCATTAGGCACAATTCAGCCCAGGCAGCTGAATTGATAGCTCTGACTAGAGCTTGTGTATTGGCTGAAGGAAAAAGAGTGAATGTGTACACTGACAGCCAGTATGCGTTTGGAGTGGCCCACAGTTTTGGCCGTCTGTGGAGGGAAAGAGGGTTTTTCACCTTCCACGTCACTAAGATACAGCATGGCCAGTTGGTAAATGACCTTCTAGAATCACTTACCTTGCCCACTCAGATAGCAATTGTTAAATGTAGTGCGCATAAGAGGATCACTGATGATGTGGGTCGAGGAAATGCTTTTGCGGATCAGATAGTGAAAGAGACAGCCAGCGATGTTACAAGCCGCATGTATGTTGCGGGCCCTGCTAGATGGGTCAGACAAGGAGGGATGTGTGAGGACACAATAGAAAGTGTAAAAATGATCCAGGTAGAGGCTACAGAGAAAGAACTGAGTAAGTGGAGAGAGGGTACAGGGATGTTGGACGCGACAGGGTGTTGGACAGAATTGTCGGAACATCAGCGCTGGCTGTTACCAGACGCCTATGTGCTCTTAGTAGTTACTATGAGAAGTAGTGTAATCCCTATGCACTCAATTATCCAAGTTCAACAAAATTATTCTTAAGGTAGTGATGGCGCGTGAACGTCACACGGAGTCTGGCCGTGCCTTGTGAACATTCAATGATTTGGTGGGGATAGAATCAACGATCCTCAAGTCGACGCGCTCAATTAAACATGAAACAAAGATGTTTCTTTCACAAATATTCCTTTAATACCAATATCTTTTGTGATTCAACCAATTCATTCATTGGTCATTCAGTGTTCTTATATTGATTGTTTTTCGGACATAATGTGATCCTTATGTCGCCATTAACAAATTAACTCGCATTTTATGATCACCCAATGCATTTCGGGTCGTAATCCTTGACCCTTCGTCAGGGGTCTGTAAATAAGGGATAAGACAGGACCAACGTTAGGGGCTACCACAACTGTCTAATGATTAAGTGAAAGTTAGCCGAGAAAAGAAACGGAAGCGTACAGAAAACGGTGGAAAGTTTTGAAAGTGAAGTCGTGGGATGTTGAACTGCAAACAGTGACTAAACAGTGTAAGCGTGCATCCAGATAAATAAATGAGAAACCACGTGCTCTTAACAGCTACGACTTATCCGTGAGTACGTAAAAAACAATCAACCCTCTTCCCAATGTCTCGAAACTTACGAAAAAGCGGCAGACGCCGTCACCTCGATAAACGCGATGTGCCTCAGTGTGAAACGCAGTACGCGGTGATCGTTTTAAAACAAAGTCATGTGATCGGAAGCATGACCAATAGGAAAACAGGAAAGAAAAGCACCAATAGGAAACATGGACTCGGTACCATAATAGAAACTTAGAGACCTAGTCATGTGATAAGAGTATCACGGCTTCAATGAGTAAGCGGGTAACCACCATAAACAAAACATAAAACAAACGTGGAAAATATACCAATAAAGAAATAAGACATAATTGAAATAGATCGGACTTAGTAGGTCAAAAACAACAATGCTGATGATTATTTATAAAAAACATGAATGTTCCACACGATCATTCATCCCGAAGGGATGTGTCGAGTTCAGTTTTTTAATCCAGTGGAATTCTGAACGTAGTCTTTGTTTCAGTGGATCCACGTCAGGGCGTTGTGGGAGAATTTCCAGAACCGTAAATTTTAGTTGAGAAATTTGATGTCTGGCTTGATTCCAATGATTGGCTAGGGATGATTTCAAATTGGCTTGGCGGATATTACTTTTGTGTTCAGTGATGCGGATCTTTAATTTGCGTTCGGTTTGGCCCACATAAACTTTCCCACATGGGCATTTGATAGCATAAATGCAGTTGTTGGTATCACAGGTGCTTGTGTGTTTAAGTTCAATGGGATAGCCTTTAGATGGATGAGTGAAAGTTTTTCCTGGCATTACATTGTTGCAATGAACGCAATTCATGCACTTCAACATTCCCTTCCAATTGGCGTTGATATCCTTACGTGTTTTCAACAATTCTTTCAGATTTTTTGATCTCTGAAACGCAAATGTCACATTGTCACTGTAGAGATCTTTAAGGTCTGGTTCAGATTGGATTAGGTGCCAATGTTTATTGACAATTCCTTTGATTTTGTTGGATTCCGTGGAGAATTTTAGTACACATACTGTTTTCCTCTCATCGGTTTTTCTTTGGGTTTGTAATAAAGCATTCCGTTCCAATTTGTTTACTTTTTCCAACGCTTTTGCTATGATATCTTCAGGATATCCTCTTTCTTGATACTTTGTCGCTTGTTCATTCAAAGCAATCTGTAAGTCGGTGTCATTGGATGTAATGCGTTTCAACCTAATGAATTGCGACGTGGGCAGGTGTTTCTTTAATGAATCTGGGTGGAAACTCTGAAAGAGCAAGCTGGTGTTCTTATCAGTTGGTTTTTTGAAGACTTTAGTATTGATTATGTTGTTGTGTATCATTACTAGTACATCCAAAAATGAGATAGATTCTTTCTCAATGTTGTGGGTGAACTTGATTCGTGCATTCTTGGTGTTGAGAACTTGAATGTTCTGCTCTAATTGTTCCTTTGAGCCTTGCCATATGACGAAAATGTCATCTATGTAACGTTTAAATATTGTTAGTCCATCCATCCAATCAGAATTTTTTAGGATGTGATCAGTTTCAAATTTCTGCATAAAGATGTTCGCATATGAGGGGGCCCCCCCAAAACCCATAGATGTACCGTTACATTGGTTAAAAAATTGGCCTTGCCATTCAAAATAGCTGTGATATAGAGCAAATTGCATGAGTTCTAAAATGAACACTCTTTGGGATTCTTCCAGATCACTGTTCAAAAGGCTCCATTCTAGAGCTTCAATACCCTCATTGTGAGGGATCGATGTGTATAGGGCCGTGACGTCAATGGTGCATAACCAGTACACCAAATCTTTTTGTAGTGATATTGAGCTCAATAGGTTCAAGAAAGTGGTAGTGTCTCTGATGTAAGTATCACTTTTTTGGACGATGGGTTGGAGAAATTTATCAACGAATTTGCCAATTGGTTCTGAGATTGACCCACAGGCGGAGACGATGGGTCTGAAAGGCGGATTCACTGGATTTTTGTGGATTTTCGGCAACATGTATAGTTGCGGTCTCCTTGGAAATTTCATCAAGAAATATGTATGGGTTTTCTTATTAATCCAATTCATGTTTAAGGCATGATCAATTAAAGTTTGTAAAGTTTGTTGGTATTCTCTCGTGGGATCACTATCCAGTGGAAGATAGATATCTTGATCATTGACATGAGAATTCACACTATTGATATAGAAAGACGTATCCATTACAATCAGTGCGCCCCCTTTGTCTGCTTTCTGAAAGGTTAATTTTTCATCCAGACTTAAGTTCTTAAGGGTATTCCATTCTTTAGGTGTCAGATTGGATTTCTTGGGTTTATTAAATGGTATCTTTTGGACTTCCATGGTCACTGACCTTTCGAAGGCATCGATGGTTTTGTGTGAAAACGGTGCGCAAAAAGAACTTTGTGGTTTAAAATCCTTATCCCAAGTGTCAGTTAGTTGTTGTTCCTGCATGTCTTTGAAAAAATATCTCAATTTTAAATTTCTGAAAAATTTGAAGAGCGCGATTTCTGTTTCTGCTTCATTTGACCTGTAGGTGGGTACAAAGGTGGTGCCTTTGCTCAAAAGCTTGGTTTGTGCCTTGGTTAGTTGTTTTGAAGAGATGTTGATAACTAAGTTGTTTTCGACAATTGGCTCCGGGTCCTTTTTGCTATCTCCTCCTCGGTTTCTTTTGCTCCTTCTTGTGGCGGGGCGTTTGCTGCCGGGCTTACATCTAAAAAAGCCGGTTGGTTTGGACCTGTTTTACTGGTAGATGGTTTTGTAAGTTTATCCGTTGTACCTACTGGTGGTCTTGTTTGTGAAATTTCAGAATCTGAGACGACGCTTTCCTGAGATGAGGTAGTGGCTGTTTTTTGGGTTGGTTGTTGGGGTTGCCACTTTTTCTGGTTGTAAATCTCAGCCCAAGTGTAAACCTCTTCTAATTTGTAATCTAACGTGTCTCGTCGATATTTTCTCACTTTTCTTTCGTTGACCTCTTTTGCGTAACGTTCTAATTTCCTATTGATGTCTTCTAAAGTTTTGTCTAGGTCTGGAATTGTGCTCATTTGTGTCTTTAATGTGTTGATCTCTTCCTCGATTTCAGTTAAGACTTTAGAGAGTTCTTCCACGATTAATAGAATTAGATCTAATGAACATTTGTTCAAAATTTGGTACCATTTCTCGATGAATTTCTTATTGTTTTTGCACAGCATAGGTTTAAGAGCTATTCTAAGTCCTCGCGGTATTCTTTGATTCTTGTGGTAGTGAATGAGGGTGGTTGCGTGCAACCTTTGATTGATTTCCTTCTTGCTGATATATTCAAATTGTTTGAGCAGTTGGGCTGTTGTGGTTTTCTGTGGAGCGAATCTGATGGTCTCCTGAATTAACCCATAGATGTCTGAAATCCAATCTGACACCTAAAGAATGGAATACCCTTAAGAACTTAAGTCTGGATGAAAAATTAACCTTTCAGAAAGCAGACAAAGGGGGCGCACTGATTGTAATGGATACGTCTTTCTATATCAATAGTGTGAATTCTCATGTCAATGATCAAGATATCTATCTTCCACTGGATAGTGATCCCACGAGAGAATACCAACAAACTTTACAAACTTTAATTGATCATGCCTTAAACATGAATTGGATTAATAAGAAAACCCATACATATTTCTTGATGAAATTTCCAAGGAGACCGCAACTATACATGTTGCCGAAAATCCACAAAAATCCAGTGAATCCGCCTTTCAGACCCATCGTCTCCGCCTGTGGGTCAATCTCAGAACCAATTGGCAAATTCGTTGATAAATTTCTCCAACCCATCGTCCAAAAAAGTGATACTTACATCAGAGACACTACCACTTTCTTGAACCTATTGAGCTCAATATCACTACAAAAAGATTTGGTGTACTGGTTATGCACCATTGACGTCACGGCCCTATACACATCGATCCCTCACAATGAGGGTATTGAAGCTCTAGAATGGAGCCTTTTGAACAGTGATCTGGAAGAATCCCAAAGAGTGTTCATTTTAGAACTCATGCAATTTGCTCTATATCACAGCTATTTTGAATGGCAAGGCCAATTTT
Source organism: Lissotriton vulgaris (assembly GCF_964263255.1). NCBI lineage: Eukaryota > Metazoa > Chordata > Amphibia > Caudata > Salamandridae > Lissotriton > Lissotriton vulgaris. The sequence goes on along the minus strand of NC_141691.1, from coordinate 1,047,717,133 downwards.
TTAACCAATGTAACGGTACATCTATGGGTTTTGGGGGGGCCCCCTCATATGCGAACATCTTTATGCAGAAATTTGAAACTGATCACATCCTAAAAAATTCTGATTGGATGGATGGACTAACAATATTTAAACGTTACATAGATGACATTTTCGTCATATGGCAAGGCTCAAAGGAACAATTAGAGCAGAACATTCAAGTTCTCAACACCAAGAATGCACGAATCAAGTTCACCCACAACATTGAGAAAGAATCTATCTCATTTTTGGATGTACTAGTAATGATACACAACAACATAATCAATACTAAAGTCTTCAAAAAACCAACTGATAAGAACACCAGCTTGCTCTTTCAGAGTTTCCACCCAGATTCATTAAAGAAACACCTGCCCACGTCGCAATTCATTAGGTTGAAACGCATTACATCCAATGACACCGACTTACAGATTGCTTTGAATGAACAAGCGACAAAGTATCAAGAAAGAGGATATCCTGAAGATATCATAGCAAAAGCGTTGGAAAAAGTAAACAAATTGGAACGGAATGCTTTATTACAAACCCAAAGAAAAACCGATGAGAGGAAAACAGTATGTGTACTAAAATTCTCCACGGAATCCAACAAAATCAAAGGAATTGTCAATAAACATTGGCACCTAATCCAATCTGAACCAGACCTTAAAGATCTCTACAGTGACAATGTGACATTTGCGTTTCAGAGATCAAAAAATCTGAAAGAATTGTTGAAAACACGTAAGGATATCAACGCCAATTGGAAGGGAATGTTGAAGTGCATGAATTGCGTTCATTGCAACAATGTAATGCCAGGAAAAACTTTCACTCATCCATCTAAAGGCTATCCCATTGAACTTAAACACACAAGCACCTGTGATACCAACAACTGCATTTATGCTATCAAATGCCCATGTGGGAAAGTTTATGTGGGCCAAACCGAACGCAAATTAAAGATCCGCATCACTGAACACAAAAGTAATATCCGCCAAGCCAATTTGAAATCATCCCTAGCCAATCATTGGAATCAAGCCAGACATCAAATTTCTCAACTAAAATTTACGGTTCTGGAAATTCTCCCACAACGCCCTGACGTGGATCCACTGAAACAAAGACTACGTTCAGAATTCCACTGGATTAAAAAACTGAACTCGACACATCCCTTCGGGATGAATGATCGTGTGGAACATTCATGTTTTTTATAAATAATCATCAGCATTGTTGTTTTTGACCTACTAAGTCCGATCTATTTCAATTATGTCTTATTTCTTTATTGGTATATTTTCCACGTTTGTTTTATGTTTTGTTTATGGTGGTTACCCGCTTACTCATTGAAGCCGTGATACTCTTATCACATGACTAGGTCTCTAAGTTTCTATTATGGTACCGAGTCCATGTTTCCTATTGGTGCTTTTCTTTCCTGTTTTCCTATTGGTCATGCTTCCGATCACATGACTTTGTTTTAAAACGATCACCGCGTACTGCGTTTCACACTGAGGCACATCGCGTTTATCGAGGTGACGGCGTCTGCCGCTTTTTCGTAAGTTTCGAGACATTGGGAAGAGGGTTGATTGTTTTTTACGTACTCACGGATAAGTCGTAGCTGTTAAGAGCACGTGGTTTCTCATTTATTTATCTGGATGCACGCTTACACTGTTTAGTCACTGTTTGCAGTTCAACATCCCACGACTTCACTTTCAAAACTTTCCACCGTTTTCTGTACGCTTCCGTTTATTTTCTCGGCTAACTTTCACTTAATCATTAGACAGTTGTGGTAGCCCCTAACGTTGGTCCTGTCTTATCCCTTATTTACAGACCCCTGACGAAGGGTCAAGGATTACGACCCGAAATGCATTGGGTGATCATAAAATGCGAGTTAATTTGTTAATGGCGACATAAGGATCACATTATGTCCGAAAAACAATCAATATAAGAACACTGAATGACCAATGAATGAATTGGTTGAATCACAAAAGATATTGGTATTAAAGGAATATTTGTGAAAGAAACATCTTTGTTTCATGTTTAATTGAGCGCGTCGACTTGAGGATCGTTGATTCTATCCCCACCAAATCTTAGTAGTTACTATGGCACATGGTCCAGCCCACATTAGCGCGAAAGGGATATGCAAACTTCTGGCCCCTGTATGGCAGAATATGGGGATCCCTAAATGCGCAGACAATCTGGTTAAGCACTGTATTGTTTGCTTGATGCACAATCCTGGGAAGGGAACACCAACCCCAGCAGGTCATTTTGCTCCCCCAACGTATCCTTTTGAGGTGTTGCAAATAGACTACATTCACATGGAGCGATATAATAATCTGAAGTATGTCCTTGTGGTGGTGTGTGCTTTTTCTAGATGGATAGAGGCCTACCCCCTAAAGGATAATACTGCTCTGTCTACGGCTAAAGTCCTTTTGAAGGAGTTTTTACTGAGGTTTGGTTAACCTTGAATTGTTTGGAGTGACAACGGAAGTGAATTTGTGGGTCAGATAATGCAGTAAGTGTGTGCAGGTCTTGGTATCAGACAGAAATTCCATGCGGCAAACCACCCTCAGTCAGCAGGTTTGGTGGAATGCTATAATGGTACTCTTAAGCTCAAGCTCGCGAAGATACAGGCCGGCACCGGTCTTACCTTGCCCGATGCTTTACCCTTGGCCCTTTTGTCTACTCGAACAACTGTCCATTCCCGTATGGGTCTCAGTCCCTACGAGGTTGTGTTTGGACGCCCAGCAAATGTCTGGGGAGTCCCAAGGCCAAAGAAGTATTCCGAGATAGAGCATCCATTGTTGATTGATTATTTGCTTGACCTCACCACTAAATTGCGTGTCCTTCATCAACAGGTACAAGACGCCTTGCCTCAGGCTTCCACTGATCCTGGCCATACCATACAACCCGGTGATTGGGTTTGCATCAAGAATTTCCAGAGATCAAAGAATTTGGAACCTGGCTGGAGAGAACCTCTTCAAGTATTGTTGACAACACGCATAGTTGTGAAGGTGGTCGGAAAGAAAAATTGGATCCACGGTGTGCATTGTAAGAAGGTACCCTTGCCTTTGCCTTATGACCAGTGGGTCTGTGAAGGTATTGGCGATTTTGAAGGTGAAAGGGTCCCCCGATTTGTACCTTTCAGCGATGCACACCTAGATTGGACTCGATCTGAGAAAGAGGATGATGACGTTTTACAGGAAGCTGTACCACCACATCTCAGGTTGAACACGACCAATCCAGAGACACTTTTTCAGGACCAGCCTGTGCCAAATAAGACAAGATACAATTTGAGGCCTAGAGTGGCTAGAGACAATTGAGAATTTTTCTTTTGATTGCACTTTTCAGTGACACTGACCATTCAATTAGGTTGCAGGGTCGTGGTAAGAGTCTTAGTTTGTGACCCGAGTAGTGGCAATAGGCCTGCGGGACTTGCAGTGTCATAGGACGGCTGATAATCACAGCTGAGTGAAGAAGGAAGACTGCCATGAGCAACATTTAGAGGATGGATTCTGCTATACTAAAGAGAAGTGATAAGAAGAATAAAATGAGGAAGAAATATTGCAAATTATTGCATAATAGATGTGGTTTAACATTGTGTATTTTAATCTTTTTATGTATTATATTAGTTTGTGTGGGTTGGGTTACTTATACTATGCAGCAGACACCTATACCTACTTCCCATCCCGTGCCTTTTCACACCACTGCCTCCCGCACCCGTTACATACACTACCAGAACATGAGCAAAGTAGGAGAATGGAATATTTCAATAATTCATTCATTCAATTGTTGTACCAACATCAATTGGTGGTCAACACCACCGATTGTTGGGTTTGTGGACTCTTGCCCCATACTACGGATAAAGGGATGCCATATTTAATTTCCCTTTTTCCCTGAAGGGGTCCTCTTGGGCTTATAACTCTATGTTCTCTAATGCTTACAAGAACCATCCCCGGCGCCCTGTTGGTCCATATGGGGGTGGGGTTGATGTTAGTCATGACCCTCTGGTGAAGGGAATATGGGCTATGTCCAAATATTATAGTAAAATTTATGATTTCCCCGCCGATTAACGGCGGGCATACATTTGCTGGAACGTGACCCGTTACGTTACTAGCCTTACAGATAGGGCCAGACGAAAGAGATCCCTGCCCATATGGACTGTACCCCACCGAGGCGATCTATGTTTCCAAGGAAATGTTCAGAATGTTAAGGCCCAAATGGGAACGAGTTCTTGTACGCATACATATACCTATGCATCTCAGACTTCCCCACCGTTAGTGGCATCTCAGGGAACGTATTTCGTTTGCCATGATAGGGCCTATACATGGTTACCAACCAATTTCTCAGGGTCATGTTACGTGGCTTTTCTGCTTCCTCCGACATATATCGCCCCTTCGGGACATCACAGAAATAGGTACAGTAGAGGCGTCATTGATTCAGAAGATACAGCAGGACAGGAGGCAGGCAACTTTTTCAAAGGATTCCTCCCATTTTGGGGCCCTATGGCCAATAGCAGAAACATAAGGCACTTCATTCAAGTTGTTGAGGCAACGATAGACGAAACTGTGGGGGCACTGAGTAACCTCACAGCCGAGCTTTAGGCGGATCGCCTTTTGACATTACAAAACAGAATGGTTTTAGATCTCATTCTTGCGGACTGTGGTGGAGTATGTAAATTGATTGGATCCAGCTGTTGCATTTACATACCTGACAATGCCCCTACAGTATACCAGGCCATCTCTAAATTGCACCTGATTGCTGAGTCCATCCACCAGGACGAAGGAAACTGGTCTTTGACAGGATGGTTCTGGGGATTACTGTACACAAGGGGATGGAAGGTACTGACTTTCATTGGAGTGACTTTGCCCATTATCTTTTCATGTTGCCTCTGTCTACAATGTGGTCCCGCTATCTACGGCCTTTGTGCCACCATGTGTGTCCCAAGACCTGTCTCACAGAAAGCAGAAAATATGGAAATGGTGTTGCAGCAACAGCTTGACGACCTCATGGCTATTGACATTGACTCAGATTAACGTGAGTCTGTGTTTTGCCCGGTAATGGCAAAAGGAGGGTCTGAGGTAATTCAGTTTTGACTCCATTTTGTATTCCGTCGCCATTTTGTGTTGCCCTCACTCAGGCAGCTTGGCAAACCAAGTGTTTTTGCCCTTTGTACTGCTACGTGTCAAATAACCCCCCCTTCCTTGTTGTGAAGCCAATTCCAGGAACAAGCCAAACTAACTAATCCTTGTCTAGACTGACTAATCTTTGTCCCAATTATCTGTTGGCCTTCAGTATTCTTTCCTTGCCGTATCTAGATTTATTCTGCAAAAGCAGTAGCCAGTTCACTGTACGGGGCAGAGCTCTGGGGCTTTAATAATGTTGACTCCCTCGTAATGGCTGAAAACAAATTTTATAAGGAGCTATTGTCCATCCCCAGGAGCTCCCCTAGCAAGCCCGTTCAATACGATCTTATAATTCTGCGTCCGCTTCTTTTTTGGGCCCGCCTGTGGCGTACACCAGAGCTAGAGAGCTACACAGACGGCCTCAAAGAAGTTATGAGCTTGCAGGGGTCGCACAAAATAGTCTGGCTCTCTAAAATGAAGGAACTTTTGACGGCCATTGGCCTATGGGTGGCGTGGGAGTCTGGTGCTTCATTATCCAAACTGGAAGTCAAGCGGGCTTACTGGCGGTGGGTCGATGCCCAAGAATCTAGAGCGGATAACTTGGGCAGACTCACCGATGAGTTTCGTCTGCATAAAACTGTACCTTTGCTTGAACCCTACTTGGACTTTATTAGAAAACCCAAAGACAGGGCTTTATATGTACAGTTTAGAATGGGAACCTTACCAGTCCGTGAATGCACCTCTAAATGGAAACCCCCCTATCAGACGTCTGCCACCTGCCCGCACTGCAGCACTGAACTGGAAACTATCCCAAATGTTTTTTTTTGTCTGCAGTGCCTACAATAAGCCTAGATCCAAATGGCTAAAACCAGTCCGTCGCCTACTTGAGACCAGAGGCTATGCCCCAGCACTAAGAATTTTACAATCTAATCCTAATACAGTACTGGCGCGTGGGGTAGCCAAATTTCTTAGCTGGGCGTGGGTGATTAGATTTAAAGATGTGTGATGAACTCTTTTTTAGACAATCACTTGTTTTCCTTTTAACTCAAAGCTGTAAATGGTTTAATACTGTTTTAACTTGTCTTTTTAACTATTTATTAAGTAACTTTTCTTAACAACATGAATTGTATTTTTAATGTTATGTGCTTTTAAGATATCATTATATCGAAATAAAGCTTTGTACTACTACTACTACTACTACTACTACTACTACTCACGGTCATGTTCGAGCTACATAAAAAAATTAAATAAATAAATGTTGACATGTCAGTTTGAGCAGTACAAACAGATCAATTACTTTGTCCTTCAAAGAGGAACGGATGCAATTGCGAAACCAATGACCATGGATGCGGACAAATGGGACCTAGTCAAATGCATGAGAGAGATGCTACTCCCTTTTGAGGTTTTCACATGGGAAGTTTGCAAGAAGGACAGTATGAAGGACCAATCTATCCTGTTGTTGCATCTGCTACAGGACCAGCTAAGAAGGTGTCTGAAAGGTTTGCACTTGCAGATGTGAACAAAAACACTGAAGCGCATACCTTGGTTGAGAGCTTAATCTTTTGCTTGGCTTGTCATGCAAAGCTGATAAATTACATCATCTGTTCCAAAGAGTACATCTGTGCCACACTACTTGATTCATGGTACAAAAAAAATACTGCCCACATTCATTCCTTTTTCTGAAAGGGATGTTTCAAAATACAAGAAGTGCATTGTTGATCAGGCCGGAGTCCTGAAAGAAGAACGGCTCCACCTTAAATTTCCACTCTGCAGTTCTGTGGTGTCGACTTCAACTTCCAGAGAGGACAGTGTTGTCTTGCTGCAGCCAACACCAGCAACCAGAACCCCAGCAATAATAGTAATAAAACAATCGGACCCAACCTCTGCACTGGCTTGGTTTCTAGGTGCAGATCTTAAGTTCAGCGCAGAGGGAAAGGCAAAAGAGGTTGAGCAAGTGTCAGTACCAATGACCAATCAGAAGATGTCTCAGGAGTATCTGGATGATCCAAAAGAAGACTATGTGGATCAAAACCCATTCATGTATTAGTATGGGAAGATCCGCCAATGGTTAGAGATCAGCATGCTAGCAATTAAGTATCTGGCTCGTCCTGTAGCCAGGGTGTCTGCTGAGCATGTGTTCAGTGGAGCTGGTACAGTTATTACAGTGAGAAGGACCAGTCTCTCACCTCAAATGTGGAGAGATTGACCATGCTCAAAATGAACCAACATTTCATACCACACAATTACACCATTCCTCAAACACCACAGGAGGAGGGGAAGGATGATTGGTCAGAATCAAGTTTCTTAGCTGACCAACTTCTGTGTGAACAACCTGGGTTTAAAAATGAACTCTGCTTCCTATACTGAGTATGCCAGTGCCACCATAGTACTTTCCAATTATTTCGCGTTAAACTTCTTTCTTTGCAAATAAAAAAAGTAGCTAGTGGAACATTATGTTTGTAATATATTTATGCTGCCCCACTATATTTTCGTCACACATATGGCCGGATTGGAGTTGGAAGAGTGTGCAGTGAAGAAGCCTGCACAATTCCTTCATGACATTGGAGACAATGCCTGCCTCCCTCTCATGCCTATCCTCTTTTTGCATCATTTAGCGGGGCTGCCCCAGATGATCATTGATTTACAAGAGTGCCATTATCAAATTCCATTGTGTTGCCTGGACAAAGATACAATGGTGTGCCTACTACCTAACCTACCCATGCTTGGATTGGAAGAGGTAACTTCAACTATTGCAACAATGAGTGAGTGATTGTGAGTGATGGTTGATGATTTATGTGGTGACAGACAGTGAGCGAGGGTACTCAATTAACAGTAAAGGTAATTTTGATGAATTGCAATGTTTGGTCTCTGATGAGTGATCATTTTTCCTGATGGTAATTGGCCTTTGCAAACTTACTTAGAGAAAATGTACCTCTACGGTTCACTCCTTTTTTCAGGTTCTCCATAAACCAGACCAGCCAATTTAGTTAACAAACACAAACCTATACAAAATACTGCAATTATGTTTCTCTACTTGTTCTACAACAGCAGTGCACTACATGTCTATCTTGCTTGTGTCAGGACTGGGAGGGAGTTACTAGGAATCAGGAGGAGGATGGAAGGTCTCAGGGCAGGACTACCTCATCACCAGCTAGAGAAAGGCAGTTATGGACTTCAAAGAAAAAACATTAATCTGAGGCATATTACTCAGCTATGTGGAATGGAGAGATGTGAGATGATTTGGGAAATGCTGCTGCATGTGTGTGTTGCACTGGTAGCAAAAGTGAAACTCTGAGTCCTCTTGTATTTTGCTCTGCCTCTGAGGGTTCTTGGTACACTCCTCATGAAACTTACCTTCCTTCTGTCTTTCTCCTTGACTCTACAATACGCTTTCTGTTTTACAATCCACAGGAATTCTTGTCTCCTGCACAAGCAATAGGAAAAAGCTGAGCTCAACACTCCTGCTTACCTACCAGACAATTCCAGACAGATATCCAAGAGTGAAAGACATTGTCGAAGAGAACGCAGCTGCATCATTTAATTTAGCAGTACAGTATCATTTTTCTTTAAAAAACACCTTTTTTAGAACCAGGCAGGTTCAATACACTCCCCCATAATTTTATTTTTTCATACACAGAAGACTGAATATTTAGATATCTGATAACCTTGGTCTCTGGGGCAGAAGAACTGTTTGCAATGCATTTAACTGTACTGTGTCATACCCATTCATTTGTTTTGTTCCACAACAGATGGTGATGATGTGAACCTCATTTCCCTAATGAATATATATTTTTTTAAAGTATATGTCTTTATAGGCATTTATATCAGAAAGACCTTATAATATAATGAATCAGCATGATGGCAAAATAGAAACATAGCAATGTACATTCAGCAATAAAATTGATTCCCACCCACCCAGAGCCCCGCAACCAATATCCAGTCACACTACAACATTATGAGACACTAGACATGTCAGTTTTCTGAAACCAAGTCCGTTCACATCCTCTTACCCAGACTTCCGGGTAACATTGACCACTCCCCTCTCTCTACATATGGGCCAACCTTCAGGCCCAGCTCAGCTCATGGAGGACAAGCGTCCGGGTGGTCACCCTGATGAATATTGTTCTTGTGCTGTTTTTGTCACAACTTTCTCCAAATACCCTTTCCCATCCTTTCATTAAACCCCTAGCCCTCTTTTACCTGGTTGTGAGATTTTTTGGGAAGTGTGTCTTAATATACACTTGTTGGGGCGGATGTACTTAAATGCGATACGAACTCACTACAGGATCTTCTTTTACCTGAGCAAAAGCCCACACCAGCACTACTTACCCACCACGCATAAGTAAGAACACCATTTCTCAACGTCAACATCATCTTTCAGGTCTTTGTTATGCATAAATAAAATGCACAACCTTGTCAACTACAGTACAGAGTACAGACTTTTAGTACATGTTCTCTGACTTAAGGATTTCATAACTTAGGTCTTCAAGGGGCAGATGAATCATCACCATCATTTGCGATTCTCAAATAGCAATCGATTTTTTAGAAATCGCTATCTGAGAATTGCAATTTGGATGTTTGTAGAAAATCGCTAATTTTTAGCGATTTCTTAAAATTCCTTAATTGCGATTAGCAAATTGCTAATCACAATTAAGGAATAATTTCCCATTCATTTCTTTGGGCCAGGAGGCCCATAGGAAGGATTGGGAAGTTATTCTCAATTTGCGATTCGTAATTTGCTAATCGCAAATTGAGAATAATTTCAAGGGTGCAAGGGTGTCTTAAGGACACCCTGCTGCTCCCCTGACATTTACATGTGTGCGCATATGGCGCACATAATGCCCTAAGGGCATGTATGAGCGCCACATGGCACCTTTACAAATGCCAAAAAGTACATTTGTAAAAGAATTTGCAAATTACTACCAACTACAAGTTGGTGGTAATTTGCGATTTCTTAGTGTGAAATCGCAAATCGTTATTCTTTCTTACATAGCATTTAAGGAATCGCTTTTTGCGATTCCTTAATTTTGCGATACAATTTTCTTCATACATCGCATTTGCCGATTTTTTTGTCGCAAACGCTGCTTTTTTGCGAATCACAGCGTTTGCGACAAAAAAACCGGATGATATATCTGCCCCCAAATTCCATGCTCACCATTGCTCAGAATAATTTACTATTGATAGTTTTTGTTATATTATGTGGTATTCTTTGATGTGTAATGACTTAGTAGAGAAAACCTACTTGTAGTGAGCACTGTTCCTACTGGAAAAATGAACCTTTTCCAACAATAAAAGAGAAACTGCTAGTCAAGTAGTTCAAATAGTAAGCAATGTAAGATTTCACGTTCTATTATTTAATTCTCATTCAAAGAACCTATATCCAACATGTATACATTAATACATTATGTTCATGTATCCTATTTGTTCATCTCTTCTGTCTATAGAAAAATCATCAACATGTTGTACATGGGGATGTAAATTGGTCCATAACAAATGCTCTTTTTACATATTTCTAAACAGTTAGGAAACCATTATTCATAGTTGTTCATGAATATAAGTTGATTTCCTGAAGACCCGATGCCCGATGCATTTCGGGACCAAAAGGTACCCTTCTTCAGGGGAGAAATCCTAGAATATACAAAAAGCTAATCAGTACAATCAAAGAAAATTAAATATTTTTAACATGATGTCATCTATCTAGAAAATGGAGACACTGAAGGGGGAGAAGAAAAAACGTTTTAACATCATCAATTAGTGTGGAGTGAAACTCCCTTGTTGTGTTCTTCTTATCAATCTGAACATATATGAGATTGCATAATACAGGTTGCATCATGAGTAAGGCATCATCCACTATGAAGAACAAGTATTGTGTTCTTGGTGTGCTTAATGACTGAAATCATGCTAGTTAGCACATTGGGTACAAATCTGCTCCTCTCTGCAGTCTGCAGCTGGGGCAGCTGCAATGGACAAAAAAAATATTTGATTCCAATGGCCCTGCTCTTCTCTAAATGGCCTTCAATTCTACCCTAAGTCCAAAGAGGCAAATGATTAATAATATGTCACACACGTAATGTATAACAAGTAGATAATAGATATCCTGTCTGCTGTAAGTAGACAGTGGGAAAAACGATACACTGTAGTACAGGGAAAGGAATGAGATATATATATTTTATTGAGCACATTCATCACAGAGTACCCCATCAGCAAAACTCAAAATCACAGACATTTCATCCCACTTACACAAATTATTTAAATGCAATACATTGAGGGGGCGTGGCAAAGATGGCGGCGAGGTAGGACGCTCCTTGCTGTCTCTTCCACCCGCTGCTGAAATATACCACTTACCTCGGCACTCAGCTCATCCAAAACGCTGGGAAATGGCGGAGAAGCTCCAGTGCACGGGTGCCTGAGTTTGGAGCACCTGGAGACAGCAGTCAGCGGCACCGCATTCATTAACAGTGGGCAGTGGGCTACGAGGCCATGAGGCCGCAGGGATAGCTCTGCCGGCAGCCGCACACAGGCTCGGTGAGCTCGGCGGCCGCAGGAGCTGTCCCATGGAAGAGGCCATGTTCGGGACGAGACACCTGGGCGATGCCACGAGGTGAGCTACACCTAGAGGGCACAAAAGGCAGGGAGGCCAGCGAAGGTGCAGCCACTGGCAGATTGAGCCAGGCCCAGCTGTGGGGCTGAGAGGCCTCCCGGTCGGCACAGGACTGTGGCGAAGCGATCAAGGCCCCGGAGAGAGATAATAGTGCAAGGCCTCGGCAGAGGCGAGCAGAGGTTTGTGTTGCCTCTGGACAGCGACAGTGGCATACTACAGTGCTGTAAGCAGGGCAAAGGGGGAAGAAGAAGCAGAATCCTAGAATGGCCCAGAGCATTGGGCATCCTTTGGGGACTCAGGGATTTAGGCCCTACCTGATGTGAAGCAAACCAGGGGAGAACTGAAGATTGGGCAGCGGGAGTCCACACACCACCCTGTAGAGAGACCAGGGAGGCAGCCTGCTGAGTTCAGAAATACACAATACCCAGCATACCTAGCCTTGATTATGGGTGAGACCAGGGCTCACCGGGTGAAACCAGGCTGGCCCAGTAGAGGCCCAGCAGAGGCGAACAGGAGCTCTGGATGCTGCGGCTAATCCACACAGGTGACTGGGAGGCATAGCAAAGGCCGGTGTTGTGAGGAGAGTGACTGGTGCATGTGAACGGGCGAGTAGAGAGGCCTGGGACAGGAGATAGAGGGCCTAGCTGACTCGCCTCGCCAGTACTTTACCACCACTGGAAAATTGAGGTCGAAACAGGAGTCCTCATCGAGACCCAGTCCATGAAGATGTCCGAGACTGCACAACTCCGACACAGGGGGGTGAAGGAGACCCTGACTCGATCTGAAGCAGGTGAACTGGCATAACAATGTCCACCAACAGGGTAAAGAAAGACCGCTCCCTGAAGGATATGCTGATGCGGCCCACCGGGGGTGCAATTGCAGGACAGCAGCCCACAGGAGAAGCGTTGCAAACTCCAATGTCGAACACCACGGAAGAGCCGATGACCAGGGCGTTTCTGGAATCCCTCTTTTTGTAGCTTCAGGAGGATCTATCGTCAGAAATCAAGGAACTCAGGCGAGACACGGATGCGCTTGGAGGCAGGATGGCAGAGCTGGAAGATAAGGGAGATGACAGGGAGAAAGCTACTGCAGTGAATCTTGGTTTCATCTGTTGTGCTGCTGCTCAAAGCTAGTTAGTGAGCAGCAGCGCTTAGTTCTCCCCATCTGTAGGTTTTATGGCCTTCGACGTTGCAGAGAAATGTCAGACCTGTGCTTTTCGGTTAACACAACTCAAACAGTGGCCCGATTAGGGAAATTCATAGACGCAATCCGGGCCACACTGAAATCATTATAACGTAACATTTAGTGAGATTTTGAACATTCCTTGTTTATTGATAGAATATTGTAACAATTGTAATTAATTGAACAATAAAGTTTCATTCATTAAAAAAAACAGGGAGGAAGAGGCAGAGGCCATGAGACAAGAGAGCATCCATCTCCAAGAACAACACATTGATCTACAATCCTATCTGGAGGATCTTGAGAACCGTTCCCGGAGGAACAACGTTCGGATGCGAGGAGTGGCGTCGAAAGCCGAGGGCTGTGCTTAATTTGTGCCGTGCTTTCCGGTGCTTAGCACCAAAACATATTTATTAGGGCCGGGTCTACACCACACGTCTGCACATCTATGACAAACTAAATATAATCACCTCATTCACTGCAGGCGCACCTGGTGCAGACACTATTGTTCGCCTCCCGAGTCCTCAGTAAAGTGTTGAGAGCCAATATAAATCAAGCCATTCTCCATGTGGATTTTCCTTAGGCGGCGGACCTGAGCTCAGTGTTGCTGGTGGGTGGGGTTTGGTTCTGCAGGGGTAGGAGTTGCGGCAGCGTGCAAATGTTTTTTTCAAAACTCCACGCCCGGCACACATGCCCCTCACAAGTTACCCTCTGTGACCAGCAGTTTAGCATGACATCGAGATGGCAGCAGCAGCAGGCTTATGAATAAAGGCAATGAGTACCGGTGCCGCCCACCATTTACCTAGTAAGTAGCTAAAGCAACGCTGCTTTTTTATTGTGCGTGGTATGAATGAAATGTGAACTAAGGCTCGAGCAATCATGCCTCCGGCGCCAGGAACCGTGTGCAAGTGGAAGTGCAATGCCCCGGGCCATGAGGTGGCTAGAAGAGCAGGGCCTTGCCCTTAACTTAACCCCTATTGTTCTAATAAACGTTGGTCATTTACATGAAATAAAAATGTGCTGTTTTTCCATTTGTTTCACTTTCATCATCTCTTTTGGAATCCAGATATAGGGGCTCATTATGATGGTGGACAGAAGTGCGTCCGCAGCCCTGGAGTACGCGGAAAAAGCCGTTTCTGTGTACGCCTGCCGCGGTCACTCCGTCCGCCATATCAGGATAGGTAAGGGTGTCAAAATTCCATCCGCGACGGAAGAGCACGCACCGCCGCCCAACTACACCCGACCACGCGGCGGACGTAACCAATCCAGAGACTCCGCCGTACGGAATGACGTCTACGACCGTCCCCCAAATCAAGATGGCGGAAAATACACATAAAACCGCTGCGGAAAAACAACCTGCCTGAACACTGCGGATTTCCCACAGCGAAGATACCATACATAGCAGAGATACCCACCACAAGCTGCTCGCCGACATGGACCCAGCACTACACGCTTACCCGATACTCTTCGCGATCCACCACGTCCAAGTCTTGGCCCACTATCGACGATGACGCAGGTACGCTACAAAGCATTCGCTGTCTGGAGGGGAGTACCTGCAAGGGTCGTGACGTTGGGAGGGGGAGTGTCATGTTTCACAACCCACTGATTTGAAGCAAATACAAATACACAACTGTAGCACACAAGCAGGAATGACTACGACAAACCACCACACATGATTGACTTGCTTTATTACACATAATCGGGGTATAATCACAGTGTATGCATGAGCATGGGCATTGTGGGCACCACACCAGGTATATCAGAGGCAGCACATGAGAGGGGCACAGAGCATCAACAGGCCATGGCATCGAACAGGTACATCAGAGGCAGCACATGAGAGGGCAGAATGCAGTATCAGAACAGCAACAGGGCATTGTGGCCAACAGAGCAGGTACATCAGAGGCAGCACATGAGAGGGGCTAAGTGCATCAACAGTCCATTGCACTGAACAGGTACATCAGAGGCAGCACATGAGAGGGGTAAGTGCATCAACAGTCCATTGCACTGAACAGGTACATCAGAGCAGCACATGAGGGCAGACAGCAGTATCAAAACAGCAACAGGGCATTGTGGCCAACAGAGCAGATACATCAGAGGCTGCACATGAGAGAGGCTAAGTGCATCAACAGTCCATGGCATCGAACAGGTACATCAGAGGCAGCACATGAGAGGGCAGAATGCAGTATCAGAACAGCAACAGGGCATTGTGGCCAACAGAGCAGGTACACCAGAGGCAGCACATGAGAGGGGCACAGAGCATCAACAGGCCATGGCATCAAACAGGTACATCAGAGGCAGCACATGAGAGGGCAGAATGCAGTATCAGAACAGCAACAGGGCATTGTGGCCAACAGAGCAGGTACATCAGAGGCTGCACATGAGAGGGGCTAAGTGCATCAACAGTCCATGGCATCGAACAGGTACATCAGAGGCAGCACATGAGAGGGAAGGCTGCAGTATCAGGACAGCAACAGGGCATTGTGGCCAACAGAGCAGGTACATCAGAGGCAGCACATGAGAGGGGCTAAGTGCATCAACAGTCCATTACACTGAACAGGTACATCAGAGGCAGCACATGAGAGGGGCTAAGTGCATCAACAGTCCATTGCACTGAACAGGTACATCAGAGGCAGCACATGAGGGCAGACAGCAGTATCAGAACAGCAACAGGGCATTTTGGCCAACAGAGCAGGTACATCAGAGGCTGCACATGAGAGGGGCTAAGTGCATCAACAGTCCATGGCATCGAACAGGTACATCAGAGGCAGCACATGAGAGGGCAGAATGCAGTATCAGAACAGCAACAGGGCATTGTGGCCAACAGAGCAGGTACACCAGAGGCAGCACATGAGAGGGACACAGAGCATCAACAGGCCATGGCATCGAACAGGTACATCAGAGGCAGCACATGAGAGGGCAGAATGCAGTATCAGAACAGCAACAGGGCATTGTGGCCAACAGAGCAGGTACATCAGAGGCAGCACTTGAGAGGGGCTAAGTGCATCAATAGTCCATTGCACTGAACAGGTACATCAGAGGCTGCACATGAGAGGGGCTGAGTGCATCAACAGTCCATGGCATCGAACAGGTACATCAGAGGCAGCACATGAGAGGGCAGACATCAGTATCAGAACACCAACAGGGCATTGTGGCCAACAGAGCAGGTACATCAGAGGCAGCACATGAGAGGGGCTAAGTGCATCAACAGTCCATTGCACTGAACAGGTACATCAGAGGCAGCACATGAGGGCAGACAGCAGTATCAGAACACCAACAGGGCATTGTGGCCAACAGAGCAGGTACATCAGAGGCAGCCCATGAGAGAGGCGAAGTGCATCAACAGTCCATTGCACTGAACAGGTACATCAGAGGCTGCACATGAGAGGGCCACAGAGCATCAACAGTCCATGGCATCCAACAGGTACATTAGAGGCCGCACAAGTACGTGGTGCAAGGTACCCCTCCCAAGGACAATGCCAAAGTCTTTTACATGGACACTATACACACCAACTCCAAATAGATGTGAGTGAAGGTAAACACACCGCACATCACGGAGCACTGCCTGAATTACCTGCCCCTGACACACTGGTAGCACCAGAAACTGGAGTGTGAAACACAGCCACAGCCCTAGTGACTGACACATGAGCCGCAGACCCAGACACACTGCCAGCACCAGTACCAGGAGTGTGACACACAGCCACAGATGTAGTGACTGACAAATGAGCCATAGACCCAGACACACTGCCAGCACCAGACATAGGAGTGTGTGACACAGCCACAGCTCTAGTGACTGACGCATGTGCCATCGAGCCAGACAGACTGCCAGCACCAGAACCAGGAGTGTGACACACAGCCACAGCTCTAGTGACTGACACATGTGCCATAGACCCAGACACACTGCCAGCACCAAAAACAGGAGAGGGCACAACTGAGACAGTGCCACAACATGATGCATGAAGGCAGACAACAGACACAGTGCCACCATCTGACAACTGAGAATGAACCTCTGATGCGCCACTGAGAACACCGGATTGATGAGCCACAGGGCTGTATGGGCCAGGTGGCAGGGTGGCTCTGGGAGCTGGGGATAGCTGGACTTGAGCTACATCGGAGTGGTCATGTGTCAATGGTGTGTGTCTACATTTCTTTGGAAATGTGAGGGCACCCTGGACATGACAGGACTGGAAAGTGGTGCGGACTCCAATGAAACATCACCCACCAAAGGTGGAGCGTCTGCTGCTGGGGCTCTGCTCTCTGGGGACGTGCTGGGCCCTGCTTGTCGTTTGCTGTGTGCCTGCCGCCTGGACTCAGCATCATGTGTAATGGGGGATGCAACAACAGGTGACTCCTTCCTCAGCTTCTGACGGGCCAGGATGGGAGTGGAGGTATGGGGGTACTCCGCCGCGGAGACATCTGTTTTCCGTTCCTTCAACAACATCAGCCTCAGTGCAGCCAGGGGTGATGTATGCCTGTCCTTGATTGCGCCAGTGTCTATGTGAGAAGCCTTGTCCCCTGGATGTGCCTTGTCTGTAGGAGGAGTGTTGTCACTGTACTTTCCATTTTCCCTGGAAGGTGCCCTGTTCTTGGCAGCAGACTTGTCGTCTGTGGTGTACCTGTCTCCAGAACACACCTTCTCCCTGTGTGTGTCCCTGCCCTTGGGAGTGGCCCCTTCCTTCGTAGTATCCCTGTCCTTGGGAGTGTTCCTGCTCTTTTGCAGCGCCTTTGTCTTTGGACAGTCCTTGTCCCTGCCCTTGGGAGTGGCCCCTTCCTTAGTAGTGTCCCTGTCCTTGGGAGTGGCCCTGCTTTTTCGCTGTGCCTTTGTCTTTGGACTGTCCTTGTCCCTGCCCTTGGGAGTGGCCCCTTCCTTAGTAGTGTCCCTGTCCTTGGGAGTGTCCCTGCTCTTTTGCTGTGCCTTTGTCTTTTGACTGTCCTTGTCCCTGCCCTTGGGAGTGGCCCCTTCCTTAGTAGTGTCCCTGTCCTTGGGAGTGTCCCTGCTCTTTTGCTGTGCCTTTGTCTTTTGACTGTCCTTGTCCCTGCCCTTGGGAGTGGCCCCTTCCTTAGTACTGTCCCTGCCCTTGGGAGTGGCCCATTCCTTAGTACTATCCCTGTCCTTGGGAGTGTCCCTGCTCTTCAGAGGTGTCTTTGTCTTTGGACTGACCTTGTCCAAGGGAGTGTTCATGGACTTGTGAGTATCACTTGCCTTGGGAGTACCTTTTGTGTGGGATGCCGGTGTAGGATGTGAAGGCATTTCCCCCACCACCACTTGTGGATCCTGTGTGTGAACTCCAGTTTATGTGACGTTGTCTTTGTGAACAGATTTTGCAGACCTAGGGGATGGTGTCTGTGCCCTCCATGCCCTGATGTGCTGTCTGTGGCTGCTTCTAGTGCAATAACCTGTATTAGAGTCCTAGTCCGAATATTTACTTACCCCTGAGACATCCAGTGGTGTAGATGTGGGAACAGAAGTAGCACCCTGTCCATGCGACTGTACAATGGCAGACGACACACTGCTTGCCAATGACTGAACTGTCCTGTGTAGACCAGCAACATTGCCATGCATCCCTTCCATGAATGCCACCACCTGCCCCAACTTCCTATCGAGGTCTTGGAAAGCATTGATCATATTGGTCTGACCCACACACAGCTGTCGCAGCAGATCAACAGCCTCAGCACAAAGTGCATTTTGGGTCACCGGGGCAGGGGCAGCGGTGCCTGCATCGAAGGCCACTCTGCTCCCCCTACTTTTGCGTGCACGAGCAGTACTTGGTACAGGTGGTGGCAGTGTGGGCCCTGTGTCCCGACCGAAGGTGTTGATTGCCCACTCCCAGTCTGTGACAACAGTGCTGACTCACCGACACTGTCAGAAGATGAGGACGATGGTGTCTCGACATGTAAGTCCTCAGGGACGGTCCTGTCCCCCTCTCCGGGGCTGCCCTCTTCTGTGTCAGTCTGCGTGTGCGTGAAGTCAGTTCCGGATGCATTGCCACCACTTATCTCCGCCGTCTGTGGCTGAGTGCCCTCTGCCAAAGCTGAAAAGCACAGAAAAGAGTTGTAAGTCATGGCCACACTCACGTACACGTACAGGACAAGAAATCCCTAATTCCATTGGTGACAGAACACATCTATCCATCATCCTGCACACGGCCCACCCCTACCAGTCATCCTCACATGATTTTACCGGTGGTGGCCGTGAAACACGTACAGCATGCGGACAGAGCAGGAGCATGTAGTTATGCACACATGTCTTCCCATGGGACCACAGACCTCTATGGCATGTGCTTCAACACTCAACTACTAAGCAAGTGGCGTGTCAACATGCCGGACCTGGATGTCAAATTACACTCCGCCAATGGCACCAGCATGCCATTGCTGCGATACATACGCACCACGGAAGTCACTACTGTGTCTGAGCACTAATACATGCATTGCACTCCCAAGTAACATACACAGACAGTCTGCTTACTGCTAGTTTGCTGTTGATCCACACTCAGCCGGTCGGACAGGTCAGGATGCGTCACAGCAATGATACGGTGCATGAGAGGGGTCATGGAGCGTCGGGCCAGACGTGTCGTTCTCCGAATCATCCCCAGTGTCATCTCCGCTACATTCTTGCTCAGCCTGGAAATGTCGTCCCAGCGTTTGTGGCAGTGTGTGTGTCGTCTATTGCACACCCCCACTGCCCGTACATCACGTGCTATGCTCCTCCACACGGCCTTGCGAAGGTGCAGCTTTACCTACCATGATGGGAGACAAGAGGATAACATTAGTGGACAGTATGACATGCACATACTACGTAGATAGACGTATCTACATCCAGCCATGCCCAGCACAACACATGTTAAGGTCCCACAGCACACCGGCAGCCCAACAGAAGACTGGAGCCACTCACCACCTCAGGGCCAACGACATGTACACCACTGCACTTACCACCTGTCCGGGTGCACCGTACAGCTGTTCATAGTGGCTGAGCACACCGCCCACGAGGACATCTAGTTCCGTGGCGGTGAAGGGACGAGACCGCATCTCTCGCACTATCTGCATGGCAAGGTCCTGGACTGTGGCACTACAGCAGCAGTCGGTGGTCAGCTCAGCAGCAGGAGGTCGAGGTGATGGTCACAGGCAGCAGTCGGTGGTCAGCTCAGCAGAAGGAGGTCGAGGTGATGGTCACAGGCAGCAGTCGGTGGTCAGCTCAGCAGCAGGAGGTCGAGGTGATGGTCACAGGCAGCAGTCGGTGGTCAGCTCAGCAGCAGGAGGTCGAGGTGATGGCCACAGGCAGAACTGGTTCACAGCGTTGGATTTGTGCTTTTGGAAATCACACATATATAGGGCCATGAGCCCATGTCAGTGGCATACGTCGGCAGCAATTGGTCACCCCTGGATGCGTGTTTGTAAAAGGGCCAATGACTGGCCCTGGTGTTACGGTGCACTGCTTCCGCTACTTTCGATTGGGCATACTCGGTCCGCGTTCCTTCTTCCCATTGGCTGCATGTGCACGGACCGTCACGGTCACACGTCGGCAACCGCATGTGCAAGCTTCCGGGACGGATGCCTCTTTTGCAACAATGTTCAATCACTGGCGCCACCATGGTGGTGCACGTATTCCGCGGGGGAGGTGCAGGCCAACACATCCTTCAGATGATGTCAATGGACATGGCAGTACATGACCCCCCTTACAGTCACATTGCATTATCCACCGTACACCGGCCGGCCAAGCCGGTCCAGGACCGCGCTGCCAAGCATGTCACCCATGGCCTGTACAGCCCCGTCCACAACCGCTGTGCCAGGACCGCCATGCCAGGCCCGGTCCAGGACCAACGTGCCAGGCCCCATCCACAACCGCCGGTCCTGGACCGCCGTGCCAGGCCCGGTCCAGGACCGCGGTGCCAAGCATGTCACCCACAGCGTGCACAGCCCCGTCCACAACCGCCGTGCCAGGACCGCCGTGCCAGGCCCGGTCCAGGACCAACGTGCCGGCCATGGCAACCACCGCCGTGCCAGGCAAGTTAACACCCGTCGGTGGGTGACATGCCTGGCACGGCGGTCCTGGACCGGGCCTGGCACGGCGGTTGTGGACGGGGCCTGCCACGGCGGACCTGGACCGGCCTGGGCCGGCCGGTGTACGGTGGATGATGCAATGTGACTGTAAGGGGGGTCATGACCTGCCATGTCCATTGACTTCATCTGAAGGATGTGTTGGCCTGCACCTCCCCCGCGGAATACGTGCACTGCCATGGTGGCGCCAGTGATTGAACATTGTTGCAAATGGAGCATCCGTCCCTGAAGATTGCACATGTGGTTGCCGATGTCTGACCGTGACGGCCCGTGCACATGTAGACAATGAGTAGAGGGAACGCGGCCCGCGTATGCACATTCGAAAATAGGGGAAGCAGTGCACCGCCATGGCGGCGCCAATGGTTGTATATTTTCAGACGCTGCACCGTGGTGTGTAGTCTGCAGTTGCGTCAGGAGGGTTGTGAGCGTGATAGCGGTCCTTCATATGTCATGCTCTATTTCATGTGTGTTCATACTATGCCCATCGGTGTGCACACAATGTGCAACACATGTGCATGTCGCCGTGTTGACGTCGGTATTTCCATACAGACGTCTCTACTTCGTCACATCTACACAGTACATCACGTCTGTCTACCTACATTCTGCCTCTGTTGTCAGTGTGTGGTTAATGTGTGGTAATAACAATGCTGGGGGTACACATGCATTCCGTGTATGTGTGTCGCCTGTAGTGTCACCATGCATGTAATGTCCGTATGCTCACCATTTTTGGTGTTGTCATTGGTGCATGATGACATGGTGTGCGTGTATCATTATCGTTTGTGTGCTTGCACGTGCATGTGTGTCCGTTATGATGCTTCCACACATGTGGGTCATGACACATGCCTTGTTGGCAGTCTTGTTGGCATTAGACTAAGTTGCATTGCACATGTTGACACACATCATGTTGTTCGTGGCTGCACATTGTTCATACGTAGGCTGTGGGGTTTTAGGTTTAAACCTATAATAACTGATAAAACCCCACTGAAAGAAAAATAGCCCTCACCGGTGAAAACATATAAACACTGAAAAAACACCTGCACAACCACAAACTAAATGCCATTCAAAGAAAGGAAAAAGAAAGTGAAAGAGTCATTTTGTTCTTACTGAAGGGGTCAATAAAATGTAACTTTGTTATACAAGCTAGTAGTAAGAAAGACTGGCTAACATTATTCTGCTTGTGTTTTGTGCTTTAGGGATGCCACTAAAATACTGTTTCTTCTTCCTTTTACTTTTTTCTGTTTTATGGCCTTTGGTCTAAGGATGCAGGGTTTAGTTTCACGTTTTAGGTTTAGTTTAATTATATTATAAACTGTAGAGAATCAGGACATATCAAACTC
This sequence comes from Lissotriton vulgaris, assembly GCF_964263255.1. Classification (NCBI taxonomy): domain Eukaryota; kingdom Metazoa; phylum Chordata; class Amphibia; order Caudata; family Salamandridae; genus Lissotriton; species Lissotriton vulgaris. The sequence goes on along the minus strand of NC_141691.1, from coordinate 1,047,694,847 downwards.
ACATTTGATATTTTGGCTGCATTTGATTCTTTCACCGATAGGTAAAATGGCTAGTTTCATAAAAATCTTTCCTAATATGTGTCATCACATTTACCCAGAGAGAATGGGTAAAAACCCTTAATACATCAGACCATAGTTTCTAGTGGGACAGTATTGATAGTAAGTGAATTGCCAACACCTCAGGCTTTAAACATTAAATGTAAGGTATAGTGACAAGTATATATATCACCAAGCATTTGGGACAGTGGTGAAAACGAGACACCAGACTTTTGGAAAACATGGAACGCAGTGTCACTTGTTACGCTCTGCAAAAAAGGTTCTTTCCAAGTTCAACAAAGATTGGAGTGATATTGTTTGTATTTGTAGTGATTCAGCTATCTATATAAAAATGTGTGTGATGACCTGTCAAAATTGATACCCGAGCTGAAGTCATTCCCTGTAGGAGATCCTTGCCACTTGTTAGATGGTATGCTGAAAGCATCATTACAAACTTCAGAGTTAATGTGGGATGCTATTGACTTTTTATTCCATTCTGGTGCACTGTTTTCATATGCCCAGGAACTAAAACGCAAATATTTATCAATTCGTGCTTTATGTGGCATAAAAGAAAGAGTCATCCCAACTGTGTCCCTTAGCTGACGGTTCTCAGCCCAAGGGGCTATGAATGCTGAGGGCCTTTTCACAGAAGTTTACATGGGAAGGAAAGCACGAGCGCACATGACCAAAGACTCACTGAAGAAGTATTGTATGGTGTACTACAATAAGATTCATTTGCAAAAATCTCTTTGGACCTCATATACGCTATACGTACACTGTCTATATACCATGTTTTATCAGTGCAGAAAGCAAGCAATGATAAAAGCAAAACGTTCCATAAACACCGGAAAAACACTTTTTCTGTTGTTTTTAGTGGCGTGAAAATGTGTAACCACTGATAACAACTGTTTTTTAAGATATTGAAAACACAACAATTTTCAAGTTGGTAGAGTTGGATGACATGTGATTGAGTTGTTATGCCATGCGTTGTTTGTGAATTTACTTCCATTTCATCTACTCCCACACAGGAGGGCTCCAAATGTCCATCGCCCATACACTGTGCTGCAGGATATGGTTGACGAGGAGGTGATCAGGAAATTCCGACTGGATCGACGTCGATTGATGGAGCTTGTAGACCAATTGTCTCCTCACCTGCAGCCACGAAGAACCTATCAAGGATCCATTACACCCACAGCAAAGGTGACGGCGGCACTACACTTCTTTGCAACTGGCACCTTTCAGTACAGTTGGACATGCCGGGGGGATGTCACAGTCCATGTTCAGCATGGTACTTCGGGATGTTCTAAAAGCCATGATGCTGTACAAGGATGACTACATCCATTTCCCACGGCCGGCAGAGTTGCCAGCAGTCAAAGCAGACTTCTATGCACTGGGCCAGATACCACACGTAGTGGGTTCCATTGATGGCACACATATCGCTCTCATTCCACCACGGGCACGTGAGCAGGTGTATAGGAATCGGAAGCACTGCCATTCCCTCAACGTGCAGGTGGTGTGCCTGGCTGACAACATCATATCCCATGTGTCTGCAAGATTTCCAGGCTCTGCACATGACTCTCACATCATGCGGAGCAGCATTGTCCCCCAACTGATGGCAAATCTGCATCCAGAACGTGCGTGGCTTGTTGGTGAGTATGCTGTGGGGACAGTTGTGATATCTGTGTGGCATGGGGTACCCACCAATTCTGGTTGTGATATTTCTGTCTCTCATCCCCCTACATAGGCGACTCGGCGTACCCAAACAGGCCTTGGCTGCTGAGTCCCATACGTAATCCAACTAAGCGGGTGAAATGCGATACAATGATGCCCATGGAAGGACACGTAGAGTGGTTGAACGTACTTTTGGACTGCTGAAGTCTAGGTTTCGGTGCCTGGATAAGACTGGAGGGGCCCTGCCTTACTCACCAGGCAAAGTATGCAGGATCGTGATTGCCTGTTGCATGCTCCACAACCTGGCCTTGCGTAATAACATTGAACTGCTCTTGGACCCTGAAGACCAACAAGTTCCTCGGCCTCCTATCCCACCCATGTCGACTGATGAGGATAGTGGTGAGGAGGAAGGTGTGGACCAGAGGCGCCAGCTCATTGATTGCTACTTCCCTTGAACGGAGTCAGCGTGTGGGGCAGGTTGCTCAGGGGCCACATCCGTCGCCAGGGGCACAGGTGGCGGTGGCGGTGGTGTTGCTGCCCGTGGCGTCTGGACACTTGGTTGAGGAAGGGGGGGGTGTTGCGGGCTATCCTTTCCCTCCACATTGTTGTCTGCTGGCCCATGATGTCTACTATTTGGGCAAGGCGGCTGTCAATGGCCCGCAACATGTTTGTGTTGTCCACAGAATCCTGGTGGGCACGATCTGCCTGTTCCTGGCCAAGCTCGTAGGAAGCTTGGACCCTGGCTAGGTTTTCCAGTGACTCTGCGACAGGATGGGGTGGGTGTCCTTCACCAGCCCGACGGTGAGTGGGACTCCTGCTTGGCTGATGTGGCCTCGGCACACTCCTGTCACGCCCACTCTCCCTGCTTGGCAGTGATGTCGATGGCCCTGCGTCGTGCGGTGGGTTAAGCAGGGTGGCACAGGCAGGAGTGGTGGTACTGATGGTGGTGGTGGAGGTGGTGGTGGTGGTGGCTCTGCAGCTCACTGTGGCCGGTGTTGCAGGAGTTACACAGGCGACGGTTGTCGGGGCTGGGATTTCCTGTGATTCAGATGGCCCTGGCTGACTGCTTGGGCCGGCTCCATCCTCCGCACCGGAGCTGGCTGTGGCATCGTCCCCAGAGAGTCCTGGATGTGTGTGAGGCGAGTCTTGCGGCTGGTTGCTGGTTTCATCAGTCAGATTACAATCACCTGAGGGACAAGATTGTGCTGATCAGTACTGTGGACATTACATGTTTATTTCGCAATTATAACATTTCAGTGCCCTGTCGCACACACCCCACCCACCTCTCGACACACACCAACACCACCGCCCTCCCTGTGGACATGGGGGCCTGTTGGGAGTTGTAATAGTGACCTCTCACACACCCCACATACCACCACCGCCCTCCCTGTGGACATGGGGGCCTGTTGGGAGTTGTAGTAGTGACCTCTCACACACCCCACACACCACCACTGCCCTCCCTGTGGACATGGGGGCCTGTTGGGAGTTTTAGTAGTGACCTCTCACACACCCCACACACCACCACCGCCCTCCCTGTGGACATGGGGCCTGTTGGGAGTTGTAGTAGAGTCCTCGCACACACCACCACCGCCCTCCCGGTGGACATGGGGGCCTTTTGGGAGTTGTAGTAGTGACCTCTCACACACCCCACACACCACCACCGCCCTCCCTGTGGACATGGGGGCCTGTTGGGAGTTGTAGTAGTGTCCGCCCACACACCACCACCACCCTCCCTGTGGACATGGGGGCCTGTTGGGAGTTGTAGTAGTGACCTCTCACACACCCCACACACCACCACCGCCCTCCCGGTGGACATGGGGGCCTGTTGGGAGTTGTTTACATTTTGGTGAGTATGTGGACCACATGCATGGGTTGGGGCCTGGGAGATGTGTCTTCTGAGTTGTGTGAGGCAGAGCATGTCGTTGTGCTCGTGGTGCTTGGTTTGTACTTACCAGCTTCTTCTCTGTCCTCAATTCCTTCCAGGCTCTCTGGGTGCAGTATGCCCAGCACCTTTTCCTCCCAATCAGTGTATGTTATGAGCTCCGGGGGTGTGCCGCCGCCAGTGTGATGTGCTCGTACACGGTTTTTGGCACGGATCCCTTTGACCCTGGTTTTCAGGTCATGCCACTGCCTCTGTATCTCGTGCTTTGTCCTTGGCACGGTCCCTGACGCATTCACCCTACTTACGATCCTGTCCCACATGTGATTTTTGTGAGCCACGGTGGTCTGCTGGACTAGTGCCCCAAATATGTGGGGTTCAACACGGATGATTTCATCCACCATTACCTTCAACTCGGTCTCCGTGAATTTTGGGTTTTTCTTGGATGCCATGGTGTGTGGTGCTCAGGGTGTGGGTTGAGTGAGTTGGGAGGTGCAGGTGTGTGGTGTGTAGGAATGGTGTGGTGGGTGTTTGTGTGGTGGGTGTGTTTGAGTGGTGGTTGTATATCTTCAATTGGTGTGTGCTGTCGGTCGTCTTGGGCCTCTTGCTAGCAGCTATGCTGTGATGCAAAGGATTGTGCTTGTGGGTGGGAGTCATTTTATAGTCTGTGTCGTGGTCATGTCCCAATGGTTGTTGGCAGTCAGGTGCTAGGTGGGTGTGTTGACTAGTGTGCATTAGTAGGTACTTGGGAGAGTGTCATTGTGGCTTGTGATTGGTGTTGGTGTATCAGGTGGGTGGTAGTCCTGTTTCGTGTGTTTGCTATTTACTTCCATCACACTTTTTGTCATTGGTTTGACAGTAGGGATGTTGTTCGTGTTGGCCTTCCGCTGCGATGCACCGTTTCTCGTCGCATTGTTTCCGCTGCGGCCGTGGATTGCGGTGCGTACCGGGGTACAGGCAGCGTTATCCTAATCGTGGACACGGAGCCTCCACAGGTATTGCGATTGATGTGGCTGTTCCCGCGGTCATGTGCGTCAGCGGCGGGCGGTGTTTCATCGGTTCCGTCCGCTTGCGGCGGTCTCAAGTGTACTCCGTTCGCCGCGGATGGTGTTTGCTGAAGTCCGTCCGCTGCGGTCGTACTTTCGTCCCATTTGTTTCCTAACTGCTACGGAGGTTTATCCGCGGTGCGGTCTGGAGTAACTTGGCCGCTTCCTTGGCGGATGGAACACGTTTCCGTCCGCGATCCTAATCGGCTCCATATTTAGGTATTTATGATACTTGTTCAACTTCTTCCCAGTGTACAGTATGTCGGAATGCACCCGTTTTAAGTTGATTTCAATTCCACGACATGAAGCCTTGTGGTTGTGCATGCAGGTGGTTCAGTGCTGAGGCATTCCATTACCTTAAGCCCAAAATGGTGCTGCCTTGCTCAAGTTTATCTAATACGATCCTGCAACTCTGATGCAGATCACTTAAACATTGCTGCTCCTACTTCTGCCTCCTATGTTTTGCAAGGTATGGTTTAAAGTGAACACCCAACGGAGGCCGCATGATGTCATTTCATCATCTAAGTAGATGTTGGGGCCCATGTCCTATAAATTAATTTTAAGTGCCAATTCTGCTCCGTTGCCAACGGTTTTGATATATGTAACTATTAACGGACTATGTAGAATTATTTCATAGTGCATAAAAAATGCAAGGGTTAGTTGTGTTCAGACATATGAAAGGCTGAGCTATCTTAACTAACGTTATGAACATGATCTGCAAAAGCAATCCCAGATACATTTAATTAAAGTATACACTTGTACAAGCATAACTTTTGCTGCTCTTTCATGGGCTTCCTGTAGGCAGACTGTATTCTGCTCCAAGATCAGAGAATGTATTGGAAGCATACTTTCTGGACATGCAGAGCAGCCATTGCTTTAACCTCTGCCACGCTCTTCATTTTTAACACGTTATTCCGAAATATAAACACTCTGAACGTCTATGAGATCAGGGAGGGCCATCCCGGTGGCGGAATTTAGCTAACCTTTCCCGCAGCCGGCCACATTTGTCTGTCTTTGTTTGTGTTTGTTTGCTGGATATCCTGTGACCCCAGAGGCCCGCACTGGGCAGACTCTCATATCACACATCATTACTGATGCGTTGTGCTTTGTGCCTGAATGTCACATGTTGTGGTGGTGATGCCTTGATGGTAAACCACTATCGTCTGAGAGGAAAAACAGTAATCATTTAGTGCTAGCCCCAGCAGAGAGAGCGCAGATTCTCTTCGCAGAGCAGGCTGAGCAATAATACTTGGCATTATGCTTTAAAATGTCATACTGTTAGTTCTGGGATGTGGTGGAAAATAGTGAAGCCAAAATAAAAATCTCACCCTAGCTATACTGCCCAAATAATGCACATACCGACTCTGACAGCAAAATGGTGCAGAAAGAAGCAGGACAACCATTAGAGTAAAAATATGATTGATTAGGAGAGACATGCAACTAGCTTTCAGAAATACAATAAAAACAATCTCCTCCTCACAAACACGCTCAAGAAACAATGCCCCCACCCTTAAGCTTCCCTAAATTAGGAACTCTCAAAGCAAACAATCACAGCATCCACTACCATTCTGCTTCCTCGTCTTCCACCCACCCTCCTTTCATATCTCACCACTAGAGTAAGGGGGTGGAGCCATTGGAGGGAATGGGTGGAGCTTGGGGAAGTGGGTGTGGCCTCCTATAAAAATGTGAGCACCAGCACTTAATTTTTTACAAATTAAGGACTGGCCGAGGGTAATGACCTTTTTGGCTTTGTGAGAGACCTCTTCAATCACATACTTGGCAAGCCCCAGGATACTATTCTCAAAATGGACAGAGCACATAGAGTGGGAGCCCCCCGATCAGACAAAGCTCCTCCGGCGGACATTTTAGTCTGCATGCACGATTTTCAAACCAAGGAAGGATGATTACAAAAAGCGAGGGCGATGCACTCCATTTCTTTCCTGGACCAAACCCCCACACTATTTCAGGACTTGGTCTCGCTCACACTGCAAAAACTTAGAGCTTTTCACCCAGTGGCTACCTATTTGCGGAACCAGAACATTGCGTATTCTTGGGACCACCCCTTTAGAATTATCGTTTGTTGGGAGGGTAGACTTCGGCATCTGCATTTGCTGGTGGAGGTGTGCAGGCTGTTGGGGCTGGAACCACCTGGAGATCATGGAGACAGAGATCGAGCTCCCCAACCCACGAGGAGCAACAACTGTGATGGCAGAGACAGGGTTGCTGTTGGAGCCTGAAAATCAGATCCGGCTGAAATCGCGAAGGGGCACCAGGAGGCCCTAGAAACGATCCCATCCGCGTTGGGGAAGGCCAGGGGTATCTGAACGCATCCAACATGGACCCCGAACTCTCTTCCAAGTGGCCTTGTAAGGTCATTGTACTGACATCGAACTTCGAGCTGGATAAATCCGTTAATGTTATTTTTGCATTTATTATGTTTTGTGTTCCTGTTATTTCTTCTGTTTGGGGACCTCCATTCACCCCACAATATAATTATAAGGCATTTTGCACATACATTTGAGACCAAGAGAGTTACAGTGGTACCTGGTTGAACTCAGGGGGGAAGAAGGCGCGGGTGAGGGGACAGCCTGAACGCTAAATATGCAATCCTCTAAACTCAGGATACTCTCACTTAATGTGAGCGGTCTCAACAACCCGATTAAGCGCTGCACAGTGCTTTCATACTTGGATGAAGGTGGATATCTGCCTGTTAAAGGGAACCCACTTACTAGCGAGGGACTGTTATAGGCTTAAAGCATGGGCATTCTCCATCCAGCTGTTCTCATCTAGCCTAACTAAAACGGCGGGAGTTGCTACTTGGGGGCATGGGGTTTTAAGGGTAAGGTGATTAAGAAAAAAGGCTGAGATTAAAGGCAGTCTGCTTTTGAACCGCTCTAAAATTGGAGGTCAGGGACTAATAATAGGTTCAATTTATGCTCCTAATGAGGGTCAAGAGGGTTTGTTCCACACCGCACTCTCAGAGGTTTTTAGGAGGGGACCTTAACTTAGTATTTAATAACATAGCTGATAGATCAGCCCAAAGACAGGGACACGTTGGAGCTCTGTCCAAGGAGGGGCAGCCTTGGCTGCAGGAGTTAGTTCTAATTGATCTCTGGAGGGAGCCTCACCCCCAAGCAAGGGAATACTTCTACTACTCTAATGCCCACAAAATGTACGCCAAGTTAGATTATTTACTAGGTACCAGAGAAATACGCACCTTTGCAGCTCGCACTGAAATCCTTACCAACACTCTTTCAGACCACGCGGCGGTGGTGACGGAGGTGACGCTTCCATCCCAGATTCACTCTAGCATTTTTTTTTCATTTTATTTCTCTCCCACCTCAGATGGTGGAACAACTTAGAGGAAAACACCCATTTCAATGGTCCCCCGAAACAATTCCTTATCTTGGAATTCAAATAGCTGCACCCAACCATACCACTGCCACCGCCAACTGCTCTATTCTGTTCAGACAAGTCTGTGCCGATATACGTAGATGGAAGCACTACCTGATCTTTTAGTTGGGCAGAATAGTGGCCTTTAAGATGATGACACTCCCCAAAATAGTATACTTGTTTCAGACACTACCACTGGGTCCACCGCCAGGCATGATTCCCAAACTGCAAACGGAAATCACACAATTCAAATGGCAGGGTCGTAAACCCAGGATGAAAAAGAGCCTTAGCTTTCTAACACCTAGTGAGGGCAGACTGGGAATTCCCGACCGACAGCTGTATTTTCAAGGAATTTAGTAGAATGAAATCGAACAGAGTCCAAAAAACACTGGCTATTCAAGGATAGGGTGGTGGCGGGTACATCATTGATGAAAATTCTCTTTCTAAAGATGACCCAAAGACCGCGGAGCCTTTACGTGTCTGATATCACACAGACAACAATGACGACATGGGACCAGAACAATATTAACCCCTTGTATGCTCATGACGAGCTCAGCTCGTCATGGCATACAGTCGCGATATGCTCATGACAAGCTCAGCTCGTCATAAGACCCACCCACGGGGGAAGCGCTGGCGCTCCCCCTGTGGGCACGCGATCTACAAATTTGTTACGGGGAAGGCAGGGGAAGACCTTCCCCTGCCCCCCCTCCGCGCTGACGTCATTGGAGGTTCCCTTTCTTTCCCCACGCGCAGGGAAGCCATTTGCTTCCTGCGCGTCAGAAGAAAAAGAGGTAAGTTTTGGGGCTGGGAAGGGGGGGATTTCAACAAAAGAGGCATCGGGAGAAAGGAAAGGGTTTTACTTTACCTCAATGCCTCTTTTGTGCATTCCTGCTGCACGATCGTGCGATCGTGCAGCAGGAATGCCACCTAGCGCCAGGGATTTTTTTTCACTTTTGGCATTGTTTTCTTGGTTGGGGGCACTACTATTGGCTTTGTATGCCCCCTGGGGGGGCAGAGTTTATTTATTTTAAAATCGGCCATAATTTGTAATGCGATGGGTAGTGGCCCCTTGAGCAAGGGTCACTCCCCTTGGGGGGCAATTATATTCAGCCCTCAATGTTTTTTTAGTGTTGGGCAGCGGCCCCTTGGGCAAGGGTCCCTCCCCTTTGTGGTGGCAATATTGTAGGCTTTGTCTGCGCCCCATAGGGGGGCAGAATTTGATTAAAGTTATGGGATGTGCTGGGGAGTGGCACCTTGGGCAAGGGTCACTCCCCTTGGGGGCCATTTTAGGTAGCCTACAATGTTTTTTTTTGTGAAGGGGAGCGACCCCTTAGGTAAGGGTCGCTCGCTTTTTGGGGGCCATCATTTTTGCTATGTTTGCCCGCCGGGGGGGTAGATTAAACATTTTAAAAAATGTATTTGGCACACTGGGCCAATTGAATAAATGTAGTGGGGAGTGGCCCCTTGGGCAAGGGTCACTTCCCTTTTTGGGGGCATATATTTTGCCTTTGTCTGCCCCCTGGCGGGCATTTTTAATGTTATTTAAAAAAATCTGCTCACTGGTCTAATGTAATGAATGTCCTGGGTGACCCTCATTAGGGGGCCATTTTGGTATGCCCATAATGTTAGGTTTTGGTTGGTTTAATCCATCATCATGCTGTAGCTCGCTCCAGCACCCCAGTTCAGACTTGGCCATATGCAAATTAGTCTGATCCTGTGCCTCATGGGAACAGTCCAGTGCGAACTGCCATGCCATATTTTCCCTGGTACAGAAACAACCATCCTGGGACCCACTTCTGGCTAATCAGCCAGGTTAACTTGAGTCTAGTGGCAAAGTGAGCAGGGCACCCACATATGGGCATACCCTGCAAACGTAAGGCCATCAAAGCGCACAGGGTCAGTCTGATTTGCATATGGCCATGTCTGAACTAGGGTGGTGGAGTGAGCCAATGATGATGGATTATACCAAGATCAGTTGACTGGGGGTGAGTGTTAGATTTGCTCAAGCGCTCCGTCCATCATCCCCTTTGGTATCACCTTGAAGGGCAGTTCGGCTGTTTATTTATTTTTTTGTAGTGCCACTAGGGCACCAGGGTTTATTTTTATGTTGGTGGAGCTGCCCCTTGGACCTGGATCGTTCCCCTTTATGGGAGGATGATTGTGGCCTTTTCTGCCCTCTCTGAGTGGCAGAGTAGCAGTATGTGTTTAGGCCCATCTGCCCCCTAGACACTAGACACTAGAGTTTCTAAAATGTTTCTTTTGGGGGGTGGTCTCAAGGGCAAGGGTTGCTCCCCCTTTACGGGGGTGAATATTGAATTTCTACTGTTAGGCCCACCTGCCCCTTAGCTTGGCAGGTGGACTGGTGCATTTTTTGCATATTTGATTGTAATATTTTTTTCTCCTTTTAAATGTAGTGTAAAGCTTTTGATTCCTGTTTGCGGGTTCTACAGTGATTGTTCTGCAGTTTTGTGTAGTTGCATTTTTTAGGTAAGAAAAACATTTTTGTTGTATGGACTTCAAATGAGTAATATTGTGATGTATGAATTAATTTTTTTATAAGTGGTGTCATAGTGGCATTTAGTTAGTGTTTTGAGCATGAAAATCTTTGTGATGTGTTTTGCATTGTCTTATATGTAATTTTCTTTTCTCTTTCTTTTTTAGTGGGATATTGTTGATTCATACTGTGTCTGTACATGGGATGGTGAGTTTAGCTGCTTCTGGCAAGTGAGTGGTATCGTTTTGGAATGTATAGGTATTTTTGATAAAGGTGCACTTTGTTTATTACTTATTTTACAAAGTGTTTGTTGTTGTTGACTTGTTTGACAAGTTACCTTTATTAGTAATCATTATGGCTAGCCGTAGAATGACTGCTCAGCAGGTGGTTGGTATGCTTCTTGAATCTTCCTCTGAGCCAGATTATGACACTGGCAGTGCGTCTGAGGGAGAGGAAGGAGGGGAAGATTCTGGCAGTGAGTTTTCTCTCCACATGGAATCATCGGATGATGAAGGTTCTCTCAGTGCAGATGAAGTGCCTGTTTTAGAGGAGGATACTGATGTGCTGATGGTGCAAGAGGCATCTGGATTGCAGCCTGAGGCTGCTAAGCTTCCTACTGGAAGTGCTGGACTCTGGATTGATCCGAACATGGTGCAGCCGGTGTTGCCTGCCTTTAGCGGTGATAGAATGTTTAGAGTGGATTCTGAAGTTTTTTTGCCTATACAGTATTTTCAGTTATATATGGATGATGTATTTTTGGGTGAGATTGTTGAGCAGACTAATTTGTATGCTGAACAGTTTTTGAGGGACAACAGTGACAAACTTAGGCACCAATCTAGTGCTACCCGGTGGACTCCCACAAATCTGGAAGAGCTGAAGAAGTTTTTGGGTTTGACTTTATTGATGGGTTTGGTAAGGAAGCCGAACCTGGCTTCATATTGGTCTTGCAGTCCCTTGATGGCAACTGCCATATTTCCAGCAGTTATGACTCGTGAACGGTATTTACTTTTGCTATGCATACTGCATTTTGTGGATAATTCTTTGGCGTTGCCACATAGTAACACTGACTGTGACCGTCTTTTTAAGATTCGGCCTGTTCTTGATCACTTTGTTGATTGATTTTCAGAGATTTTCATTCCAGGGAAAGAAATATCTTTTGTTCAAGGGTCCTTTGTTTTTTAGGCAGTACATCCCTAGCAAGAGGGCACGCTATGGAATTAAACTGTATATGTTGCCTGAGAGTAAGACAGGATATGTTTTTCATTTTCGTGTGTACACTGGTGGAGAATCCACTATTGATCCCCCTGGTTGTCTGTCCACTTTTGGAGTTTGGAGTGTGGGATCTTGCTAGAAGACTGTTCAACAGAGGCCACCATTTGTACCTTGATAACTTCTACACTGCTGTGCAATTGTTTAAGGAATTGTTTAAAGTGGACACTTTTGCATGTGGCACAATCCGCTCTAACCGCAAAGGTTATCCGAAAGAGCTTGTTTGAAAAAAACTTCAGAGGGGTCAGTGCAGTTCCTTGTGTAGTGAAGAACTACTAGCTGTGAAATTTGTGGACAGGAGGAATGTGTACATGCTGACTACCATATGATGAGAGTACTTCACCTGTGCCTGTGTGGGGTCAGGTTGCTGAAGTGCACAAACCTGTGTGCATTCAGGACTACAATAAGCACACGGGTGGTGTTGACAGAGTAGATCAGAGGTTGGAACCTTACACTGCTATTCGGAAGGCTTATGTTTTGAATAAGAATTTGGCCATCCATTTTTTTCAACTTAGCAACTTTCAATGCTTTTATTGTGTACAAGGAGTGTTCTCCTGCGTCAAAGTTGACATTTCTTCAGTTTCAGCACTCTGTGATAGCTAGCCTTGATGGCTCGATTGAAAGATCGCCACTTTCCTGATTACATTCCTCCCACATCTACAAAAGACTTTCCCACTAGGAGATGTAGAGTCTGTTGGCGAAGAGGTTTGCTGAAGGAGACTCGTCTTTTCTGTCCTAGGTGTCCTTCTAACTCTGGGCTGTGTGTGCCTGCTTGTTATAGAGCTTACCACACACAAAATAATTTTTGGGAGTATCCCTTAGTGGTAAAATGAACTGCCTGGTCTGTATTGTTTAAAATTTGTATTCTGTTTTAAGGTTGGCATTAGTGCAATGTATTTCGTTTCAGATTTTGTGTTAGTAGATTTGTATCTATTTGCAATTTGTGTTTGTTTTGTAAAATAAATTCTAAATGTGATGGCGGTGTGTGTAGGCTGGCGCTTGGCTGGCGGTGTGCGTGGACTGGCGCTGGCTAGCGGTGTGCGTGGACTGGCGCTTGTCTGGTGGTGTGCGTAGATTGGCACTTGGCTGGGGGTGTGCGTGGATTGGCCCTTGGCTGGTGGTGTGCGTGGATTGGTGCTTGGCTGGCGGTGTGTGTGGATTGGTGCTGGGCTGGCGGTGTGTGTGGATTGGTGCTTGGCTGACGGTGTGCGTGGAGGTGCGCTTGGCTGGCGGTGTGCGTGGATTGGTGCTTTGCTGGTGGTGTGTGTGGAGTGGCGTCTGGCTGGCGGTGTGCGTGGACTGGTGCTTGGCTGGTGGTGTGTGTGGACTGGCGCTTGGCTGGCGGTTTGCGTAGATTGGCGCTGGCTGGTGGTGTGCGTGGATTGGCGCTTGGCTGGTGGTGTGCGTGGATTGGTGCTTGGCTGGCGCTGTGCGTGGATTGGTGCTTGGCTTTCGGTGGGCGTGGATTGGTGCTTGGCTGGCGGTGTGCGTGGAGTGGCGCTTGGCTGGTGATGTGCGTGGATTGGCGCCGGGCTGGTGGTGTGCGTGGATTGGTGCTTGGCTGGCGGTGTGCGTGGCTTGGTGCTTTGCTGGCGGTGTGCATGGATTGGAGCTAGGCTGATGATGTGCATGGCCTGGTGCTTGGATGGTGGTGTGGGTGGACTGGCGCTCGGCTGGAGGTGTGTGAGTAGTTACTTTCTGTTGGTCACTACACACACTGCTAGCTGAGCGCCACTCCACGCAGTCCATCACTTTGTGTAGTTGGTGTGTCAGGAATGTGGGCGTGTGAAAGTGATGGGCCCTTGATTGGCGCTGCCTGCTAGTGTGAGTGTTGTAATGTGATGGGCCCGCGGCTGGCGGTGTGAATGCTTTGTATGTGTCACACGTAAGAAAGGGGTATGAATGGCCTGTAAAGAGGTTGGTTCCTTGACGTGGCTTTACAGCTCACGAGCTGTGAGTCAATGGTTCAGTTTCTCGTCCTTTCAATTATTAACAGTGCATTTCATTTTTGTGAAATGACTTGCTAATTGTATATACTGAATCATCACTCACCCTCGTGCCAAATCCAACCAGTATGTGTGTGTGCTTGAGGATTAGATGGCTGTGCAGTAATATTTGTCTTTTTTCTCTTTCTGAAGCATGGTGTTCCTTGTTCCTTTTTGTGAATGTTGTAATGTGTTGCTTTTGTGCCTGGTGGTGTGAATGGTCATGTGTGTATCAGGTATGAAAGGTGCGTGAATGGCCTGTAAAACGGTTGGTGCCTTGTTGTGGCCTTACAGTTCACGAGTTGCGAGTCACTGGTTCGGTTTTTATATGTTTAATTATTGACAGAGCATTTAATTTGTGTGAAATATCTTGTTAATAAAATGTTATGTACTGAACCATCACTCACCCTCGTGCCAAATCCATCAGTATGTGTGTGTGTTTGAGGAATAGATAGCTGTGCTGGAATGTTTGTCTTTTGAGTCTCTCTGTCAAGGTGTACATTCAATCTGGGAATAACCTACTAAATGTAGATATTATTGTTAACCCATGGGAGTACATGGTGATGTCTCTCTTGTGAATTCCAAGTTATTTTTGTATCCACAATGTCCTGCAAATTTGAAAATGTCTGTCACAATTTCCATGCAATATCTCACGATGTAGAACTGAACACATAATTAAGTTAAACAATTTGGTTTTGCAAGGGAGGTCATCTGGGTTTTTGGTCCCGTGCTCGGCGGTCATCTAGGGAAACCTACCAAGCCCACACACTTCTGAAAACTAGACATCTGGGGGCTTTCAAGGAGGTATGGCTTGCATGGATCCTCCAACGTTCCCTTACCCATAATCCCTTGCAAACCTCATTTTTAGACAAAAACAAATGAGTTTTTTCACACATTTTTGTGTGGGAAAGTGTGGCATCACTGGGCTCACACAAATTTCCTACTACCCAGCGTTCCCCCTGGTCTCCCGATAAAAATAGTTTCTCACTTGTGTGGGATGCGCAAGTACCCGTGACAGGCAAGGGCCCAAAACGTAGTGAGGCGACTTCAATATTGCCTAAGTCAAAACCCCCTGCTTTTGCAAGGGGGGTCACCTGGGTTTGCTAGGTTTCCCTAGGTGCCGGCAGAGCTAGGGTACAAAAACTACAGTTAGGCACTCTGCCAAAAAAGGGTAATTTTTCACTGCGCGATTGAGGTGTGACCATGTTGCGTTTTGCGCCATTTTCTGTTTCGGGCACTAGGCCGATCCACACAAGTGAGGTACCGTTTTTCTCATAAGGTTCCGGCAGAGCTAGGGTTCAAAAACGACAGCTACACACTTCGCAAAAAAGGGTACATTTTCATTGTGAAAATGTGGTGTGTTCACGTTGGGTTTTGAGCCCTTTCGGTCGTGGACACTATGCCTAGCCACACAAGTGAGGTACCATTCTTATCTGGAGACTTTGGGTAATTCAGATTTGTAAAGCAACTGTTATTTCCTATTGAGTTGTCATGCATTTCTGCCTTCCAAATGAAAGACATTGTGTAAAAAATAAGTCATTTTGAAAAATGACCAATAATTTGCATGCTAGTATGAGTATTCCCAATTTTGAAAATGTGCAAATATGTACTGTTTCTAAACTCTATATTTTTGTACCCATTTCAGAAATACATAGGTGTCTTTCATACCAATTTTTCCATGTATACATTTTCCCAGAATAATTGCTCTATACCCGGTACATAATAAAATACCATTGCAAGTTGCTGCTCAGTTTTTGTCTCTGGGTTCGTCGGGTTCTTGGTGAACCTACAAGTCCAATATATTCCCACAACCAGCAGATTTAACGGTATATTGCTTTTAAAGAGCTGTCATAATTACAAGAAGGTACAGGTGAAAACATTGACACAAAAGGCTGGTTTTTCAACTAATTTTCAATTTTTCCAATATTTAACTGTTAGTTTCTATAAAGGAACCTTAATGGATCTACACAAATGACCCCTTTCTAAATTCAGAATTCTGTCTACTTTTCTAAAATGTATAGCTTTCCAGGATCCATTATTGCTTTCATACTCATTTTTACCATTAACTGGAAGGAGGTTAAAAGCACTAAAAATAGCAAAACTAGGCTATGTCCCAGAAAAATGACAAAACTGTGTGAAAAATATGTTGGTTCTCTGACAAAAGACTGGCAGTCCCTAAAAGCTGGGAAAATGGTGCTTTCAGACCCACAAACCCTTTTTTGATAACATTTGCAGGGAAAAACCCAGAGGCTTTCATTTGCAGCCCGTTTTTCCCATTTTTCAGAAAAAAACAATTTTTTTACTGTATTTTGCTTAATTTCTGGGACCCCCCCAAGGGAATCCAAAAAGGCTGGGTACCTTTAGAATCCCCATGATGTTGGAAGAAAAGGACGTAAAATTGGCGTGGACCTTATGTGGTCAAAAAGTTACAGGGGCCTAAGCCCGCACTACCCCAAATAGCCAAAAAAAGGCTTAGCACAGGATGGGAAAAGACCTAGCAGCGAAGGGGTTAAACATAACCTCACAATGTTCCCATCGCCCCTGACCCCACTATTTGACAACCCAGACTTTGAGCCATGAGTGGGGGAGACAAAGTGTATACGATGGCGTCATTCCGAGTGACGTGCCATGAGTCATTTTTTTTTATGTGGAAGGGGTACTATTGTTCTAACAAATCAAAGCATATTACAGCATCCCAGAAATGGAGCATTTTAGGTACCTACAACTTAGACATTGGGTTATGCAGCAACAAAATAGAGAGGCCGCACAGTGACACCTCACTCAATATGAGAAATGGCTCTTGTCAAAGTCCTCAGACAAGGGAATGATCTCCAATTTATACAAGCTACTAAGTACACGAACCATATCTACATACAAGGCAGGACGATGTAGATGGGAGAAAGATATAGGGAGGTCCCTAAACAATAAGTAGTGGGAAGGGACCTGTTACAGAGCACAACACACTGCTAGTAACATAGCCCTGAAGGACACGCTCACGAAAGTGGCAACTTATTGGTACTACACACCGGAGAGAGTACACAAGATCAACCCATCAGCGAGCGCAGATTGTTGGAGGATTTGTGGGAAAGTTGGCACGCTGGTGCATCTATTATGGGATTGTCCCCAAATTCAAACCTATTGGACCCAGGTCCTGGATGAAATTGACAAACAACTTGAGACTCAACTACTCTGTTTCCTTCACACATTTTGTTGGGAGTTCCAGATCCATTGGCCTACCCACTGAAGTCAAGGAGGGGGCATTTGATAGGTACAGCTTTGGGTTGTTATATGCAGAATATCCTTTCACATTGGGGCACCCATCAAATACCCCCACACTCGGCATGGTTAACTCGGTTATGGAACATCCTGGGCATGGAAAAAATAACTCTTACACTTGCTGGGAAAGGCGCAGACTTCCATAAGGTCTCGCTCCTCGTTCTCTCCCTACAGACACACGTGTTTCGTGAGCTCACGTGCCCCAAATATTTGCGCTTGCTATGGTTACCTGAAGAGGCTACGCCACCAGCCCCGGAGGAGCAATGATACCCAGCAATTCAAACTATCTAAGATTGAACAGGGTTGATCGGAGGAAGGGGGGGTAGGGTGGGCTAGTGCGGACAAGGGGTTTGTTTTTTTTCCTGCTGCAGGCTGTATGCTTTGATGTTATATTTGGGCTCTGCGTGGCCCAGATTTGTGCAAGATGGTCTGTTGGCAGTCATTTCCCTCTTTTGTTTTGGTTGAAAACCGCAATAAAAAGAATTAAACCATAAATCAAACACATTTGTTTGACAGTAAGGGAAGGAAACTTGACTTAGGGACTGATTTAGACTAGAGTTTGGCAGAGGGGTTACTCCATCACAAAAGTGACTGATGTCCGGTCCGACATCTTACGATTCATATTACGGCTGACGGGTATAAGCTACATTTGTGATAAAATAACTCCCTCTGCCAAACTCTAAAAATCGGGCCCTTAGTCTCCTACAGCAGAGTAAGGTACAGGGAAAAGACCTGAAAGGTACGGTAGAGGCTTTGGTATAGAATAGTTGCTGGGGAATCACTGATGATGTAGCTTAGGCTTAGTCAGTCACTGTAGTTGAAATTGAAATTTGGTGAGTGTCAATTGTCCCTTAACATGTGACGCATGCCATAAACGTTTTTTCTCAATGTTTCTGGTAGCATGGGACAGAACTTAGGAACGAATAAAGGAGTACTGTACTAGCAGGTGAGTGACTGAGTGGGTACTGGGAGGGAAGGAAAAGACACCTTGGTTTTGTTTCAGTTTGTAATCCATTGAAAGCTTTGCAAATGCTACATTAACAGAAGCAGGTGCACATTGCACAGCCAACACTGCAGTGCCAGATTGAACCATGATGCAGTTGGATGGGGTCTTGACCCATAGGTCATAACATGCAAAATGCCATGGGTAGAGACGTCATGAATGAATGATGATGGGTAGTATATGCCCCACTTAACAAATAGGTATACTAGTAATTTTTAATAACCAAGCTATGTGACTTGCCATCGCCCGCTCCTGCCGCCACAGAGACTCCCTCGTCAGCTGCTGCTGGAAAGCTGGTGCTGTTGGCCTTGTCACTGGTAGTTTGTGCAGCTAGAAAACATATTACACTATTTAGATGCCAGATACACATCCCCTTTTTTATTTGTATAAATAAAATACAACAGCAACACATGATTACAGTTCAGTTGCAGTGTCTCCCCTCCCATCTAAAATATCACTTTGAGCATTTTGCTGATTGACAATGTTGGAATAGCCAGTAGGCAAGCAAACCCAACCGTAATGGAGGGGCAGAGATATAATGACTTTGACTCATTTAAAATGCAATGAAGTGGTAGAACAAATTGGTCAATAAAGGACATATTAATTTGGTAGGCAAATGCATTGGGACCATCCTCATACTACTCTCCTGCCATGCTGCAAGGTCATCGAACCTGCAGGGATACTGAATAATAATACGTACAGTATTGCATTGGGGGGGTCACCATCGCCATGGCCACTCTTTTGTCATTTGAGCATGAGCAAGAAATAGAAAGCCTTCTCAACAAACAAGCGTAGAAGAGCTTGCTTGGATCTGCAAACTCTGCAATCTTCACAGTAGACTACCTAATCTAGTGTCTTAGTCTTACAGTACCAGTCCACAGGGTATAAAGTTAGGGGAGAGGTACAGCATAACCAAGCAGAAGATAGCTTAAGCTACAGATTGGTACAGACACAGAAAAAAGTCAGATACAGAAACAAGAAATATAGAAAAAAGGATAATGCAGGAAGGGATAAGAAGAATAAACATTAAATACAATGACAAGCTTCTAAAAAAAAGTCAGAGTATAACAGAAAGGAGGGAAAATGTATCTAATAGAGAGAGGTAAAAGTTAGAGAAATAAATAATATTAATCAGAACTTACTGGGGCCAGTTGAGTCGTCCGGGACTAGTGGTGGAACTTCCACCTGCCGCGACACTGGTGGTGGCACCCTCTTCGACCGAAACCTCTTATGCCCTCTTCTTGCCCTAGGGTGCTGAAGAAATAAAGAAGATAACAAAAATAGACTACTGGTACAAGCCAACCCAACCATAATGGAGGGGCAGAGATATAATGACTGTGAGTCATTTAAAATGCAATGAAGTGGTAGAACAAATTAGTCAATAAAGGACATATTGTTTTGGTTGGCAAATGCATTGGGACCATCCTCATACTACTCTCCTGCCATGCTGCAAGGTCATCGAACCTGCAGGGATACTGAATAATAATACATACAGTTTTGCATTGGGGGGTCACCATCGCCATGGCCACTCTTTCGTCATTTGAGCATGAGCAAGAAATAGAAAGCCTTCTCAACAAACAAGCGTTGAAGAGCTTGCTTGGATCTTCAAACTCTGCAATCTTCACAGTAGACTACCTAATCTAGTGTCTTAGTCTTACAGTACCAGTCCACAGGGTATACAGTTAGGGGAGAGGGACAGCATAACCAAGCAGAAGATAGCTTAAGCTACAGATTGGTACAGACACAGGAGAAAGTCAGATACAGAAACAAGAAATATAGAAAAAAGGATAATGCAGGAAGGGATAAGAAGAATAAACATTAAATACAATGACAAGCTTCTAAAAAAAAGTCAGAGTATAACAGAAAGGAGGGAAAATGTATCTAATAGAGAGAGGTAAAAGTTAGAGAAATAAATAATATTAATGAGAACTTACTGGGGCCAGGTGAGCCGTCCGGGACTAGTGGTGGAACTTCCACATGCCGCGGCACTAGTGGTGGCACCCTCTTCGACCCAAACCTCTTATGCCCTCTTCTTGCCCTAGGGTGCTGAAGAAACAAAGAAGATAACAAAAATAGACTACTGGTACAATTAATCTCCTAGAAAATATTCTGACAGGCAAAGGCAGTAACATATTGACATTATACTTTTCTAAAACAGATTGCCTATGTTATCAAGTTGACCTATTCCTAACTTCCTAAGCCATATTCTGAATTTCCTAAACTAAATTCAGAAATACTTGATCTTTGCTTCATAAATCTACCCATCTTTGATGGGCCAACTCGATCAGTTTTCCTTTTCAATGCATCGATGCATATTTTGCATACTACATCATCGGAAGATTGCTTGGGACTGTTCAAGTTACATAGAAAGAGAGACACAGAGAACACCAACTCACTCATGATCTATTGCTACTACTACTACCACAGTACCACTTCTAAGTGACAGGAGGACCGAGGAGTCAGCATAACTTCTTACAAAATCAGCCCGAGCGAGCGCCTACAGCAATGAGCAGAACTAGGTAGCACCGAACACCTGGCTCGCTCATTTGGATCACATAATATTCGTAAACAATGTTCCCTCTAATTTTTTTCCTCTGTGTGCAGCAGTTTAAGGTCTATGGGCCATATGTATCAACAACCTGATTTGCGATTCTCAAATAGCGATTTTTTAGAAATCGCTATTTGAGAATCGCAAATAGGGATGTATGTACAAAATCGCAATTTTTTTGCGATTTCTTAGTATTCCTTAATTGCGATTAACAAAATACTTTCCCATTCCTTTCAATGGGCCAGGAGGCCCATAGGAATGAATGGGAAGTTATTCTCAATTTGCGATTCGCAATTTGAGAATCGCAAATTGAGAATAATTTCAAGGGTGCAGGTGTGTCCAAAGGACACCCTGTTGCAACCCTGAAATTAGCATGGGTGCACATGTGGCACACATACATGCCCTAAGGGCATGTATGCGCTTCACATTGCACTTTGAAAAATGCAAAAAAGTGAATTTTTCAAAGAATTTGCAAATTACCACCAACTTGAAGTTGGTGGTAATTTGCGATTCCTTAAGGCCAATTTGCATTTTTTTAATGCTTCTTACATTGCATTTAAGGAATCGCACAATTTGCGATTCCTTAAATGCAATCACAAAATAAGGAATCACAAATTTTGCGATTCCTTATTTTGCACGCAGATTTCTTTCATACATACCATTTAGCACTAATGTGTTCGCAAACGCCGAAATTCGCGAACGCATTAGTGCTTGATACATATGGCCCTATGTGTGCTGCAACCAAGGCTATGTGCGCCAGTAACCAGACTGGGCGTGTGGGTGCAGCACCAAATATCACTCCAAACTTTTGCTTAAAAAAGTGAAAAGACTGTACATTTCCTCACATACAGATCAACGTGAACGGTGTTAAGCCAGGTTTGAAACTGTCCCACATGGGAATTTGAAACCTTGGCAGCTATGTTGCTGCTTTTTTTTCTTAATAGAGCTGGGCTGCGGGGTGACTGTGTGCATTTATTCAAGTTTTCATGTTAATTTCAGCTCATGATGGCTGCTGCGATTAACATCAAAACTTTAACAAATGCTCTTTTTGAGCAGGAAAAATAAAATGATATTAAAGTTGTAATTATAATTTTACTTTTCGCAGTTTCAGGGCTGGGTTAGGGTAGGGTCGCATCAGGATTTCGACTAACACATTTTAATGCTAGTGTCCGCATCACCGCATTAAAATGCATTAGTCACATATTCTAGCGCCCCTTTGACAATACCGCAATTGAGGCAAACTGCCAATGAGGCAGCACCAGCACACTAAAATTGTGCAACATATATGAGCATGCAACTGCACTTTCAAATGTAAAATGCTATGCATCAGAGATAGAATATTCCTGAACAGCGCTGAGCAGGCAACCAAAATGTAACCAATCAATTCGCCGTGTCCCAACCAGCCTTCCTGTGAGTCTACTCTGGGGGTACCAGCCATCATGTGGATAATCCATGCACTGGGTCTTGCCTACTGTTTTCCTACAATCACACCACCCTTTTGGTGCCCAGAAGCACACACATGCTTTGAAGATTGGACACACCGGCCGGTGGTAGCTTTGTTTTTCCTTCCTGCACTCCCTAGCAGAGAAGTCACATTACCTGACCCTCTTGCGCAGGATGTTATAGTTTTACAGCCTGGTGGGCCCATTCCCTCCTAAGCCCCCGCATCAACCTGAACAGAGATTGTTGACAAAAGTCAACTTCTCAGCCCCTTCCGTGCCCTTTGAACATGTATTCTTTTGTGAACCGGAGGCACAGTATTGGTCTTGTCACTTGATCCCGGGACGTGATCGTCGTCAGAGCGACACACAAGTGTTTTTGTGCGACCGGCAGAGGTAGGAGGCATTTTTAAAAACAAGCTTATAATCCATATTTTCAGAATTCTGTTTGTAAGATCTGGGTTTAAAGCAATAATCGCTTATATACTTCAAAACACTTTGTTTTCGAAATAATCAGCTTTGCCACACTTTTCGAATCATCGTCGTTTAACTAGTCTCACCGCCAATGAA
The DNA here is from genome assembly GCF_964263255.1 of Lissotriton vulgaris. NCBI lineage: Eukaryota > Metazoa > Chordata > Amphibia > Caudata > Salamandridae > Lissotriton > Lissotriton vulgaris. The sequence continues at coordinate 1,047,672,238 of NC_141691.1, read as the reverse complement.
CCTTGCTTTACCTCTCAAAAAGACACATTTTTGTCTTGGAAAATTGACTTCAGGAGATTCAGGTCGTTACCCAACTCTTACCTCAGCTACCACCTTCTCCACAAGGATGGGGCGCCAAAGTCTTACTGCTTTGTCACACAGTAGCTGCTGCTGAGGGCACATCATTTCAGGGTCAAGAATTAGGTTTTCAGGGTAAGGGAATGGGATTGGTAATTCCAAGTGTAAGTGATTCAGTACCCCAAGCTGGACCAGGGGGGCAAGGCTGTTCTGATACTACTCGATCTGTCTACGGCTTTTGATATGGTCCCTCATGAGAGGCTCTTAGATAGACTCACTCTTTTAATCAGCATATTACTCTCGTCTAATGCGTAATTTGAATTGTGTTGCATCCAGGAGTTTATAGTGGGGCACAATTGGGTTGTAGCTGAAGGCATAGCAAGTTTCTTTCAATGGTGTTCAGCAGAGGAGAGGATATGGCACTATGGTCGGAGCTGCCGATTTGGAACCGGGGAACAAGGTTCAGCCTTCATGACCGGACCACCAGACCACTCTCCTGAGAGAGCACATTCCCTTGCTAGGCCTTAGAAGCCCTGGTGTCTTAGCACCAACATGTGGACCCTAAGGGGGGCAACTGTGGGTTAACATTAAGGGCCTGTCAACCACAATCCATCCTGAAGTTCCCCTCCAGTCTTGCAGGCAGTCATATGAAGCAGCACACCCTAGCGCGACACTCACTGAGGTCACAGGACCTGGGTGGCTCTAGGGCGTTGCAATCTCACCGGGCGATGACTACAGGTAGGGTGTCATGCTTACAAGTATATTATGTTTCTAAAAGCACTTGCTGCCTCCTTGCTGTCCTCCAGGAATTTTAGGCAACAATACAAATATCATAATAACTCAGGTGATTAATGTTCTTCCTAGAGAGAGATGGAGTTTTGTCAAGTGGAAGTTGTGACTCATGGAAAGGTAGCACAGAGGGCTAATTTACCTGCTGCAAAGAGCATGTACCATCCAGATCACAAAGTGCACATAATGTAAATGGGTCAGTGGGTTACTCCTTTTGTCAGGGAGATCCTATTGGTACTTGGAGTATAAGTCAAAATCTTAACATAAAACAGTGAGCGATCAACTATCATCTAAGAGCTGCATGTTTTTCCCCAGTCTGATTATCCTAATGTTGCAACAAGGGTTCATTTGAATAGAAATCAATTCTGGTTACTAAAGAGAACCCCGATCATGGTATTACATTCTAAATTCAGTGTGTTTCTCCAGACCAATCACTATTAAACTATACTGCCTACTAGTATGGATGTCATGTGACTCCTACCCCTTGTAGTCCTTTGTCTTATGTAACATTTCTTATACAGAGATTTACACACATATGATTAATTGTCTCTGTGTAATGAGTGTGATTTAAAGTGCTCTGACACCCTACACTGGTATCATTGGTGCTGTAAATCAAGTTAAACTCATCTGAGCGAGAGTATGGTTATGGAGACTTGAGGGGCACTGTTAAAGGGTGGTAGTGAGGGAATCAGTGGCGGAGGGAGTCATTGGGGGGGCACCAACAAACATTGTCCCACAGGGCTTGTTTCCGCAGTATTAGCTGTAACTCACCAGGGGTCTGCAATGCAGGATTTGCAAGCACACCAAACTAAGTTCCCAAACTTCACAGTCTCTGCTTCATGCACAAGCACTTTTAACATGTGCTGCCTGCTTTGGGGCCACTGGAATTATGCAGCAATGGAGGACAAAATTATGCCACAGTGTTGACTAAATTATGCAGCAAAAAAAAGGCTGCAGCGTAATGCAGTATATTTTCTGATACTTTATTATTTTTACATTTTTACAGATGCTAACAGTCTCTGGAAAAAATGTTGCCTTATTAGTACCAGTGTAACATACAAATCCAGCAGTGACAAAGGTGATCAGTCAACCTTTGCAGAGGGCTGTCCACTTCGCAGACACATAAGTCACATTTTTTAGTAACATTTGATCCGTTTGAGCTACAAACAATTTATTAGTTAAAATCAGCAAATTATGCAGAGGATGATGCATTATGCATTAAATATTGCAGAACCAGAATTATATAGAAAACATTTGCAAACTAGGATATTTTGCCATTCATGCTTGAACTTCTCTTGTGGAAAAAGGGAGGAGAGGTGCTTATGGCAGACACTGCATGGCTCGGAGACAAATGGTTTGTGCTTCCACTTTTAAGCTTATGCCACCTGGAAGCAAATGCTGCGTTTGTAGGTTTCTCGGCCCTGCCAAGTACCACACATCAGGCGTTAGTCTAATGTATTTCAGTGCAGTGCTCCACATCACTGCACTGAAATGCAAAATCACGCATTATAGCACATGCTCAGCTGTCTAGCTGAGCGCTGCTATGATGCATGACTGAACTCCAGTGTGGCAGAGCGATGTGCGCCCGAGATAACAGTTGGGACTGTTGTGCTGCTCGAGCTGTTACTGATGGTCTGCAGACTCCTGACAGTGCGAGTGTCAGCATTACTGCTACCAGTGCACACTGTGCAGATAGTAGTATCATGGTTTTCTTTGCTTGCCTGCCTCCTTGCTATCTATCACATGTCCCTGTGTCTGCAGATACCTGAGCGCCCTCGGTGTCCGGAGCATGGCACGTGCTACTGACTAGCGCAACAATGGGATGCTATATTTGTGCCATCACCTGTCCATAGAAAATATTTTTGTCCTGTGCCGGCCTCTTGCATCACAGCTGTTGAGAACATGGAACAGTTTACCCCAAACACCAGGCATGCCCCATCATACCTGCTGTTCAGTAAGTTTATGAAGAGGCCTCTCTTCAAGACCACTGAACTGTATTTCCGACCGGGTCAGCATTTTGTTGATTTAGAGTCAATGCACCTGATGCACTGAGAGGTTGTCTCCAAGTGCATAGAGGGCATTATTTGTGTTTTTTCCTGCCTGCAACCATCAATCCTTCCAATGGGATAATGGGCAGGGATTCCAACTTTGGGACACTTTCCCTAAGTGGGCTAATTTGCCTTCCTAAAGTTCCTCTATCGTAGATGTGAAGGTTTTGTGGTACTGCTGAGCGGGACAGGGCTTTCAACTGTGGAACTGGTTTAGGACCCACCTACTTTAATATGTAAAATAATAAGTGCCAGGGCCAGAACCAGGAGTCCAATCACACACGCCAGCAAGTGAGACAGTTTAGGTTATTGAAATCTGTTTAATGTGTTTTTTCTCTGCAGCCTCGCACAGAAACAGGTGTCCGACCTAGGCTGTGCCATGCTACTACTAAGTGTGGGTGACATTATACTGTTCACAAGAAAGGGTCACTCATAGTCGCTTAATGTCACTCATAATTTCACTGAAATTATGAAAATGTCACACGTAAGCAATCTGAAACCTTGGCAGATATGCTTCCTGCATTTCTTCTCTTAAGAGAGCGCAGCTGCGGGTTGAATGTGTGCCTTTGTTAATATTTTCATGCAGTGCGGCTCCTCCATAGGGCCGTGGGTGAGTTGCCTCACTGCTTTCTCGCAGTGCGAGAAGGCAGAAACATAAAATGGTAAACCTACCATTTATATTTCTGCTACTCGCACTGCGAGAAAGCGGAAGTACCTGGAGGCCCTGGTTGTGGGAGGGCGGGTGGGTGGTCCCGCTCGAGGGCAGGGGAGGAGTGGCTTGCCCACTGTTGGGGGTACTGACTGTTTGGTCGGCCCCAGGGCCCCTCTTTTTAAGGTCTCGCCTACGCAGCACACATGCGCTGCACAGGAGAGAGACCTTTAGCCATCGGCACAGCTTTGGGGGCAAAAACGTGCACGTGTTGCATTGCTTGCAATGTCAACGCTTGCACGTCTGGCGATTCCCTTGCGGGAGTGTGCAGTGCCATATGGTCACAATCATCGCGCCTTGCTGCACGCTCCCGAAAGGGAATCGCACAGGCCCTCCCCCTGCTGCCGTGCGAGGCGCGCGCTTGTTCCCTGGGGCTCGAAAGTCGTGGTTGTGCTGGCTTGTGTGGTCATACTCTGCACTGCTCTCAGTGGAGGAGGGCTTCCGGGCCCGTACTTAACACTGCAGGTCATACATCTTGAGTCGTTTGAGTTTCTGCTGTCGCCATTTACATCTGTATGTACTGGCGTGTCCTGTGGCTTAGGCCGTGTTCCTTTCTTTGTCATTGCAGCAATGTGCTATTGGAAGAGGGCCTATGTGGGTGGAGGCTACTGAAGGACTACAAGCCTCGAGTGGTGGGCCTTGGCTGTAGTAACCAGTCCATTTGCAGGCTTTGGTGAGTGTGGCTGACCTTGCCCTCTTTGCTGGTAGGCCGTGACCGTAGTTGGATGGGCAGGCCAGTGGAGGCACTGGCAAGAGTGCTCTCATGCGGTTGCTGCTGCTACTGCGACCTGGCAAAAATGCAGTGAGCTCGGCTCAATGTGCAACTTCACTTTCCCCTCCACACTGCGTTACTTGAGGTGGGACCAATGGGAGGCAGAGGGGAGTGGGTTGAGGCCGCTAACTTGCAGTATGGGATGCACAAGTTTTGCGGGTCTTACCGGAGGCGCGGTGGAGTGAGGTGGAGTCAAGACCTCAATCAATCCATCAATCAATCAATCATGGGCATTTGTATAGCGCGCTACTCACCAGGTCGGGTCTCCAGGCGCTGGGGGGAGGGGAGGGGGGGTCCGCTACTGCTCGAAGAACCAGGTTTTGAGGAGCTACCTGAAGGAAAGGTGATCCTGGGTCAGTCGAAGGTGGATGTGGAGGGAGTTCCATGTCTTGGCTGCCAGGTAGAAGAAGGATCTTCCCCCGACAGTGGCTTTGCGGATGCGTGGAACGGCGGTGAGGGCGAGGCTGGTTGATCGTAGCTGGCGGGTGGGCGCTTAGAAGGCCAGGCGGTTGTTGAGGTACTTGGGGCCCAGGTCGTGGAGGGCTTGGTTGCGTGGGTGAGGAGCCTGAACGTGATCCTCTTGCTGACGGGGAGCCAGTGCAGGTCTCTCAGGTGGCCGGAGATGTGAAGACCTCCACCTGCTGCCAATCACTGCCGCCTTCCCTGCTGTCTTCACTCCCCATCCTCCACCCGCTTGCTGACTTGGCGACAAGTGGGGCGAGGCCGCAGGCTGTACCCAAACCTAGTCGAGCCTCCTTCACGGAACGCCCGGGGCTCCCTCTCTGCCCTCGTAGCTGCGAGGAGGGACTGGTGGCCGGCAAGAGCGCAACCCCCACAGGGGGCTCTGTTGCGGCAAGTCAGGGTCTTGGGAACTTGTCGGGTCCCCGCTCTTTGGGGACTGCTGGCTTCGGCGGGCACTGCACGGGAGCTCCAGCCCTCTGCTCCCTCAGAGCTCATGGCGTGGGCTCAAGGCTCAATGCACCCCACAAGTCCTAGCACTGAGAGTCCCGCACTAGTGCAGAAGGGCTTCTACATGTTCATCTGGCCTGAATGACCACAGCTGGTTGACGTGAGACCAAGGGAGTAATAAATGCAAGCAATTCATTTGGTTGTAAAGGCTCCAACATTGGCAGCCCCATTAATAAACAGGGGGGGCGCAAACTGCCCTCCGTGTTGGAAGCTTGCCGTGGCTTAAATAGTTTAGCAATCAGTTTTTTAGAGCAGGAGGGGCACAAATTGCTAGTCGGATTCAGAATCATCTCTACTTCCTCGATTAGAACATCAATTTCCCTCAGTGTGCTGTTCTTTGAGGATAATTTAGCTGATTATTTATGTCAATTTAATTCCCAGCAGGGCACCAACTGCCTTCCTTTTCCCCATAGTTACAATCTATTTGTTTACACAAGACTCAGTATCGCATGAACTAAGCAGGTTTGTACACACTCCAAAATTAGGACTGGTGGTTGGCTGTTTATTGCTTAGCAGCCAGCCTGGTAATAGCAAAAGATCACCTGTTTCAAAGATTACAGTATACCTTATGTCCCAGATCTTTTTACCAAGAGGAGTGGCCCATCCTCTTCTGGCTGTTGGCTGGTGAAGCTTGGCCCTGCCCTGACCTTGTCACATCCAGCACTGAATGATAGATTGCTGTACTATAAGTGCTGGTAGTGTCCTACATCCACAGGCTCCTCCTTCTTGCTGAACAGGCATCTGGGCTTGGAAGTAAAGCTAGGAACCCACCAACAGTAACTCGGCACCCTGGCTGCTGAAGAGGTGGTCCCACTATAAGTGCCTGTAGTGTCTCACCTCCTCTTCACTGAACTGACTTCTGGGCTTGGAAGTCCTGCCAGGACCCCACTAAAGTCACTCTGTAATGTAAATGTTGAGTGGAAGAGAGTGCGTAATCTAAAAGAAACACTGTTGGGGAATGCTGATTCTCATAAATAACCAAATGGCCTTCAAATTATTGTGTTGCTGTTGGAGGAGTGTCAGAAATTGGGTTATTGGTTGAGGGAAGGTGGGGGTGAAAACCCTACTCAAGCTACAGCCACAGTCCTTGTCAAGGGGAACCACGAAAGCCACTAAATTAACTTGAGCTAAATCCTCTGATAGCTTGCGACAAAAGCAGTTAGGCTTAATTTAGACGCAATGTGTAAATTAGTTGTGCAGCACACAAACAGTAATAAAGTGAAAACAGAAGAACAATTCCAAACCAATTTAGGAAAATAGAGAAAATATTAAATAAAATGACAATAAAGCAAATTAAAGCCAATCAGTAGAACAAGAGTTATACCTTTTTTTAATAACAAATTTTATTTTCAATATATTGGGCCGAAGCCCCACATTTGACATATATATGTATTTGGATGACATATGCAGCAATAATCAGTACCACTAAAATAAACCTCTTACCAAGGATTACTGCCGGACCCTTTCCTATTTGCCGAAAATACCGGGTCTTTTGCTGCCGTTCTGCTGGTGTTCCCGTGGGGGCTACAAGGTGACGAGGGGTGCCGATAACAGCTGGCAGTCCCGTCCAGGTCTCCCCCGCTGCCGTTGCACTTTCATCTGCGTGCGCGGCCGCCGAGGGGGGAGACCACAAGCCCCACCACTCCCTGTGGCTGATTTCACCTGATCCCGCCCACCTAAGGATTGTGCGCCAGCCGGCGCTTTAAATCTGGGAGAGAGGTGCTGAGGAGCGGGTACCTCTTACCAAGGCTTACTGCCGGACCCTTTCCTATTTGCCGAAAATACCGGGTCTTTTGCTGCCGTTCTGCTGGTGTTCCCGTGGGGGCTACCAGGTGACGAGGGGTGCCGATAACAGCTGGCAGTCCCGTCCAGGTCTCCCCCGCTGCCGTTGCACTTTCATCTGCGTGCACGGCCGCCGAGGGGGGAGACCACAAGCCCCACCACTCCCTGCGGCTGATTTCACCTGATCCCGCCCACCTAAGGATTGCGCGCCAGCCGACGCTTTAAATCTGGGAGAGAGGTGCTGAGGAGCGGGTACCTCTTACCAAGGATTACTGCCGGACCCTTTCCTATTTGCCGAAAATACCGGGTCTTTTGCTGCCATTCTGCTGGTGTTCCCGTGGGGGCTACAAGGTGACGAGGGGTGCCGATAACAGCTGGCAGTTCCGTCCAGGTCTCCCCCGCTGCCGTTGCACTTTCATCTGCGTGCGTGGCCGCCGAGGGGGGAGACCACAAGCCCCACCACTCCCTGCGGCTGATTTCACCTGATCCCGCCCACCTAAGGATTGCGCGCCAGCCGGCGCTTTAAATCTGGGAGAGAGGTGCTGAAGAGCGGGTACCTCTTACCAAGGATTACTGCTGGACCCTTTCCTATTGGCCGAAAGTACCAGGTCTTTTGCTGCCGTTCTACTGGTGTTCCCTTGGGGGCTACAAGGTGACGAGGGGTGCCAATAACAGCTGGCAGTCCCGTCCAGGTCTCCCCCGCTGCAGTTGCACTTTCATCTGCGTGCGCGGCCGCCGAGGGGGAAGACCACAAGCCCCACCACTCCCTGCGGCTGATTTCACCTGATCCCGCCCAACCTAAGGATTGCGCGCCAGCCGGTGCTTTAAATCTGGGAGAGAGGTCCCGCATCGCGGGACGCGCACGGGCGGGCGCCAGGCGAAGCCCGGGCCAAGGGCGGGCCCGTTTAAGCCCATTCAAGACCGGCCAAGGACGGGACGGGCCGCCCCCTTATCATCTGCCCTCGTGATTTAAGGTCAGTCTTCCTCATCTTTGTTTATTTGCAACTGGCCCTTCTCACCAAGGAGTTAAGTGACAAGCCCACTAAAAACAACCATGACAACTGTACCTTCTGACGCCCCAAATATTAGGAAATCAACCGGGGGCTCACTTCTGGGTACCCTAGATAACTTCCTAGTCAGGGTATTGTCAGCCCTGGCCAAGGATATTGAACTTACCGAACAGAGACTTTCCTTGGAAACCCCATTTGATAAAAGATCCTCTCTGGAAAGCCTGGCGAGGGCCAGATCCCCTCTTCGCCATCTACCTAACTCCCAAGATACACTGCCGCCTTCGGGAGTTGTAGAGCGAAGTGACACCCCACAGATAGTTGTTATTGATGACATTAGTTCAAATTCCCCTATTGGGACGGTTGTTCAAAATCCTGACAAGGCACTACTTTCCCCCAATATTAAAACCCGCTCAACGCAAAATTATCGCTTCCCCAACGTGATGTGGGAGCGGCTGCGAAAAGGAAGCGCACTGGCGCCCAAACCACCCTAGGAGGCAAAAAAGCCAAGACCGGTAAAAGGGACATGCCCAATGAAGCACCACCTGCAGGACTTCCATCTAGTCCACTCCTTCCACTAACGAATGCCATAGAAGAGCACAGTGGACCAAGAAATGTTCCCGGAGGAGAAGACCAATCTGACACGGGCCCACTCTTCTGGAAGAAGCTGGAAAGCACGTTTAAAAAATGTTGTACCCCTATTACTACACGACTAGATTCAATACAGAATAGATTAGTCTGCCTCGAACTCTCAGTCGCATCACTCCAGAAGCAAGCGGGTACGAGGGCTACTGACTCTATTCTTAGGCAGACAAAAACTTCAGGCCTAAGGCCAACAGATTCTAACGCTGCTGCAGCATCTAATAGTCGTACTGTCCCCATCCAAAGATCCTCTGCCTTAACCTCTGTTGATACCTTACCCTCTAGCTTGCCATCAGGTGCAAATTCTGCTATAAGGGACAAACCTCATCAAACAGCTGCTGATAACACAGCACCAAGACCTAAAATTCCCCCCTTAGCCCAGAACACAGATCCCTTGCCCAACACCGATCTTCCACCACAATCAGCGCCTTATGTGGTGGTTTTGGCGGGGGTCCCTGCTCTGGATCACTGAAATAATATCGAGCCCATTAATATCGACTTGCAAAAATATCGATGAGAAAATATCGAGGGACAAAATATCGAGTTTCTATCTCTATACAGGTAAGTACAAAAATATCGACTCTAAAATATCGACTGTAAATAATATAGACTGTCAAAATATCGTTTTTTTTATATGTCTTTAAATTAAGTTAAAACTAATATAAAAATAAATATCTTTAATATAAACTTAGTTAAAATGATTAAATAAATGTAATATTAATAAATAATTAATGTAAATTACAAAAAAAATATTATTAATATATATATATATATATATAAATACATATTATTAACTAAACATACATAATATTTTTACTGTAGCATATCAAATTGTTTAAAATTTAGTGTAACAACTATAGCGAATTCAACAGTAGAAAAACGCTGGATAGCGTAGGTTTAAAAATTACTATTCCCACTCCAGTGGGTGCAACAGTAGGGAAAGCGTTGGATAGCGTAGGGGTTAAAATTACTATTCCCACTCCAGTGGGTGTAACAGTAGGGAAAACATTGGATAGCGTAGGGGTAAAAATTACTATTCCCACTCCAGTGGGTGCAACAGTAGGGAAAGCCTTGGATAGCGTAGGGGTTAAAATTACTATTCCCACTCCAGTGGGTGCAACAGTAGGGAAAGCGTTAGATAGCGTAGGGGTAAAAATTACTATTCCCACTCCAGTGGGTGCAACAGTAGGGAAAGCGTTGGATAGCGTAGGGGTTAAAATTACTATTCCCACTCCAGTGGGTGCAACAGTAGGGAAAACATTGGATAGCGTAAGGGTTAAAATTACTATTCCCACTCCAGTGGGTGCAACAGTAGGGAAAGCGTTGGATAGCGTAGGGGTAAAAATTACTATTCCCACTCCAGTGGGTGCAACAGTAGGGAAAGCGTTGGATAGCGTAGGGGTTAGAATTACTATTCCCTCTCCAGTGGGTGCAACAGTAGGGAAAGCGCTGGATAGCGTAGGGGTTAAAATTACTATGATATAATTAACAATTAACAATTTTTATTAATTTACATAATTAATTATTTATTATTAAATAACTTCCCACCCTATCCCCCTATAAACTCACAACCCACTACAGAAATTAATTTACTAAATATGAATTATTTATCAATTAAATATTTATAATTAATTACCAATTAATAATTATTTAACAATTATTATTAATTAACATAATTAATTAATTATTATTAAATTACTTCCCACCCTATCCCCCTACAAACCCACAACCCGCTACAGAAAATAATTTACTAAATATTAATTATTTATTATTTAAATATTTATAATTAATTACCAATTATATTTTAATTAATTACCTATTAATAATTAATTAACAATTATTATTAATTTACATAATTAATTAATAATAATAAAATGACTTCCCACCCTATTCCCTTAAAACCCACAACCCGCTACAGAAAATAATTTACAAAAAATTATTTATTAATTATTTATTATTTTTTACCAATTATATTTTAATTATTTACCAATTATTAATTAATTAACAATTATTAATAATTTACATAATTAATTAATTAAAATTAAATTACTTCCCACCCTATTCCCCTATAAACCCACAACCCGCTACAGATTTATATTACACAATTAATAAAAATTATTAATAACTACCTTATTTTCGATTTTTTTTGTGTCTATATTCTATCTAGTCGATATTATGTCTAGTCTATATTTTTGATTCGATATTTTGGCTATTAATATCGATATTACTCGATATTTTTGTAGTCTATATTATGTCTGGTCGATATTTTGGCTAGTCTATATTTTTTACTCGATATTTTGTCCAAACGATATTTTGGAATCGATATTATGTCTGTTTACCCCCTGCTCTATCGCAGGGAAAAAGGGAGACCTATGCAGAACTCAAAAATAAGTGCACGTTCTGGCTCAACCAGAAACGGCCACTCCCAACAAACATTACAGCAGAAATTCTCTTTGCAAGGAGAGTGAACTGGATTGGCAAGAGCACCAAAACTATTGTGGGGGACTGTGTCATTATTAATTTCAGAGACTGGAGGTGCGTCGAATTCATCTGCAATTGGCCCCAAAACTCTCTGCTGCCTGGAATCTTTACACTGCCACTGTCCCACTTTTACGAACCCCGGTATCAAACCGCGAGAGACTTATTCCCACAGGTTGAAAAGCTGAATCCATGTCCTCCAGGGAACATCATGCTCTTTAATAGATTTAATGCTTTATCTGGCTTGGGTGACTGCGACTGACGCTTTGAGTCCCAAACATCTGCACGGAATAGCATATCCTTAAATAACGGGGGATCTGTGGAAAAGGGACTCAGGCGAGATCTTGATCAGTCACCATTAGATGCTACATTGGAGTTGAAGGGTGTAGAGGACCGAACTGACTTCACATCCTTCAGTGATGAATTTCCCTTGGTTGGGGACTCATCACTAAGAGGTCCAACATTAATTCTACCAGTACCCTCTACTACCGTTCCCACCCCTGTACCATCTAATTTAGCACGAAATGAGCCCACGAATGCCCCTGATGGATCAATCAATCTGGTTAATCGTGGCAAACAGCCACCTAGTATTTATAACCATAACAAAACATTAAAAATTCTAACCTGGAACATAGCGGGCCTCGCCGCCAATCAGGATAATCCTGACTGGTGCGCTTTTGTATAAGCATGGGCGGAAAATCCGTTTCGCTCGCGGATTTTGCGGATTTTTGGGAAATCCGCAATCCGCGAGATTTGCGAATTTCCCGCAAAATCCGCAAATTCGCACGCAGCGGATTTTTTTTGCGGCGCGCGGCGTTGGTGATACAATTTTTGCGGCGCGCAGCGTTTGTCATCGTTTGCCGGGTTGTTTTTCTCGATAGTTTGCGAGTGCTGCGCCATTTTGGATCTTGCTGTGTGATCCCGCGGGAATTGGCGAGCGCGCAACGTCATCGCGGATTGCCAGCGAGAGTTTGTCAACGCGAATACGGCGAGATCACGTCTCGCGGTACTTCGCAATTGCGAGATTTGAGATGCGGCGAGCGAAAATATAAAATTTGCAATTCTGCACAAGAAATCCACCAGCAAGCAGCATAAACCTTCTAGAAATGATGATTTTTATCTGAATAACTCCTTAGGTTGACATTTGCCTGCACTTTTTTAGCGAGGAGTCCATTTTGGGGAGGGGGGAGGGGGGTGGGAGGAAGGAAGTGCCCCACAGTCTTCAACTTCCTGTTCCTGTTCAGCAGGCTCCTCCCAGTGCTTTGTCCATCTCCTGGTCACTTTTCATTTGGATCTGGAGCTGGAAGGATTACTTTTTTGGATGCTGCTGGATATTTGGATTTGAGGCCTTTTTGACTTTCTTTGGATCACTGTTGGATTAGAAATTTTACAAGTAAGTTTGTTTGGGGCATTACAGTTGCTGCAACTAAAATTTTGGAATTTTCGATTTTTGGGCTGTTTTGGGGCCTTTTGCCCAGGGGTACTCAGTGGTGGGTGGACTGAGTCTTTCTGTGGGTTGTCTTGAACTTAAACATCATGGAGGCCATGGATGGATTGGGATTGTGCTGATTTTTCAGTGATTTTCGTTTTTTGGGGCTGTACTTGTGGCCTTTTCACCAGGGGTATTTGAGTCTAGCATGGGCCTAGTCTTTCTGTGGGTTGTCTTGAATTTAAACATCACGGAGGCAATGGATGGAATGGGATTGTGCTGATTTTTCAGTGATTTTCGTTTTTTGGGCCTGTACTTGTGGCCTTTTCACCAGGGGTATTTGAGTCTAGCATGGGCCTAGTCTTTCTGTGGGCTGTCTTGAACTTAAACATCACGGAGGCCATGGATGGAATGGGATTGTGCTGATTTTGCAGTGTTTTTCGATTTTTGGGGGTGTTCATGGGGAGGGACAGGCCATGTGGCTGGGGGCCATTTTGAGTGCAGCTACAGGCACTGGCCATGTGCTGGCAGGCAAGTGGCCATTTTGAATGCAGGCTTTGTTGTTAGGCCTGCAACCATTTTGCCTACTTTTTAACCTTTATTTATGCCCAGGGGTAGTGAGTCTTGCATGGGCCTAGTCTTTCTGTGGGTTGTCTTGAATTTAAACATCATGGAGGCCATGGATGGAATGGGATTGTGCTGATTTTTCAGTGATTTTCGTTTTTTGGGCCTGTACTTGTGGCCTTTTCACCAGGGGTATTTGAGTCTAGCATGGGCCTAGTCTTTCTGTGGGCTGTCTTGAATTTAAACATCATTGAGGCCATGGATGGAATGGGATTGTGCTGATTTTGCAGTGTTTTTCGATTTTTGGGGGTGTTCATGGGGAGGGACAGGCCATGTGGCTGGTGGCCATTTTGAGTGCAGCTACAGGCACTGGCCATGTGCTGGCAGGCAAGTGGCCATTTTGAATGCAGGCTTTGTTGTTAGGCCTGCAACCATTTTGCCTACTTTTCAACCTTTATTTATGCCCAGGGGTAGTGAGTCTTGCATGGGCCTAGTCTTTCTGTGGGTTGTCTTGAATTTAAACATCATGGAGGCCATGGATGGAATGGGATTGTGCTGATTTTTCAGTGATTTTCGTTTTTTGGGCCTGTACTTGTGGCCTTTTCACCAGGGGTATTTGAGTCTAGCATGGGCCTAGTCTTTCTGTGGGCTGTCTTGAATTTAAATATCATTGAGGCCATGGATGGAATGGGATTGTGCTGATTTTGCAGTGTTTTTCGATTTTTGGGGGTGTTCATGGGGAGGGACAGGCCATGTGGCTGGTGTCCATTTTGAGTGCAGCTACAGGCACTGGCCATGTGCTGGCAGGCAAGTGGCCATTTTGAATGCAGGCTTTGTTGTTAGGCCTGCAACCATTTTGCCTACTTTTCAACCTTTATTTATGCCCAGGGGTAGTGAGTCTTGCATGGGCCTAGTCTTTCTGTGGGTTGTCTTGAATTTAAACATCATGGAGGCCATGGATGGAATGGGATTGTGCTGATTTTTCAGTGATTTTCGTTTTTTGGGCCTGTACTTGTGGCCTTTTCACCAGGGGTATTTGAGTCTAGCATGGGCCTAGTCTTTCTGTGGGCTGTCTTGAACTTAAAGATCATGGAGGCCATGGATGGAATGGGATTGTGCTGATTTTGCAGTGTTTTTCGATTTTTGGGGGTGTTCATGGGGAGGGACAGGCCATGTGGCTGGTGGCCATTTTGAGTGCAGCTACAGGCACTGGCCATGTGCTGGCAGGCAAGTGGCCATTTTGAATGCAGGCTTTGTTGTTAGGCCTGCAACCATTTTGCCTACTTTTCAACCTTTATTTATGCCCAGGGGTAGTGAGTCTTGCATGGGCCTAGTCTTTCTGTGGGTTGTCTTGAATTTAAACATCATGGAGGCCATGGATGGAATGGGATTGTGCTGATTTTTCAGTGATTTTCGTTTTTTGGGCCTGTACTTGTGGCCTTTTCACCAGGGGTATTTGAGTCTAGCATGGGCCTAGTCTTTCTGTGGGCTGTCTTGAACTTAAACATCATGGAGGCCATGGATGGAATGGGATTGTGCTGATTTTGCAGTGTTTTTCGATTTTTGGGGGTGTTCATGGGGAGGGACAGGCCATGTGGCTGGTGGCCATTTTGAGTGCAGCTACAGGCACTGGCCATGTGCTGGGAGGCAAGTGGCCATTTTGAATGCAGGCTTTGTTGTTAGGCCTCCAACCATTTTGCCTACTTTTCAACCTTTATTTATGCCCAGGGGTAGTGAGTCTTGCATGGGCCTAGTCTTTCTGTGGGTTGTCTTGAATTTAAACATCATGGAGGGCATGGATGGATTGGGATTGTGCTGATTTTGCAGTGTTTTTCGATTTTTGGGGGTGTTCATGGGGAGGGACAGGCCATGTGGCTGGTGGCCATTTTGAGTGCAGCTACAGGCACTGGCCATGTGCTGGGAGGCAAGTGGCCATTTTGAATGCAGGCTTTGTTGTTAGGCCTCCAACCATTTTGCCTACTTTTCAACCTTTATTTATGCCCAGGGGTAGTGAGTCTTGCATGGGCCTAGTCTTTCTGTGGGTTGTCTTGAACTTAAACATCATGGAGGCCATGGATGGAATGGGATTGTGCTGATTTTGCAGTGTTTTTCGATTTTTGGGGGTGTTCATGGGGAGGGACAGGCCATGTGGCTGGTGGCCATTTTGAGTGCAGCTACAGGCACTGGCCATGTGCTGGCAGGCAAGTGGCCCTTTTGAATGCAGGCTTTGTTGTTAGGCCTGCAACCATTTTGCCTACTTTTCAACCTTTATTTATGCCCAGGGGTAGTGAGTCTTGCATGGGCCTAGTCTTTCTGTGGGTTGTCTTGAATTTAAACATCATGGAGGGCATGGATGGATTGGGATTGTGCTGATTTTGCAGTGTTTTTCGATTTTTGGGGGTGTTCATGGGGAGGGACAGGCCATGTGGCTGGTGGCCATTTTGAGTGCAGCTACAGGCACTGGCCATGTGCTGGGAGGCAAGTGGCCATTTTGAATGCAGGCTTTGTTGTTAGGCCTCCAACCATTTTGCCTACTTTTCAACCTTTATTTATGCCCAGGGGTAGTGAGTCTTGCATGGGCCTAGTCTTTCTGTGGGTTGTCTTGAACTTAAACATCATGGAGGGCATGGATGGAATGGGATTGTGCTGATTTTGCAGTGTTTTTCGATTTTTGGGGGTGTTCATGGGGAGGGACAGGCCATGTGGCTGGTGGCCATTTTGAGTGCAGCTACAGGCACTGGCCATGTGCTGGGAGGCAAGTGGCCATTTTGAATGCAGGCTTTGTTGTTAGGCCTCCAACCATTTTGCCTACTTTTCAACCTTTATTTATGCCCAGGGGTAGTGAGTCTTGCATGGGCCTAGTCTTTCTGTGGGTTGTCTTGAACTTAAACATCATGGAGGGCATGGATGGAATGGGATTGTGCTGATTTTGCAGTGTTTTTCGATTTTTGGGGGTGTTCATGGGGAGGGACAGGCCATGTGGCTGGTGGCCATTTTGAATGCAGCTACAGGCACTGGCCATGTGCTGGCAGGCAAGTGGCCATTTTGAATGCAGGCTTTGTTGTTAGGCCTGCAACCATTTTGCCTACTTTTCAACCTTTATTTATGCCCAGGGGTAGTGAGTCTTGCATGGGCCTAGTCTTTCTGTGGGTTGTCTTGAATTTAAACATTATGGAGGGTATGGATGGATTGGGATTGTGCTGATTTTGCAGTGTTTTTCGATTTTTTTGTGCTGTATAACTGAACTGATGTTCCTCTGTCTTCCATTTTTTTTAGGTGCACAAGACTCAAGAGAACCACCAGTGCCAGGAAGAAGTCCTGCAGCGGTGTGTGTGTGCAGCATAACGTCACGCGACGTCACGTCTGGCCTCAGACAACTCTACAATTCGTGCAACTGCGGCCTGCTGTCTGACCTGCTCTGAAGAAGATGGCCCCAAAAAAAGGTCTCCGTAGCTCCTCTAGCAAGAAAGTTGCTAGTAAGGAGCAGAAGAAGCAAGTTACCAAGGAGGCTGGTGTGCCACCCGCCACGTTTTTTGGGAGAAAAAAAAAAAGTACGCCTGCAGCAGCAGGATCTGCTGGGGACCAAGCTGGGAGCAGCACCCCTGCTCCATTGGGTTCAGTGCCTCCACCACCACGCCAACTTAAGTCAAAGCCCTTGAGTGCCTCAGAGGCAGTCAGTGTACTTCTCCAATCACCATCGACCAGTGATGTTGGCTCATCGCAAGAAAGTAGCAGCAATGTCCCTGAATCAACACAGGTTGTTGTAACTCATCTGACAAGTGTTGAACAACCACAGCCGCAACAACAACACCATGTGCAAGTACACGCCCAAGTACATGTGGAAGGAGAGGCAGCAAAAGGAGATGCGCAAGCAAAGGTGCATGGAGGTTCACAAGTGCCCACAATAGTTGTTCCTCCCGAAGTAGGGGCACATCAGGAAATCGACAATGAAGCCGAGGTATCATTGGAAGCCACTCCTCCTGATGATCATTCATTGTCTTCCACATCCCTAGCAAGGAAAAGATCAAGGGGGGTGTCTACATCTTCTTCAAGCCCACCTCGTTCTGATGCAAGTGATCTGTCTTGGGAACCACAACTGCGGTCTGACAGTGAGGCACACCATGATCTGACACAGGTACCTAAGCGTAAAAGGAAGGTCGTCAAAAAACTCATACCTATGGAGTGTGATGAGGCTCAACAAGAAGTGACAGATACTGCTGGTGATGAAGCCTCTCACGATGACGACGAGCCAGTCATCACAAAGGTCACTGCAGCCCCACTGGCCATGCAGCAAAGAGACATTTTGACCCTATCCCGAGAAGCTGCTGAGCGTGATGATGATGTCGGCGAGGAGGCAATGGAAATGGAATCATTAGATTTGGAGTTAAGTAGTACACCAAAACCTACCGCTTCCATATTTCTTCCTCGCTAGAAGGTACCCACCTCGTCCTTGACCTCAATTCGTGGTGGTGAAAGTGCAAAACGTACTGAAGTTCGGCAATCCACATCCTCCACTTCATCTGGCATTAGCAGCAGGACCACCACCACCAGTATCGCCGCCTCCTCCGGCCCCCAAAGACATTTCAAGTCTCCAGACTGGGACTTCTTTAGTGTTTGCCCAAAAATGGAAAACGTAGCCATTTGTAGCCTTTGTAAGGTTCGAGTTGGTCGTGGTAAGCTTGGTTCTAACTATGGTACCGGAGGCCAGAGAGGTCATCTTAAGAGAGCGCACCCTGTCCAATGGCTTCCGCACCTAGAGGCGTTTATGCAAGCCAGAATTGCACGTAATCAAAACGTTGATTTTTCATCTGATGATGACGAGGAGGAAGAAGACGATTCAAACACTTCACTTACACCCAGTACCCCTGTCAGCAGCACACCCCATGTGAGCCACACTAAGAGTGTGGGAGAGAGTGAGACATCAATGCGGAAAAGTTCATCAGCGAGCGTAAGTGGGTCGAAGATATCATCATCATCCCGTAAATCCTTGGTCCAGGGCAACATTAAAAAGATGTTGTTTACAGAAGCGCAATATGAACGCAACCACCCAATGACGCGTCTGTATAACACTAAGCTGGCTAAAATGCTAGCTCTGGACCTTCTCCCTTTTTCTTTTGTAGAAGGGGTTGGTTTTCTAGAATTAGTGGCAGCGCTCTGCCCTAAATGGAAGGTTCCTAGCCGGTTCTATTTTGCCCGAGTTGCGGTTCCAGCACTACATGAAGATGTTCTGAAGGTGATTGGGGCAGCTTTGCAGAAGAGTGCTGTTCACACTATACATCTGACAACAGACATGTGGACCAGTGGCGCAGGCGCTGATTACATGTGCATCACTGCACACTGGGTCTCTTTTTCAGGGGCTAAAGCAAAGCTAAACACAGGTGTTGACATGGACATTGTTTTTAAAGCTGCTCGGAAACATGCAACACTAGCCATGTTTGGTTTGGAGAAACGTCACACAGCAGAAAACATTTTGGATGTCTTTAACACAAAGGTCCTTAACTGGCTGTCCCCACTAAAACGCAAGGTTGGTTATGTTTCCACGGACAATGGCGCCAATATAGTTAAGGCCATGAGGGACGGTTACTATTTCAGAGTGCCGTGTTTGGCGCACTGTATAAACCTGGTTGTCCAAAAATTCTTGGGTAATAAAGGCAGTGCAGCGTACAGTGTATTGGACACCTGCCGAAAAATGTGCAAGCATTTCAGCCATTCTTTTAAGGCCCGGAAGCAGCTGAGGAGCCTGCTATATCAACGTCAAATGCCAGTGAAAGCACTCATCCAGGAGGTGGTAACACGTTGGAACTCAACCTTCTACATGCTTGAGCGTCTGTATGAGCAGTATACGGAACTCGATCAATATTTCCTTACAGAGGGTACAGAGGAGCTGAGGATGGGTGGGCCGCAATGGAACATAGTTCAAAGCCTGACACGCATGCTTCGTCCTTTTGAGTTCTTCACGCGTGCAGTCAGCAAGGAGGACTCTAATTTGGGAAAAGCTATCCCATTGTTGTACATGCTGGAGGACCAACTGAAGGAGGTGTGTTCTGTGTTTGAAAAAGATGACAAAAACCAAGACTCTTTGCTTCTGGCTGAGCAATTATTAGAGCTCCTACAAGGTGATGAACGTCTTAAAAAGATCCACTCAGAACAGCATTACATTTGTGCTACTATTCTGGATCCACGCTACAAAAAGGCGCTCTCAGGCCAAGCATTCTTTCCTTTTGATGATGAACATGTTCCAAAGTACAAACGTTGGCTAGCCTTGTCAGCCAAGAGGTTTGAAACAGAACGGCTGGAAATTGAAGGAAATGGCAGTACATCAGCAGGCCATCCCCAGACAAAACAATCCACTTCTGCACCTGTGGCTGTGGCACAAGTGACCTCTCAGCCGTTAAAGACACCGGCAACCGGATCATCTGCACGAAACACAACAGAAACATTGGAGGCTGAAGAGGATTGGCTAGCTCTGCGTGGGTTTGGTTCTCAAAAGGTCAGAGGCACAGCAAGAGCTAAGCAAAGTGGAGGAACCTTGGATGAGGACCTTGAGTTCGATGGTGAAGGACTATCTGAATGACTCAACAGAGGTCTATGTTAATTCTGACCCATTGGCGTATTGGCATGGGAAAAAAGAATTGTGGCCACAGCTCACCAACCTGGCTTTAAACTACTTGTCTTGCCCACTCGCAAGCGTGTCTTCTGAACGCGTTTTCAGTGCTGCTGGTGGCATTGTAACTCCCAAACGGAGCCGCCTCTCGCCCAAAAATGTGGAGAGGTTAACAATGATCAAGATGAATCAGCACCTCATACCACCAGATTTCAGAGTACGAGAGAGCGTGCCGGATGAAGAGGAGGTGGCCAGCAACATAGATGAGGGAATTTCTACTCTGTCAGGTGACACTGAGCTCACCCTGCCTGAATTCGCAGAGTATGATGACGAAGCCTTATTCTTATTCCTGGACCGTGATACCGAGCCCTGAAAATGAGACAACGAATCAATAACTTTCTTTTTCGTCCCTATTCACTTTTATTCCTGTGTGTCTGTCTTTCTTTGTTGTGCACAGTTAATATATTTCAAACTTTAATCAGATAATCACAAAATCAAGCCCATCAGCAGAACTGTCTTCGCTGGTTTGCTAATTGATTTGAAGTTGCCGCAGTCTGCATTCCTCAGGTTCACAAGTTTAGAAGAACATGCTCCTCTATCCTCCTCCTCCAGACTCCTATTTCCATCAAACCAGAGGGCTGGTTTACGCCCAATGAAGAAAGACTCAGCACTTGTGGGGGTGTTGTTGTACCTCTTTGCAGGTGAGTTGACGGCTCTGGGACCATTGTTGGGAAGCTCTAATACCGGATAAAAGTGTTTTGGACCAAATCCCAGGCGGAATTTTTTTTGTGTTTTTGATGACTTGCTTGCCTTTGAGGTGCTCTTAGGGGGGGTTCCGTCTGTTTGTGGGTGAGTTTCGTGGTCTGGGAGCACTGCTGGGACACTCTAATCTTGATTGCATTTGCTTTTCAGGAAATCCGTCGTGGCAACCCCGACTTATGGCCTAGCTACGCAGTGCGTTTGGACCGAAGGCCGAGAAATATTGCAAGTATGAGATTTTGCTTTTGGCCTGTTTGGGGGTGTTATGCTTCTTGGCGGGTGGGTTGGCGTGGCTTGGGGCATTCCTGGGAAGGTCACATACCGGGTAGAAGTGGTTGGGACAAAATCCAGGCCGATTTTTTTTTGGCTATTTCTGACATTTTGCTCAATGTAGCGTTTTCGGGGGCCTGTTTGGGGGGCTTCCTGGTGTTTGTGGGTGAGTTTCGTGGTCTGGGAGCACTGCTGGGACACCCTAATCTTGATTGCATTTGCTTTTCAGGAAATCCGTCGTGGCAACCCCGACTTATGGCCTAGCTACGCAGCGCGTTTGGACCGAAGGCCGAGAAATATTGCAAGTATGAGATTTTGCTTTTGGCCTGTTTGGGGGTGTTATGCTTCTTGGCGGGTGGGTTGGCGGGTCTTGGGGCATTCCTGGGAAGGTCTAATACCGGGTAGAAGTGGTTGGGACAAAATCCAGGCCGATTTTTTTTTGGCTATTTCTGACATTTTGCTCAATGTAGCGTTTTCGGGGGCCTGTTTGGGGGGCTTCCTGGTGTTTGTGGGTGAGTTTCGTGGTCTGGGAGCACTGCTGGGACACTCTAATCTTGATTGCATTTGCTTTTCAGGAAATCCGTCGTGGCAACCCCGACTTATGGCCTAGCTACGCAGCGCGTTTGGACCGAAGGCCGAGAAATATTGCAAGTATGAGATTTTGCTTTTGGCCTGTTTGGGGGTGTTATGCTTCTTGGCGGGTGGGTTGGCGGGTCTTGGGGCATTCCTGGGAAGGTCTAATACCGGGTAGAAGTGGTTGGGACAAAATCCAGGCCGATTTTTTTTTGGCTATTTCTGACATTTTGCTCAATGTAGCGTTTTCGGGGGCCTGTTTGGGGGGCTTCCTGGTGTTTGTGGGTGAGTTTCGTGGTCTGGGAGCACTGCTGGGACACTCTAATCTTGATTGCATTTGCTTTTCAGGAAATCCGTCGTGGCAACCCCGACTTATGGCCTAGCTACGCAGCGCGTTTGGACCGAAGGCCGAGAAATATTGCAAGTATGAGATTTTGCTTTTGGCCTGTTTGGGGGTGTTATGCTTCTTGGCGGGTGGGTTGGCGGGTCTTGGGGCATTCCTGGGAAGGTCTAATACCGGGTAGAAGTGGTTGGGACAAAATCCAGGCCGATTTTTTTTTTGTGGAAATTTCTGACATTTTGCTCAATGTAGCGTTTTCGGGGGCCTGTTTGGGGGGCTTCCTGGTGTTTGTGGGTGGGTTTCGGGGTCTGGGCGCACTGCTGGCTATATATATACTTTACTTTGCAAGAGGTTTGAAGCAAATCCATGGTGGCAGAGGGGAGTTAGGGCCTAGCTGCAGAGCGCGCGCGGAGTGATTTGGGAAATTTGTGAAAAATTGACTAAGTCCCCATTTTTGTACTTTTGCTCTTTGGCTGTTTGGGGGTCTTCTACTCGTTTTCTCCTGGGTTGACGGCTCTGGGGCCATTGCTGGGAAGCTCTAATACCGGATAAAAGTGTTTTGGACCAAATCCCAGGCGGAAATTTTTTTGTGTTTTTGATGACTTGCTTGCTTTTGAGGTGCTCTTAGGGGGGGTTCCGTCTGTTTGTGGGTGAGTTTCGTGGTCTGGGAGCACTGCTGGGACACTCTAATCTTGATTGCATTTGCTTTTCAGGAAATCCGTCGTGGCAACCCCGACTTATGGCCTAGCTACGCAGCGCGTTTGGACCGAAGGCCGAGAAATATTGCAAGTATGAGATTTTGCTTTTGGCCTGTTTGGGGGTGTTATGCTTCTTGGCGGGTGGGTTGGCGGGTCTTGGGGCATTCCTGGGAAGGTCTAATACCGGGTAGAAGTGGTTGGGACAAAATCCAGGCCGATTTTTTTTTTGGCTATTTCTGACATTTTGCTCAATGTAGCGTTTTCGGGGGCCTGTTTGGGGGGCTTCCTGGTGTTTGTGGGTGGGTTTCGGGGTCTGGGCGCACTGCTGGCTATATATACTTTACTTTGCAAGAGGTTTGAAGCAAATCCATGGTGGCAGAGGGGAGTTAGGGCCTAGCTGCAGAGCGCGCGCGGAGTGATTTGGGAAATTTGTGAAAAATTGACTAAGTCCCCATTTTTGTACTTTTGCTCTTTGGCTGTTTGGGGGTCTTCTACTCGTTTTCTCCTGGGTTGACGGCTCTGGGGCCATTGCTGGGAAGCTCTAATACCGTATAAAAGTGTTTTGGACCAAATCCCAGGCGGAAATTTTTTTGGGTTTTTGATGACTTGCTTGCCTTTGAGGTACTCTTAGGGGGGGTTCCGTCTGTTTGTGGGTGAGTTTCGTGGTCTGGGAGCACTGCTGGGACACTCTAATCTTGATTGCATTTGCTTTTCAGGAAATCCGTCGTGGCAACCCCGACTTATGGCCTAGCTACGCAGCGCGTTTGGACCGAAGGCCGAGAAATATTGCAAGTATGAGATTTTGCTTTTGGCCTGTTTGGGGGTGTTATGCTTCTTGGCGGGTGGGTTGGCGGGTCTTGGGGCATTCCTGGGAAGGTCTAATACCGGGTAGAAGTGGTTGGGACAAAATCCAGGCCGATTTTTTTTGGGCTATTTCTGACATTTTGCTCAATGTAGCGTTTTCGGGGGCCTGTTTGGGGGGCTTCCTGGTGTTTGTGGGTGGGTTTCGGGGTCTGGGCGCACTGCTGGCTATATATACTTTACTTTGCAAGAGGTTTGAAGCAAATCCATGGTGGCAGAGGGGAGTTAGGGCCTAGCTGCAGAGCGCGCGCGGAGTGATTTGGGAAATTTGTGAAAAATTGACTAAGTCCCCATTTTTGTACTTTTGCTCTTTGGCTGTTTGGGGGTCTTCTACTCGTTTTCTCCTGGGTTGACGGCTCTGGGGCCATTGCTGGGAAGCTCTAATACCGGATAAAAGTGTTTTGGACCAAATCCCAGGCGGAAATTTTTTTGTGTTTTTGATGACTTGCTTGCCTTTGAGGTGCTCTTAGGGGGGGTTCCGTCTGTTTGTGGGTGAGTTTCGTGGTCTGGGAGCACTGCTGGGACACTCTAATCTTTATTGCATTTGCTTTTCAGGAAATCCGTCGTGGCAACCCCGACTTATGGCCTAGCTACGCAGCGCGTTTGGACCGAAGGCCGAGAAATATTGCAAGTATGAGATTATGCTTTTGGCCTGTTTGGGGGTGTTATGCTTCTTGGCGGGTGGGTTGGCGTGTCTTGGGGCATTCCTGGGAAGGTCTAATACCGGGTAGAAGTGGTTGGGACAAAATCCTCGCGGAAAAGCCTTTTGGCACTTTTTGTAACTTAGGGTTCGTTAGGGTTAGCCCTAGCAGCAGGATTGCATGTGTTTCGGGGTGTTCTAGATTTTTGCAACTGAGTTCTGGGGTCTTAGAGCACTCGTGAGAATGTGTAATTTTGGTTGCAAGTCATTTGAAGAAAATCCATGGTGGGAAAGGGGGGATTTGGCATAGTTAAAGAAAGCCTTTGCCACTATTCTTAACTTAGGGTTCGTTAGGGTTAGCAGTATTTCTATTGCATGTGTTTGAGTGGGGGGGATTTCGAGTCTTGGAGCGATGCTGGCTATGGCTACTTTTGCTTGGTTGCTTGCAAGTGGTTTGAATGCAATCCACGGTGGGTAAGGGGTAATTAGGAAGGGGGTACTTCGGCCTACTTTTACTTTCAAAGTAAGTTTTGTCACCAGTTTTCTGCTAGGCCTCGTTTTTTGAGATTTGATTGGGGGTCTTCTACATTTTTGCGACTGGCTCGAGTAATGGTCTGGGTGGGAGCACTGCTAGGAAGATCTAATTTTGTTCTAAAACACAGTTTACAGTACACCTAGCTTGAGGGGCAAGATCCGCTACATTAATTTGCCCATACTTATTTATCCTTCAAAAGGTGACTCAGAGTACGCACTTTCAAAAATATTGTACTGTCTACTAGGAAAATCAAATTGTGACTTTTTGCACTCCACAGCCTACATACCTTATATTTATTTATCAGTGGTGTTGTAATATTATATCACTTCCTGTTTTTCGTTGAATAATTACAGGCCGGGTTTCAGTCTCTGCAATGGGGAAAAAAGGATGGAGTCAGTCTTCACAGTAGCGAGCCACAATTCAGCATCAGGCAGGCAGTGGACAGGGTGTCTTCTGGTGACCAACATCGATGGACGAAGCGTCGGCTGCAATGGAGGAGTGCCGCTAATAAGAGGATTTTTTTTCTGCAGGCAACTTACTTACCACTTCCAACAGGACCACTACAACTACATAGATACAGTATCCCTTGCCTTTTTCTCTGACTGTGACTGCATTTCTTGGATCTCTCTCTGCTTCTAAATTGATCCCTTAACACATCACTTAGTCCACTCCACTATCACATCTGCACCACACATAGTCATTTGTAAGTGCTCCTACGTAATTCGCAAGTCGCAGCACGCCCCAGGCCGTAGAGGACTGGGATGGCCCCAATGATGAAGCATGTCACCAAGGGGCAACCCTGGTGAGTGAGGGGACACCTAGAAAAAAAGCAATTTCTCCTTTTCTATCTCCTATACCTTCCAGACCAACCCCACTGAGTGTTGTTGTGAATGGATTTATAGTGACCAGCAAGGCTCTCGGGTATCTGGCTACAGAGACCTTATGTTGAATATCGTTATCAATAATTTATTCCACACAGGCCCTGTACTGTCGCATTCTTTCTTCCACAGTTGTCGAATGTACTACTTACTTTTCACTGACATGCATGCAGTAGTGCATGCACTTTCAAAGATTGATGGATAGGTTTGTACCCAAAGAATTGTTTATGTTCAATTGTTTGTCTATGCTGTGCTTTTTTTTACAGGGTGTCTTCTGGTGACCAACATCGATGGACGAAGCGTCGGCTGCAATGGAGGAGTGCCGCTAATAGGAGGATTTTTTTTCTTCAGGCAACTTACTTACCACTTCCAACAGGACCACTACAACCACATAGATACAGTATCCCTTGCCTTTTTCTCTGACTGTGACTGCATTTCTTGGATCTCTCTCTGCTTCTAAATTGATCCCTTAACACATCACTTAGTCCACTCCACTATCACATCTGCACCACACATAGTCATTTGTAAGTGCTCCTACGTAATTCGCAAGTCGCAGCTCGCCCCAGGCCGTAGAGGACTGGGATGGCCCCAATGATGAAGCATGTCACCAAGGGGCAACCCTGGTGAGTGAGGGGACACCTAGAAAAAAAGCAATTTCTCCTTTTCTATCTACTATACCTTCCAGACCAACCCCACTGAGTGTTGTTGTGAATGGATTTATAGTGACCAGCAAGGCTCTCGGGTATCTGGCTACAGAGACCTTATGTTGAATATCGTTATCAATAATTTATTCCACACAGGCCCTGTACTGTCGCATTCTTTCTTCCACAGTTGTCGAATGTACTACTTACTTTTCACTGACATGTATGCAGTAGTGCATGCACTTTCAAAGATTGATGGATAGGTTTGTACCCAAAGATTTGTTTATGTTCACAATTGTTTGTCTATGCTGTGCTATTTTTTCTTGTCTCCCAAAACCTTTCCCAAAAACCCCGTACCCATCCATTTTTCAAACCCTAACCCTCTTCCCCCGGGCTGTGTGGTTTTGATTGATGTGTGACTAAATGACAGCAATAAATCCACACACTTGCTGGGGAGGATAAGGTGATAGCAACAGGCTGGTGAAGAAATCCGAGGATATTTTCTTACTCTGCTTGACAAAGAACCATTGCTAATGTGAAAGAACTTCAACCGAATTAGTAGTTATACTTTACCATTTGTTAGGCTACAATGTGGCACTGTTCTACTGTACTTCTGTCACCTGCTATATTCTCAGTTGTACCGTTGAATTGCTCAGGAGGACAAACCAGATTTCATTTTCTTTTTTTTCATAGGCATGCAACTGCCACTGTGTCACACCACTAGTACCACCGCTATGAGGAAATTTTATCCGACCAAGATTGCCAACCTTATTCGCTGTTTCCCGTGGAGCCAGCCCTGGGTCTAGCCCTACTTTCAAACACAAATTACAGGTAAGATAAGCGTTTGGTGGTTTGGGGGTATAATGGAGTATTAGTACGAGAGACGAGAGACTGAAGGTAGTACTACTAAAGTCCTAGGACTCTTGGATTCACTTCACTTAGTCTGTGAGAGGCACTTAGTGTTGAAAACATTTGGGCATTTACACTTAAAGGAAGAAAATGATACTAAACTTTCAGGAAAACAAAGTCAACGTTAAACCCCCACCCACCAGGCAAGCAGTAAGAAACGGGTATGCTCAGATAAAGTTTGAAAAAGTATATTTATATCCCTAACAAAATAATCTCCCGCAAGACCCTCCCTAACCCCAACGATTGTCCTTCAAAAGTCCCCAAAAACCCAACTCCCAATTCCCACCCCCCAAAAGTCTCTAAAAAAGGGGCAAGGGACACTATGGGTGGATGCTGTCAACTTTTTGGGCCAGGGCATCATGCTCCTGGCGGAGCAAGGCGTGCTCTACGCGGAGCCCCTCCAACTGGTTGGAAAAGTGGTGGAGCTCCTGCTGGAGGCGGGACAGCATCAGGGTACTGCGGCGCAGGCGTGCCTTCAATGCCTTGTAGGTGCAACGGCTGTGAGAGGAAGCTGTAGCTGTTGTCCTTGCTACTCGGCGGTGGCGTTTGGCTTTGGCAGCCCGGCTCAGTCTGGGTGGACCACTGTGCTGGGTGGCACTGGCAGCCCGTGGGGGAATGGAGGCCGATGCAGACGACGTAGTTGTTGTGGTCGACTGCACACTTTCTTCGTCCTCCAGGGCCACCAGCCGCCGATATATTCGGCCACAGTGGCATCGATCCTCCGTTGCCGGGCCGCTCTAGCCAGCTCCTTCCTCCTTGTTCGTTTGGAAGGAGAACCTATATGAAGAAAGAAAGACATAGTCTGTAACCAATGCTCTTTAAGATTAACTCAATCATTCAGCAGAAATTTGTGTTGCACTACAACTAGCAACTTGCAAACGCATTACATAACTATTGAGGCCAGTATCTATCTAACCTCACACTTCTTCATCCTTGCTCTAACATTAGTGGGAGTTTAAGGAACAAATTCTACGAGCACTATGGACTTCCATTGGAGTCGACTATGAAAGTACACCAGTCTTATTCTTCTTCTTGTCTCTTGTTTTGGAAAATTGGTACGTTATCTTCTGCAAGCCGGCATAATGCCAGCGCAGTAAACTTGCACCCGAGAAAAAGAGACGCACGCCATGAGGAGTGACCTAGACTTGCGTTGCGTTACTGTACCCGTCCAGTACATGCAGGTGGTGAAGCTCTTACTTTTCTATTATGGGTGGCACTGAGAATACTCTGTTACAACTCAAGGGCTACTGCTTAATTAATTTAACTTTCACCCTACAGTGGAAATGAGTACTAGAAATGGAAAATTGAAGAAGATAAATAATCTGATTATCTATCACTTCACATGGGATGTTTTTGCTTATATATGGGATGACTTTAGGTGCTTTGCTTTTTATTGAGTGACCAGTGATACATCCACACATGAATGACTGAGTACTACTAAACTTATTAAGAGAGGTAGGGAGTGGCCACCGTAATAACCGGATCTATGCAGTGCTTGCAATACAAACTACTGCTACTTATGATGGTAGTATTTGGACAAAATTAAAAGTTCTTTTCCTTGCCTTTCCTACACTGGAACGGACGTGCGGGTGCAGTGTTACATGCTCTTCAAAGTTACACTTAGTTCATGCACTGACCGTCTACTCTCTCTAGATCATGGGTACTCACAAACTTTCTCTCAGGGGCTACATTTACAGTGTAGTTTGGGGCCGAGGGCCGCACTGGTGGGGGCGGAGTCAGAGGGGGCGGGGCTAAAGCAAAACGATAACTTGTGACCATGAGGTTGCACACAGGTCCCTGCAGCAGATGCCCTCATCCACTGAGCCACCAGACCCAGCATTTACATACATCTCTCTCCCTCCTGCTCTCCCTCCTGCCCTCCCTCTCCATCTCTCTCTCCCTCCTGTCCTCCCTCACCCTCCCCCTCTGTCATCTCACTGTGTGTGTGTCTATCTGTGTCAGCCTTCAGCCCGGGTTGAGACCGCTTCCTCAACGCGCACACACAGACAACAACACCAAAGTACTTAACAGGTCTTTAAAAGACCATTAACATATTATTGAGGCTTTGTTTGTTGTAGCGCCCCTGCTTCTCCACCCTGACAATCACTGCTTGCCTGGCCCCACAGAGCAGAGGCTTTGTTCTATTTCACCTCTTTGTGGCCTTGCATCTCCACTCTGCTCTGTGGGGGCCGGGGGAGCAGTGATTGTCAGAGTGGAGATGCAGGGGCGCTAACAGGTGAAATACAAAAAAGCCTCTGCTCTGTGGGGGCCGGGGGAGCAGTGATTGTCTGCAAGGTCTGCGCACCGCCAAGGAAGGCTTGCCGGGCCACCACCGGCCCGCGGGCCGTACTATGAGTACCCCTGCTCTAGATACACATATGCTATCTAAGAGTCAGATAGTAGCATGATCCAGGTTTATGGACACATACAGTTTCTGTGTCACCCACCCAGGCTGTTGTCCTTCCACCCATCATTGCTTCATCATTCACCCAGCCATGCATCTCATATTCTTGCCTTCCCAGCTAGTCTTCAATCTCAATAAGTAAGGAATATATAAGAGCTTACCTCTGGCCGCCACCACCACCGTCTCAACTCTCACAGCCGCCGCCTCCTCCCCTGAAGAATCGCCCTCCGCCTCCGTGTCGAGCACCACCACCTCCACACTGGCCCCGCCACCAGATGTTCCACCTACAAAGTACATTTAAGAATGTTAGAATAAAGCACTCACTAGTCTTTGGTCTAGGAATGAAGACATGTGAAAACAATGTAATTTGTGACTGTCTACGTTAAAGTTAAAAAAAATGTCCCTTTTTCCAGGGAAGGTTGTCTTGCTGCACTTTTTGGCACAACTGATGAAGGCTGTTTTTTAACACGCACCATTTTTCTCCACACAGACAGAAGATGGACTTCTAACAACAAGATCAAGTTGAAACCAGGTGAGAGCTCGGCTCGACCACAAGAAATGTCTTCAATTAATCGTCAGCACTAACCACTTTTCCATTATCAGTTAAACGTTTAGTATTATTATGACTTCATTTTAATAAATGTGTTTACTTTTAATAAAGCTTTTAAACTTAAATACAATCTGTGTATTTTGGTCCAGACTAGAGTGACTGAGCGAAAGGTTTTGCAATTTTTGCAAGCATGAGTCCAGATAGAACACTTCAAAAGACATTATGGACAATCCCAGAGGACTGCACTAAGTTGATAGAGCTATTGCTGACTAGAATCATGGGAGTTTCGCCAACCGTGCAATCTTAGTTAGCTACACAGACAGACTAATAAGAATAATCTAGTAATACCACAGGGGGTCATAGTAGAGGCAGGATAAGAATTTAGATACAGTTTACAAGAAGAGCAAAGACAATTTTGAAAAAAGTCAAATGAGGAACGCTAGGAAAAATAGGTACTAGTCTAAAATGAAAACTTACTGGGGCCAGCAGAAGAGCCCTCGCCTGCCCGATCCTGGCCCTGTTGAACAGCATCCGCCGCCTGCTGCTCCTGTGTCCTCCTCTCGCCCCTGGGGGGAGCTGACGTACAACATGAAAGAAAGAACAGAAAACATGGATGATTGTTGCTTGTCAATGTCAACCAAATCAAACATTTCAAAAGAACAATAACAAAATATTTCCGCGAAATTATATTGATTAGGGTTAGTTTTCATTTATTTGCGGACCTGTGACTTCGAAAGTCACGTAACTCACTAAACAAAGTACTGAAACGTTCACCTAGGACTGGCAGGCAGCAGTCCGCAGGCAAGACGCAAAGTGACAGACAAACTCCATTGTGATTTCAGTCAGATCAGTGACAACACTAACAGTTGCCTGCTACATTACCAGTCATTTAAATAGTCTAACTATCAATCCACCGCCACTATTTTTAGGTCTCGCCTAGACGAAAGCAAAAGCGAAGCTTTTGCTGTCTATGCGAGACAACTTATGTTGCCACTTTTCTGGGAATATTGTGGACATCAGACTGTTACGAGCTTTTTCTGCTGTAGTCAGGCTGTCACGAGCTTCTCCTTTGGAGATTTGACCTCGTGAGCGCGCCTTGACTGCATCTAATGGGCCGTGCGCTTCCTTTAGTCAGTTTCACTTTGTTTCATTTCACTTTGAAAGTGCAGGCGTCAATGTGTTTGGTAGTTGTTCATGTGGAGTGCCTTCTGACCTCGTGAGCGCGCCTTGACTGCATCTAATGTGTGTGGCTTTTTTTTTCAACGTGGCCCTGGCGCTTGCTTCAGTCAGTTTCACTTTTAAGGTGCAGGTGTCAATGGGTCTGGTACTTGTTTTATTTCCATTTAATGCTCTTTGGAACAACAATTTTATATAACTTGTGTGTATTACCACTGGCCAGAATTTCAAAGACTTATATTCACGCAGGTGAAATAATACTATTGTGATTAGGGCCGATTTTTGGAGTCTGACCGTTCAGAGTGCAGAGTGGAGCTTCAGAGTGGAGCTTCAGAGTGGAGCTTCAGAGTGGAGCTTCAGAGTGCAGAGTGGAGCTTCAGAGTGGAGCTTCAGAGTGCAGAGTGGAGCTTCACTTCAGAGTGCAGAGTGGAGCTTCAGAGTGGAGCTTCAGAGTGGAGCTTCAGAGTGGAGCTTCAGAGTGGAGCTTCAGAGTGGAGCTTCAGAGTGGAGCTTCAGAGTGCAGAGTGGAGCTTCAGAGTGGAGCTTCAGAGTGCAGAGTGGAGCTTCAGAGTGGAGCTTCAGAGTGGAGCTTCAGAGTGGAGCTTCAGAGTGCAGCTTCAGAGGGGAGCTTCAGAGTGGAGCTTCAGAGTGCAGATTCAGAGTGGAGCTTCAGAGTGCAGAGTGGAGCTTCAGAGTGGAGCTTCAGAGTGCAAAGTGGAGCTTCAGAGTGGAGCTTCAGAGTGCAGAGTGGAGCTTCAGAGTGGAGCTTCAGAGTGGAGCTTCAGAGTGGAGAGTGGAGCTTCAGAGTGGAGCTTCAGAGTGGAGCTTCAGAGTGCAGAGTGGAGCTTCAGAGTGCAGAGTGGAGCTTCAGAGTGGAGCTTCAGAGTGGAGCTTCAGAGTGGAGCTTCAGAGTGCAGAGTGGAGCTTCAGAGTGGAGCTTCAGAGTGGAGCTTCAGAGTGGAGCTTCAGAGTGCAGAGTGGAGCTTCAGAGTGGAGCTTCAGAGTGGAGCTTCAGAGTGCAGAGTGGAGCTTCAGAGTGGAGCTTCAGAGTGCAGAGTGGAGCTTCAGAGTGCAGAGTGGAGCTTCAGAGTGGAGCTTCAGAGTGCAGAGTGGAGCTTCCGAGTGGAGCTTCCGAGTGGAGCTTCAGAGTGGAGCTTCAGAGTGGAGCTTCAGAGTGCAGAGTGGAGCTTCAGAGTGGAGCTTCAGAGTGCAGAGTGGAGCTTCAGAGTAGAGCTTCAGAGTGGAGCTTCAGAGTGCAGAGTGGAGCTTCAGAGTGGAGCTTCAGAGTGCAGAGTGGAGCTTCAGAGTAGAGCTTCAGAGTGCAGAGTGGAGCTTCAGAGTGGAGCTTCAGAGTGGAGCTTCAGAGTGGAGAGTGGAGCTTCAGAGTGGAGCTTCAGAGTGCAGAGTAGAGCTTCAGAGTGGAGCTTCAGAGTGGAGCTTCAGAGTGGAGCTTCAGAGTGGAGCTTCAGAGTGGAGCTTCAGAGTGCAGAGTGGAGCTTCCGAGTGGAGCTTCCGAGTGGAGCTTCCGAGTAGAGCTTCCGAGTGGAGCTTCCGAGTGGAGCTTCCGAGTGGAGCTTCCGAGTGGAGCTTCAGAGTGCAGATTCAGAGTGGAGCTTCAGAGTGGAGCTTCAGAGTGCAGAGTGGAGCTTCCGAGTGGAGCTTCAGAGTGGAGCTTCAGAGTGGAGCTTCAGAGTGGAGCTTCAGAGTGCAGAGTGGAGCTTCAGAGTGGAGCTTCAGAGTGGAGCTTCAGAGTGGAGCTTCAGAGTGCAGAGTGGAGCTTCAGAGTGGAGCTTCAGAGTGGAGCTTCAGAGTGCAAAGTGGAGCTTCAGAGTGGAGCTTCAGAGTGGAGCTTCAGAGTGGAGCTTCAGAGTGGAGCTTCAGAGTGGAGAGTGGAGATTCAGAGTGGAGATTCAGAGTGGAGAGTGGAGATTCAGAGTGGAGATTCAGAGTGGAGAGTGGAGCTTCAGAGTGGAGCTTCAGAGTGGAGCTTCAGAGTGGAGCTTCAGAGTGCAGAGTAGAGCTTCAGAGTGGAGCTTCAGAGTGGAGCTTCAGAGTGGAGCTTCAGAGTGGAGCTTCAGAGTGCAGAGTAGAGCTTCAGAGTGGAGCTTCAGAGTGGAGCTTCAGAGTGGAGCTTCAGAGTGCAGAGTGGAGCTTCAGAGTGGAGCTTCAGAGTGGAGCTTCAGAGTGCAGAGTGGAGCTTCCGAGTGGAGCTTCCGAGTGGAGCTTCCGAGTGGAGCTTCAGAGTGGAGCTTCAGAGTGGAGCTTCAGTGTGCAGATTCAGAGTGGAGCTTCAGAGTGGAGCTTCAGAGTGCAGAGTGGAGCTTCAGAGTGGAGCTTCAGAGTGGAGCTTCAGAGTGGAGCTTTAGAGTGGAGCTTCAGAGTGGAGCTTCAGAGTGGAGCTTCAGAGTGGAGCTTCAGAGTGCAGAGTGGAGCTTCAGAGTGGAGCTTCAGAGTGGAGCTTCAGAGTGGAGCTTCAGAGTGCAGCTTCAGAGTGCAGCTTCAGAGTGGAGCTTCAGAGTGGAGCTTCAGAGTGGAGCTTCAGAGTGGAGCTTCAGAGTGGAACTTCAGAGTGGAGCTTCAGAGTGCAGAGTGGAGCTTCAGAGTGGAGCTTCAGAGTGGAGCTTCAGAGTGGAGCTTCAGAGTGCAGAGTAGAGCTTCAGAGTGGAGCTTCAGAGTGGAGCTTCAGAGTGGAGCTTCAGAGTGGAGCTTCAGAGTGCAGAGTGGAGCTTCAGAGTGGAGCTTCAGAGTGGAGCTTCAGAGTGCAGCTTCAGAGTGGAGCTTCAGAGTGGAGCTTCAGAGTGGAGCTTCAGAGTGGAGCTTCAGAGTGGAGCTTCAGAGAGGAGCTTCAGAGTGCAGCTTCAGAGTGGAGCTTCAGAGTGGAGCTTCAGAGTGCAGAGTGGAGCTTCAGAGTGGAGCTTCAGAGTGCAGAGTGGAGCTTCAGAGTGCAGATTCAGAGTGCAGATTCAGAGTGGAGCTTCAGAGTGGAGCTTCAGAGTGGAGCTTCAGAGTGCAGAGTGGAGCTTCAGAGTGGAGCTTCAGAGTGCAGAGTGGAGCTTCAGAGTGCAGATTCAGAGTGCAGATTCAGAGTGGAGCTTCAGAGTGCAGATTCAGAGTGCAGATTCAGAGTGGAGCTTCAGAGTGGAGCTTCAGAGTGGAGCTTCAGAGTGGAGCTTCAGAGTGCAGAGTGGAGCTTCAGAGTGGAGCTTCAGAGTGGAGCTTCAGAGCGGAGCTTCAGAGCGGAGCTTCAGAGCGGAGCTTCAGAGTGGAGCTTCAGAGTGCAGAGTGGAGCTTCAGAGTGGAGCTTCAGAGTGGAGCTTCAGAGTGGAGCTTCAGAGTGGAGCTTCAGAGTGGAGCTTCAGAGTGGAGCGTCAGAGTGGAGCTTCAGAGTGCAGAGTGGAGCTTCAGAGTGGAGCTTCAGAGTGCAGAGTGGAGCTTCAGAGTGGAGCTTCAGAGTGGAGCTTCAGAGTGGAGCTTCAGAGTGGAGCTTCAGAGTGCAGATTCAGAGTGCAGATTCAGAGTGCAGCTTCAGAGTGCAGAGTGGAGCTTCAGAGTGCAGAGTGGAGATTCAGAGTGCAGAGTGGAGATTCAGAGTGCAGAGTGGAGATTCAGAGTGCAGATTCAGAGTGCAGAGTGGAGCTTCAGAGTGGAGCTTCAGAGTGGAGCTTCAGAGTGGAGCTTCAGAGTGGAGCTTCAGAGTGCAGATTCAGAGTGGAGAGTGGAGCTTCAGAGTGCAGATTCAGAGTGCAGAGTGGAGCTTCAGAGTGGAGCTTCAGAGTGGAGCTTCAGAGTGGAGCTTCAGAGTGGAGTGGAGCTTCAGAGTGGAGCTTCAGAGTGGAGCTTCAGAGTGGAGCTTCAGAGTGGAGAGTGGAGATTCAGAGTGGAGATTCAGAGTGGAGAGTGGAGCTTCAGAGTGGAGATTCAGAGTGGAGAGTGGAGCTTCAGAGTTGAGATTCAGAGTGCAGAGTGGAGCTTCAGAGTGCAGAGTGGAGCTTCAGAGTGCAGAGTGGAGATTCAGAGTGCAGAGTGGAGATTCAGAGTGGAGCTTCAGAGTGCAGAGTGGAGATTCAGAGTGGAGCTTCAGAGTGCAGAGTGGAGCTTCAGAGTGCAGAGTGGAGCTTCAGAGTGCAGAGTGCAGATTCAGAGTGCAGAGTGGAGATTCAGAGTGCAGATTCAGAGTGCAGAGTGCAGATTCAGAGTGGAGCTTCAGAGTGCAGAGTGGAGCTTCAGAGTGCAGATTCAGAGTGGAGCTTCAGAGTTCAGATTCAGAGTGGAGCTTCAGAGTTCAGATTCAGAGTGGAGCTTCAGAGTGCAGAGTGGAGCTTCAGAGTGGAGCTTCAGAGTGGAGCTTCAGAGTGCAGAGTGGAGCTTCAGAGTGCAGAGTGGAGCTTCAGAGTGCAGAGTGGAGCTTCAGAGTGCAGAGTGGAGCTTCAGAATGCAGAGTGGAGCTTCAGAGTGTCAAGAGCAATGCCAATAGCTCTAACTTTAACAAAGGCAAAACCATTGCATTGTAAATGCTTGTTATTTTACCGAATCACATGCTCATGCTGCTGCCTGGTTTGTCTACATGCACACAGGCAGAATCACTCGGTACAAAATGGCTCCTGTTCACTCGTCAGTACGGTCTTGCGCCGCCCCACCTTCCCCCTGCCAAATACATTCATTCCAAATACTGCTTATTTTCATATCAGACTGACTTCTCACATCTGGGATAGCAGGGGCACCTTCCACAGTGATTAGTGCTTCACAAAAAATAATTCTCGGCTAGCGCTCAGAAGCCTTGAAGCTTTGATTGAATGACACTGCAGTTTGATGCCCCGCTCGTTTTTTGATGCTATGCGTTCCAGACACTGATTTTATTAAGACTCACTTGGAGCTCTAAACTGTCACTTGATCTTTCTTTGGGTCATTTCGTTTGCCCGGAAGGACTAACATATCTGTGAAACCCTCTTCTTTTATAGTTTGAGCATCGTCTTCGTTTAGCAGGATAACATTATTCATTTGAAAATACAAATATCCGGGAAGAGCAGAGAGCAAATCTCCGCGATGTTGGGCATTCTCCTATCATAAAGGAAGCGTGTTGGTGGGACCTGTGGCATCTAACGCATCATTTAACCCTATATGCGTGGGCACCTACCACAATAATGTATAGGATGAGTTTGTTCCGTTCCCGTTTTTAATTTGATGTAAAACTCAAATCACTGCACACTCTCTACTACACACTCTCTACTACACACTCTCTACTACAGTCACTACTCTCTACTACACACTCCCTACTACAGTCACTACTCTCTACTACACATTCTGCTACACACTCTCTACTACAGTCACTACTCTCTGCTACGCACTCTACTCTCTACTACACTCTACTACACACTCTCTACTACACACTCTACTACACACTCTACTACAGTCACTACTCTCTGCTACGCACTCTACTCTCTACTACACACTCTACTACACACTCTCTACTACACACTCTACTACACACTCTCTACTACAGTCACTACTCTCTACTACACACTCACTACACACTCACTACTACAGCCACTACTCTCTTCGACACACTCTATACTAGACACTCTCTACTACACACTATCTACTACAGTCACTACTCTCTACTACACACTGTACTACACACTCTACTACAGTCACTACTCTCTACTACACACTACTACACACTCTCTACTACAGTCACTACTCTCTACTACACACTCTACTACACACTCACTACACACTCACTACTACAGCCACTACTCTCTTCGACACACTCTATACTAGACACTCTCTACTACACACTATCTACTACAGTCACTACTTACTACACTCTCTACTACACACTCTACTACACACTCTACTACACACTCTACTACACACTCTACTACACACTCTACTACACACTCTACATTACACACTCTACATTACACACTCTACATTACACACTTTACATTACACACTCTACATTACACACTCTACATTACACACTCTACATTACACACTCTCTACTACACACTCTCTACTACACACTCTACACTACACACTCTACTACACTCTACTACACACTCTGCTACACACACGCTCTACTACACACTCTACTACACACCCTCTACTACTCTCTACTACTCTACTACACATTCTCTACTACTCTACTACACACTCACTACTTTCTACTACACTCTACTACAGACTCTCCACTCTCTACTCCACACTCTCTACTCCACACTCTCTACTTCAATCTCTCTACCTCAATCTCTCTAATTCAATCTCTCTACCTCAATCTCTCTACTTCAATCTCTCTACTTCACATTCTGTATTACACACTCTCTACTACACACTCACTACTCTCTACTACACACTCTCTACTACACACTCTACTACACTCCCTACTACACATTCTCCTACACACTCTACTACACACTCTACTACACACTCACCACTCTACTACACACTCACCACTCTACTACACACTCACTAGTCTCTACTGCTCACTCTCTACTACACACTCTCTACTACACACTCTCTACTACACACTCTCTACTACACACTCTCTACTACACACTCACTACTCTCTACTACACACTCACTACTCTCTACTACACACTCACTACTCTCTACTACACACTCTACTACTCACTTACTACTCTCTACTCACTCTCTACTACTCACTACTACTCTCTCTACTACTCACTACTACTCTCTCTACTACTCTCTCTACTACTCACTCTCTACTACTCACTCTCTACTACTCACTCTCTACTGCTCATGACAATGCCATTTATTTATCTGTTTCCAAAACCAACACATAAATAAAACATTTGTCATTTACAATGCCAAAAGCGCTAACTTTTGCAAAGGCGAGACCGTTGCATTGTAAATGCTTGTTCTTATTGTCAGGGGTACAAAGGAAGGGACAGATTTAAGCCCCTTGCGGCTCTTTTGCGCCGTTCTTGCGTGACTTTTGTGACGCAGCAGCTAAACAAAAAAGGGCGCCATGGTGCGGCGTATAATATTATAACAACGTGACGCATTTGGGAGATGCATCCCGTTATAAAGCCCTGCGCCATCAGGGGGCGTTCCGGCGCAAGGGAGGGCATTCCTGCGCTGGAACACATCCTAATAGTGGCTGAGGGAAATCTACAAAATTTCAATCAGTCACCTTTAGGACAATGATGCGTCACACAAACCCTGCACCTGCTTGAAGCAGACGTACGGCTTGACCCAGCATTGGGGAGATAGGGTACCCCAGAGCATTGCTGGAGCTGCGCCATCGTTGCGACGCAACTCCAGCAGTAAAGCTTCGGTGACGTTTTGGGCCCATGGTGCGCCACATTGCAAATATGGCGCACCATGTTTGGTGGTGGTAGCGGGCCGCACAATTAATGGCGCATCCCTGCTACTTTGCAGGGATGCGACGGTAATTGCAATTCTGCCCCTTAGGGGCATACTTACTTACGCGTTCTGGCGCATCTCCAGAGATGCGCCAGATCAAATGCGTCACGCAAAACTACCCTTGCGACACGGCAGATGCGCCTCATTTACAATGCGGCGCGCCCTGGCGCAAGGGTAGGCACTTGCGTGACGCATCTCATCACGTAAGAGCGGCGCATCGCTGGAGTCACGTCGCCAACGCAATGCAACTCCAGTAATGCTCAGGGCCACCCAATACTTAACATGCTGTGTCAGTCCTTTCGCCTGCTTCGAGCAGACATAAGGAATTGAATTGACGTAGCAGCGTCGCAGAAGTGCCTGCGTTAAATCTTGTAGATTTCACGCAGGCAATTTTGCGAGGCGCACAGCCGCCGGACCGCCCACCCTGCGTACTAGGAACGCACCCATTGTGGTGCAGGCCCATGGCTTTATAACGTGACGCATCTCCCTAGATGCGTCATGCTGTAAATGACTCGCAGGGATGCAGCACGTTTACGCCGCTGTTGCGTCACGCAAGGCAACGTAAACGTGGCGCAAGGGGCTTGTAAATGTAATCTGCCCCTTAGTGTCTAGCATTACGCAGTTCTGTAAAGTACACTCATACATAATAGTTACTCAGGCCAATGAGACCACGAAATAGAAAACAAATAAGCATAGTAGCAACGCCACTGAGAAGGAGAGCAGTGCACCTGAAATGCACAGAAGATTTTGAAATATAATTTAACTACAATGTAATAGTCATCAGCGGCATTATTGGCTTGCTCCATGTAAAAAACAAATATTTGCAATACAACAACACAGAGCAGGAGAAAACATCATAGTAGTGAGTGATTAAATGGCTACTACTACTCACCAAGCCCGGGGATCTCCAAGCCGAGCTGGTCCAGCAGGTCGCGCTCGCGGTCCAGGAGGTCCGTCCAGCGATGGGTGACCTGGCTGTAGGTGCGCTGGACCCCGTAGAGGTGGGATATGGCCCAGCACACCTTCTCCCACCGCTTCCGGCGCTCCCGCATGTTGTAGCCGCCGGCCGCGATCCTGCCGCCTCCCGCGATGGTCCTGGGCAGGCGGCGCTGGACGAAGTAGACCAGCGCGCCCACTTCCTCCGGGCTGAATATCTCCCGTCGCGTCACCTGCTCCCCCCTCAATCTCCCACATGCTGTCCTGGCACTGGGTCCAGCACTACTCCCCGCCGCCGCTGCGGCCCTCAAGTGCCTGGGCAGCTTCACGGCGCCTGGCTTGACCATGGTCTGGGCAGGTAAGGTAGGAAGAAGTAGAAAATTAAGAAAGAATAGGATAGGGAAGAAGAAAAGAAAAGAGTTTAAAAAAGTAGTTCAAAAGTAAAGAAAAATAGCAGAAAAGACAAAAATATACAGCTAGGAAAAGAGAGGGATAGATAAGAAGCAAAATCGTAAAAAAAAAACTGAAAACAAGCAAAGGATGGCAAAGATACCAAGAGGATTAAACACCATGCCCAGACACAGGAAATGAATGAAAAACAAGATGGCCGGCGCCCGTTCACGAGCGCGAAAGTAAGTTCGCGCGAGATTTTCCTCGCGATCTCGTGCAAACCTCTAGATTTCCCGCGCGATCTCGTGCGAACCTCTACTCGCAATGCGCTTACTGCGCGAGATTATACATAGCGGGCGGAAACGGAAATACGTCACGCAAACAAAATGGCCGCGCCCGTACTCGACCTTGGGGTAAATTCGCGTGTTGCGCTGCAAGCGGCTCGCGAATACTGCAAAAAAACTCGCGAAACAACAAGCCGCAAAAAAATAAAATGCTCATTCGCACGAATTGGCGGCTTCCGCGGTCGGTTTCGCACGACGCCGCGCCCCGCGAATAGCGCGAAAAAACCAAAAAACGATTTCAGCAAAAGCAAAAGCAATGAGCAGGTGCAAAAGGTCAACCTCATGATTTGTAACGATTCTCTGTAGTGCTTCCTGAGGGGGCCCTCCAGAATTCGGTTGCCTGCTTGCAACTATTGTGTGACCCTGCTCTGACCTTAACTGTATGCCACAAAGGTCCTGATTTACAGCTAAAGGAGCAGACAAGCAGGTGCCAGGCTGGAACTTGAAATTCTTTCAGTGACACATTAATTAGCCCCTAATTCATTATTGTCAGTTGGGGCAGGGCAGGTGTTGTTAATAAACTAACCCCAAATTAATTCATGTCAGTTCAAGCAGGGCAGGTGGGCTTGCTTTTCCCCCCCCATCTTCTACAGTGATGATGAACCAGAGGGTGGCATTGATGTAACAGAGGGTGGCATGGGTCAAAGAGAGGGTGCCAGTGGTGAAACAGAGGGTGCTGGGAGGCTGTGATGATGAACCAGACGTAGAAACAACATAGTCGCGACCGTTGCGAGCCGACAAGTAAGTTCGCAATTGCGAACTAGTACCAAATCCCCGCGAACTGGCAGAAACCCTTGCGAACACAAAAAAAAAAAATCTGCGAATTCGCGGATTTTGCGGATTGCGAGTTCGCAAATCCGCAAAATTCGCGAACGGGAGATCCGCAAAATTCGCCCATGCTTACTTTTGTATACCTCCACGGGATATGTATATTTCAGGAAACATGGGCTCTTAACCCTATATATAGACCGGGTTATGTTACGTTTATGGAGCCAGCTCTGAAGGGCCCTAGAGGTAGACCATCGGGGGGACTATGTATTTGGGTGGGTGCTCACCTTCGGCTTTCTGTAAAAATAATTGATACTAACACCCCTAACATAACCTGCATCATACTGTCACATATTAAAACACCTAAATTGGCACTCATTAATATCTACGCGAGGCCAGCAGGACAGGGGGGCACCTCCAAAACCTTAGACTCTTTGACCTCCCTTTTGTACTCCCTCCCGGGAGACGTTGAGTTGATGATTGGTGGTGACTTCAATTGTCATTACGAACCACTCACTGGAGTCCACCTTACCCCAACAGAAGAGGACGAAATATGGTCAATCCCCCACCCTAGCATGTACCCAGCTAAACAATGGTCATCCACGGTCCTCCAGCTAACCTCCATAACTAACTCTTTTTGTATTAGAGCATGTAATGGGCGCTTTAAGGGGGACAGCCTAGGCCAATCAACTTATAGTGCTAGGGGACATTCCTCTGTAATTGATTACTTCATGGTTAGTATGCCCATATGACCCAGGATTCTAAACTTCCAAGTCTCTAGTCGTACGGAAAGCAACCACAACCCATTGTTAACTGAGATCAACTTTGACTTGATAACTGAGATCACCGAAACTTACGATAACAGTGATCTCAGAATAATCCAAGGTGGGAGGAGAATTAGATGGGCCAACATGAAGAAATTCACAGATGAATTGGCTAAATTGTACCTGAGTATAAATCCCCTCCTAGAAAGGGCAAACTTAATTATGACTCAACCTTTTTAGTGATAATGTACAAAGGTCCCTGGCAGGGTTGCATGAGGAACTAATTGATTTATTGGCGAAGTCCTTTTATATAACTACGCCTAGTAAACCTACGCCTTTTGTTATTAAACACCCCTGGTCTAATGGGGGATGCAAAGAAATGAAGCAGGGGCTACTCATGGCATTGAAACAAGGTACCCCGGCCGCCGTGACTGAAGCCAGGCGTGCCTATAAACTAATGATTTTTAATGCAAAAAAAGAGTGGGAAGAAGATCGATGGTATGCCATCCGACTCGCACTTGAGGCCAAAGATACACAGTCCTTCTGGAACTTAGTTCACACAGGGAAACCAGAAGGTAGGACCTCAATTGATCCAAATATATCTGAAGAATCTTGGTCTTTATATTTTAAAGAGTTATACTCTATCCCCCTAACACCAAATAGTTTAGTCCCTACTGCTTTAACGGATTTGGACCCCAATTGCCCAACACCGCTTTTTACCCTGGATGAGGTTCTTATTGCAGTACATTCTCTGCAATCTAACAAAGCTCCTGGGTTAGATAGGATACCAGGTGACCTCTTCAAAGAAGAACCAGTAGTATGGGCCCCCTATCTGCTATTACTCTACAATGCAATTTTGCAGGGTCTACCTTTGCCAGACACATGGCTGGGGGCGGAGATTATCCCCATCTTTAAGAGGGGTTCTCCGTCTGAACCATCAAATTATAGGCCAATCAGCCTCATTGATGTTAGTCAGAAAATCTATGCAAGACTACTTTTACAACGCCTACAGGACTGGGTAAACGATAATAATATACTGACCCCCCCATCCAGGCAGGCTTTAGGGCCAAAACGTCTACCATTGACCAACTCTTCCGGCTCCAGGTTCTTTACTGGAAGCATGTTATCCTGGACCGGGGAAGTTTATATCTAACGTTTGTGGACCTAAAGTCAGCCTTTGATATGGTGGATCGTAACCAACTCTGGGCAATGTTATCATCAATGGTGGTGCCACTCTACTTATGCCATCAATTTAAACATCTATACGATGGCACCTATGCTAGAGTGCGTTTTGGGACGTATGGTCAGTTAACAGGGCCCTTCCCGGTTGAGAAAGGGGTTAGGCAGGGCTGAGTCCTTGCACCGACCCTCTTCTCCCTTTTTCTTAATGGGCTCATTGAAGACCTACTATCAATTTATGACATTGACTCCCCAAAATTAGCCTCGCTAAGGTTTCCTGCATTAATGTCTGCAGATGATACTCTGCTCCTATCAAAATCCCCTATGGGTATGCAGAGGGTTTTAAACCAGTTTATCAAATTCTGCAAACACAGAAATCTAGTAGTTAACATCAACAAGACAAGTATACGGTATTTAATGCCAATACCACCAACTGTCCTCACCCCATGATGGAAAGTAGACCGTTAGAAAGAGTCCCAACATTTGACTATCTAGGGTTGACTCTCACAGACAAAATGGGATGGGGAGC
Organism: Lissotriton vulgaris; assembly: GCF_964263255.1. Lineage (NCBI taxonomy): Eukaryota > Metazoa > Chordata > Amphibia > Caudata > Salamandridae > Lissotriton > Lissotriton vulgaris. The sequence goes on along the minus strand of NC_141691.1, from coordinate 1,047,628,858 downwards.
ACAAATGGCTAAGGCAAACCTAAAACTAGTACAGACAAGTGGGGGAATTTTAAAAGTTCAAAAAAACTGTGAATAATATTATAAGTGCCCAATTGGAAACCTTTAAAGTCCAAGCAAGATCTTCCTCCCTTTATGGGGCGGAACTTTGGGGACATGCTCCTTCTACTGACCTAACTATTACAGAAAACAACTTCATTAGGCAAATCCTAACCCTGCCCAGAAGTACTCCTCTAGTTCCACTTAGGCTGGACCTGAATATTAGGCCTATAGCCGAAATCATCGCCTCACGCCCCCTTCTTTATTGGAGGAGGCTCTGGAGCACCCCCGAGCTGGAAAACTACAAAAGGGAACTAGAGGTGGTTCTAGCCTCCCCAGGGGCAGGTAGAATTCCATGGTTACGCTTTGTAAGACAGTCTCTTGCTCAAATTGGATACGAAAATCTGTGGTTAAATCCTGAGGTCGCATCCTCAACTATTTCCAAAAAAACCTTGTCCAGCGCTGTGAGGGACTTTAGCCTCTGGAGGACCATCAGCTCAGCATCATCAATGAGCCTGATTGGTACCTTCCTGAGCCATAAGTCCACATACAGCTTTGAACAAGAAATTGACGTAATCCAACCCACTCTAGCGAAGAAGCTGTACCTACAGTTTAGATATGGAACGTTGCCCCTCTATTCTACGACCGACAGGTGGACGGGGGGCCCAATCCATTTATGCCCCGGCTGCAGAACTGAAAATGAAACCACCCTACATGTTACTCCGTTCTGTCCAGCCTATTCACACATACGAAGAAAGTGGATAATACAATTATGTAACAATCTGGGCATAAGGGACTACCAAGTTTTCTTTAGGATTTTAAAGTCCGACATGAACCCTTTGACAGTGTTTGCTATCACTAAATTTCTGTTTTCTATGTGGTCTATACGAAGGAAATCACTTAAATAACACGCCATTTTATGTTTAACCTGTTGAGATGCGATAAATATTTTGGACCAACAAATGCTATTTTAACTTTTTAACTTACATTTTTTAAATTATTTAAAATTTTATTGTCTTAAATAATTTGTCTTCGCCCCTCCGATTGCATTTGATGTATTTTAATATTACAAATGAACTGTGGAAAAGTGAAAACGTATATTGCATGTACTTTTATGGTTAAAACTAACCGAAATAAAGTTTAGAAAAAAATAAAAAAATAAACAGCCCTTGCCAAACATGCAGGTAAACAAACAAGCATTGGCATAGCCAATGGGTCTCGCATTTGGAACCTTATAAGTGTTTAGCCATGCAACAGTTGGTCTCGTTGCATCAAGGATATTCTGCTGCATAACTAAATACTTATAGGGTTCAAAAAGCGAGACCTATTGGCTATGCCAATGCTTGTTCTCTATGTAGGCTGCATGATGCAGCCTACATAGAGAAAATGGCCTGGCTGGGGCGCTCTCCGCTGCGACTCACCAATCACAATGCTGCCATTGCAGCGTTGTGATTGGCTTCTCCTAGAATAGTGGCGGGAGGCTGCCTGCTGAGTGCTTCCTGTTCTTCCACCAGGATTAAGAACACGAGGCCAGGAGGGGACTCGGAGGCAGCACGGAACCGGCGGTAAAGGAACCTAACTTTTAATTTTATTCCCAACTCGCGCCCCCCCCTCCCACGAGCATGCTGGCCGCTACTGCATGTGTTCCCCTTTCTTCCTAGGACATCCTCCAAGCAGTGGACCTGCTCCCACTCCAACTCTTGAGGCAGCTGCCATACCAGTTCCCAGTCTCCCTCTAAGCCACCATCCTCGGGTAAACCAAAGATGAATAAGAGAGACACTCGTCATGACAAATCAGGGCCGGCTTCAGGGCAGTGACACTGGTGTGGCTGCACTGGACGCTGACCTGGGGAGGGGACGCCAACCTCATGTAGGGGCGCTGTGTTTAGCAATACGCTATGACTGGAGAGATGAGGGGCACTTATGCCCGGTGGTAGTAAGAGAATCTGAGGAGGCGGTCATGGGGTGTGGGGCGCCAAAAATGATTCTCGCATCAGGCGCCAAAAGTGCTAAAGCCGGCCCTGTAACAAATGCAAGGTGTCCAAGAGTGACTCGTCACCATCCAATTACTTCTGCTTCAGGTAGAAGTCACTCAGTCAGCATTCAAAGGACCCAACTCTGCTTCCATCCTGCATCTCTGAACCCATGCCGAAACTGGCTGCAGCATGCCTGAGTGTGCCGGATCAAGGTTTGTTGCTGATAGAGGCCTTAATGGACAATGCCAGCTCACTGTAGACAGTGTTCAAGTCCATCTAAGCCACAGAGACCCACAATCGGGCTTTTGTTGGTGGGGCCTGTCCTAATGCCAACTGATTCAGTTGGACTTCCATCCGGTCCTCATCTGTGCTGGCCTATAGTTTGACTCCTGTGGTGGAGGCCCTATTGATTCTGACTGCTCTGGCAACTGCTCTGACCTCAGTGGTGCCTACCCGAGATCTGACGCTGACACCTGTCTCTGATCTGGACCCAACATCAGCCCGGACCAGGTCTGTGTCTTTTTGTGGGATTAACAAGGTACAACCAACTTTGGATGAGCTCAAGTCTGTTCCCCAATGCCTGTACTACCGTAGAATCGACTTCTGATGCTATTCAAGGGCTTCAAGATGCTCCACATAATGAGGAGGACGACGATGGGGTGGAAGGTTTACTCACCCATCATTAAACAGATTTCAGCCTTTTCTTAGACCTACAGAATGCTAGTGGTGTAGATACCTTCCAATAGACCAATATGAACTCCCGACCAGCCCCTTCCCACACTGAGGAGAGTAGTTCATTAACAATTAGCCTATTTCAGAGTCATAATCAAATTTCCAAATAGAATTCTTGCAGCGTGGGCCTACTGCTTCACAGCTGTTGTTCCTTTCAACAAAACTTTGATAGAAAAGCTCTTAGAAACCTGGTCTAAACCATGTTCAACTCCCTCTGTAAGCCAATCCGGGCTGGGTGACATAAATATGCCCCAGAAGACCCATCCTTCCATACCAAACTCGGGGGTGGTTGGTGATTCAGGCATCTTCCAGCAAGGGAAATGCCAGCACAATTCATACTGCACCTCCGGACACAGTCAAAGTGCGAGTTAAAGTCACCTGTTATCTATTAAAATTCAAGGTTCGTAGGACTTTTGGTCGCAGGGCTGGTGAATTAAGTTCCAGGAATTTGCTGCCTAACAAGAAAAACAGAGCCGTCTTTGACAACATTTATTGATTTTAGGTAAGGCGCCTGTCGACTGAATGTAGTTCTTGAATAATGGAGGAGCCGTTTTGTGCAGAGGTTCTGAACAAATACAGAAATATTTTAACAACTCCTCTTTGTTTATTGGCAGTCAGTAGAGATCTAACAATAAAACGGCCAAAAATAGAGGCATGATGAGGAAAACTAAGTAGCAGTGCAGTACAACTATAACGTTGCTCCCGCCAGTTTCAAACGTCACCAGATGCGACTGTTTTCATTTTAATGGCAGTGCCGGACTGGCCGTAGCAGGCACCGGGCAATCCCCTGGTGCACCGCACGGGGGAAGGCCGGTTTTGGGCTCCTGGGGGCCGACTTTGTTACAGGGCCGTTTTTGCAGCATAGCTGCAAAATTGGCCCTGTAACAAAATCGGCCGAAAACAGGCCCTGGCAAACAGCTCGGCTGCACCCCCAACCCCCCGGGAGGGGGTGGGGGGAGCACTTTGCCAGGGCTGGTTTTGGTTCCCAGTCCGGCCCTGGTTAATGGCAGCCCCCTTCATGAGCTGCAATTAACATGAAAAATTTACAAAAAGGCACACAATCACCCCGCAATAAGAGAAGAAATGCAGTAAGTATGCAAACACAGCGTGTGCTTTTAGGTGATTCTAAAAGCACACGCAGTGTTTGGTGCTGCATTTTTTTTGTTTTCTAGAGTGTGACAGCGTGTGGATTGTATGCTTTTGTTTAAAGCATTCATGTTCATTGCAGATCGTGACGGGCTCTGCAATCAACACGAATACTTAAACAAAAGCACACAATGAGCCCCACAGCCGTACTCTAAATGTCATTTCTTCTGCACGTTGGAAATGCCCGTTTTTCACACTACAGTGGCAGCGGCGCTAATGCTCCCTAGGGATGTGTGTGCCACACACACAGCTGTGCTCGCTCGGGGGGCACTGAGGTGCGCGGGCGCGCATATTCAAGGGAACACTGTTTGTAATGTTACGTGAACTTAACCTACCTCTGAGTGTGAGCAGCATACTATTTTGAAATAATATTAGCATTATAGGATAGGACACAACAAATTAGTAACAATTAATTACAAGTACTCAACAAGCCCCGCAACCTGGACGCCCAGCAGGACGAGTTAGTCCTTCTCCCAGTACAGGATATCAGCCCGGCAGTGCATCAGCTGCTGCTCAGTGCTCTGAACCCCAGTGCATTGGCGAACACAATGGCGCACCCTCCCCTATAGGAGCCGATGCTCCTGCAGGCCGTACCCACTCCTGGGCCTGCAGCTAGCATGGAGGGGAGGTGGCACTGCACACAAAACAAGCACTGGCGTTGCCAATAGGTCTCACAGTTGGAAAGTTGGAGCTATTACAATTGCAAATAACAATGCCTTTTTTTTGTTTTCATTTTAAAAACATAAAGGGCTTTGTCATTTACAAAACCAATAGCTCCAACTTTCCTACTGCGAGACCTATTGGCAACGTGGAGATGCGTGGAGATGAATGAAACGCCACCACACATACTGTTTGTTGCAGGCAGTACTCCATGTTGATTTCTGCTAGGCAGCCTACTTTAAAAGCGCACATCAATACAAATATATGTTCAATAATCGTGATGCTGCGTGGAGATGAATGAAACGCCACCACATATACTGTTTGTTGCACGCAGTACTCCATGTTGATTTCTGCTAGGCAGCCTATTATGGGTGGGGGATGGCCTTCAACTCTGAAGAATCCCTTGTGCCCACTTTGAAGTGGAGTGGGGGGTTTTATGGCCCTTCCCTCCGTCTGCCGAGACGTGAGCAGCATATGGCGGCCCGTCGGAAACAGATGCTTGGATTACTAACCTGGATTGTTGCTAACCTTCACTGGGGCCAGAGCTGGCTTTGGTCTAATCATTTTGTCAGAGTGGTATTGGCTCAGTCCCCGGCAACAGAACTGCGATCTTATTACGGATTTCATGTGCATTCTGCAGCGCCACGTGTGTTTGCAGTTCAAAGCACGTATGCAATCTTTTTTATACATTTACATTTTTAAATAATTACACAGTAAATGTAAAAATACAGTTATAAGACAGTATTCGTCAACATACACACCCCTAATAAAGTCTGATAGTAATAAGATATCGGTTTTCTTGTAAAAAGAGACATGGTACGGGTAAAATAGGAAGTTAGAGAAACGTTAATAGTTTATACATATAGAACTGATTAAAAATGAAGTGCCTATAGCACATATACATTTCACTGGGGATATAATGCTATAAAGCATGGCACTGTAATTCTTAACTTGCACAATCAAATCTAAAATTGAGTTGTCCATCATTCATGTTACGCTAGATTCGATATTTTGAAAGCGTGTGCACACGCAGCTTTTTTGCTGCAGAGTACAGTCTGAAGCACAAAAAACCCTGTACATGGCTACACGCTCTATGTACTCCTTGTAGCACTTAGGACCGCGCACAGCGTCGCTTCTTATAGGCTATCCCACTCAGCGCCTCATTTGTCTAGACTTTATTTATTTTTTTAAGTGCCACAATTTCATCTTTTTTAATTTTCAAAGCTCTTCCTGTCATGTGCCATGGTCTACATTTAGTATCTTGTTAACACTGCAATGCTGCCCTGGGTCTAATCATTTCGGATCAGTGGAAATAATAAAAGGCTTGGTCTTCCAGCGCACATCAATACAAATATATGTTCAATAATCGTGATGCTGTGTGGAGATGAATGAAACGCCACCACATATACTGTTTGTTGCACGCAGTACTCCATGTTGATTTCTGCTAGGCAGCCTACTTTAAAAGCGCACATCAATACAAATATATGTTCAATAATCGTGATGCTGCGTGGAGATGAATGAAACGCCACCACATATACTGTTTGTTGCTGGCTACAGGTGGGAGGGGTCAGGAGCACAGGCCGGGCGGCTGACCTACATTCAGACAGCTTCAGTGAAGCCACAGAGGGGGGAGCAGGGGAGGACTGCCAGAGACCAGGGAAGAGAGAAAGCAGCCAGGACGGAGAAGAGATGAAAGGCGGAGCGTGGCGGGGGTGCAAACAGAAGTATAGGAGACGGAGGGGGCAGCAAGACAAGAAAGACACAAAGGACGGGTGGGAAGAAGTGGAAAAGGCAACGCCAAGGAAGCAAAGTACACACGTTCATAGAAATTCAAAGCAAGAAGTGAACCAATATATTTGTTTTCTATGTGTACGTAGAAAGCTAGATGAGCGAGTTAGGTGGAGAGCGAAAGCTAAAGAAGAAGCTGCCAAATGTGGGCCGGGAAACTGAAAGTACGGCCGGCCTGCGGCCGGCCATGAATAATTAGGAGAGGAGAAGCCGCACAGCACACGCTGGGAGAAGCCCTTTGATGTGCTGTGCGGCTGTGAAAAAATGCAATTAGGAGGGAGGCTGATGCGCGTGCTTGTTTGGTCACGTGATTCACGTGAACTTAAAGAAAACCGCACAAACTAAACCCTTGGTTTCACGAGCGTTTTGAGGACATGAATTCTCGCTCCGCTCAATGCGCTTGCGCGCATTGATAGGTCGCAAGACCTAAAAACAAGTGTGGCCACCTCCTCCTCACTAAAAATGGCAGAGGCTGCACCCCGTGGCGGCACATGTGCCCAAAGTGTGTGCGGTTTAGTGCACCGCCTGCACAGGCGCTGCCTCTCCCACACTGCAATGGTGCTGAGTGAAATGAAAAAAAGAGAACGACAGGAGGAAGAGAAGGAATAGACTACAGAGGAAAAAATTGAGAAGTTAGGAGAAAACGAATAAAGGGACAAAAAAGTCACTGAAAATAAAAAAGAAGAGCCAAAAATGTCAAATACACCAACACAAATACACACACTAAGGAAATAAACGTAAAACAGGTGAGGATAAGGTAAATGAAGTAAGGATGGCAAAGATAAAGTTAGGATTGAGAAGTAGGCCATAGCACCATGCACAGAATAGGAAAAACAAAATGGCTGCACGTGCAGGCAACCGCGTGGTGCTGTTCGTGCACGCGTTGCTGCGTAGAGTGTGCTTATAGCACCAATTAGCACAAACAGGCAGCCAAGCACAGCTCCGCCCCTCGCATGGAGTTAGGTAGAGTTCGCTGAGTTTTCTTTTGACTCTGTGGAATTCAGCGGAGCAAACTCCGCCCACCCCTACGATGACTTACAATATCTTTATAAGGTATACTTGAAGGAACTTAGTCCCATGGCTGCTGCATTTGCAAATGAAACACTAAACAACAACAGATGGCATGAAAACGAACTACACTTCACTGAGATTGTAATGGCAGTAAAAAAGAAGAGAATCCATTTGTTTCAGCAGTAGTAATGTACAATGTATATTTACCATTTTAATCAAAAGGACCAATTACCATTTTTAAACAAACCAAAAACCAATTGCTCCCATTTGGTGAGACTCGCTCTGAATTCCTAATAGTATCTGCTGATAACTGTTTGTTCCTAAACGAATGCATTTTAAGAAAGCCATACAAGTGCAATAAAATAACCATATTTGATTGCACAAATCGCAGTGTTGTGGGAAACAAAACGAATTTTATGAAGAAATAATGGGAGACGCCTAGAAAAAGGAGCATCCTAATATATTTAGAGAACAGTTTTATCTTGTGTTGGCCAAAGTGGCGAATTGCCCTTGCTCATCAGCTCTGTGAATTGTCCTTGACAGCTCAAGTCCACTCGTATTTAAATCTAGCAATCCATGGGGTAATCCATTGTCCTGAAACAGCCCCTGCAACTATCCTGTGACTGCCGCCGAGCATGACGAAAACGCAACAAATCAAAAAGGTTGTCGAGTGCAACATCTTGTTAGCAAAAATACGGCTTACAGAATGGCTGGTGCGCAAATGAGTTTTCTTCCGAGAGAAAACTATTTCAGAGTAGAAGTTTGAAGTGTTGTTCTGAAAGGAGATCCGTGGTAATACTGCACTGTGCGAGCAAGGAAGGGTGGAGAAGAAAGAAAAAGAACACTTTTCAGACAAATCTGTCTGATGCTGGAGGCCAGGAAATGATAAAAAAAAGTGCGTTTTAGGTCCAACTTTACTAATGTTTATCGTGGGTGCACCTGCGAGGCAAAGCAGCAAAGACGATAGCGTCGATTCTGGTGCAACTACCTATTCCACCAAAACAGCCTATTCCACCAAAACAGCATATTCCACCAAAACAGCCTATTCCACCAAAACAGCATATTCCACCAAAACAGCCTATTCCACCAAAACAGTCTATGCCACCAAAACAGCCTATTCCACCAAACAATCTATTCTACCAAAACAGTATATTCAGTCTATGCCACCAAACCAGCCTATTCCACCAAAACAGCCTATTCCACCAAAACACCCTATTCTACCAAAACAGCCTATTCCACCAAAACAGCCTATTCCACCAAAACGACCTATTCCACAAAACAGCCTATTCCACCAAAACAGTCTATTCCACCAAAACTGACTATTCCACCAAAACTGCATATTCCACCAAAACAGCTTATTCCACCAAAACAGCCTATTCCACCAGAACAGCCTATTCCACCAGAACAGCCTATTCGACTAAAACACCCTATTCTACCAAGACAGCCTATTCCACCAAAACAGTCTAGTCAACCAAAGCTGCACATTCCACCAAAACAGCCTATTCCACCAAAACAGTATATTCCACCAAAACAGTCTATTCCACCAAAACAGCCTGTTCCACCAAAACAGCCCGTTCCACCAAAACAGCATATTCCACCAAAACAGCCTATTCCACCAAAACAGTATATTCCACCAAAACAGTCTATTCCACCAAAACAGCCTGTTCCACCAAAACAGCCCGTTCCACCAAAACAGCATATTCCACCAAAACACCCTATTCTACCAAAACACCCTACTCCACCAAAACACCCTATTGTACCAAAACAGCCTATTCCACCAAAACACCCTATTCTACCAGAACAGCCTATTCCACCAAAACACCCTATTGTACCAAAATAGTCTATTCCACTAAAACAGCCTATTCCACTAAAACAGCCTATTCCACCTTAACAGTTAGCTAGAATTTTACTAAAGCAAGCAAGACTGCAATCTGCCCCTGCTGACCTAGAGGCAATCTGTGCAAGAGCCAATGTCATTCCATCGGCCGAGCTGTACCAGTTTTTATTGATGCCACCTTATTTTTCTTGTTCATTTAATCAGGATAGAAAAATCCAACTCCACCGTGTCCGTTTGGGGCTGATTTCACTTAAAGACTGTAAATATGGCCAGCTGACAGGCACTCAAGAAACGCTATGCATGGTGCTGTGCAGCAGCATTGGAAACTCTACAGCACATTATATGTATACGCACTACATTTATTGTTCCAAGATGCTTATGGCTGGTTCCAATTCTTAGGCAGCTAAAGATTAGTACCTTCAGAGATGCAGTGGAGCAGTGTTTAAAAGGTGATTCAGGCCAATAGGTCAGAACATTTATAAAATACATGAAGGTTGTAGTATCCATTCTGAATGCAGTGGCTGAATAGCACCAGTACATTTTTTTTCAATCATCTGCTTTTGTCCAGTAGAGTAGTGCACTTGATTCACACGACAGCCACTCATGGTATTTTTATGGTCTGGTCTCTATGTTTTAAGAAGGTGGAGGTTTAGTAGCACATGTACTTTTAAAGGAAGACACACCACGTGGATTAATAAGACTTCACATCAAACCGCGTTAGAAGGTGTGTTTAGATAGATATGGCCTACAATTGCATGCTCAAAGTGTTCGGATGACTATTACATATGAAATGTAATGATAAGGACGCATGTTGGGCCCGCGGGTCATCATGTGAGAGTACTTTTATTATTTATTCTATCTAGTTGCTAAATAGTATCTGGAGGATCAATTAGTATTGACTGTTTTAACTCTTATTTATTTATTTGATCAAGTGTATGTGCTCTCAAATGTTGATATATATATATATTTTTTAATTTGTTTTTATTGCAGAATTAGAAACCATTGCATACAATTGCTCAACCAGTGCACTCATGGTGTCCCCCCGCATCAATCATAAGAGCGTAGATCATACACAGCCATTCAGCCCGCATCCCGGAGGCCGGGCGGCACAGCATCCCAGTTAGTAGCAAGACATCATGGTGAGCGTCCCTAAGGGACAATGGTCGAAATCTCTTTACGTATCTGCTTTTACCCCCCCAACCCCTAACCTGTCCCCAACATCAGCCATCCTAGACCAACATTCCAGTGCTACGGAGATGCTACAATCCCGTTCCCCAGTCCCTACGAGGGCCTCATCATGTCCGTCCCATGCGCCCCTGCCGCTTCTCCGCTGTCCACCCACTCTCCACAGACCCAGTAAGCAGTCCCATTCCGGAATCGCTGCCGTATCCAATCCGCCTCCCGGTTCCTAGCCCACCCCTAAACTGCCCCAGAACAACCCCAATCCCACCCCCCAGCAACCGCCAATGGTATGTGCCATGTTCCTGACTCTTGTATGGGTCCCGCTACAGATCCGCTGATACCTCCGTACTCGTAAGCCTCGCAGTGTCCTTGAGTCCTATCCATTCAGTCCTCATCCTCCACCAGTGAGTCACGCAGAGCCTGCACTATCAATTCCCATGCACGCGCTGATTCTAAGTTGTTTTCATTATCAAGCTTGACAGCTTGCCTCATACGGAGCACACTCTCCCATTCGGACCACCTCAGCAAGTCATTCGTCCACCTCCTCACAGACGGTCCCTCCCTGGACTTCCAGTGCCAGGTAATCTCTCTCTGCGCCAGTATCAGCCCTAGGTCAATAAACTTACTTGTCACCTTAGTGTGTTTGGTGTGTGGGAACCAGAGCAACAAGCACGCCGCCATATCAAACTCCACCTCCCTGTCTGTCACTGCATTGAGAATTTCCCCCACTTCCGCCCAGTAAGCCTCTAATTTCGGACAGCCCCAGAACAGGTGATCCATATCCGCCTCCGACGCTAAGCACCTCGGACACCGCGCCTCCTGCACCTGGAAGTACCGTTTGATCTCCGGTGTCAAGTAGGCCCTATGTAAGACAAAGAAATGCACCTGCTGGAAACGCGCGTTCCTCGTGCCCTTCCACGTGCGTTTAAGAATATGGCCCCACACCGTGTCCGGAATGGGCCTGCCTATGCTCGCCTCCCATTTCATTTTCAGCCCCAGGAGCGGATCCAGCCCCTCATGCAGCATCCTATTATGGAGGCAGGTCACCGCCTTAAAGGTGCCGGCGGCCATCACAACGTACTGGCAAGCCATAGTCGTGTCCGGCTCGATGAGCCCCCCTCTCCAATGCTTTTGAATGGCCGCCACCACGGCCGCATGCAAGAGGAAGCTCCCCTCCGGCAGCCCAAACTGTTCCTGTAGTACCCCGAAGGGTACCAAGGTCCCATCGATATACAGGTCCCCTACCACTTGCAGTCCCGACTCCTCCCATTCCAATAATGGGGACCAATCGCCCCCATGCGGCAGTGCTGTCAGCATGCCTATCGGTATCTCTGGTGCATATGGTCGGGTCGCCTTCGCCCTCCTCAGACTCCTCTGCCAGCAGAACCTGAGCGTCCGCTCCTCCATAGTGAGGCCCCGCAACTCCAGTTTCTGCTGCATAACGATATAGGCCAGGACATGGCGTTGTATCCCCTGCTCTCGGTCGCACTCCGGCCCTCTGAACACCCTAGCCACATGCTGCGTAAGAACCTGTAGCTGCGCTGCCAAGTAATACAACTCAAAGTCAGGGACGGCCATCCCCCCCTCAATCTTGGGGCGAAGCAATGTGGTCAGTGCCACTCTACAGCGGCCATGCCCCCAAAGGAAGTCAATAACCATCGTCCGCAAGTCCCTAAAGATCCTCTGAGGAATCTAAATGGGCAGCGTTCGAAAATAATATAAGAGCCGTGCAAGCGCTACCATTTTCAACAGAGCAATCCTACCTAACACCGTCAGGGGAAGGGATGCCCAAAAAGACATACAACCTCTCAGCGCCCGTACCAATATTGCCCTCTAATAGGTCCGCGGCCTCGTGATAGATACGGACTCCCAAATAAGTAAAGCAAGATGGCTCCCAGACCACCCCCATGTCACGTGCGGGGCAGGGCGCATCCGCTCGAAGCGGGAAGACACAGGTCTTCGCCCAGTTAACCCTGAGGCCCGACAATCGGCCAAACTCGGACAGCATTTCCATCGCCCCTTCCAGAGCCCGTTCCGTGTCCTCCATATACAGCAGCAGATCGTCCGCATACAGTGAGATGTGGTGCAGCTGCCCTCCACTTGCGATCCCTGCATACATGTCTCCCGACCTGGCACGCACCGCCAAGGGTTCCATCGCCAGTGCGAACAAAAGAGGGGAAAGGGAGCACCCCTGTCGTGTTCCCCTACCAACTGGATAAGCCGCTGACACCATATTGCCCAGGCGTACTCGCGCCGTTGCCGAGGAATACAGCACCTTCGTCCACCTGCGGAACCCTTCACCAATACCAAACCTCACTAGCACTTCATCCAGATAGACCCATTCCAAACTATCAAAAGCCTTCTCAATATCTACAGATAACACCACCCGGGCACCGTCCGTATCTCCTGTACCATCCAGTATCCCAACCAGGCGACGAATATTTAACGCCGTGCTCCTCGTGGGGATAAACCCCGCCTGGTCCCTGTGCACCAGGCCAGTCATGTGTGGGGTCAACCTGGTGGCCAAGATCCGGCTCAATATCTTGTAGTCCACCGTCAGCATGGACAATGGCCTGTAGGACCTCACATCAGTCGCTTCCCTGCCAGGTTTTAGCAACGGCACTATCAGTGCTTCCCTCATTGATCCGGGCAGAGCCCCCAAATTGTAAGCCTCCGTATACACCTCCAGCAGTCTGGGTGCCAAACTATCAACGTACTTCTGGTAGAACTCTATCGGTAGGCCATCCACACCGGGCGTTTTATTCCTCGCCATGTGCTTAATGGCCGTCCTGATCTCGGCCAGCGTGATAGGTCCACCTAAGTCTTTTGCATCGTCATCGTCAAGGACCGGAAGCTGCCTTGACTCCAGATACGCCGCGATTTCGCAGGCCTCCACTCCCAACTGACTCTCGTACAACCCCGCATAATAGGCCCGAAAGCACTCCAGCACCGCCGATTGGGAATATACCCTTTCCCCTAGTGCAGTTTTGATGCTTAGGACCGGGCAGCCTCTAAGTTCAGGATTAGCAAGCCTGGCCAGGAGCGTACCCACCTTATCCCTTTCGGCATGCGCTCTAATGGCGTATTGTCTGTAGTCATAGCACCGTAACCATTCCGTTTCGGTGGCCAGCACCTCCTTTGCCTCCAGCAACCGGGCCTGCAAGTCGCTCCAGGTCCCTCAGTTTCTCCTCCCGCACCGGCAAGCGCATTCAGCACCGACAATCGAGCATTCGAAAACCTACCCAAGCACACACCTCTCACCACCACTTTCATCACATCCCATTCAGTGGACCTACACGCAGCTGTACCCTCATTCTCATTAAAATACTGATCAATGCCCTGTTGGACTGCATCACTGAACACCGAGTCCTCCAGCGTGTCGGGCCGGAGCCGCCATGTTGGAATCGCGGAACGCTCCCGCTGCCATTGGACATGCACCAGCAGAGGATTGTGATCCGAGATGGTTCTGGCCAGATACTCCGTGTGAGAGACCAATGGGACCAGGGACCCGCTACACAGTACCGAATCAATTCTAACATGTAGAGCATGGAGTGCTGAGAAAAAGGAGTAGTCCCTAATATCCCTGTGTTGTTCCCACCATACATCCAACAGCCCCCACCTTTCTTGCCAATCCTTCCTATGCATGGCCAGCTTACTCACCGGGGAGTCAACAAGGGGAGGGTGAGATCTGTCTAAGGCCACATCCGTGATCGAATTAAAGTCCCCCCCCCAGTATCACAGGACCCGCTAGGAAGGAGGCCAAGGATCCGGATAAACCATCGAAAAAACGGGCCTGATCCACATTTGGAGCATATACACAGCTGAGAACCACATCCCGACCATATAACCTCCCCTCCACTGCCACATTTCTGCCTTCGGGATCAACCAATTGATTCAGCACCTGAAATGGTATCCCTGCTCTCACCCATATCAGTACCCCTCTAGCAAACGCTGAGTAAGTGGTGCCAAAAACTTGACCCCGCCATCTCTTCTGTAGTGCGGTGCATTCCTGTTTCGTTAAATGAGTCTCCTGCAACATGGCAACCTGAACCCCCCGCCTCACCAAATACGCATGCACTTTGTGGCGTTTGACCATAGTTCGCAGTCCTTGGACATTCCACGTTAGGCATTTCAAGTTAGGTAACGTCCCCATACCAGCATAGAGCGATCCAGTTCAAATGCAGCCAGTCAATACCCACACCATAGCAGTTGCCCCCCCCGAACCAAACTATAGAAAAGAAAACTCCCCGAACCCCACTCCCCAGGACAGAGCCCACAAACCCGGTGTCAGCCCCGATCCAAACCTTAAACCAAACACACATCCGACTAACCTGTGGTCGTCACCACAGAAGGCCTTAAGGGCCCTGGGGGGGTGAGTTATCGCCGACCCCGGCAAGCGGAGCCCGCGCCCCGCGCTCTCCATCCCGCCATGCCAACGCGGCACCCTGCCCGGCGACCCAACCAGCTCCAACAGGATGCCACCCTACCAAAAACCGTGTCCAAGTCCCATTGAAGAATCAGCCATGAAAAATGTCATCAGACGTCTGGGGGGTGACCACCGGCCCCTTCGAGCTCTCCGCCTCCGAAAGTTCCTCTCCGGTCCTGCCACCGTCGTCGCCAGAGTCCGTCGCCGCCAGTTCACTCTCCGGCTGCGATCTCATAATGGCCGCCGTCGCTGCAAGCGCCTCTCTCTTGTCTGCAGCCATTTGGGCCTCCCGTTTCTCTCGCTGACGCCTAGTGCGGGAGCGAATCCTTTGGGACTGCCGGGCCCGAGGCGGTTTAGGCTGGTCTCGCCGACTTTTGTGATTCCTGTCCGTGCCAGCTCGATACGATTCCAACCACAGCCATGCGTCATCCGGGGTCTGAAAAAAGTGCGTGGTCCCATCCAGGATTATCCGCAGCTTGGCCGGGAAGAGCAAGGAGTACTGGATGCCCTCCTCCCTCAGTTCCTTTTTCACTGCCAGAAAGGACGCCCTATTCTTCTGTACCGCCTGAGTGTAGTCCAGGAAGATCATGACTCTGCTGTTTTCCACCTCATATGGGCCCGAAGCCCGAGCTCTCTGGATTAGGAGGTCCCGGTCCTTATAATGAAGGAGCTTCACCACCATCGGTCGTGGGGGGGGGCGGCCAAGCGCTGGCGGGCGAGCCGGCACCCTGTGTGCTCGCTCCAATGTAAAGAAGGAAGTAAGTCCCTCCGGTGCCACCACAGTCCGGAACCATTCCTCCATGTAGGCCACCGCATCCTCCCCCTCAATTCGTTCCGGCAGGCCTACGACCCGCACGTTGTTCCTTCTGTTGCGGCTTTCGGCATCCTCCGCTCGTCGTTCCAACATGTCCAGCCGGGTCAGGATGTCCGTTATCTTATGTTCCGCGGTCACCACCGCCGGTTTCAGGTCCAATAAGAGCTGCTCATGGTCCTTTACCTTATCCGCCAGCTTGGCATGATCCGCTCGCAGGAGCCCCAGCCCCGTAGCGACCTGCGCAATGTCCTGCAGCAATGCCTCTTTGGTCGAGGTGATAGCATCCAGGATGGCATCCAAGCGCCGATGCAGTCTCTGCTCCTGATCCATCATCGGCGGGGAGGCCTCGCCAACCTGGGATAGTGTGGCCGCGTCCTCCCGGCCCCGCTCCATGTTGGTCGCTCCCCCCGCAGCCGCCATCTTAGGTGTCTCCGTCGCCTCCACACGGGCGGAGGGCCTCGCCAAGTCCCAACGACCACTGTCCAGTGGGACGTGCGTCTCAGCAATGATCGCGACAAAGTGCCTCCACAATGCCCGCAACTCCAAGAATCAGAAGGGCTAGCGCCGTCCACCTCACTGCCGCCAGATCCGTGGGGGGGGGAGGGGGAGAAGGAGTAGAGACGAGCAGTCGCCCCCAGTACCCCGATCCAATGCTGGGCACCAAACACCCCGCCTTTCAGGACCGCATCTACAGCTCCCACAGCTCCGATCTCGCAGAAGCGGGCCACCCTGCCAGTCGACGCCAGTTCCGCTCAGTTTCGGTTTCCGAGGCCATCGACCCGCTCCGTCGCCATTTTCTTCACACTCCAGGCAACACCTCGGCCGTCGTCTTGCGAGGTCTCCACGGGGCCAGTGAACCCCAAAGTGCTTTCCGCCGCTCCCCAGCGGCTCCCCAACTCTTCGTAGGCCAGTCACACCGACCAGGGTCGCTCCGGGTGCAGTTTTCAGGAGAATTAGCGGGACCCTGCGCGGAGCTGCAAGCTCACGCCGCCATCCCGATCGGCGTCCAAGCCACGCCCCCCTCAAATGTTGATATTTATGACATCGATTTTATGGTATGTCCCGTTTTTATATCCCTTGTTTGTTACATGTATTTATTATCCTGTGATGATTGCAATTGTTTTCATTAATTGAGCAATAAATAAAAAACGTTGAACTTTGAGCAAGTATATGTTCTATAGCTGCAGCATACCAGCATCATTTTCACTGAACACAATTGCAAAATCTTCTCCAGAGGATTAAACAGCATGACACCCAACAAAGGCTGAGTTGGAATAGGAATGCCTTTTGGAAAACCTTTATTTTTACACTATTCAGAGGTGAAATGAACCTACGATGGTTTCCAGTTCACCAGCAGATTAAGTTGCTGTAACCAGGACCTGCCTAACACAATGTGAAAATAAGGAATGTCTACAAGGTCAAAAGAAAAAATTGATGTCCCAAATTAACTGCCACGATGTCTTCTGTTTCTTTGTGAACTTCTCCTGAGGTAAGAGTAGAACCGTTGATCCCTTTAATAGGTTCTGACTTGTGCTTACTTTGAGTTGGAATATGATGGGCTTCGTCGGTTTTAAGGTCCATGAGCTGCCTGCATCTCCCGAAGCTAGCATGGTCCATCGTTCTGATGGTCCCATGGGAGTCATCAGAGTAACCTTCAGCAGGACATGTGCTTCACTTTTTGCAGCAACTTGAATTCCGTTTTGTCCCTCTCTTGGTTTGCAACTTGTATTTTTCTCTGCAACTGAGCGCACATTTTTAACAAAGTGGCACAGTTGCTCACAGTCCATGCAAGCCCTGGTCTGCTATCTCTTCTGTCTTTCTTCTGTAGAGAGAGGCTTATGTTCATTTCCTATTTGCATAAGTGCAAGTGGTCATCTCTGAAGGTGGCTCCAGGAGAGCACTGGGTATCCCTCGAGGAGGCTTGGTTTCCTTCTATAATCTTCTTGACGATGGTTTATTTGCAGCACTAAATCAATTAATGCAATAGCAGTAGTAGGACAATTAAATACCAGCGCAAGCATGTCCTTTAAATCATCAGTCCATGTTAAACACAGCTGTGAATGCTTCATCCGTCCATGTTGCTTCCTGGCTTTGGTTAATTGAATGCACTAATTTATGACATCATATCTTTGGATCCTTGTGGTAGGGAGAGCAATCTTTTATGTGCCATCTGCGAAGTTTATCTTTGTACAAAGCTACCATGGCGATGAGGTCATTGCTTTTTTAATTTTTAGAAAGAAAATCCCACTTTGGGATGTTTAAAAAAAAATTGTTTGAAAGTTTGCTGCACCGCTCCAAACTTTCAAGCATTTACAGGAACAATTGTGACAGGGGTTCCTGGAAATCCGAGAGATCTCTGCTGGGCCGGCGGACATCTCAACTTCAAGCGGAGGGGTGCTTCCACAGGGCCACAGCCAAACTTTCAGCCAGACCCTTTATCTTTTCTTAAAGGTGCCGCGTACTGCAAATGCCAAGTTTATTCTCAATACATATACAGAATTATTACTGTTTAGTATATTATATATAAGGGTAATGAAGTAGATTGAACTTTCTGCCTTGTTTTAGTGCACGAGTCAGCCCTGGACTCATATTGTTTGTTTGCTCAATTAATTATAAACACGTAATGGGACTGGCAGTAAAAGGTTTCAGCTTCCTTCTTATGCTTTAAAGGAAAGAGTATCCGATTCAGTCGGATTTTCAAAGTGTTCTATTTTGGTGTCAAGTGTGACAGATGTTTCCTTCTAACATCTGTGGGCTAATTACAAATATGAAAGCACTCCGGGCTGTTTTGCAATTCCTCATACGGGAATATCGGCAGGTGTGCTAATGAAAGTGCCTGGCACGTTATTGCTGATTGCCTTTACCATGTAACGTCTATGCTTTGAATGCTGAAATCTATTTTTCTCTTAAAACGAAATAAATGATTGTTGGTTTCCATTTATATATTTTGCAAAGGAGGCTTTGGTATTTCGTTTTCCAGATGCATGGCGGAAAAACATGCACTCACTGTCTTCGAGTTACTGTAAAAATGAGCCTTCAGGGGTGCTTAATTTGTGCAGGTGGTTTGGTTGCACGTGGGGGATACCAGCACTACTTTTTAGGGACCAAGACTTATTTTTCATCGTTAGACCGTGACCCAGAGCAAGAGAGAGAAACGCAGAAAAGATAGAAAGAAGGCAGAGAAACCTAGGAATAAAGTGTCAAACTGATAAATGAAGGATGAAAAAGAGCCTACAAGAGTGAGATAGAGAGAATGGAAGTGTAGGACGGAGGAAGAAAGACGCATGAGTATGTGTATAAAGTATGGAAAATAATTAAAAAAATCGGACCTTCTGGGTACAATATCATATTATACCCCCCTGAATGCTGTTAAGATTCTACCTACTATATTTGGTGATAACATAGTTTTTTGTTTTTTTTGGTTCAAACTTTTTTTAAGGTTTCTCATACCACGCCCCCTGGGGGGGTAAGGCAGAAAGTGATTACACTTTATTACACACATTAGAGGGTCACATAGCAATGAATAGAAGTACATGTAGTGGTCTTCTTGATTGGTGATAACATAGTTTATGGTTGGAGAATGAAAGGTATTACTAATTTAGGGGATGTTTTTCCTCATCTAGGGGTGTGTGTAAATCTTTTGATGAACTAGCTAAACAATATGATTTATCTAAATTGCAGTTTTTAAAATTTTTACAGATCCGGGATTTTTTAGTCTGTACAAAAGTTAATTTTGCACCCCATTCTATTAAAGAGTTGGTTAGACGACAGGAGAGAATTGGTGTGCTATATCAGTTATTATTGTCATATAAACCAGATGATCTTGATAAATACAACGTTAAATGGTCCACAATATTGGGAGAACAAAATATTTCTATGGAGAAGATTATCTAGGGAGATATAAATGTCAGCCAATCTGAAGGTACAATGCATTAAAGCAATATTTGATCTATATTATACCCCTGCACGAATGTCTAAATGGGGAGCTGGGTTTGATGGAAAGTGTTTCCGTTGTGGGGATGATAATGCAGATTGTTTGCATATCTTTTTTAGTTGTTCTAAATTACTTAGATTTATTTCGGATATAGAGAAATTTGTGTCTTATGTTATGAATTCTTGGCTGACAATTACTCCTGTTACTATGTTATTGGGGATGCTTCCATCTAATAATCAAGGGATTGCATTACATAAGCATCGACAATTGATATTTTTTTCTAGGACTGTTGCTCGCCTTTGCATTGCTAGTGTGTGGCTGCAGAAAGATCCTCCTGTATTTGAGTTTTGGCGGGCTAAAATGTGCAATTTATATAAGTTAGAATGGAGCTTATTTGCTGTTATAGGGTCTAAAAAACGTCAGATTGGCGTTGACATTTGGGGATCGTTTTGGGATTATTATGAATTCGAAATATGCTATATGTAATGTGATTTTTTGGATTTTTATAGTTCTCTCCTATTCTCTTTTCTTTTCTTGCTGTGTGCTTTTTTTTTTGCTGCGAAAGAAGGCAATGAAACCTAGAAATAAAGTGTCAAACGGATAAATGAATGATGAAAAAGAGCCTACAAGAGTGAGATAGAGAGATTGGAAGTGTAGGGCGGTGGAAGAGAGAGGCATGAGGTAGAGTCCTTGGTATTCATCAGTCCCCGCATTCCAAAGTGCCTGAGGTGGGCTCCCCCAAAAACGTTTTCTTACAAATGTAGAACTGCTCTGCTTCACTTGATTGTGAAGATATTTGATTCTGATTCATGAGTAAGTGGAGAGCTCCATAGGACACATACACTATTGGCGTCCCTACTAACTTTGGTACCACTTGTTTCGTAGGGAAAAACCCATAGTAATCTCCATTACTTTTTCTCCAATTGTTCCCTGTACCTTTTCTATATTAGTGTGGTTTTTGTCTCCTTCTTCCAAACAATTTTACTGGACAAACCTCCCCAGCATTTTCCATAGTCCCCTTTCTATATTTACTTTCTCCTTCCCAGTCATTCACTTCCTGGGATGAACTCTTATGGGGATCCTACCTAGTTTACTTCATATACATATCGAGCATACCTTTCTTCTTCAGCTTCTCATGGGAGGGATGGTGGAACAAAAGAATGGTATGAAGAAGGAATGGAGAAAGAGTAATGGCGATTACCACAGGTAATCTAGTCTTGACCTCTTTTCCATTCTTTCTCATACCATCCCTTTATTAGTGAAGACAGAACCAAGTTCACTGTCTAAAGGAGCTGTTTCAAGGTACAATTCTACATTGCAGCCAAATTTGAATGCATTCACCAGTGTCCCGTTACTGCTACGCAATAGTAAAAATACAGATACAAACAATTGATTATTTTCCATCTGTGGCTTCCTGATCAGAAACCATCATCTGATAATGTACCAAAAAGGTAGCAGGTGAGGCCCAAGTTGTAGCGTCCTCTCCAACCCGGGTACTCTCTAATGACTACACCACACACAGAGCTTAGTAAAACATGTCTTTATTCTTCTGTGTGTAACTGCTAACTCAACATTTTAAACTGGCATTCACTTCACTACACTCTAACACTTACGTCGCAGTTCTACAAAGTCCATAAGTAGCCAAAAGGTTTCCATCAATGCTAACTCGCACAACACTCCATCTCCTCCTCTGTTAAATAAAGAATGAAAGTTAAAAAATAACATATACAATTATAGATCTTTGATGAGCCTTTGTGGTGCTCTAACCTCTCTACTGTGTCTTCGGAAACTGGGCAAAGGCAGTCAAAGTGTCCATGATTTGCATTGGCGATGTAGAAACAACAGCAGTCAGGGGGTCTGCAATTGTCTTTTCAGACCGACTCTCTACATTGATGTCAGTGCATGACGAGCAATAAGCCGCATGGCGGAAATGCAAACATTTTTTTGTAATACACTTCTCAGGACGTTGGGCAGTCACCTTGTGTTCTTTGCTGGTCACAACATGAAATGGCTCAGCATTGAAGGGAGCATAAGATTTTCATTTTCTAGACTGATGAACAAACACTCAATCTCCTCTAGTAAAAGTAACATCTTTTGCATGTTGATGCTTGTCTGCTTAGGCCTTCATTTTCGTTTTATGATTCAAGTCTATATAAGAGTTTATTCCTCAGTACTTGATCTTCTGTTGGTCCATTGAGATGACTTGGTCATCATGGCTCCACTGAACATCAAGGTTGCAGGGCTTTCACCTGTGGTCGAGTGAGGCGTTCACAGTAAGCTCGAAGAGGAGAATTCAATACAGTTTTCAGGTCAAGCTATTCCACTCCAGCACTGTTAGACCTGGCACCATTGGCATGGGTCTCCCTTCCACTTTTTTCTGTTGCCTCCTGTGTTTTTGCTATGTTTTTGCTGGTCTAGATGCTTTGGGCACTTTGCCACTGCTGTTAAGTGCCAAAGTGCAAGTGTTCCCTCTTGTAAATTTTTGTAATGGATTAGTGACTCCATGATTGCCTATTTGATTTACTTGTCAGACCCTAGTACAGTGCACCATGTGTGCCTAGAGCCTATACATCAAATGCTGCTGGTGGGCTTGCAACACTGGTTGTGCCCCCCACGGAAGCAGCTTGTAAAATATGGCTCAGGCCTGCCATTGCAGGGCCTGTGTGCAGTCTGGGACTGCCATGTCGACTTGGCAAGTGCACCCACTTGCCAGTCCCTAAACCTTTCCTCTCCAACATATTAGTCACCCCTAAGGTAGGCCCAAGGTACTCCTGTATGCCGGGTGCATTGTATGTCAAGGTAGGACATGCCCTGATGTGTGTGGCATGTCCTGGTAGTGAATTACAGCCAATTTCGTTTTTTCACTATTGCAAGGCTACTTGTTCCCATAGGCCAGAATGGGCAGTTTGATTATAACATCTTATAATCCTAACTGACCCAGGGAACAAGGTAGAAAAATGTGTTTAGTATGCCTGAACTCCGAATGTTAAAATTCATCTTTTAGTGTGGGTGATTTTTACATTCTGTGTTTGAAAATACCACTTTTACAAAGTAGGTATTTTCTTAGCAAACCATCCAGTATGCCTCTGCTAGGTTGGTGTATTCCATGTCTGGTTTGTGAGTGACAGGGGGCTCGAGAGGGCTTTGACCCCAGCAGTCTGATGAGTCAGGACTGGGCTGAATAGGTCCTGCATTGAATAGAGAGTAGGGGGAGGAGATTTCCTTTCACTTGCCTGAGCCTACATAGAATAGAGAGTAGGGGGAGGATATTTATTTTCAGCTACCTAGGCCAGGTCTGCTTTCAACAATGCTGTCTCCACCTCCTGCCAGGAAGCTGCACCAGGGAGGACAGAACTGGGTTTGGCTGGGCACAGACACTCTGCATTCAGAGAACAAAGGATTTTGTAGTATAAATATTGGGGCCCAGACCCAGGAACTTTAGGTCACTTCTGGGAATCAAGACAAACCTTTGCCAAGGAGAGAAACCAAGGAAACTGAAGGAGGAGACTGCCCCTATGCTGTTTGGGGTTGGCCTGTAGTGGTTACTTATTGCCAAGGAAAGGAGAAAGGAACTTTGTGTGTACTTTAACTATCTTGAGGAAGGTCTCCGAGGGCTTGAAGCTGAGCTTGCCGCCTGTTCTGAAGTCTAAGGGACACAAAGACTTCACCACCGGCTCCCCCTGAATTTCCTTGCTGGGAATTCTACCTGCAGAGAGGTGCCTGCTGTTGTTTTGGGTCCTCTAGAGACTGTGTGCCGCTGGGAGCTGGAAGCGAGACGCACGGGGTAGAAGCGTGTCGCTGCCGCAGCAGTTGCCGTCACATCGCAGAGGAAGCGTGTTGCCGCCTTAGCTGTTCACCGTTGCATCGATGAGAAGCGCGTTGCACCACCGGAGAAGTGTGTTTCCGCCGCAGAGGTTGCCGTCGCATCACGGGAGAAGCACGTCGCAGCATCTGTCGCGTCTCAAGAAACCATTGATTTCACGGCCCAGCCGTCGGGTGTGCACGCATCGCATCCAAGTTTCTGCGTTGCATCAAAGATGCCATTTTGTTGCATTGCGCCATCTTGTCGCATCGTAACCGGAACGCAGTAAGAAACCAACGCATCGCCTCCTCTCCGGTAAGGAACCGACGCATCACCTCCCCAGCGCTGCAGTAAGGAACCGATGCATCACCTCCCCCGAAGCAAGGAACTGGTGCATCACCTTCCCTGCGACTCTTTTGTTTATATTGCATTATGCATCCAAGGTACTTTGAGATTGAAGTGTTGCATTTACTATGTACATTGAACTAAGCTATTTCTACCATCTAAAAGTCATATTTTTATTTGTCTATGGTGGATTTTTGTCACTTGGTCTTGTTTCAAGTCTAGATAAAGATTACTTATTTTTCTAAACTGGTGTGGTGTTCATTTGTAGTGTTTTCACTGTATTACTGTATTTATTTATTTATTTTTAATATTTGTAAAGCGCTGCATATACCCGTGGGCGTCTTGGCGCTGATACTGTATGTGTTCACATATGCTTTACACACTGCCTCTGAGATAAGCCTTCCTGCTCGTACCAAACTACCAAGAGAGTGAGCAGGGGTTATTTTAGGAGTGTAGCCCCCTTACCCTGACTAAAAGCAAGGACCCCTACTTGGTCAAAGGTACCTACCTCTGTCAACTAGAGACCCCCATTTCTACCATTGGTGGCAGGGGTGACGATTTGGACTTGCATTTGTGACTCACATACAGTGAGTGTTGTACACTACTAGTGAGTGCAGACCATAACGCAACCACAAAGAATAGAACACAAGAGAGCAACCCTGCCCTATGATATAGTGGTCCCAGAGAGGATCCAATCAATATTAAAGGGGTGATTTATCTAGGAGCCAGCACTGCACATAACAAGAGACAAGTCAATCCAGATATACTCAAAGAAGATTTTTTGGAATATATATATATTTTTTATTTTTTTGTCTTCTTTGATTTTATGTAGCAAAAGGTACAAAAATTGATTACATTGTTTAAATCCACATTATATTTATAACATCAAAACACACATGATAAAGGGAAAGATAAAAAAGAGGAAAGTTCATCCTATGGCATAGCCTACCCAGAAACATACCACACTGCATTCATACTGTCAAACTCACTTATTCCAATTCAATCAATCTAGTATTCTTTCATTCAACTTTCTTTTATTCATATAGTCCTGGTGCTTGCAACACAAAGATGTTCAATTTGTTGCATAGGTCAGAATGTTATTCCAGGGGGCAGATGACATATAAAGGAGTCCTGATGAATATAGGTCAGTATGTCGTATTCCTGGAAACGCAAGCCCATACATTTTGGTAGAATTCTTTTTCTTTGGGACTTCCATTTTTGCTAAAAACAGCCAATCCTTGTTACCATGAGCAAAGCAGCATCCAACGTATCTATGGATCTACAATTTGAAGAAGATAGGGTGGATACCTACACTGTGCCACAGCTTAAAACCTTTCGTAAAAGATTTAAAATCCCTGTGAAAGATATCACCAAGAAGGAAGAGTTCCAAAAGGCGCTGAGGGCCTGGTTGGAATCTAGAAATGCTCCTGAGCATCCTGAAGAGCCTAGGGATGAGGCAGAGAATGTAGATGGGCAGCTAGATGGGCCATTGGGTCTGACCGGGAAGAAAGCACCTTCTAGGGCGGCAGCAGTGTTTCTTCAAAGGGCCTGTCCCCAGAAGTTCTGGAGGAAAGGGAGAAGGATAGAACGCACATGAAGAAGCTAGCAAAGCTCAAACTGGGTGGTCAGATGGAATTAGAAAGCAAGAAGTTAGTCTTGGAAGAAAAGAGAATGCATTTGGAGCATGAGAGGATGTTGAGGGAGTGGGCATTGAAAGCCAAGAGTTTAGAAATGACTTCCTCTGGTGGCAGCATACCATCCGTGCCTGTAGAAACAAGAATATTCATCCCGAAGATGTAATTAAGGAGTTCCTTAAGCATGAAATTTGAAATTTTGAAATTTGAACTTTATTGTTTAGTTAATTAAAACCATAGCAATTTGATATACATCGCACAACCAATATTAAAACTTTTCAGATACTCATTAAAAAGAAGAAAGATAAGAGAACAGTCACATGAAAAATTAATTTAGTAAGAACAAGAATAAAAACTGGATTATTTTCCTCCTATTATTCAAATCATGATAAAAGGAAATGAGGCAAGAAGATAAACCATTAGCAATTATAGACTTACTGTGGTTTTAAGGCATTTCTTGAATGCCTGCAGGAACTTTACCAACTTGCAGTGTGTTCGAGGGGCAGTTGAGTCCAAGCCTCTAATAAGGGCAGATCTACATGTTAGTAGTGTCTCAATCCGAAAAGTATGCTTTAAAAAGTATGTCCGTTCCTTGGTCAAAATCTTGCAATGACAAATTATATGAATTAGATCCTCTTTGGGACTACCACAAAGTCGACATGTGACAGCTTCATGCTGTTTCCAAGCGGGCTCCTCAGCTAAGGTCGGAAATTTGCCAAATCTCAGTGCCATCAGCCTTTTCCTGATAAAGATAGAATAAGTTGTTTCCAAGTAAGGTGCTGGGGTTAGTGACTTATAATTACTGATCACAGCCCAAGAGTGGGAACGATGGGAAAAAATGTCTTTGTCCGTTACCAAAGAATGAAGTTTAGCCACTTTGTTTAGTGTCTGTTTTAATGCGGCAAATGGCATATTTTTATCCCAAAGATTTGCCGAGCATGTGGCCTCCAACGCATGCGTAAGGAATTGATTTGCTTTTGATTTTTTGTGTGTTTTGAACTCTTGCCATAGGAAGGTATTAAGAGTATTGTCAATTGCTTTTTGCTTAATCTGGTACCACACCTTGATATATGAATATAGTCTGCCCAGTGTTTCGTTTTTTAGGCCAAATTAGAGGCGCATTTGCGCTGGTGAGGACATGATGGGTAGTGGAAGTACCTTTTTATAAATTTTAGTTATTAAGCTGTTTAATAGGTCCGCATCCTTTCCGTGCATTGCCGCACTTGCATATGTCAGGGTTGGAAGAACCTTATTCGCCATCACGATTAATAGTGATTTTAATGATGGACCTTCCAATTTCTTCGACAGAGTGCTACACCCAAATATTAAGGCTCCTGCTCTTTGCGTCAGATATTTCTCCTGGTCTATTAAGTCAAGCTTCTCGTCTATATAGAAGCCCAGATATTTATAATTTGAGACTTTCTCCAACGGTTTTCCTTCTAGCCAAATATAGTGTTGTGATACACGGCGGTTGGTTATTAACATTGTTTTAGTTTTTGTAACATTTAAAGCCAACTTGTTTGCCAACAGGAAAACTGAGAGTTCTGTTACTAGTCTAGTTAGTCCCACCTTCTTTAGGCTCATGAGAACAATATCATAAGCATATGCTAGATGTGTGAGCTGTAAGTCTCCTAGTTTTGGAGGATGTGCATTACAAGTGTTCAATTTCCCTGTAATATCTGAGATAAAAAGATTGAATAGATGGGGGGGCGGAGCTAGCCGGCGTCCATGTAAGACGCGCGAGTGCGGAGCTCCTCACCGGCAACCCGCTAAAATCCTGCAAAACCATCCTGATACTGCCCTGCCGGCACCGACATCAGTGGCAGATCTTTGGACGGGGCTCCGGTCAGTCGGCGGCCCCTTTGCCGTACGGAGAACCGAAGCGGCGAACTTCAATACCGAGGCGGACGGAGCGGAAACACCCAGGCCGCGATCCCCGACCTGTCCTGGACGGCTGCCCGGGCTGCGTCACAGTGCGTGCGGCGTGTGCGACCGAGGGGGTCCCGATCACCTGCAAGGACGCCCGGTCGGGCGACTCGATAGTGGCCAGTGCTGTGGGACAGTGGAGCGGGTCAGCTCCAGCCTGGTGACAATACCTCCCTGAGGCAGCGGGAGAAGGCACGGAGTGCACACGCACTGGAGGGAGGCTTTGTGGATATTTGCTTCCCCAATGGCGAGACGCACCACCCGCCGAATCCCGGCGCCACGCACCGCATAGAGAAGGAACACCGGAGGAGCGGTGAGTGACCTGCTCCCCCCAGCGCTGCGGCAAGCTAGCTGACCACCGGACTCGGAGACTACTGGGGGCGCTGTTAGAGGTGGTTTCCTGCGGAGGGCCATATCTGCATCCCGGAGCAAGCAGCCGCCATCTTGGGTTACAGTCCGGTTGCATGCCACACTGGACAGGGGGATCCCGCGTTGCTGTACTCCCTACTGAACCTGACCACACACCACGAGTGGTGGACTGCGCATCTCTGGGCCTGACAGCTGTATGTCCATTAGGACCACCATGGGGAAAGGCGACAGGACACAGCCCAAGCTGTCGTTTGACCAGAGGAAGGCGAAGGGGGCCGAGGGGGCGGCTCCAGCCACCCCTCCATGCCCTACAACATCCGAGAACTCTCTATGTTCGGAGATACGTGACATGCTAGGGACCATGGAGAAAGGCCTACAAGGCAGCATGTCAGAGATCAGTACCAAACTTGATGCACTGACGTATCGGATGGACCGCATGTCCGAGAGAGTGGACAAACACGCGGAGAGGCTGGACATGGCGGAACGACGGCTTACAGAGGCGGAAGAGGCGCAAACGGAGTGGAACAAGGACCGCAGGCAGTTTGGGCGACTACTCCAGGTCATACAGGATAAGACAGAAGATTTGGAGGCGCGCTCGCGGAGATCCAACCTACGCATCACGGGAGTGGCGGAATCCACGAGCACCGGTAAAATGGAGCTGTTTGTAGAGAAACTCCTTCAGACGCTTTTAGGGGAAGATGTGTTCTCCCCTATGTTCATTATAGAAAGGGCCCATCGCACTTTGGGGCCGAAACCACAACCAGGTCTCCCGCCACGGCCGATCATAGCGAAGCTATTAAATTATCGTGATAGAGACTTGGCACTGCGACTGGCCAGAGAGAAGGGAAAGTTACAGTTCGAGGGCATGAACATCTCCCTCTTCCCGGACTTCACGGCGAGGGTGCAGGAGGAAAGGAAGCGTTTTGCCCCCTACAAGAAGCAGCTGAAAGACCTGGGGCTTGACTACGCCATGCTGTATCCTGCGAGGCTTCGCATCAACAGGCAAGGCCACTCTCACTTTTTCACCGATCCCGCGGAACTCAAGAAATCCTTAAAGGAATGGGAGAAGGACAACCGCAACAATCAGAGGAGTCAGCGGGAAGACATGGATGCCTCGTCCCCATTGGAGGAACAGGAGTAGCCGGACATGTGGGTTATGTTGCGGGACTGATGGAGCTGAGCTGCTCGACGGCCGGGACACGGTTGGAGTGGGCCCACTATGGCAGGCAACTGGGGTGAGATCTATCTGGTTACTACCGGGGTGGTCTGTATGTGTTGTGGTATGGCGGAGAGATACTCAACCGGCTGGGGGTAGGCTCCTCCACATGAGGATCTGACATTATTTGACTGAGAGGACTAGAGCTGGCAGGGTCAACTGCCATTGGGCGGGGGGCGGGGTGGGAGCACGCAAGAGGTCACAAGCCTTGGTATTCCTACTGAGCCGTTGGCCGGCTAGGTTCCTCTGCCCTTGCGCTTTTGGCTTTTGGCCCCCTCGGGGGGCCTTTCTGGGGTTTTGTAGAACTTTGGGGTCCCTGAGTTGATGGGGCATTGTGGGGGGCTCTGTCTGGCCGGGTTGGGGGTGGTCAGCTGTGGGTGGGGAGGGGACAGGGGGGAGGGCGGTGGGGTTAAAGTTGAGGGGTTTGTTGCAGTTCGGAAGTTGAAGGGCCTGTGGTTTGCTATGAGTATCTGGCGAATGGTGAGTGCGCGTAAGCGGAGTGACTGTCTGCTTGCCTTGAGCGATGATGCACTGTTTAAGGGTTCTCCACCTCCCGATGGGGTTAATACGGCACGTTGTGATTCACGATGTCTGCTGCTGTAATGTCTGAACACCCGCATCCCAGACGCGCGCTGTCCCTGTTGACCTGGAACGTGCGAGGGCTAAATGACCACCGAAAGCTACGGAAGGTAATGAGCTTTCTTAATAGACACCATGTGGATGTGGCCCTGCTGCAAGAGACACACCTGCCCGTCCACAGTAAGATGTTGCAGGCTAGAGGGTTGGCAGGGAATATAGTGGCAGCGGGTTTCACCTCCCACGCCCGTGGCGTAATCACCTGGGTTAACCCCGCCTCGAGATTGAAACTGACCCCGCTATCTGTGGACACTGAGGGTAGATATGTAGTGGCTAGGTGTACGGGGAGGGGGCTGGACCTACTTCTGGTAAATGTTTATGGCCCTAACCATGATAGCCCGGAGTTCTATGCAGCGCTGGCGGCCACCTGTAGGTCACACACGCACACCAAGATGCTATGGGGGGGGGACTTCAACTTCGTATTTGACCCTGACAGGGACCGTTCTGCGGGCCCTACTCGAAGACCAGTTGCGTCTGCTGTCTACATGAGAGCGGAAATGACGAAGCTGGACCTGGTGGATGTTTGGCAGGAAAAGCACCCTACGCAGGGCGGTTACACGCATTACTCAGCGTATCACAACATACACACTAGGATAGACTACTGGCTTGCCTCCTCCTCGGTACTGGGCGGCATCAGCTCGTGTGCAGTTCTCCCACGCACGTTATCGGATCATTCCCCGGTCCTGATCAGTCTCTCCACCGACAGAAAGGGGATCCCGCCTTATACTTGGCGTTTCCCGCCCTATGCGCTACTAGACGACGCCTTCCGAGGGGAATTGGCGGAAGATATAGAAAGATTCTTTGCCACCAATACTAACTCCGTAGATAGCTTCTTCACTGTGTGGGAGGCCTTCAAAGTCTATATCAGGGGGATGGCCATGTCCAAACACTCCAGCGTCCTACGCTCCATTAGACGGGACCTCTCCGACCTGGAGAACAAGATGGCGGCCCTAGAGAGGGAACAGCCGGCGGACCCGGAAGGAGCGGCGGGACGAGACCTAGTGCCCATGTTGGCGGAATATCACGCGCTTGCGGATAGAGAAGTCCTCTATATGGGAAAGTATGCCACGGCTCGGGCTTATGGGGAGGGGGAGAGACCGGGGGCCCTGCTGGCCCGTATGGCCAAGGGATCCCGTAAACTGTTAGTGGTGGATGAATTGCAGACCCCAGAGGGCAACCGGGTGGTTGAGGAAGACCAGATACTGGAGACGTTCCGACGATATTACTCGGAACTGTATCGTTCTAGGGCGGAGGGTGCGGAAACCGAGATTGACGACTATTTAGACTACATTTCGATGCCGTTCCTTAAGAACTCAGACAGGGAATTTCTAATGGCCCCCTTCCATGAGGATGAAATTCTGGATGCGCTGGGTGGCATGCGGTCGGGGAGCGCCCCAGGCTCTGACGGCCTCACGGCTGGCTTTTACAAAGCTTTCAAAGACCTATTACTCCCACATCTGATAGCCCTTTTTGACACAGTTTGCGAGGAGGGAGAAATGCCGCCCTCAATGCGGGAAGCTCTGCTGGTTACGGTCCCGAAACCAGGGAAGCCCTCGGACCACTGTGGATCGTACCGTCCGCTCAGCTTGCTGAACGTGGACGCGAAGCTCTATGCAAAGGTTCTAGCCAACAGACTCGCGTTGCTGGTCCCGGACCTGGTGGCGCCGGAACAATCGGGCTTCGTACCTAGCAGGAACCTAACCTATAACATCCGCACTGTGCTGGGAACGATACAGCACGTGAAACAGAAGAATCCCGCCATCGCGATATTCCTAGATATGGAGAAGGCGTTCGACTCTGTCGAATGGCCGTTCATGATTAGGGTATTGCGCAAACTGGGGCTGGGAGAACCGTTTCTGCAGAGAATAGGGGCACTTTATCATCACCCTACGGCCCGCTTGCGCCTCGGCGACAGGGTCTCTGAACCGATACACATCGGTAGAGGTACTCGACAGGGATGCCCCTTGTCCCCCCTGTTGTATGCACTGGTGGCTGAGCCACTGGCGTGTGCCATGCGGGAATACCATAGCCTGGAGGGTGTCAGCTTCCCCACATATAAGATTGGCATTTCGACTTATGCAGACGACACCTTACTGTATGTCCGCGACCCAGTAACCAATCTGTCACCGATACTCAGGGAAGTGGTCCGCTTTGGGGCGCTGTCGGGACTCAAAGTGAACTGGGACAAGTCCATCGCTTTCCCCCTGACCCCAGTCACGCAGCCGTTTGAGATGGAGTACCCCCTACAGTGGACGGACGACTCGGTGCGATACCTGGGCATCCGACTCCACACGGATCCTGAGATCCTGATTCGCGACAACTACGGGGTCGCGTTTACCAAACTGGTGGACGATGTGGACGCCTGGATTAAGCTCCCCCTCTCCTTGTTGGGCAGAATTGCCCTTATGAAGATGATAGTGCTTCCCCGGTTCCTCTTCCTATTTGTCAATATTCCGGTGGTATTGTCGAAATCGTTCTTTAAGCGCTTAAACCAAGTCCTAGTCAAGCTCGCCTGGGGCGGAAAGCAACCACGTGTCAAATGGGCGACACTGGTACTCCCGTGTGAAATGGGGGGACTGGGGGCGCCGGACTTGGAGCGCTACTACCGGGTGGCACAGGCGACCCATTTACATTCCTGGATCCATGGAGATGCCCGCATTCCACATCTCATACTAGAGAAGCTGTTCGCCGATCCACTCCCCCTGCCAGCCACAATTTGTCTCCCAACAGACCGAGCAATCGGGCGGATGGACTCGCTTAAGGCGACGAACCATGCATGGCAAGCACTGCTGAGAGAACGGGGTTGTGCCTTACTGTACTCCCCACAGATGCCGGTGGCCTGGGCCCTGTGGCTGGATCCGCTAAATGAGAAGGGGGTGACAGAGGCCTTGAAGGCCCTCGGCGTGCAAACAATGGAGGACTTGTTCATGGACGGTACGCTGAAAACCTGGGAGCAACTTCCCCCTGTCACCCCGGCTCCGTCGCTGCTGCAGAGGTTCCAGTATCACAGGATACGGTCGGCCTGCAGAGAAATACTAGGCCCCGCGCTACAGGAGCCAGAAGAGATCCCTGAACTGACACACATCATCAAAACGAAAACCCCGGCTAAATTGGTCTCTATGGTTAACAGGCTTGGGCCTTCGTATCAGACATTACCCACTTCGGCCCCTAGGGCGGCGTGGGAGGCGGATCTCCAAACCCCCATAGACGATGCTATGTGGCGCTATTGCTGCGCCAACACCCGTAGGGTCTCGCTTAATGGCAGACACCGTTTGGTGCACTTCAAATTTCTACAGAGAGTATACTATACCCCGGAGCGACTTCACCGCTACGGCCTACGTGGCTCCCCGGAGTGTGAGCGCTGCGGGACCAGTACCGCTGCTTTCTTACATTTAGCGTGGCTGTGCCCGGGGGTGAGTGCTTTCTGGGAGGAGGTCTTCGCGGAACTGGAAAAGATTTTAGGGGAGCCGCTGTTGAGATCCCCATTGCTCGCGCTGTTGGGCTTCTCCAAACCGCTAGCCCCTGCGTTGCGTAGATTAGTAGACGTAGCGTTGCTGTTGGCCAGAAGGGTGGTGGCAGCGTGCTGGATGCGCGGGCCTCTACCCACCAAGGCGAGATGGCTCAGGGATCTCCAATACTGCTGCACTCAGACGGAATTGTACAGCGAGCTGCTGCCGCCCAAGAGTAGACCGAAGTCCTTTTGGGATCTCTACAAGGAGTACAAACAAAGGGGGGAGGTGGACGACAGTGACATGTCGGTAGCCGAGGAACATCAGGATGAGGAGTTAGAGAATGCTTTGGAACTGAGGCAATTACCGCAGGGGGGGCTTTAATGTTCTTCTGGGGGGTGGTGGGTCCAGGGAGAGTGTAGGCGATTGACGGGGAGGGTGGGTCGGGTGTGTCATGGCTTAGTGGACAGGGCTAGCGGGGGATGGGGGCAGGACATACACAGTGCATACGCGACATCACTCACACAGGAAGCGTCACTGAGACTCCTTCACGGTACTAAATAGCAAACGGGGAGGGCCCGGGGGGTGTTTAGGGGTAGTTTAGGTTAGCTTTTCCCTTTTCCACTTTTCCCTTCCTGCCCTTTCCTGGTTCATGTAAGACCGTACTACTGTGTCTCCATTCATTGGCTATCGACTGCCCTGATACTAAGCTGGGGGCCAACAGTGCACGATAACAGTGTGATGTGTTGAATTATGCCAT
This sequence comes from Lissotriton vulgaris, assembly GCF_964263255.1. Classification (NCBI taxonomy): domain Eukaryota; kingdom Metazoa; phylum Chordata; class Amphibia; order Caudata; family Salamandridae; genus Lissotriton; species Lissotriton vulgaris. The sequence continues at coordinate 1,047,595,179 of NC_141691.1, read as the reverse complement.
CAAGTTACGCCGCCGGGCCTCCGGGATGCCGGCACACAGGCTGTGTATAAGATTCAGCGGATCTGCGCTTGGGGCTTGTGTAAAGTTTTGTGCACTGTACGGTCGTACTGCAATGACAATGTATACTGGCAGTTGGCGATACTCACAATAAAGGTCTTTTTTCAAATAAAAAAAAAAAAAGATTGAATAGATGAGGCGCAAGGACACACCCTTGTTTAAGGCCAATCGATGTAAAAACTTTTCTCGATAGCCGGAAACCATCCCCTATTTTGACTTGAGACCAGGTATCGGAATAGAATAGTAGCAGGCCCCTTAAAATGCTCTCTGGTATGGCCCATGCTCTTAATTTCGACCATAATAAGTTTCGATCTACACTGTCGAAGGCGGCTTGAAGATCAATAAAACACAAATTCAAGTCCTGTTTACTGCTAATGCATTTTTCCGCTATCATGCTGATGGATAAGATATTTGCTGTTGTTCCGATCCCCTTTCTGAACCCTGTTTGGTTAATGGGGATCAACTCTCTTTCACCTGTCCAAGTTACCAAGTCGTTTAGAAGAAGCGATGCAAATTATTCTGCCTCAGCGTCCTGCAACGCTATTAAACGATAATTGATCGGATTTGATCTTTAACCACCTTTGTAGATTGGCATAAATATAGATCCTTGCCAGCTTTCTGGTACTTTGTTGTAAATTTGCACGTCTGCAAACAATTTTGCCAGTCGTGGACCCCAGAATTCTGGTGCATATTTGTACGCTGCTTGGGGTATGCCATTCGGGCCAGGCGCCCCATTAGATTTGCCTTTTTTGATTATTTTTATTATCTCTTCTGCCGCATATGGATTATTCGAGAGACCAGAGCTTGATACATTGCAAAGATTACTAGTTGAAGGCTGGCTCCCTTGTTCTTTAACTGTGTACATTATATTATGATTTTTTGGGAAAAAATCACTACCTGGAATTTTTATAGAGGTATCAGTAAATTTTGTCGCAAGAAACGTAGCCCACTCAGATTCCTGCACATTCGATGTAAGTGCATTACAATGTCTTGTTAGCTGATTTATAATTTTCCAAAATGTATTTGAGTTCTGGAGTTTTGAACTAAAAATCAGTTTGGACCAAAAGCTCTCATTAGCCCTCTTTTTAAATTCCCAGACTTTATTTTTATATATATTTCTTTGCGCACGAAAGGTGACCAACTGACATGCGCCATTGTCGGCAGACTACAACTTCTTGCGAGTTCTTCGCAGAAACCTTCGTAAGGTCTTGTAGCTCTTTCGAAAATTTTCTATGCGAGCCGTCAGTGTTGGTATTCATGACAGGTAGCTTCATTTTTTGTTTTAATTTCTCCAAAAATAGAGACCATGCTTGGATCCCATTCATTGCTGAATTCGCTGGAACATTCAATGTTGCCTTCATTATTGTAAACCACTCGATTTCATTTGAGTTGGACCAGTTTATACGTTTTAGATTAGCTGAACTTAAATGACCTTCTAGTATAAACGACGGTTGCAATCTTTCCATATTAGGTTGAATTTGGTATGTTGCATTGCATGATCGCTCATCAGAGTGTATTCAATATAAAAGCTAATTACTAACTGGATTAATGAAAGACTAAAAATTGTAAAGTCCAAGACTGATTGAGCATGTGGACCATGATACCTTTTCCTAGGGGGTTGGTCTTCCGGAGTCCTCCCATTCAGAACACGCATACCAAGAAACTCTAGTTCTGTCACTAATTGGATTGCTAAAAGATCCTTCCGAGTTCCCGCTCCACCTTGTGTCTGTTGAGGAACACCCCAATAGATGTTATCTGCTGTTAATATATCACCTTCCTCTGGAGTTAGAATCAAGTTGGAATTGAAATCACCAGTAGTTATAATATTAGACAATGGGTCTGTAGTGCGTAAGTCCGTGATAGTGTTGCACAATATCGCATTCTTTGTCTTTTTCAACTGAAATTTGGGTTGCGTATAGTAATTGATCAAGATTGTTGACTTGGTATTACTAGTATTTTGATCTGTTAGTTTAATTAGTTGGATACTTGGATCTGGAGATTGTAGTTGTTTTGAGGTAATTTTTAAAGATGTTGACACATATACTGAGAGGCCTCCTATGGCGCGGCCGTAGGTCTTACATTTTTCAGCCACTACACTATGATGTGTAAAGCCAACAAGAGCAATTTCTTCTCGTAGCCATGTTTCCTGTAGCGCGATTATGTCATATCCACCCCATTCGGCCAAGGGTAATCCTCCCTCCAGTAATCTTTTTGCGCCTTCAATGTTCCAAGATAACACATGTATGTCCTTGTTAATATTTTGATTCGATTTACTTTTAAACGGTCAGATCTTCAGTTTTTCATTTAGCATACTAGGGAGCCATTTCCAGTTGTCCTTTGTATGTTGCGTCTCCCCATTACCAAGTTCTGTTCCTACACATGCAAGGGGGACTTCACTTCTACCCTTTGCATTATATAGAATTGAATAGACTGGCTTTTGTAGGTTTGGATGTGCCTCATTGATTTTCCTGATAATTTGAACACTGCCGGCTTCTTCAGAGGAGGCGGACAGTGTGGGGAAATAGGATCTGATATTAGGATGCCCCAGGTTTGAAAAATGTCTGATCTCCCCATGATTGCTTTAGCTATTGCTGGCGTTTTCCAGGTTGTCAGTGTTTTTTCATTTAATGTGTCGTTGGGACCTTTAAGAAATTGTACCTGTTCAAGGTCATTTGATTTAATATCTTTTAAGTCCTCAAATTCAGCCATAAGCTTCAGGATATTGCTTCTATTCAATATGTCATGCCTCCCTGTGTCTTGTACTCTGGAATCCAAATAATTTGGTGCAGCTCGTTGCCAGTTTTGGAACTATTTGTCCGTGTCGCGATGCCGGATACTTCCTGTGCTTGTACTACATCTGTATTCATTACACAAAATATCAAAAGTCCCTGTGTCGGAGGACTTAATGTTTCTGAGGTGAATCCTTGACGCTCACAGTAAAGAGTATCCATACTTGCTGGAATACCCGGGTCTGATATTGTTTGAGTAGAAGAGACTGAAATTGCCTTTGCCCCGTCTTTGCTAAGCAATGACATTTGTGCATGGCTGATTATACTATCTGGAACAGTATTTTTACCTACTGGCTGATCATCCACTTGCAATGTTGGTGGCATTGATTTCAATATAATGCCACTTGATAGCAATTGCCCCTCCTTGTTATCATTGTCTGAGCCTTGGACTAAATCTTCAGAGGACTTGATCTTGTAATTAACTGCTGACTGCGTACACTGTTCGCCGATTTTATTGCACTTTTTGTCAGGAGTTGGAATGGACAAGTGATTCATGCTTGACATCTCAATTCGCTGATTTTTTGCAGTGTGTAAGGGACTTGTCGTAGTGCCTGATAGTTGGAAGCTGTTAGGGGCTTTTTGGTCATCGACTTTCCTTTATTAGACATGTTATCACTTACTAATGTGTCAGAATGACTTTCACTGGTCCAAGCATTTTTAAATGATCCTTTGTTTGGGTTTGAAAAAATGGGAAAAATTCCATTACCTAAGTTTGGGGCTGTCTCGCTTTTCTTATTTCTGGCTGTCCGCTCTTTTTTCCTTTGTCTCTTTGTCAAAATTTGCTTTAAAGGCTCATCATTTCTTGTCTCTTTCTCGGCTGTTGTATTGGTGACTTCACTCATTTTAGTCTTTCCAAGTGCCAGATTGTCTTCTTTGGTGGATAACGCAATTGAGGTATTTTTGTCATCCCATGAGTTTTGATCGAGTTTTGGACTCATCAAACCATCCGACTTCAGACCCGCATTGATAAATCTTTGGTTTAAAGTAAGAATCTGTTCTAATATGATAGGAAGAGAACTCAATTTGTCTAAAACTGGTCCACAGGTGCAGGAGGATTGAGGTTGATATGTATGTGCTTGTGCTCTATTTATTAGACTATTCAAATTGTCCAGCTTTGTATTTATCCCTGCAATATAGGAAGCAATAATGTACATTAAATCAATCTGAATGTCCAACTTGTCAGATTGCATTATCAAAGTTTTTGTTGACGTTTGCAATGCTTTTAAAAGGGGAGCAACAAGATTCACAGATGCTGCATCCTTATGGACCTTAGACATGAGTTCCTCTATTAATGGTTCGTTGTGACTTGTATTAACTGAAGGTAAATGTTCCTTCCTGGGGCCATTGGCCTTTGTAAGTGCTCTGTGAGGCACACACTGTCCAATTGCTTGGCCTCTTTGGGACTCTCCATTGCGACTTCCACGGCTGCCTCTCCGTTGCCTGGGTAAGACTCAACCAAGTCATCCATCCCTTTACTTTTGTCAATTGATTGGCTTGTGGTAGAACTCTTCAGGGCTCGGTTCCATTGATGCTGGACAATCGTGATCCAGATTTACTGTTGGATCTCTTGTAACTGAACTTGGATTTTCAGTTGTTGGAGTTTTGGGAAACTGCAGTTTTGATGATATCATAGATGTGTCCTCGGGAGTAGTGTGTACTGATGCTGCTGTTATTATTCCACATTTTTTTCCCCAAAGGCCTATTATATTGTCAGTGCTTTCCAATTGTTCGGTTTGTTTAAAGGGTTCACGAGTATCGCTTTTTTGAAGACTTTGGCTCCCAGGGGCAGATGTAGATGTAGATGTTGAAAAAGCATCATTCGGCTTAACCGCCACATATTCCCCCGGGGAAGTGATAATATTAGGGGCAATAGGAGATGAAAAGCCCAAGACTCCATTGAGGAAAACAATACTGCCCCCGGGTCTTTCAGAAACTGGAATCGTGAAATCGACGAGTTTTTGTTTAGGATGGACTTCTCAAATAGGGAGGCAATTGGTGATAATAATGGGTTTTGCAATGGGCTGTTTGCCTTGTTAGCATTCATTTTGTCAAGTCTTTTCCGTTTAAGTACACCTCTTGAGCCTGGTATCTTGTCACCTAGTGCCTTCCTCACTTTGCCGGACCTCATGGTGAGTCCTGATGGTGCTAAGGCTACTGCACCAGACAACGTCTTGCCTTAATCCAGCCAATGCAGACAGTATTTGAGGTTAAGCGGTGCCCCCTGTTGAAGCCCCTTTTCTACCTGCGGGACGTCTCATGACGGAAGGGCTCTTTCAGCAGTTCCTGTGCTGCTTTCCAGATAGTAAGATCAGCTGGCAGGCTTGTACTCAGCGCGCTTAATTATTATTAACCACCATCAGATGCTTTCCAAGTCTTTTCAGGGCATTTCCAAGAACGGGAGCCCGTGAACAGGGCCAGAAGCGTTTTTTCCCCTTTTATGCAGGAAGGGGGGGTTAAGGCTTCAAGTGCCGCTGTGTGGGCGACGTAACCAACCAAGCCACCCAGGTTCAACGGCCACAGTACAGCACAGCACAGCCAACCTCCACAGCCTCCAGAGCCTCTGCAGCCACCTCTGCCACTCCACCGCACTCCCCCCTTTTACTCACTCCTTCTCAGCTCCTTCTCTGACCTTCTCACACCGGCTCACCAGCACACCAGCCCAAAGTTTGCTAGCCGGTCTCTCCTAGGTCCAAGGTCCGTCACTCCCGCCACTCCGCCACTGCCCGCCTGCCGTGAGCTGCATCTCCACTGTGAGCAACGCAGGGCAGAACCGGGCCCGGACCCCCCCAAACCTGCCGGGCGCTCTGCAGTCAAGCGCACAGGCTTAGGTGAAGATGGCCAAATAGGAGGGGCCGAACGGGGGCCTTCCACGAGCTTCAGCCTCAGCCTCCGTGAGCATAGGTGGAGGGGGGGTTCAGGCAAAGGCAGCGGCAGCGGCGATGGCCAAACAGCTTTACAGAGCTAAACCGAGCAGAGAACAACCTGCTCGGAGCACACGACCGACAGCCTGCTCGCCGCCGCAGCCCGTTTCGAATGGCGTTTCTGGCGTCTTCACACAGTTCTCTGGTGCATTCTAGTGGACACTCCGAGAGCTCATCCTTAAGCATGAAGATATTGGACAATGGTTTAAGGCCTTTGAAGTAGCTATGACCTCCCACCGGAGCCCTGAGAAGGATTGGGCAGCTGGGTTGTGGGGGCAGTTTCTCAGTGATGGGTGGGACACCTTGGTGGACTTGCCTTCTGAGGACCAGAATTCCTATGTCCACATGAAGGAAGCCTTAATGACCAGGTATGGGTTGACCCCAGAGCTTTATAGACAAAGGTTTAGGAATTGAACGAAGCTGGAGTCAAGTATTTTGGTGGAATATATGTCTTTTTTTGCAACTAGGGTAGCAAAGTGAATGATTTTGAAGCGCTTTATGATTTTGATTGCATGGGAGCACTTGTCCAATAATTGTTTTCCAGAGCTACGCCAGTACCTGATTGATAGGAAGCGGACTATCCCTAGGAAGCTTGCTGAGGAGGCGTACCAGTGGGTTAGTACCCGGGTCCACAAGGGTCATGTGGGAGACTTTGCCAACGGTGGGCAGGTTCCCCAGTAGAAGAGTGATGGGGAACAAGGGTAAACAGAGGGAGTTCCTGAAAGGGCCCCAAAGTAATCAACATTGGAACCAAGGAAAGGGTTCCCAGCCTCCCCCTGAGAAGAAGTCAGGGACCCCGACAGATAAGCCCGTTCAGAGGGGTCCCAAGAGATGTTTTAGTTATGGTTAGGTGGGCCACTTCTTCTGGGAGCCTCAGTGTCTTAACAAAGGTAAAACAGCACCCACCGGTGCACCGCCCCGGCAGATGGCTAGTGTAGCCCTGGTAGAGGAGATGGGTGCCCAAGGAGGGTGGGGTCCCGCAGAGAAATCCCTAGTCTCTTTAGGAGCCAGTGAGATGGTCCCCAGGACCCAGCTGCATGATAACACTAAGAAATACAGGCAGTGGGTGACCATCAATGGCCAAAGGGTGGAGGCTCTGAGAGACACCAGAGCCAGTGTGACAGCTGTGGGCTGGTGTCTGAAGAGCAGGTGATCCCCAATGCATTTTACCCTGTAGATGCCGCTGACAACTCAGAGACCCACTGCAAGGTGGCCCATGTTCCCTTTGAGTGAGGGGGGGTCTCAGGTACCTTTCAAGTAGCTGTGAGGCCAGCCATGCCTGTTGACTGTCTGCTAGGCAATGATTTGGAAAGCTCCCCTTGGGCTAAGGTGGAGCGAAGAGCTCATTTGGAGATGTTGGGTCTACCTGGGTGGGCATGTGTGACCACTCGGTCCATGGCAGCTAGTAAGGGTATTCAAGATGACCTGGAGCTTGAAAGAGTGGCCCAGGTGCCTGCCTTAAAGAGAAGAGGCAGGGGGTGCAGGAAACCAGCCCCCAAAGTTCCCACAGTCCAGGAGGAGACAGACCTTTAGGAGTATGCTCTGGGACCTACTGGGGGACCTGCCTGAGCTGACCCATTGGCAGCAGGAAGGAGGACTCTCGAGGGAGGAGTTCTGTAAATAGCAGAAGTGCCCTTCTCTTGTGGGTTTGCTGCAACAGGTGACAAACCAGGCAGCAGGCGGTCAGTTTGGGATCATTGGATCTACTGGTAGAATGGTCTCCTGTATAGCGAGCCTAAGGTTGCTGAGCCTGGGTCAGCCCGTGTGCTAGTGGTAACCCAGTGCTTCAGAGCCTCCCTACCGGGTCTGGCTCATGATGTTTCTTTAGCAGGACATTTGGGGCAAGACAAGACCTTTGAAAGGCTTGTCACCCACTTTTGTGGCCCCAAATGCTCAAGAATTCAGATACTCATGCAGGACCTGTCAGACTTGCCAGGCATGTGGTAAGAGTGAGAGGAAGCAAAAGGCTTCTCTCCAACCATTCCCTGAAGTCAGCACCCCCTTTGAAAGGGTGGGCATTGACATTGTGGGGCCTCTGGATCACAAGACAGCTATGGGAACCAGGTTCATCCTGGTCTTGGGTGAACATGCCACCCGGTACCCCAAAGCCATCCCTCTCTGGAATGTGACCGCCCCGTGATGGGACATGGATGTATGGGGATTTTCTCCTATGTGGGGTTCCCCAGAGAAGTGGTTTCAGACCGTGATACCAACTTCATATCTAAGTATATGAAGTCCCTGTGGCAGAAGTGCGGTGTAACCTACAAGTTTACCACTCCTTACCACCCCCAAGGTAATGGTCTGGTTGAGAGAATCAACTCGACCCATTAAAAGCATGAATATGGGTTTTGAGGATCCTATTGGGCATAAGTGGGATGTCCTCTTGCCATGCCTTCTGTTTGCTTACAGAGTGGTGCCACAGAACTCCTTAGGGTTCAGCCCCTTTAAACGGCTGTATGGTCACGCTGTAAGAGGACTTCTGAGTTTGGTAAAATAAGGCTTGGAGAAAGCTCCCAGTAAACCTCCCCAGGATGTATATAGCTACATGCTGGCCTTCACAAACCAAACTAGGTGTTTCAGACAATTCACTCAGGTGAATCTGGAAGCCAACCAGGAAGAGATGAAACAGTGGTATGATCAGAATGCCACTCTGATCAAGTTTCAGCCTGGTCAGAAAGTGTGGGTCATGGCCCAGTGGAGCCTTGAGCCCTCCAGGATAAGTAGACCAGACCAAGATTATGGTAGTTACTAAAAATAATACAAAAAAACACACTACTAAGATGCATATGGATAATATCGAGCTGGAGCAAGTGGAGTCGTACAAATATCTGGGGGTTCTATTTGATTCAAAAGGCAATTTTCAATTACAAAAAAGGGACATCCAAAGGAAAACAAATGCATTGACTGCTGCTTTCAAAATTGTGCAGAAATCACTTCCCAATTTAATTTATGGCCCTCTTCTCAGTATTATTTCTGCAAGACTAGACCCGACTATCACATACGGTAGTGAAGCTGCGATGGGTAGGGATACTGAAATCCTGAATAAAAATATAACCAAAGTATACCGGGCGTTATTTCGGCTTCCAGCAAACGCTTCTCCTACACAAGTAAGATTGGAGTTTCGACTAATTAATCAACAATATACAAGGAAAGCACATTTCATAAAAGTTTGGAACCAAATAAAAACTGATGACCGAAATGAAATATCGCAACTTTTATGGAAAGAATTAAGTAATGACACAAACTCTCTGGCAGGGCTGTATCTAACGAAAGCGATAAAAGAGTTTGAGGTGACATCAATATGGGATACAAATATTACCAAGACATCATTTAAGAGGATAATTAACAAAACTGCAAGCTTTCTATCTATTCTAAATGATAAAGCTATCCTTACCAAAAGAAAACATGCTTGGACAATAATAAATGGTTATAAAAAGAAAGAAATCCAACAATACTTGGTGACTCCCTGGACGGAAAAAAATAACCATGTGCTCCTCAATGCAAGATTTGGCAAAATACCAGGCCTGTGCCATTGTCCACCTTGGGCAAGAACGGTAATGCAAACCGAATGTAGATTGTGCAATGCCTGTGAGGAGGATATCCTTCATCTTCTTTGTATTTGTCCGGAACTCTCCCAGGAGAGAAAAACTTTGCTTAAGATTCCATTTAATGCACGAGGCATAAGGACATGCAGGCAGGCCCTAATAAGGTGCTTGGACTCAAATGATATTGTTTTAAATGCTACGTTTGTAAAATTTCTAACGACTGCTAAAAGGAAATTAGGAGATGTAACTGTTTTAACTTTTTACATTTTGAATCATATTTTAACTGTTCTGTCCATGAATATAGTTTTTATTGATTTTTTTTTCTTCTCTTTTTTATTTTTCTTCTTTTCGAATGTGCAATATTGTAAGATTTTAAATAATCAACACAATAAACTTTACTTACCTCTAGACCAGACCATTTGAGGTGGTGGAGCACAAGAGTGATGTCACCTACTTGGTAGACTTGCAGTCTCCTACGAATATCTTGTGGGTCCTGCATGTACATCACCTGAAGCCCCACTTGGAGAGGTCCGAAGTGGGCATGCTCCTAGCGACAGATGATGGGATAAAGGAAAAGACTGAGCCTCTTCCTGACCTCCTGTCTTCAAATGAGCACAATGGGTCAGTAGTTGGTGTAAACCTCTCTTTGGCCCTGACCCATGAGCAGCAAGATGACTGTCTCAAACTGTTGGGACAGTTTCTTGATCTGTTATACTTGACTCCCAGTGTCACTGATTGTTGTGTCCATGATGTGGATACTGGGGACAGTCCTCTTGTAAAGCACAAAACTTACAGAGTGACTGACCGGGTGAGAGCTTACATCAAGGAGGAGGTCTCCAAGATGTTTGCATTAGGGGTGATTGAGGCCTCTAACAACCCTTGGGCCAGCCCAGTGGTCTTAGTCCCAAAGGGTCCCTGGTGACCCACCTGAACTCCGGTTCTGTGTGGACTACCAAGGACTCAATTCAGTCACCAGGACTGACGAGCACCCCATCCCCAGAGCTGATGAGGTCATTAATCATCTAGGGGCTGGCCTCCATTTCTAACAGGCACGCTGAACAGCAGTCTTGAGAGTACTCGTGAAATGCTCGACAAGGCCATTGGCCTGTGGCCAAAGAGGTGTTTTCTTCTGATGTTTCACATTAAGATGGCTGAGAAAGTCTCTGAATTCTCAACTGTTGAGTGGTGGACTTTTGTCAGAATTTAAGATGGAAGGAACGCCTCATGTCGCGAAAATGCCATCCAATCTCTCAATGAGTCTTCCTTGAGTGATCGATGAGAGATCTTCTGTCAGTTGTGAAGGGGAGTATTCTTCAACAATCACCATCAGGTGATGTCCATAGTCAAGAGGACTGAAGAAGTCAATGGAGATTATTTTTTATGTATGCTTTGGCAACTCCAACATGGTTAAGGTGTGTTGAGTGGTTTTAGATGAAAAGCAGTTGCATAGAGTAATAAGCCTCTGTTAATTCATGTTTAGACCCCACTTTTTGCCAGTAATATATCCTGTATCCAAACAGTGCTTTACATATCAAAATAATCAAACTTTTATAAATCCGTAGCTCTTATGACCCCTATTACACCCTGATATCCCCCAAACAAACTTTGTTAAACAAACGTCACCATGAAAACTTTGTGTAACACAGTAACCTCCCCTGCATCCATCGGCTATTTTATACCTGCCAATTTAAACAGGGTTACCAAAGAAAGTCCTGAACACCCACTGTGCTGATTCCCCCACAGTTATCAAACCTCCGCTCTATATTCCACCTGGTATTCAACCTCCCAAACTCTATATACTCCCCCCCGTCCACTAGTCCTGTCTGCTGTTCTTTCAAACAATTCTCATACCTGCTCTTCCTTCTTAATTACTTTTGACGGTGCCACTAACTCCTTTCACTTGGCCATGTGGCCATACGATTATGCACCCTCTAGGGGGAAGATAATGGCTGCAACCAGTTGTGGCCTGGAAGTATTTACTGTGATTTTTCATGTTGAGAGACTCACTCTAGGGGTGAATGGTAGTAATTGCACATATGTGTATTTACCATAGAGATGTTCTTTAGGGACTATGTTAAAGTGCAATATTTTTATTTATGATGAAAGTGTTTATGAGCAACCACACTCCAGGTGTGAAGGACTATAATTACATAGATGTTGTGATTATAACTTGGTGCCTTCAGGGGCTATATTTTTAGTGCATATTTCATGCTAAGGGTAAATTTGATCATTTGAAAAGACAAGGGGAACCCAATGGGTAGCTAGGGACCATGGGTATCAAGTGTTTTTAAAGGGAACAAAAGGTCCTCAGCATAAAGGAATAAGTACAGGTAAATATTATATAGACCATAATAGGCTACTATATACGTCAATCCCTAGTCCAGTCGGACAGGGAATTTAATAATCAAACAAATCATTCAGAATAAGAATACATATTAGCAACAAGGCATTGTAGTTACAGTAGAGCACAGTCCTGTGCCGTACAAGAGAAGCAAAAGTGAGAAAGTAGTAGAGTAAAGAAATATCAGGCAAACAAGGTGAGCTATCAGGCCACTGCTTTGAATCAGAATTGACAGTGTGTCCTGGAGTAAACCATACATACAGCAATATAATAGGGTGAAACGTATGTCTACTCAAAGGAGTCGACGTTTCGATCCCGTGCTCAATTTATAGGGATCATCTTCAGGACTTGGGGAATTGTTATTGCCTGAATTGGAAATTAAACGCCTGTAGGGGAAACAGGGAGAAAACAAAAGATAGAAAGGTATAGTCATTTTTAGGAAAGATATTGATGGACATCAGCTTCAACCATTATACTTACAATATTCGGATCCGCAGTGAAATGGTGTTGCCTGAAGGCGTGTGCATTCAGTGCAAACATATCTTAATAGGTGAAAGGTGAATTGGCCGCGGTGCTAGACAACTGTCTGCTGGTGGTAGGGAGGCCTGTTTCTGTGGTGAGGCAAGGTGTCAATTAAATGTTGCATGGTGATGTGAGAGGTGAGGTTCGCGTGGTGAGCAACATTGCTAATAAAGGGGTGATGGCATCCTTGTGAGGCGCGGTATTGCTACTAGCGAAGTATAGCTAGTCATACACCCAGAAACACTACCGGTATTATTACATGTTTCTTGAGAGGGTAATTTATGCATGACCTACCAATGCTTAGGCACTTGGGATTTCCGGATTGATTGGCTGGAATCAAGAACTCGAAAAGCCTCTATGGAGGGTTCAGTTGGTTGGTCTTGGGCGTCCAAGTTTATCGGACGCTGGGGGAAGAAGAGCAAAATTTAGGAAACTGTTTGGGATGCTAGAGGCACGGTAATTGCAGGGCACCAAAATTTACCGTGATGATATGTTGAATCCTCACAGCGGGATCAGCAAGGGCAGATGGCCAGGCTCCGTGCAGGCTACATTTAGCAAGGTTTGGAGTGCAAGATGTGCGTCAAGACGGCGTCATCGCATACACTGCCTGCACGGAGCCTGGCCATCTACCCACACTGATCCCGCTGTGAGGATTCAACATATCATCACTGTAAATTTTAGTGCCCTGCAATTACCATGCCTCTAGCATCCCAAACAGTTTCCTAAATTTCGCTCTTCTTCCCCCAGCGTCCGATACCACGTGAACCTCACCTCTCACATCACCATGCAACGTTTAATTGACACCTTGCCTCACCACAGAAACAGGCCTCCCTACCACCAGCAGACAGTTGTCTAGCACTGCGGCCAATTCACCTTTCACCTATTAAGATATGTTTGCACTGAATGCACACGCCATCAGGCAACACCATTTCACTGCGGATCCGAATATTGTAAGTATAATGGTTGAAGCTGATGTCCATCAATATCTTTCCTAAAAATGACTATACCTTTCTATCTTTTGTTTTCTCCCTGTTTCCCCTACAGGCGTTTAATTTCCAATTCAGGCAATAACAATTCCCCAAGTCCTGAAGATGATCCCTATAAATTGAGCACGGGATCGAAACGTCGACTCCTTTGAGTAGACATACGTTTCACCCTATTACATTGCTGTATGTATGGTTTACTCCAGGACACACTGTCAATTCTGATTCAAAGCAGTGGCCTGATAACTCACCTTGTTTGCCTGATATTTCTTTACTCTACTACTTTCTCACTTTTGCTTCTCTTGTACGGCACAGGACTGTGCTCTACTGAAACTACAATGCCTTGTTGCTAATATGTATTCTTATTCTGAATGATTTGTTTGATTATTAAATTCCCTGTCCAGCTGGACTAGGGATTGAAGTATATAGTAGCCTATTGTGGTCTATATAATATTTACCTGTACTTATTCCTTTATGCTGAGGACCTTTTGTTTCCTTTAAAAACAAAGGGTAAATTTGATGGCACAAATCACTTAAACATTTTTCCTTGTAAATGTTTCAAAGAAATAATGAAACTGACGACCACTCTTAAGCAAAGTATACATGCTTTATTGTCATAGTAAGCGTGATCATTCAACGTGACATCCCATTCTGGCATTTAAATACTAGTGAATGTTCTGACATTATTTGTTGATCTAGACCTCCCTTTGGGAAAGGTAAGAGGGATTACTCAAGGTCCTCAAGAATTCCATCAGCCTGTGTACATTTGTAAATTGTTGCATAGTATTCAGTAGTGTGGGTGTAATAAATGTACTTTTCCTTTTCAAAAGAAAAAGCACAGACTGGGCAATCGTTAATTGAGTGTTATTACAGTGTATTTGTGAATGGTGATTACTAACCTACACCACCTCCCTTGAGTAGGCCTTGGCCTGCTCCCCTTCACTACCCAGTGAGACTCAAGCGCTACAATAGGGTTTGGTTCACACTAAAGGGCAAATGTAAACCCATTCCTTGTGCAGGCCACACAATTAATGATTCATTTTCTAATACCTGGCATCAGTCTATTTCATCTCGTCAGACTGGTATGTTCCCAGAATTATGCAGAAGAATTTTACAGAAACAGGATCTTCCTGTGTTTTCTCTCTAATCAATACATTTACCCACAAAGCCAATGACTGGAAAGAGGGCATGAGGGAGAATGGCAAGGATAATGCTACAGCCATTCCCCTTATTTATCTAAGGACTTTGTGGTTGTAGGAGCAGAGGGACATCAAGGTTCAAGGTAGATGCCTTTTTTCATGTTGCTAAAGCACATGTCCTCGCTACCCTTACACTATAAAAACATTGATGAGATATTAGAGGCATTTTACAGGCATCTAGCATATTTAAGTCTACTACACTCAAATGTAAGTTTAGGAGTCCAGCATGGCTAGGTGAATGAGAATGCTCGTTAATACTAATACACACAGACTTACAAATGTGGCTGCTTAAATCTTTTTATTCATGTTTTTCCAACATGCACCAATACAAACTCTTTCCCTAGGATGCTCCTGTATCCACCACCTCACAACCCCTCCCTTATCCCAACTGGGAATCACACCTCGCCACTATGTTAACACATTTTCAGAGTAGACTCATATAGAAAAACGATTTCCTGCCTCTCAGTTGCTACTTAACTGTGGTAGAGAAATCTGGCCACTATACAGAGTTCTTCGCAGTCAGACGTGCAGTTTCTGAGTGGAATTTTCGAATCGCGATCCGAAATTTTTGATCAGAGATTCTACTGTTGTGAACACAAATAAGCTTCGGTAGCTAAAAACGTTTTTATGAATTTTGTTGTTGACCGTGCAGCATTGATTCAGCGGTAATACAAGCAGAATTAATTTGCAGTTTTTCCCCAAGAAGGTATTTTTTTTGTTTATCTCTGCCACTAAGGGGCACATGCATCATTGCAAATTGCATTCGCAAATGGTGCGATTCGCAAAAATCGGCCGTTTGCGAATGCAATTAGAATTTTTGGGATGCATGAAGGATGAAGGCCCTCGCAATATTTGCGAATTCTGAAATTGCGATTGCATTTAAGGAATCGCATTTTGCGATTTCTTAAATGCAATGCATGAAATTTTAAAAAATTGCAAATTCACACTTAGGGGGAGCAAATTACCATGAGGTTGAACCTCATGGTAATTTGCGAAAAATTTGAAAAATGCACTTTTGGGCATTTTTCAAAGTTTCATGTTGTGCACACACATGCCCTTAGGGCATGTGTGTGCACAACATATGTGCACAGATTGATTTCAGGGGCGCAACAGGGTGTCCTTTGGACACCCCTGCACCCATGAAATCGCATTCTCAATTTGCGATTCACTAATTGCTAATCCCAAATTGAGAATGTCTTCCCATTCATTCCTATGGGCCTCTATGCCCATAGGAATGAATGGGGAGGTATTCCTTAATTGCGATTCGCAATTTGCGAGTCGCAATTAAGGAATAATAAGAAATCGCAATTTATTTAGCGATTTCTTCATGCATAGCCATTTGCGATTCCTTATTAGAGATTCCTTATTTTTCGCTAATAAGGAATCGCAAATGGCAATGTTGATGCATGTGGGCGAAAGTCCCTTTGCAGCTTGTGTTCAGCCAGCCAAAGTCCAAATTGACTGTGAATTCCCATTTGGTTTGGTTTTCGTCAAGAAATTCGGTGCCAGATGTACAAATGGACAGGTCGCAAATAGTTGTCACACATTCTGCACCCACTTTTTCACTATTTGTGACCAGTCTCTGATTTTGTGATGTGATTTATGTACTAATATGCAGTGTTCAAAAACCGCCGGTTGGAGGGAGTTGCAGAATGAAAGAGTATTAGTTAGGCAGTTTGCTATTTGCATCAGGGATCCTGTTGTTGCAATCCCAAATGTCAATCATTTATTTTATTAGTCCATGTTCCTTAAGCGATAAAGAAAATCTAATTTCCCCAAACTTTAATGGCAGCTTCATTTCACCTTTGAAAGTTTATGATTTTGTTGCTAACTGGATGGGATGCAGTCTAAATAGCCTTTATTGCCCTTTAGTAGGCATTTTTTTATCAAGATGAGTGCTGTTGTCTTTTTGGGTAACCACATTTTGACAACTCACTGTTCCAAGATAGTTTGATGCATCGATTCTGCAAAGATTTCTCCTGAGGGCTTGATCCTTTGACTCCTGGGGTCTCTGTCTTCTACAAATGTGCCTGTCTAGGAAGACAAAAAAATACCTTTTGAGGGTTCTCTTTCTGTTGTGCAGCAGCAGTCATCTCAAATGCTCCTGTCATTTCTAAGAACGTTTCAATAATCACAGGAAGGGACAAAGGGCTGTTCAAGGTACAGCACAGGCTACCCCAAGAATGTAGGTATACATAGAGGTGTGCAGTTCCTACAGTGAGGAAGGTCGGGTGAGCCTGAGGGATAAAGTCAAGGGATCTGATCCTTCAGGATCAAGAACCCTCACACACCCCAAGGGATGTCATGCTTCATCATAGGGCAGCTGTTCGTTGGGCCAGTGCTGCAATGCTTGGTTATATTAAACACAGATATAGGCTAGAGTGGATATAATGGTCCACATTAGCTCTAAGTGTTGGTCACCACGTTTCTTGCCGTAAATGTCACAAAGGATCGAGGCAATTTGTCAGGACTGTGAGATGTGAACAACCGTTGGAGGTACATGCGTTACCTAGTGCCGTGCCATTCCCAGTGCATGAGGGTATGTAATATACCTTGGTGTAGTCAATAACTCAACCGACCTAGAAGAAAGGAGAAAAGAGCAGCAACAATATTCAATGACAGTATTGGTGCTGAATAGAAATGGACATGCAAAGCAGTTGCATGCTTGAATTCAGTACCCAAATGGAATAACAGTACATCAATAATCACAACACATCAATTATGACAGTGGTGTGCAGTGATTGTAGATGTGGAAACATTTCATCAATTGGCCACACAGTGACTGGAGAGGTCAAAATACCCCATGTAGAGTCTTAGATGGGTGTGAATTTCAACATTGCCCACTCGTGTACAACATGCATGTCATCAAGTATATGGAGGCGGTGACAACGATAAGCGAACACACTAGTTCTAGTGAAGTGAATGAAGTTACACACAATAAGTACCTATCGTATACACTAGACCGGGTCTCTCATGCTCAATGCAGGGTCAACGAAAGGAGAAATACCCACAAAAATTAGCGTGGAATCTTACCGCTAATCGAGGAAGGGTAAGGCTCCATGAGCATTGGTGGAGTTGTGTTAGAAGAGCGTTGTTCTGCCTGAAGTGGGGTTGCAAAAGAAGAAACTAATTAAATAGAGGGTCTGATACACATGCGGTGTCCATTGACCACATAGGTGAGAGCGCCCACAAACAGACCGTTGATGTCTTACTTTTGGTTCAGCATCACCGCGGACAGCGTGCGACATACCCCTGGCTCGGCTAATGCTCGTCTGCGGGCAGGTACGCCGGTTCAGTGGATACAAAGAGTGATAGCGGAATACGTCATCATGGTGTGCCCGCAACACTAGTATCTCTCAGGGTCACTGATTTTTGGAACACAGGCAAAAGCAGGAGACATGTTAGATCGTGATAGGAGGGAAAATTGGTGCCATCCTGGAGTGGAACTGTGACCATATTAATATAAAGGTGGCTTGATAAGTGCAGCATATATCAGTGGTCACATTGATTGTATCAAGGTGTATTACATACCCTCATTCACTGGGAATGGCACAGCACTAGGTAACGCATATACCTCTGACCTTCCTTCCTAGTAGTTTAGTTGTTCACATCCCACAGTCCTGACTAATTGCCTCAATCCTTTGTGATATTTCCGGCAAGAAACATGTTGACCAACACTTAAACTTAGAGCTAATGTGGACCATTATATTCACTCTAGCCTATATCTGTTTTTAATGTAACCTAGGGTTCAGTACATTAAATATTGACCTCAGGCAGTGTTGTGATTGGTCGGGATGCTGCCAAGCCATGGGCTCATAGGGTGGGCATGTTCTCCATGCAGGCTGCAAAGCAGCCTGCATGTTGAAGGGCAGAGTGTGCATGACTGGTTTGGGCTGCCCAAGAGGGCCAACCAAACAGTCTTTGCACAGTCAGGATTGGGCAAACTACTCCTCCTCTGCCCTGCTCAAAGAGCAGAGCATCTCCGCCCGCAATGCGCAAAGCAAACTTAAAATGGTAATGACTAAAAGTTATTATTATTTTATATTTTGGCTTTCTCGCAATGGGAGAAAGCAGTGGGGTGCTCCTCCCTCTAGTGGAGGAACCTTCCCTGCTCAGGCTCCCCCGACCTTCCTCACTATAGGAACTGCACACCTCTACGTATACCTAAGAACATTTCAAGACAAGATAAACCTATTACCAGGATGAGGTGACCAGAGTATATCAACACATGGCAACTTTGATGTAATTATGAAACCAACTGACTCCTCTGTGTCATGAAGAGCTAACAGGTAGTGTGAGATCACTTTTGGACCCACAAAGATGCAAGATATATATATATAAATTTGTATCGCGCTACTAGGCCCCAGGGGCATCAAGGCGCCTAACCAAAAATCTAGCAGGAGTAGAATGCGATAATTACAAGTAGGCCTTGATGAACAACCAAGTTTTGAGCGCCTTTTTAAAAAGCAACAAGGATGGTTGAGCTTTAATATCTAGAGGGAGGGAATTCCATAGTCTAGGAGCCACATTAGAGAAAGCTCTACTGCCCCAGCGAACTTTCCTAATTCTGGGGACCACCAGCAAATTAAGTTCAAATGATCTAAGAGTCCTGCAAGATATATGACGTGTTAGCAAAGAGCCCAAAGGGCTTGAAGAATCATCCGAGAGAGCTTTGAAAGAGAGTGAAGACTGCACCACCATGATCATGAAGTTATCTATCATGAATACTCTCTATAGAAAATAAAAGTTTCGTGCCAGTTAGTAAAAGGCACGAGGGCTCGGATTAACAAACGTGTCACCCAAACCAGTGCAGCACCCAAAGTTGTTGTGCTGCATTGCGTGAGAGGGAGAGAGGAGGAAAGCTCCATACCTGCTAAGATATGGCACTATTCTGTGCTCCCCTAGCACTGACACACATTTAGGCTGTGGAGTGCCACACACACACACACCGTTGCACCATTGTAAAAGGTGTCTAGTGAGTTCTGAAAAGATAACCTTCCAGTACGAATACTATGGCTAGACTACTTTAAAACGTTACCCACATTGGATTTGTACTTGACAGCATAGCACACATGCAAAGTAGGAAAAGTTAGAAGAAATAAAAGCATTTTTTCTTTTTAATGTCTGCTTTCAAGTGGTGTTATTTTTTGGTGCAAAATCCTGTCTACCATTGTGAGCAGGTAGGGTTTTGCATCATAACCCATGGGTAGTTCTAATGGAAAACCCATGTACCATCCATGAAACACCCCTTAAATGAAGGGTAATGCTTTGCTTTATTTCCAGGTACTGGAAAGTACATAAACACAAACCCATTGCAAAGTGTCTGTTGATATTTGACTACATAAGAATTGTGTGAGGAGATTTGTTTATCCATCTGCTGTACGGTCTTGCTGACTTAGGGTATGCAGTTTGTAATTTGGTGACAAAAGAAAGATTTTCACTCGTCCGGTTTATGCTGGTCGAACACTTCCATCTTAAGAGTCCTTAGGGGCGCAGACGTAGTGCGTTTGTTCTGGTGTTTTGTGTAACAAGAAAATGTGTGGACCCAGCGTGTTATTCATTCCCACCTATGCATTGAGCTTTGACACTGTCAGTGTTTAATACATTTTTCATTAAATATTTTACAATTCTTGTTTCTCCAAATTTATAGCCTGAATTTATGATACCAATCCAATCCAATCCCCAAAAATTTGTTCGGATAACAACATATCCATAAAAGTAGAGCATATACAAGGATTAAAATCACAACAAAACAGTTAAATAACATATCAAATTCATAATAAAGCAAGCAGTAAACAGATGAGCTACTTAATGAAAACAATTACAGAGACATAATCAAAATACATGTTATTAAAACCAAAATACAAGTATATTTCACAGGTCGCACATAGATTTGTGGGCTCCTATGGCTATTCGCAGGAAAGTACCAAGACTCACAATCAATTCATCATTTTCCATTTTGAGTATGCGGCTGAGGGCATTAGTTAACTTGATTGGTGACATTTTTTTAAAGAATGGAATTAGCAGCCATTATGCATATTTCATGTAGTATTTACAGAAAAATAATAAAAGTAAAAGTGTTTGTCCGCTATGTCCATCACATGGGCATGGCAGGGAATCAAGTTTTGCATTATACCCGAGGGGAAAACAGAGCTAATATCTTATAGTCCCAGCTCTTAGATGAAAGAGAAGACCTCTCTCCCAATGTGACATTGTTAATATGATGTAGCTAGGCAAACAGTGTTCGGTTTGATCAATGGGTATAAATTTAGCAACAGTTTGTTTCTTTGATTCCCTCTCTAATGTTTTCGCGCTATGAAGTGCATACGGTGCTGACCTATGGACTTTTTTTTATCAACAGTGGCAGCTGTGTTTGGATTAAAAATCAATCCTTCAAAATTAACACTTTCCAAACTCTTAATAACCCCAGCAAGCCACAGAATGTCCATCCCTTTCACGCAGCTAATACAATCATCAATTATCTTCCTGGTGAGGGATGCTTCGGGATTTCTCATTATGGCTAGCCAAAACAATGCAGGGAGTGCCCTTATAAAATCTTCGATATATCTTAATTTTAGTTCACTGTGACATATGTACTCAGAAGTGGAGATTGGAGAACCCATTAGTTAGGTTATGATTGTTCAAGTGGTCCACTAACTCCGTGCCCTTTTGACATATTTGTCCACTGCTATGTAGCTGTTTACTTGGCCATGGCTGAGGTAACTTGGCGTTAAAATCGCCACCTAGGCAGATTCCAGTTGGCTTAAAACAGTCTTTGGATTTTTGGATGGACGCAATAACATTGAATACATTTATAAAATTCCCATTTGGTACAGTAGAAATTAATTAAGAAAAAAGAACCTCCCCTGTTAAACAATATGGCTCGGAAATTATTATTATTTGTACATATGGTTTTCATGCTGCCACCTGCAGCGATGTTAACCAAGATTGATAATCTCCCAAATGGTCAACCATGCTTGGGGGATGTAGCTAGAATATTAGGACATTCAAACCCCTCGATAAATAAGTCTTGGGTAGCCCATGTTTCTTGGAACAGAAGAATATCCTGCTCTCTAATAAATTGTAACCAATTGGGTTGATGGAGCTTAGAGTGCAACCCTGCAACATTCCAGCTTAGGATGCGAAGATCTGGGCTGGATAAGACCTTCATTGGTGTGTGTGAGCTAGTGAGCTTGGTTGCAGGGCGGAGGTAGGGTGATCCATCAGCGAGGTCTGGGGGTTCCACTGAGGGGAATAGTCAGTCTTGAGCATCCAATCCAGACAGGGCCTGAAACCTGTTTGAGGTGGGGGTTGGGCGGACTCATTGAAACAGGGCCCATGGTTTGGTTTGTAAAAGTAACCAAGGGGTAGTGCACATATATTAGTGCTATTAAATGTTGTGGACTTGCATGCCCTTAGTAGATGTCTCACCAAAGATGGTCTACGAAAATTGAAAATACAGTCCCCTTCAATGTTCTTTATAGATGCTCCAACTCCCCCAACTCTGTGTGCCATGATAATGTCCTTCATTTCAGATAGGTGTAACCTCCTGTGCCTTGATAGCCAATCCACGCATTTATTGCGTAATTGGACCCATGACTCGTGCTGATCCCTCTTTAGGGTTGGTACCCCTGCCAGCACAAGCACATAAGGGCAGGCGGCAGGTGGTAAACACAAGACATCTTGATTTGCTATCGGGGGTCACAGCTTCTAGAGGCTTTGGCATTACTACTCAGGCTGCCAGGCAATATGTTCTGGTCTGCTCCATTGGATCTGCTTGGTCCATTAGCACTATCCCGGGTGGAAGGAGGGTGTGAAGTAGTGGTATATTCAGCACTGGGTGCAATGCCATGCCTGTTAGGGTGTAATTGGGAACAATCCCTAGTTTATCCGCGTGTCATGCATGAATTACTTACAGGGGCAGTGGCTCTAACAGTTGGGGGTTGGGTTTCATTGTTTGGAATGCACGTTATTGCTTGTGCTCCCGCTTGCAATTGGAGATTTATGAGTTCCAGTTCCCTGAGGCGAGGGTGAATCTTGGATATGATCAATTAGTGTATAACTCTGAAATTTGAAATGTCTGCCCACCCTTCAATGCCCAGTGACATGCGCCGCTCCGTGAGTTTGATTTCGCCTGACACAATATTAACTGCCCTCTCAAGCATGCTGTTAATGCTAGCAGTTATTGGGCGTGCAGGTGGTAGCATGGTACGCTTTCCCATAATGGCAACTCAGGAATAGACTGAGATAATGTCAATTACAGGGGGTCGCATGTAGGCTTTATAGGGGATAGGTAAATCACTCGCCCGTGTTGTCACCAGTTTCCGTCGTGGGAGCCCTGAGGGAATTTGAAGGGCGCCTCCTGGCGCGCAAAGCAGCGTCAGCGGCTTCTGCCTGAGGTGCTCTGGGGGATGGAGTCCCTGTGCTGCCCTGACCGCCTCTGTGTTTCCCCCAGTGTCAGTGTCTGCCGTGAAAGGCTCCCGCACCCCTGAGGGGATTTGAAGTGCGCCTCCTGGCGCGCAAAGCAGCTTCAGTGGCTCCTGCCATGAAGTGCTCTGGGGGATGGAGTCCCCGTGCTGCTCTGGCCGCCTCTGTGTTTCCACTGGTGTTGGTGTCTGCCGTGAAGGGCTCCTGTGTCTTGGGAGCCCTGAGGGGATTTGAAGGGTGCCTCCTGGCAGCAAAGCGGCATCAGCGGCTCCTGCCATGAAGTGCTCTGGGGAATGGATTCCCCGTGCTCCTCTGGCCACCTCCGTGTTTCCCCCGCTGTTGGTGTCTGCTATTTATGAGACATTTTAAAGATTACATTGATTTTATCATTCATAATTCGTCTGAAAGGTTTTGGCCACCAGCATTTTATTTTCAAATTTGCTATGACCGTAGTTGAAGTTGGAATTTGGATTGCTACTCTGAGCTACTCCGTTTTTGCAAAAGCCCATGGCTCCTTCATTTTTGAGAATTTAGTATCGAGTTCCCGTATTTTTTAAAAGATTTTCCACATTCCTCCTTTTGCTACATTTATTTCCTGGCAAAGCGCATGCAAGGCTTTTCTCACTGGACAGCTGTTAAAGCTTTGGCAAACTGGGCACGCTACTCGGATTGTACTGGCGCATTCCGCAAAGCAAGACGCACTCAAGAGATACCAATCACTCCCCATGGCACATTGCTGTCACACAAACCCACACACCCCACACATTGACACTTCTCAAACCGTAGTGGCGCACTCAGCCAACTGCAGAGGCTGTCATACACACACCTCAAATTCCCACTGAACAGTGCAGTACATAGTCACACACAAAAGCTGTGCCGGAACTGCACCGCATTGTGTGTACCCCCTAGCATCCAGTCTCCTAGTCCTGGCATAATCTGGCTGCGGGCCCTAGACCCCCTGACGCCCTAGCCACAGTAAACTAAGACTCAGTTTACAAACATCATACATGTAGGCCGCTGACAGGTACACAAGCCGTACTCGGTCGTCCATTTACCAGCCCCCATTCGATATTACCAGTTGCTTTGCAAGGGGCTCTCAGATTTATGACACTGGGAAAACAGGATTACCCTCAAATCACAGGAAGTATGCGTGTCGGTTGCCGGGCATCAAACCTGATGCTACAGCAGCAGATACGCCATGGCCCAAGAGCGACAGCTCCAATGGTGTCCGATTCTATAGAGAGAAGCCACACCTAACCAGGGTACACTTGGAGTGAACTATTATAGAAAGTGTGTCCAACCATACTTGCTCCAGATCAAATCCCAAAGTCCTCTTTGTCGTCTAATTCTTTGCCAACAGACAATCTGTAATCAGAAAAACACGTTAGCCTCAAACCACACCCGTTTTACTTTACATCTGGCCCACTGACCCCAGTGTGCCGGCACTTGTTTACCCATGGTCACTCCCGTGACTTCCAATGAGGCGTGGCCCGGCATCCTTTCCTGAATGGTAGCCTGCATGGACATAAAGCAAGATGTAAATAGCCCCACCCCGTCCAACGTACACCCCCTACCAGACACCGGGGGGCTGGACGGGCTAGGAGAAAATGCACTGAACATATTCACATGGTTTTGCGTTATTTCTGCCATCGCATCCGTATCATTGCCATGTAACAACGAACCTACGCGAAGTGTGCAAGAAGGTCTAAACCTGGCTCTTGCGATAGAAACGCTTCCATTTGCCACTGTTCATCCCACTTTAACCATTACAGACTCTAACAAACACAAGTGACCCCAATGCAACCCCAGCTAAGAAACACCTAATTCTATGTAAAGCGCCCTGACAACTTCGAGCGGTGTCCCCGCCAAAAATTCATAATTAATAACCTACGCTCCAGCTAAGCCGCAACGTTTGTTCTAGAGTTTGAGTGTCCTTCATTTATTGGTGCTATGCCTCTACTCGCAAAAGTTTTGGCCACCAGCATTTTATTTTCAACTTTGCTACGACCGTAGTTGAAGTTGGAATTTGCATTGCTGCTCTGAGAGAGAGCTACTCCGTTTTTGCAAAAGCCCATGGCTCCTTCCCTTTTGAGAATTTAGTATCGAGTTCCTGCATTTTTGTTCCGTATTTTTAAAAAGATTTTCCACATTCCTCCTTTTGCTACATTTATTTCCTGGCAAAGCGCATGCAAGGCTTTTCTCACTGGACAGCTGTTAAAGCTTTGGCAAACTGGGCACGCTACTCGGATTGTACTGTCATTTAAAAGCAGGGGACTGCAGTACGATTTGAGGTCAGCAAACACTGTACCCAGGTCAGAGGACATAAGGCAAGGCAAACGGGTGTCTTACAATAATGGGGTGGAAATGTGCTAAAATATAATTAATGTATGATAAAAAAACGATCTCCATCAAAGCTACCAATAGCATAACTTTGTAAACTAGTGATAATAAACTACACCAAACGCGGCATGTAGAATACTAGGATCTGCACGAAATCTGAAAAGTTCGTATCCAAAAACGACGCAAGGGAAATTCTGAAAAACAACAAAGAAGCTACTAATTTCGAGAAATCCTGTAGATACAGACCTAGGAGCTAGATTTTGTCAAAATTAAAACATTATTTAGGCTAAACCCAATCTGTGGTGATTTCTAGGGTGTGCCGCCGTTGGGGTATGGGCTTAGAAGAGCCTCAATTATTCAGTGCTTGCCAAACATCGTGTACTACACACGAAGGTAGTGACATCTCTTTATCAGGCATTAAGAAATTATATGATAACACCTCTTTTATGTCTTAGAGAAAAATGGGAAGAGGACTCGGCACACCTAATTGCTGAGGCGGAATGGACTAAGATTCTTGCAAGCTCAAATACTGTGATTAGAAACGTGAGATTAAAATTGATAATGTTTTTGCTACTTATTTAGGACGTATCTAACTCCAGGAAAATAGCTCGAAGTTATCAGACAACTGTGGTGTGCGCTCAGTGTTGGGAACAAGGGTTAGAAATGTTACACATGGGGGTCGATTCCGAATCTGGAAAAAGCGCTCCGATTAGCCGTACGGAGCGTTTTTCCCGTACAAATCGTACACCTTCAACGTCCCCGTACGAACGAGCAAGTACGATCCGAACCCAATGTGCCACTCCGTACGACTCGTACCAAACACCGTACATCTAGAAATTACATACAGATTGTCTCCGGGTGACGCTGTACGCTACGTCCGTACGTAAACTGGCAGCCATTTCCGAACCAGGAAGTACGATGCGTGTTGACGACACTCCGTACAACTCTTTTGCTATGAGAGCTGTAAACAGCCGTAAAACCTGAGTCCGGCCCGACCTGCACCCCGGTACGCGACATACATGACATAAACCCCCTCGAGCATGTCATCCCAGCCCTGTACGCCTACGACCTCGTATATAGAAATCGACGACGGCGTAGGCGGTGAGTACAACGTATCACAACAACGGAAGCATACCTGTGCGGTCCACCACACGCTAGCGCATACCATCATTGCTACTGTGTTACGTGCCGCACATACACCATCAACGAGTGGGGGGCATGGTGCGCCACACGCTAGCGCATATCACTATTGAAATAGTGATACGTGCTGCACACACAGCTGAAATGTCGGGTATGGTGCGTAACATGTGAGTGGTGGGTGGCAAAGACCCCCAGCAGTGCCCAGACAAAGGAGAGGGGTGTGCACAGGACCCCCAGAAGTGCCCAGACATTGGAGAGGGGTGTGTACAGGACCCCCAGCAGTGCACAGACATAGGAGAGGAGTGTGCACAGGACCCCCAGCAGTGCCCAGACATAGGAGAGGGGTGTGCACAGGACCCCCAGCAGTGCCCAGACATAGGAGAGGGGTGTGTACAGGACCCCCAGCAGTGCACAGACATAGGAGAGTGGTGTGTAGAGGACCCCCAGCAGTGCACAGACATAGGAGAGGGGTGTGTACAGGACCCCCAGCAGTGCACAGACATGACAGGGGTGGGTGGATATGACTCCCAGCAGTGCCCAGCCATAGGAGAGGGGTGTGTACAGGACCCCCAGCAGTGCACAGACATAGGAGAGGGGTGTGTACAGGACCCCCAGCAGTGCACAGACATGACAGGGGTGGGTGGATATGACCCCCAGCAGTGCCCAGACATAGGAGAGGGGTGTGTACAGGACCCCCAGCAGTGCCCAGACATAGGAGAGGGGTGTGTACAGGACCCCCATCAGTGCACAGACACGACAGGGGTGGGTGGATATGACTCCCAGCAGTGCCCAAACATAGGAGAGGGGTGTGTTCTGGACCCCCAGCAGTGCACAGACATAGGAGAGGGGTGTGTACAGGACCCCCAGCAGTGCACAGACATGACAGGGGTGGGTGGATATGACTCCCAGCAGTGCCCAGCCATAGGAGAGGGGTGTGTACAGGACCCCCAGCAGTGCCCAGCCATAGGAGAGGGGTGTGTACAGGACCCCCAGCAGTGCACAGACATAGGAGAGGGGTGTGTACAGGACCCCCAGCAGTGCACAGACATGACAGGGGTGGGTGGATATGACCCCCAGCAGTGCCCAGACATAGGAGAGGGGTGTGTACAGGACCCCCAGTAGTGCCCAGACATAGGAGAGGGGTGTGTACAGGACCCCCAGCAGTGCACAGACACGACCGACAGGGGTGGGTGGATATGACTCCCAGCAGTGCCCAACCATAGGAGAGGGGTGTGTTCTGGACCCCCAGCAGTGCACAGACATAGGAGAGGGGTGTGTACAGGACCCCAAGCAGTGCACAGACATGACAGGGGTGGGTGGATATGACCCCCAGCAGTGCCCATACATAGGAGAGGGGTGTGTACAGGATCACTAGCAGTGCACAGACATAGGAGAGGGGTGTGTACAGGACCCCCAGCAGTGCACAGACATAGGAGAGGGGTGTGTACAGGACCCCCAGCAGTGCACAGACATGACAGGGGTGGGTGGATATGACCCCCAGCAGTGCCCAGACATAGGAGAGGGGTGTGTACAGGACCCCCAGTAGTGCCCAGACATAGGAGAGGGGTGTGTACAGGACCCCCAGTAATGCACAGACATAGGAGAGGCGTGTGTACAGGACCCCCAGCAGTGCACAGACATGACAGGGGTGGGTGGATATGAGCCCTAGCAGTGCCTAGACATAGGAAAGGGGTGTGTACAGGACCCCCAGCAGTGCACAGACATAGGAGAGTGGTGTGTACAGGACCCCCAGCAGTGCCCATACATAGGAGAGGGGTGTGTACAGGACCCCCAACAGTGCACCGACATGACAGGGGTGGGTGGATATGACTCCCAGCAGTGCCCAAACATAGGAGAGGGGTGTGTACAGGACCCCTAGCAGTGCACAGACATCGGAGATGGGTGTGTACAGGACCCCCAGCAGTGCACAGACATGACAGGGGTGGGTGGATATGTTATGTTATGTTATGTTATGTTACAGCGTTCTAGTATAGTGCACGGCTACTCGAAAAGAGTGTCCCAGCGCTTTCCACCTGCAGCTCAGAATAAAAAATAACACAACACAGCAAAAAGAATGAGAAAAAGAACTGAAACTGAAACAATAAGAACAGCCTAAAGATTAAAAAGCCAGGTCTTCAGGCTCTTCCTGAACTGGAACAAATTGGCAGTGCTGCGCAGCGAAAGAGGAAGCGAGTTCCACAGCTGTGGAGCTTTGCAGCTGAAAGAGCGCCCTCCCGTGCGGGCCTTCCTCACCCGAGGGACCACCGCTTTGTAAAGGGATTCCGAGCGCAAGGAGCGGACTGGTCGATAAAAGGCCAGTCTCCGCCGCAAGTATCCAGCCCCTGATCCAAACAGGGCTTTGTGCATCAGAGTCAGGGATTTAAACTGGATCCGCTTCCGGATAGGCAGCCAGTGTAGCGCCTGTAGCAGCCCGGAAGCTCGGGCTCGTCTACGCAGGCCAAAAATAGCCCGGGCGGCAGAGTTCTGTACCACCTGTAGGCGCTGAACTAGGTAATCAGGGAGGCCAAGGAAGAGGGCATTAGCATAATCTAGCCTAGAGCCGACGAGAGCCTGCACAGTAATACGCCTGTGCTCCTCAGACAGCAGGGGCAGGAATTTACGGAGCATTTTCAAAATTCCATAACAGGTGCCAGCCAGACCAAGAATATGTGTTCGCAGCGACAGCTGGTTGTCCAGCTTGACACCCAGACTTTTAGCCACCAAGGAAGACTGTGCAGGAGGGCTCATGTCGGACGGCCACCAGTGCTGCCACTCCGGATCGACAACGCAACCGAAGAATAGAACCTCGGACTTGCTAGAATTGGCCCTTAGACTGTTCCGTTGGAACCAGTCAAAGACCAATGTAAGACAGTCCCGAATTCTCCCTCCATCAAACTCCTGGTCTTTCCCGCATGTGAAGAGGAGTTGCGTGTCGTCGGCGTAGGAGACGATCTGGGCCCCATATGCTTCCACCAAGACCGCCAAAGGGGACATAAAGATGTTAAACAACGTGGGGCTCAACACAGAACCCTGTGGAACCCCAACTCCCAATGGCGGCATCTCGGCAGAGCTCTGGGAAACCCAGACCGTCTGGCGGCGGCCTTCAAGGAAGGATGTAAACCACCTGAGCGCCGTCCCCCTAAGGCCGATGTCATAAAGCCTCGCTAAGAGCGCCCTATGGGGGACGGTGTCGAAGGCCGCCAATAGATCTAACATGACCAGCATGGCCCTCCCGCCGACATCCAGAGTCTCCCTGATGATCTCAGTGACCTCTAGCAATGCCGTTTCCGTACTAAAATTAGGACGGAAACCGGATTGGGATGGGTGGAGCAGATTGTTAGCTTCCAGAAAGCGCGACAGGACACCGTGGACGTGTTTTTCCATGATCTTCGTGAGGGCCGGAAGAAGTGAAATTGGCCAGAGCCTCGGCGTCGAGACCCGGTTTCTTTAGGAGGGGGATCACCATCGCTCTTTTCCAAGAGCTAGGGACCCTCCCCTCCCTCAGAGAGGCGTTGAGTATGGGATTAACCAGCGGATTCACCACCTCCGCCATCCCAGCCAAAAATTTGGCGGGGCAGGGGTCAAGTGGCGAGCCAGATTTCAACTTGGCCAACATCTGCCTGACCCCCATCAGTGCCCAGACATGGGAGAGGGGTGTGTACAGGACCCCCAGCAGTGCACAGACATAGGAGAGGGGTGTGTACAGGACCCCCAGCAGTGCACAGACATAGGAGAGGGTTGTGCACAGGACCCCCAGCAGTGCACAGACATGACAGGGGTGGGTGGATATGACCCCCAGCAGTGCCCAGACATAGGAGAGTGGTGTGTACAGGACCCCAGCAGTGCCCAGACATGGGAGAGGGTGTGTATAGGACCCCCAGCAGTGCACAGACATGACAGGGGTGGGTGGATATGACTCCCAGCAGGGCCCAGACATAGGAGAGGGGTGTGTACAGGACCCCCAGCAGTGCACAGACATAGGAGAGGGGTGTGTACAGGACCCCCAGCAGTGCACAGACATGACAGGGGTGGGTGGATATGACCTCCAGCAGTGCCCAGACATAGGAGAGGGGTGTGTACAGGACCCCCAGCAGTGCACAGACATAGGAGAGGGGTGTGCAAAGGACCCCCAGCAGTGCACAGACATGACAGTGGTGGTTGGATATGAACCCCAGCAGTGCCCAGACATAGGAGAGGGGTGTGTACAGGACCCCCAGCAGTGCCCATACATAGGAGAGGGGGGAGAGGGGTGTGTACAGGACCTCCAGCAGTGCACATACATGACAGGGGTGGGTGGATATGACTCCCAGCTGTGCCCAGACATAGGAGAGGGGTGTGTACGGGACCCCCAGCAGTGCACAGACATAGGAGAGGGGAGTGTACAGGACCCCCAGCAGTGCACA
This sequence comes from Lissotriton vulgaris, assembly GCF_964263255.1. Classification (NCBI taxonomy): domain Eukaryota; kingdom Metazoa; phylum Chordata; class Amphibia; order Caudata; family Salamandridae; genus Lissotriton; species Lissotriton vulgaris. The sequence goes on along the minus strand of NC_141691.1, from coordinate 1,047,564,512 downwards.
GACATGACAGGGGTGGGTGGATATGACCCCCAACAGTGCACAGACATAGGAGAGGGGTGTGTACAGGACCCCCAGCAGTGCACAGACATAGGAGAGGGGTGTGTACAGGACCCCATCTGTGCCCAGACATGACAGGGGTGGGTGGATATTACTCCCAGCAGTGCCCAGACATAGGAGAGGGGTGTGTACAGGACCCCCAGCAGTGCCCAGACATAGGAGAGGGGTGTGTACAGGACCCCCAGCAGTGCCCAGACATAGGAGAGGGGTGTTTACAGGACCCCCAGCAGTGCACAGACATGACAGGGGTGGGTGGATATGACTCCCAGCAGTGCCCATACATAGGGGTGTGCATGTCCAAAAGCAAACCTTAAGTACATGCCTGTATGTGTACACCCCTAACTGGTAACACTCATAATAGTTGCATAGCAACACATCACACACAGCAGTGACCTACTCCACGGAGAATGGTATCCTGTCACACACTGTGTGACATACCACATGTGGGTGTATTGTCAGATCCCACATGTATATCCACCTGTCTAGTTCGCTGGCACCACCCCCCCTCCATTGTGACTCAATAGTGTGCAGTCATGTAACAGACCACCAAACAAATGAAGCACAAATGTAATAATAAAGTGTCATGTACAGCCCGGACATGATGAGAATGTCCAGGTGGTGCAACAGGTACTCCCTCATGGATGTAACAGGGTAGAAATCCCCTAGCTACAAAGAAACAAATTATATTTTGTGTGTCCAAAGATAAATGTACAATCTGAATCATAACGTCAAGGCTGATAACATTGTCATGCATAGTTTGATAAAGTATGATGGTTTCCCTGAAGGCATTACTACATACTACAAACCCAAGCACAGTGAGTAGCATGGATAGCACTGACCAATTATCTGAATTAATCTGTGAGAAGGCAAGGCCATTGATGAAGGGAAGGTACAAATCTCTGGGGAATCAACAGAAACGTCATCACCACTAATGTGTAACTGTCCGAAGTGAACATCACATGTGTCACTGAGGAAGGGACACTCTTTGGGACAATGTCTGCATGCAAACTGCAGACACACCAATCTAGATAGTTTGATGCAACATTGGGATAGCACAAACATACCATGGTCCAGCTCATTACCATCAGGAAATAGACATATGTTACAGTAAGCAAATATGAACATCACAACAACTCGTAGGCACACAGCAGTAAGTAAATGCTTTATTGTACAGTTAATAAAAACCATTACAAATAGCTTTTAGCACTAAGAGAAAATGATCAGTTAAAAAAAAGAAAGAAACGTTAAAAAGGTCGGTCTAAAACTGTAAAAAGTTGGACAATGTTCATCCAGCATTAAGTACTAATAAGTGTCTGTTTTAGGTAAAAATGTGTGCTTCTGTCCGAGCGCTTGCTTCCGGCAAGTGGGTTGTTCTTTCCCCACCGGGGACGGACCGGCTATCTCCCAGAGTGTTTGTGCCTCTTGTGAAAAATAATTTAATGTTCTTGGTCAGTATGGGTCTCTTGCCCGGTCTGAGGACTGGAGGCAGATGATGTTGTGTAGGTGATATCGGTGTCCACTTGTGCTCTCGTCGTTTTGAGCCTGGCCTCTGCCACTCCGAGATATTTTACCAGTCGGCAGGCCATTTGCACGTCGTCTCATCTAAAGCAGCTCAAAACTGCTTCTCTGCAGGACCTGATTCCTTTGTTTAAGAATAAGGGTCTCAGTAAGTTCTTCCGGTCTTGCTGCAGCTCTTTGCAGATGGTTATGAGGTGTGTGATGTTTTCCTCATACATTCCGCACAGGCGGCATTTTGCTGGTTTTGATGGCCGCAGCCATGGGGCCATGTGGCCCGCTGCTGGTAGCACTCCAAGTCGTAGTTCTAAAAACTATTCTTTTGTTGTTTTGGAGAAGCTGTTCACCAGGTACGCCTGTGGAATAAGTTTCTTGTATGTTTGCACGGTCAGCCAGCCATGTGCTCTCTTTGCTAATGAAGCTTTGTCTTGCAGGAGGGATTCTTTCTTGACGATTTTGTTTATGATTTTTTTGAAGCCTGACGGGCTCCCTTGGAGGTCCCATAGTTGCCTTGCCCCAAGATGATTGATGGCATCCTCCAAAAAATGTCTTGCTGGACTGTCACTTTTACTTTGTAGGTCTTTCCACAGGAGTGCGTTAAGGGTGTTTTCCTCTCCTCTGCTTTATTTTGTACCAGGTCTTAAGGTAGGTTCCCTTTCGTGCAAGTTCTTCTTTGGCCATCCCAAATTCTAGGCGGATCTGCGCCGGTGAGATGTATTTCGGAAGACCGAACATGATCCGCATTGCTTTTGAGACTACTCTGTTCAGAGTTCCCGTGTCCCTCTCTCTCATTGCTTCACTTCCATATGTGATAGATGGAATCAACTTGGCTTGGATCACTTGTAGGAGGGGGGGCGAGGTTTAGGCCAACAATTTTATTTTTGAGGTTCCTAAGTGATGCTGCTATCATTAGGCCTCTCCTCTTGATCTCCTCCAGTTGTGGTTTAGGCACACAGCAGTCAAAGCAATGTCCTGAAATGCAAAAGTTCAGAATGAAAAATGAAAAGCTTTATTCAGCGCCACAATTGAAAAAATGAAAGAATTAGTCCAGGCTCACAGAAGGCCAATGGCCAGTCCAAATAAAGTCCCCAACAGTGGTGGTGTAGTGGATGTTGTCACACCCAAACTTGCCTGCACATCGAGATCAGATGTCTGTGGACACATGGGGGGCATCATCGGGGTAATTGTCCGGCACCGCAGGGACAGGAGAGGGAAGGGCAGGTGTAGTGGGTGCAGGTGGAGTGGAATCCTCCACAGTGTCTGGTGCAGCGCCAAAGGATGACAAATATTCTGTGCTGCACACTGCTGCCAGTTCTGACAAACTACCACCTGAACCCGGGGACACAATGGGGGTGGAGCTAGAGGGCTGTGAGTCAGGTGTCGTGTGTCTGTGGATGCGTGTGTGGCGTCTGTCCCCTCTCCCTGTGGGTGTGCCTACATCCCCTTGAGATTGGGTGCGTGGAGATTTGCGTTTTATCTGCTGTGTGGGTGTGCTGGGTGTGTCTGTTCTGGTGTCTGACCTGTGGCATCTGCGTGTAACTTGGACAGGTATGGGAGAGGGTGATGTGGATGGGTCAGAAGGAGTGGGGGGGGCTGACACTGCAGGATGGACAGTGGTGCCATCAGTGATGACTCTATGGTTGCCAAACTCCGACTTTGGCCAGACATGGCTGCTGACATGCCCTCCATGTATGACAACAACTGGGTCATGATGTGTGTTTTGCAATGGAAGACAGTCAGCATTGATGTCTGCACCAACTTGGATCTGCCGGAGCAGGTCCACAGGCTCAGCACTGAGGGCAGCAGGGGAGACAGGGGCAGGGGCTGCGGTGACGGGGACAAAGATGACACGGGGTAGCACGGACCCTAGGGACCCTAACAACTGGGAGGATGGAGATGGTTCCGGAGGAGGAGGGTACATGCAAAGTTGTTGCAGATGGCATAGCTGCATATTCCCCCTCTTCCTTGGAGTCAGAATCTGAGCCGTCCGCATGGTAAGAGGTGTCGTGCTCATGAGGACCGGCCGCCTGACTCCCCTCACCCTCTGTGCCACTGTCTCCCTACGACTCCTCAAAGCTGGTGGCACTGTTGCTGGGTCCCTCTGTCCGGTCCGTGCCTGTGTCTCCTCCAGATTGTGGTGATGATGCTGTTGGCAAGGAGAAAAAGACAAATATATCAGTTGCCTGTACACATCAGACATATCTGCAAATATTCTTTTGTGGTCTTTTTGAATCATGGCATGCATCATGAGTCACATGCCACATAACTGAGCACATAGATAAGTCTAGTAATGCACAATTGTAATAGACACAACGCTCATTGTATACAAAGATACAAGTAACAGACAAGGCCACCACTTGTATGAGAGTCACAATGATGAGCCACTGCCTGTCAACTGGATAGGTGATGATCCATCACCGTTCAGTTGCCCACTCTGCCACCCAAGTCCAGACATGGTCATTTTCAAATCTGTTTGACCCTGTACCACATGGGAACAGTCCTGCCCGAACTGCCATGTGATGCCATTCGCGGACCTGAAACAAGTTTTCACTCACCTCTCACTGGCATCGCAGCTGTCTACAGCCAGGCCTGTGTGAAACACAGATGTGTATACAGACAAGCATGGCTGAAGACGGCTGTAATGCCAGAAAGTGGTTCCATTAACCTTGTTCCCAGTCCAGGGAAGGCATGGCTTGACAGTATTTGTTGGACTGTTCCCATGAGGCACATGGACAGACAGATTTGGAGATGACCATGTTTGAACTTGGGGGGCCGAGTGGGCAACAGAGAGGTGATGGATAAAACCCTGACCTGCTGACTCTGAGTGAGTATATGATTGGTAGAGAGGCTCCCTCCATCCCCACAAATCGTAGTGACACTCGTCACAGGGGCAACTATCACCACACCATACAGTTGCTAGCACAGAACACACACTGGCTGTCAATTGAAGTTGCACACATGTCCAAAATTCCGAAAATGACAAAGCTAATGTGCCTACAATTGTGAATCTGAAAAAAATTGATGCATTCTTGACACACCCGCAACCACATGGGAAATCTGAATACTTTAGTGTGCACACCAAGAAAATACTGTGTTGCACCACCAATCCATACATGTAGCAATAAACGATGTGGAAAAATCATCTCTGGGAGCCAATTACATCGCCTGTAAATCCAACAATGACTGCATTGTCCTGCAGCACAGGCTAAGTGCACAGTGACAGTTTCACATCAGAAATAACATACACAGCACACCACTGACAAGGCCAAACGGGCAGGCCCATCACACCTCCCATGTACAACACCCCAATCACTCCGTCAATGTGAGTGATACAGCTCAAGTAATGAGAACTCATAATCTGGGTATCAATAACTGGCAGCTATATCAAGTAAGCCAAGGTTACATTGTGTGGCTGCCCATCAATATTACTTACAACCAACTTGCAACATTTCTTGTGAATATGCACACAAGCACTGCCCAGTGGGAGTATGCACCAGCACAATTATGTATACATGGACAGTGTGCACATGTAGCTAACACATGAGAAGTACAAAGTATACCAGGGACAAAGGCCACTGAGGCAGACCCCTGCTGAACTCCATGTAGAGACTCATGATCAGTGCCAACATATCATGAAGGCCAAACACAGTGCACATGTAGTGCAACAGTTAAGGTACCTCAGATGTGAGACCCTTGCTCATTGCACCATCAGGATTCAAGCAAACCGGGCCGAAGACGGCTGTAATGCCAGAAACCGGTCCCCGGGAGCTTGTTTCCTTCCCAGTGTAAGAATTGGCTTCTGTAGTTTGGTTTGCCCTGTTCCCATCATGCACTGGGACAGGAACAGACTAATTTGCATACAGCCGGGTTCTGAAACTGGGATGGTGCAGTGAGCTAAAAAACGGTGTTGGATCTAGCCCTGATCTCTTGACTGGGTGAGAGCTTTCTGCTTAATTCAGAGACTCTGTCCCTCACCACCCCTTGTTGTAAATATTTTTGTCCACCCTAAGCGTGGAAGGGTATTCTCAGATGTGAGACCCTTGCTCATTGCACCATCAGGATTCAAGCAAACCGGGCCGAAGACGGCTGTAATGCCAGAAACCGGTCCCCGGGAGCTTGTTTCCTTCCCAGTGTAAGAATTGGCTTCTGTAGTTTGGTTTGCCCTGTTCCCATCATGCACTGGGACAGGAACAGACTAATTTGCATACAGCCGGGTTCTGAAACTGGGATGGTGCAGTGAGCTAAAAAACGGTGTTGGATCTAGCCCTGATCTCTTGACTGGGTGAGAGCTTTCTGCTTAATTCAGAGACTCTGTCCCTCACCACCCCTTGTTGTAAATACAGTTAAGGTACCAACACGTGTCACAGGCCTCCCTCCGACATGATGATGTCATAAGCAATATGCCTACTCATACATTGCACCCTAGGTAGACATGCGCAAAAATGAAAGACCTAAACCAGGGGACAAATGTGGAGGAGGGGAAGGGATGTAAAAGAGCATCTGCTGAATATGGGGCATTTAAATGACAATGCATAAAGTGCCTGTCTGACCACCCCACCCCAACTGTGGGAGTGTCACCAGGCTTCGGACCACTGCAGGTAGCATGTGACACACATGACAACAAACAGACATGTACCTAACCCCTCCTTGCTGCTGTCCCTCCTGCAACTGCCTATGGAGGTCTGGGAAAACCACTTCCAGGACCCGAGGCATGTGGGGGGTGAGGTGACGTCCACCGCCATGCCGGTGTGGAGGTGACAGCTTCAGCTGGACACAGGCAATACGGCGGGTCCAGCATCGGATGTCCTGCCACCTCTTGCGGATGTTAGATATCCTCCGGCGAGTACCCCCCTCACTCCTGACAGCCCTGGCTATGGCCAGCCAGATCACCCCCTTCTCATAGGCAGATACCTGTCAGGAAGATAAAGTGAAACAACATCAGTACACCTGGTCCAAGTCTCAAAGACACACACTTGTACCACATTGACGATGACAACAGGGCATAGGATGCTGACCGGACTTGCATCATTGTCCATGTGTATGTGGCCTGTGAGCAAACACCAATGAACTACATGTCTTTGAAAGGCTAGAGATGCCATAAGGGCTGCAAACCACTCACTGAGCATGGCACACAGTGCACAAGATATGCTACTTCAGGGTGTTGGACAGTATGTGACATGCTGTCACATATCCCAATACACCTAAGAACCCTCAGCAGACCACACATGCACACCCTGGCACAGATCATTTGCTTGTCATTGTCAACAGTGTATACAACCTCTCTTTGCACATGTCACACTTTAGGAAGATGTGACACAGGCCTCATGCTAAGTGTCCAAGTTATGCACAAGGCACTGCATACTTGTCACATCAGATGGGTACAGCTGTGGCATATTTCATGCATCAGTGTTGCTAAACCGCACATACCCAATTAGCCAGGTGACAAAGAACATTCACACTCTTCAATGTCCATGACTTCAAACCCTGCATTTGGCCAACATCCACACAGGTGATCAATAACAATCATCAACAGTGAGTACATTCATCTGTCACTCTGGGGGGAACACTGTCACACCTCAGTAAATCATGCCACAAAAACATGCAAGGTGTAGTACAGCAGAAATTGTGATTCACATTGTATTGAAAGTCACAGTTAGCACAATGCAGGTGAGCAGTAAACACAATTTCACCACATTATTCACTGCATGGGAGATACCACAATGTACACAGCCGGCACTCACTCAAAACGACATTGCATCTCAGTTCCATTAATACACAATGGCTGTAGTGTCACACACACAACAGGTGCACAGTCCGAGGTAGTGCAGTCATCACTCACCTGATCCCCTGGTTTCCCATACAGCTTGCTGTAGTTTGGGAGGAGGGCATCCAGCAGGGCCTTGGGGCCATATGTATCAAGCCTTTTTTGATTCGCAAAGGCCGAAATGCGCTGAATTTCGGCTTTTGCGAATTGCAAAAGGCTAATTAGCATGAATTTAAATGTATCAAACAATCGCATCTTAAGGAATCGCAAATACTTGCGATTCCTTAATTTGCCATAGCATTTAAGGAATCGCAATTTTGCGATTCCTTAAATGCTATGTATGAAGCATTTTACTATTGCGAATTCAGCTTAAGGAATCACAATTTACCACCAACTTCCAGTTGGTGGTAAATTGAGATTTCTGTTCAAAATACACTAATTTGTATTTTTGATTGTGGCATGTGACGCACATACATGCCCATAGGGCATGTATGTGCGCCATATGCACACACACATGTAATTTACAGGGGTGCAGCAGGGTGTCCTTGAGACACCCCTGCACCCTTGCAATAATTCTCAAATTGCGATTAGCAAATTGCGAATTAGCAATTTGAGAATTATTTGGAAATCATTACTATGGGCCTCCTGGCCCATAGGAATGCATTGGAAATTATTCCTTAATTGCGAATTCGCAAAATGCGAATTTGCAATTAAGGAAGTTTAAGGAATTGCTAATTAAAAGCGATTTTCTTCATACATACCATTTTGCGATTCCTAAATAGCGATTCCTTAAAAATCGCTATTTAGGAATCGCAAAACGGAACTATGATACATATGGCCCTTGTTCTCCTCCTCACTGAATGCAGGTGCCCTCTCCATGCTCAGCAAAATCAGGGTCCAGGGAATGCCGAGACAGCAGAAGTGTTGTCCACTCCAATGTTGTGCAGGCAAGTGCCCTCTCACAGTCACATGCAGCCTTAAATCAGTGCTGCTGAGGGGCTGTCAGCCCAAGGAGTACAGTGTGATAGGCCACATAACTTTGCATCATATGTTTCATCCAATCCCATCACACATAAGGCCATGACACACATTTGCATGGTTTAAACACTGAGCTTGAGCACCACAACAAATTTTGCAACATTGTATAGTTTTGTCCAACTGACATTTTCCTGAACACCTGTAGAACACACTCACATCTCTGTTTCCTTGACAACTAGCCTGCATTCTGGGCATTCTACTCGTCCCCTAGATGTTCCCTATGTATTATCTGGAATTCCCACACAAGTACGGTGCGTTTTCCGTCGCGAATGCAACTTAAACAATAGTGAAACGACCCGTACACACGCACGTACCATTGGGGTACGCTCTGCTCGCGTATGTCTTCAATGCAATAGGGAGACGACCCGAACACACGCACGTACCATTGGTGTACGCTCTGCTCGCGTATGTCTACAATGCAATAGGGAGACGACCCGTAAAACACGCACGTACCATTGGGGTACGCTCTGCTCGCGTATGTCTACAATGCAATAGGGAGACGACCCGTACACACGCATGTACCATTGGTGTACGCTCTGCTCGCGTATGTCTACAATGCAATAGGGAGACGACCCGTACACACGCACGTACCATTGGGGTACGCTCTGTTCGCGTATTTCTACAATGCAATAGGGAGACGACCCGTACACATGCACGTACCATTGGGGTACGCTCTGCTCGCGTATGTTTACAATGCAATAGGGAGACGACCCGTACACATGCATGTACCATTGGGGTATGCTCTGCTAGTGTTTGTCCACAATGCAATAGAGAGACGACCCGTACACACGCACGTACCATTGGGGTACGCGCTGCTCGCGTATTTCTACAATGCAATAGGGAGACGACCCGTACACACGCACGTACCATGGGGTACGCTCTGCTCGCGTATGTCTACAATGCAATAGGGAGACGACCCGTACACACTCACGTACCATTGGGGTACTGGGCATTTCACACGCTCTAGTGAATGCATGTGTACTGTGCATTCAACAAGCTCACGCATGGCACCATTACTATTGCGAGAACAGGAAAACACATGGCAGGGATGTGGGTGTGGGGTCATCAAGAGGATGTCCATGTAGGTATTGGCATGGCATACTTACATAAGCAGGCCCTAGGTGTGGCACACAGTTCTATAGCCGAGGGCATGTGATCTAGTGGCACGGTTGATGTGTGATGGGCTGTGGAGACATGACATTTGTGATGGACCACTATGTTGTTCACATTACCTTCACACTTGTCACATGAGTAACACCATGAACATGTTGTAATTTACATGAACACTGGGATGTCACACTCTTCAGTACGGGCAGATGTCACATGATGCCAGGGACAGGGGCACTGTCTCACTTGACCAATTGACGCTCAGCATTACCCTGTGTGACAATGTAATGTGTGTGCCATGTAACAGATTGGACATGCTGTTTGTATCCAGTGAACGTAATCCTCTTTAGGTGCATCTGTGATGGGTCTGTGTCGTGATTGCAAGTGTCTCACATGTACGCACACCATGCCACAGGGGCATTTCTACAGCTCATGTGTGTGATGGCATCATAGAGCATTTGTCCACAGACATACAGATCTGCATTCTGAGGATGGGTGTGGTGTAGTTTAGTCAAATGCACAAATCAGGCACAACATCACAGAAATTAACAAAATATAGCACATGTGACGTCCGTGTGTTCCTTGCAGTCAGCTGTCTGGATGTGTTGACAACCTTCTCATGCAGGTCACGTGACGTGTGTCACTGACGTGAAACATTGTTCTGGTAACTCAGAGCAGACCAGCTGAACATTTCAGTGCATGTCATGTCCAGTTCACTGACAACAGATGTATCAGTTTTGTTGTAGGAGTGCCAACTAGCTGGCATAAGTGTCCATGATGTATAGTCCACAGCACAATCTTTTTTCATTTGATGTGTTGAAGCAGTGTTGATTGTGCTATGTACATTGTAATTGTTGTATGCTGATAGTTGTACACCTTTCTCCCCAAACATGTTCTGCAGGGCACCCCCTCTGCCAAGGCCGTTGCCTGACTTGGATGCCATGAGGGAACGTGATTGCATACGCTGCTACAGATTCACGCGTGAGTTGATTCAGAAGTTGACGGACAGGCTGGAACCACATCTACAACCGCAACACAGGTATCCCTGCTCCAGAATAGTTGACCAATGTCAAGGATGAATTCTATGCCCTGGGACAGATGCCACATGTAATTGGGTCCATTGATGGGACACATGTTGGACTGGTGCCACCACGGGCTCAGGAGCAGGCCGTCTGCAACAGGAAACATTACCACTCCATAAATGCCCTGGTGGTGTGTCTTGCTAACATGATGATTTCCCATGTTTGTGCACGTTTTGCAGGTTTGTGCCACGATGCATTCATCATGAGGCAGAGCAGGGTAACACAGATGATGCTGCAGCTGCGCAACCATCTGGCATTTCTTGTTGGTGGGTAAACACTGTTTCTCATGTATGTCTTAATGTGATTTGTCTCTCTCACGGCTTCTCTTTACACACTCATTGCCATGATGTATTATAGGAGACACCGGATATCCAAACATGCCGTGGCTCATGACTCCACTACGCAACCCCAGAACTGCTGCAGACCAGCGGTACAACAATGCACACGGGCAGACCAGGCGAGTGATAGAGCGAACGTTTGGACTCCTAAAGAGCCGGTTCAGGTGTCTCGACAAGACAGGCGGATCCCTACCATACGCCCCGCTCAAGGTGTGTAACATCTTCATTGTGTGCTGCATGCTGCACAACATGGCAGTGGAGAAGGGCGTGCCACTCATCCTGGATCCTGATGATGAGGAACATCCACCCGTTGAGGATGAAGGCCTCGGCCAGGATGCTAGCGATGAGGAGGATGATGATGATATCCGGAGTCAGCTCATACGCAACTTATTCTCATAACGGTGAGTACCTGTAAAATAGTGTTCATGCTACTACCATGGAGTGACATGTGTAGCATACTGTGTGTCCAGCAGACTGTCTTCAATGTCACTTTGATGTTTGTGGTGCAGTGTCACACAAGTGCCGATGTGATGCCACACACATGAGCGCACTGAGTGCACTTTGAATGTACAAGTGTACGGCATTGTTAGTGTTCTGTACATGACCATGTCAGAATTCATGAATTAATATATCCATGACGTGACCCCTTGTGTGCCTGTCCTTTCCAGGTCGCCCTGCCTGTTGTGTGTTTGTGTCATCTTGGTCCTCCTGCTATTACTCTTGATGATGGCAACGTCGGATGAATCTGCGTTCCCTGCACGGACATGTGGAAATGTCAGTTTGGGTAAGGATTACAAACAGGAAGTTTATTGTTGGTATGGTTCATAAATGTGTGTAAACTGTTCATGTGCATGTTGTAGGCCCATACATACATTGTCACGTTACCATGGATCTTTTTCATGTTGCGCCACTCCCATGACAAGACACTCACCTTTCTGGACAGTCATCTGTAGTTGAGTATTGACTTTGGTGAATGCATCAATGTGTAGTAACATTGAGCCTGACACATTGCGGATGACACGGCTTGCCATTGTGTGCGACATCACAAACACTGGCTCCATGGAGAATTACAGTCTCACTGTGTGCAGCAGGATGTGTCCCAATCATCACTCAACCTTGTGGGCCAGTACAGTTTGATTTCCAAATGACAATGTTGTGTCGGTGTGGGCCAGTGTATGTCCAACATGTTCTGTCAACTGTCCTGTGAGTCTGTTTGCATGGATGCATTGCCCCTAGTGGCAGTATGTCATGTCACTGTCATGTCGTTAACTCAGTGCCGGTGGAGAACACTGCTTCGCTAGCCGTCTCGTGAGTTGATGTTCACTTTCCATTCCCATGATGCCAGGTATGTTGCGCTGATGTCATCACTACGTTAGGCTATAGCAAATATTACATGTCCGTGGCACCAGTCGAGTGAGGTAATTCACAGGATTATCTTGTGCCGTGCAGCATCTCATGGTCATGGTAGGCTTATTTTAGTGGCTTTGTTCCTCATTACTCGCTGTTGAGTTAGGTCACACCTGCTTGTCATGTTTAGCATAGTGGGGCACAGTTGCAAGAGCCAATGACTGGCTCCTGTGGGGCTTCCTTGTGTTTAGGTCATTCCTTTCCTCATTCGAGGTGCAGCTAACGGCTCTTGCGGGTGATGCTACTGTCCTGTCATGGCCCTTACAGATTCACACGGCTACATACGGATTGTTGTCCTTGTATCAGTAGCACTACTATACATTAGATTTACTGAGAATAGGACCCTCAATCATACACTGTGAAATATTTGATGGCCGCATGGATCTAATTGCATAGTAACAGCCTTGTGAGCGTTACACTTGCTTTGTTCAGGTGAGAAACTGTACTACCTATTTATCTGTTGGTGTTGATGCATCTGATCTAGTCTCATTGCTAAATCTGAGATCACACATTGGGTGCAGTGCCAGTGGTTACACTTCACAGGTGTGACTGGTACAGTGTAGGTGCAAAGTTATTCTGTGATTCTGTGACAGTATTGAATCCTTATGCATGTTTAACTTTGTTTCAGATCTCCCTCCATGCAGTTCCCATCCTCTCCTTCCCTCGCCTGATCTCCCTTTTGTGTCTGTCATTTGTACTCAGACCAAGGGGCTATTTGGAGATGGAACCTTTTCAGCATCGCACCACTCTGATGATCAAAGGTACGGCCAGTCCCTGGAAGTCGTGTGGAGAATCTTTCTGCCGCATTACAGGTGACATCATTGCATGACTGTTATTGTCTTCAGAGCAATGCCACTGGGCATGTACAATGGCTAATGCAGCATGGCCTCACAAACAACGTTATCCTATTGTGTACTAAGTGTGTTTAACACAGTACATTGTGCCTCATTGCTGTCAACGCACATCTCTTGTCAGTCTGCATGCGTTAAATATGGCCTTGTTTACGATGGTTGTTCACATGTGATTACGTGTACAGTAACAACATGCATGCTGTTGGGAATGGCAAATGTACCATATAGTGCCAGACGTACATGGTTGTGTATGTGTTTTTTAGCTTGCTATACATGACATGCATGCTACACCTGCTGATGCTGTGTGTCATGTGCCCCGCTTGTCCTTAGGCTGCCTAATCCTGTGCCCATGATCTTTGGAGACTGTTCAGACATTTACCTCATGTTGAGACATGGGTGACCAGACACTCCAGCCTTCACATACACATGTCACTTTGTGCCCTGCTAGAATCCTTGGATTTGTGTGCTTGTTTAGCATGTTGTCACACCCCTTCTGCCATCATGTGTTCACTCATTTGTGCTGCTGCATCCCCAGCCACAACGCAGCACCAAGTGGCCAGATCCTGCACCACACACACCTACAAGACACTACTCCATCTAGCTATTCCTAAAGCGATGCCGCAGCTTGTCTGTGCCACTGTTGCACAACCTCCATGAGAAAGGCAGGTCCGTCAACACCGGCAACAAGCACACTGCAAGATGCTCACCTCTTTTCATGACTCATGTGACTCAACAGACTCTTGCTCCAGGCACCCTCCACACAGTGAACTCCAGACAATCATCCACCCAGTATCACGCTACCACAAACACACCCATGACAGCTTCTCAGCCTGTGTGTGCAACTCATACTGGCAACACGATACAGCCCCACCTAACAGTGCGTCTACGTGCAAACAGGATATGGGCCTCGTACATCACACACACAACTTCCAGCAGCACCACATTGTACTGTGTTACCTCGTCAACATTACTGCACCACACATCCCCTTCATTACTGTAACGTGGTAGTACGCAACATCAGAACAGCGCTTCTACATAGCCATCATAGATGGATAGTCCAAAACCCACTGGGACCACAGACCAAAACCAGGATTATGATTGGTCCAACTTAAGGAGGTACACCCTCAGAGTCACATACAACACCAAGGACACACTCCGCATTGTCAAACATCTGCACATCCGGATCACACCACCTGCCTGTCCACCCTCATTGTGACTATCATCTACAACACCCCAATCCTACACACACAATTACACTAAGCCATCTCTCAAACAATCAATCTATTTTATTAGTAAGCACCCTACCTACCCGTGAGGGTCTCAATGCGCTGGTGGGGGGGCTGCTACATATTGAAAATCCCAGTCTGGTGAAGTCTTCTGAAGGCCAGCAGGTCCTGGGTCAGTTGTAGCCTTGTAGGGAGTATGTTCCAGGTCTTTGAGGCAAGGTAGGAGGAGGATCTGTCACTGACGGTGGTTTTCTGGAAGTGAGGGACTGTGGCAAGTGCGAGGTTTGCAGAGCGAAGGCTGCGGGTGGGTCTGTATAAGTTGAGTCGGTTGCAATGGTATGCTGGTCTGGCGTGGTTAGTAGCTTTGTATGCATGGATGATGAGTCTGGAGGGGATCCTGTTGTTGACAGGGAGCCAGTGCAGGCCTCTCAGGTGTGATGTGATGTTGCCGTGTTGGGGACATGGACGCTCATATGTGATGAGGCGTTCTGGATGTGTTGCAGCTGTCTCATGTGTTTGGTTGGTGTAGCTGCATATGGTGCGTTCCCGTAATCCAGTGAGCTCATGGAGAGGGCCCAGATGACTGTTTATCAAGAGTTTGAAGTGATCCATTTCAAGATCGTACTGGGCATGCAGAGGGTGTTGAGGCAGGAAGATGAGATTGCGTTGTCCTGCATGTTCATGGTGATGGAGGATTTGAGGTTGACCCACAGGTTGCGTGCGTGGTTGGTGTGTTCTGGGGCAGTACCTAGCGATGTTGGCCAACACGAGTTGTCACAGGCTGAGGTGGTGGGGCCGTGGATGAGGTCCTCCATTTAGTCAGAATTGTGCTTCAGCCTGCTGTCCTTCACCCATTTGGCAACAGCCTTCATTCCTCTGTGGAGGTTTCCTTTGCCAGTCTGTGGTTCTTTGGTGAGGGATATGATCAGCTGTGTGTAATTGGCATAGGAGATGATGGTGAGGATATGTTGTAGTGCAACATGGGTGAGTGGTGCCATGTGGATATTGATCAACGTCGGGCAGAGGGATGATCCCTGTGGGACGCTGCGAATGGTCTCAGTGGTCTTGGAATGGAAGCGTAGGAGGCAGACGCTCTGGACCCTGCGGGAGAGGAAGGATGTGGCCCAGGCCAGGGCTATCTCTAGGGTTCCGGCATCATGGATGCGTGCTGTTAGGGTGTCTTGGCAGACCGAGTGGAAGGCTGGTGAGAGGTCCAGAAGGATGAGGGCGGATGTTTCTCCTTTGTCCATGAGGATGCTGATGTCGTTGTTGGCGGTGATGAGGGCGGTGTCTGTGCTATGGCAGCAGCGGAATCCAGACTGGGATGGTCCCATGATGTTGTGGTCTTCGAGGTAGCGGGTCAGCAGTCTGTTGAGGATCTTCAATGTGACCTTTTCTGTGAGGGGGAGATGGGCCACAAGTTCTTGAGGTATTTGTGGTCCGCATTTTGCATATTCATTGAGACGTTGAGCTCAGCATTCTCCCGGCTCCCACTGAAGGTAGCTGTCTGGAAGGTGATGTGGATTGTTTTTGGGAGAAGAGGTGCGCTGGTTTAGCTGGATGTTTTTGAAATGTTGAGTAGCCATGTGTCAGATGAGGATCCGGAGTGGATGGAGTCAATGGTACTGATGGTGTCTTCATTGCTGACGTAGTACCGGGCGGTCAGCTTATTTTTGTGGATGTTGGAATAAGGGGGGGTGTACTCGTTTGTGGGGGGGTAGCGGAATGGAAGCTGTTGTGGATGTGGATGATCTTACAGGGTCAGAAGGTGGACAGTGAGTCACACAGGTCTTGTGATGGTGCTATGTCATTGGTGTTGTAGGTGGGAGTTGTGAGTTCAATCACAATGTTGAAGTCCTGTTTGCTATTATGTGCATTGCTGTTTAGGCTGTCCTATTGGCGGTCCGGATGAGTTGGTGGTGTCTGCATGTGGCGCTTGTGTGCACAGTGTAGCTGTATGGTGTTTGGTTGCGGAGCCAGATCCACTACAGCTTCCAACAGGTGGACTTGTATGTCCTGAGGTCTTTGGTGAACCATGCCGCTATCTTGTTGTTGTGATATGTGTCGGAGGCCTTGAGTGTGGCGAGGATGTCGGCGCAGTTGTTGATCCACTGTTTGAGGTTGATGGCAGCAGAGTCAGGGTAGGTGTGGTCGGCGGGTGGTCCCAGGGCGAGGGTGGTGGTCACTTAGTCCACGGTGGCCTTGCACCAACAGCGGCGTGGCATGTACTTTGTAAGGGGTGGTGTGGTGGATTTACCGAAGATGAAGTGGAGGCATCTGTGGTCTGTCCAGTGGTGTAAGGTGGTGTGGTTGAAGGGGACGTGTTGAATTGCAAAGAAGATGGGGTCCTGTGTGTGTCCAGCGGTGTTGGTGGGTGCGGTCATGAGTAGTTTTAATCAGAGGTTGACGAGGTTGTCGATCATGGCAGTGGAGCTTGCGTTGTTGTTGTTCTCAAGCTGGAAGTTCATGTCCCCAAGGAGTATGGAATCCGTGTAGTCAAGGCCGTGCGTGCTGATGAGGTCAGGGATGGAGTTGATGGATCGTGGTCGTGGTCCAGGTGGTCTGTCGATGTGTGTTCCTCTGAGGGTGTTGTTGGCGTCAGTGTGTATCTGTAAGTGCATGTGCTGGGCGGTGTGGAGTGTGTCGTTGGTGTTGGTAGTGTCTCTGGGAATGTTCATGTGAATGATGGCGATTCCCCCACCCACTCTGTTGGTGCGTTGTCTGCGGGAGATCTGTTGGTCTTCTGGGATGGCTATGGCGATGTCTGTTGACGAGGTGGTGTTCAGCCTGGTCGCCGTCAACGACACCAGCCAGCACAACTACAGCAAGAACCTCTACACAGTTACGAGTACCAGACTCCAGGAGTACTTGTGCAACTCTAGGGTGCATGCACACACCTCATCCTCAACATCCCCTGCTACTGCCACATGACCATTCACCTGAGATACCTACAATACTCCCACAGTTACCTGCAGGTTCTCCTTCATAATCTAAAGCCACACTCAGTAGGCACTCCACAGGCCCAGGCCAATACACTAATATGTACGTCTACCATCCAACACCCCGTTGCCCGCAGTCCATCCTGCCACCCTTGGCCTGGACACCATTCTTGACATCCACAGTACAACTGCATGCGGCTGATTGTTCTCATACCTCTGTACACAGATCCTGGTACTCCCTCCGTGGACACCTACATATTACCCATGATCTGTACATCTCCAAGTGACTCTTCAGTACCTGTCTGTAATTGCAGTATTGCAAGCCAACCCCCCGTCTGCATTTTGTAACCATCACAGGTGTGTTTTGCTATCCATGTATGTAGTTGTTGGAATATTGTGACCTATGTGTGTCCTCAACCGGACTCAGATCCCAGTGTGTGGATGGCTGCAGTTTGTTTAATACTCTTGTATTATTTCCATGTCCCCACACATATGTTTTTACATCTGGGTATAAAACGTCTCCACCACTGCGTATTATGTTATTTACAGATCTTGTGCGTGAGAAGTGAGCAGGTGCTGTACAAAAAGTGGGGGAATCCAAAGTTCACAGCTGGAGATTTGATGCCTTACAAGTTGAGTCAACAGAGTCCAGGCCACAGTGCTTGACATCATTGGGCACATTGCGACCAGCAAGTCCATGTGGGCAAGTCAGAAAGTCAATGAGGTGATGCTGTTGCACACGAAGGCAAGATGCCAGACCAGGTGACCTAGGAGTTGTGCATGGCCCTATGCCTCTCAATGTCTTGTCCGTTGACGACCCACCTTCCTTGGAGGACCCTCACGTGCAGGCCATGACGATGCGTGGGATGCTTCGTCTGACAAATCCTCCTCCTCCTCCCTCCCTGTGCCTGTTGTTGGTCTTTGCTTAGATGTTTCTGGCCTTGTGACACAGGGAGGGTGCTGCATGTTGGCAGCGATCAGACGGAGTGATTGATTAATTTCCCTATGCACTGTCAGGAGCTCATCCAGGCTTGCCTCCGTCCGTCCCTGGTGTTGTTCTTGACTGGCATGTAGCTGGGCCTGCTGATCTGTCATTTTGTTGAGGGCCTCCACTACCAGGCTGAACTCCCTGGTGTCCCGCCGGTATACATCCATGATGTCTCTGAGTTCGGAAATACCAGGCCCTGAAGCTGGCTGGTAAGGTTCTCGCCTCTGCCATGCGCCACTCCACCCACCCCTGGCCACACGAGCACGGCTTGCGTTTGTGGGCACATCAGGTCGACAGGACCCATGAGTGCTGGCAGTGGTAGTGTCATCTGCCACCTCGTGGGTGCCCGGCGAACCTTGTCCTTCATTGTCAGACTAGCTCTGTTGTGGATGATGGTCAGGGCTCCCAGATGTCTGCTGGGATGTGGGGGGAATGGGTGTGGTGGGTGGCACAGATATATCTGATCCAGCTGCTGCATGGGTTTGGGATCCAGAGGGGCCTGGTTGGTTGGGGTCAGCCACGGTGTGTTAAGAGGCGTTGCTGTCGGTGGGGTCAGGGTCCTGCTGAGCCTGGGACAGGGATCCATCTTCCTGGTTGGAGGTAGTTTCCACATGTTCCCCTGTGTGTGTGAGAGACAAACACTGTTAATGCACTATCATGCAACATCCAATTGTAATAACCATTGCCGTTAGCACTGTTCCACCTGCTTTGGATTGTTGTAATTGTTCACTTGTGTATGGGTATGTTGTGGGATGAGATTGACATGTGCTCAGGGGTGCTTTACATGTTGGGTGCTGTTTACGGTGACTGGCAGAGCCATTGCTGTGGCTTGTGTCGCAGTCACCACACAGATCCAGCAGTGCTCTGTGTGGGCCAATCTACACAATGCTGCGTCAATCCTAATGCCTGGTTCAAGCATGCACAGGGTTGTAATGCAGCCTGTTTATGATGTGGACTGAGTGGAATTTTTCTGATTTCAATCTGAAACTTTTGAGAGGTGTTGCTGTGCCGTGACGGCCACCCACTGTCAATCCCCCAGGACCAGTACACCTGCTTCTGGCAGAGGGATTAAGAACGTGTCAGTTCTCCAAGATGCATTACCTTCTCAATACCCAGGTCCATGGTGCTACTTGTGTGCATCCACAGCGTCACAAAACTGTGTTGACAGCATTGTGTGAGTGGCACAATGGACTTGTGATTCAGCACTGTGTTTTTTTTGCTTGGATGAGTCATCAGATCAGTATTCCTGTCCCCAGGGAATCAGTTCCTGTAAGGGGTGTGTGCCACACCCATGCTAGTAGTTTGAGTGTGATCTGCAAGTGGGCATCCCTCATGGTGTGTCTGACCCCCCATGAAGCATGCTGCCATGCTAGTGGTTGTGAGTTCCTGTGTAGGATACCTGACCTTGCCCTGGTGTTAGTGTTTGCACTGGTCACAGGAGGCCCTTGTTCTGCCTACACCAGTGCCCAGTGTCCGATATCTTGTCAGTACTTTAACAGTCCATGTGCATTGAGCATGGTGCATGGGTGTGTACCTGGGCCATATGGGTTGAGTGCTGCCTCCTGCCCTACACCTTGCACCCTCTTACCCTCCCCCTTGCAGGCTTCTGGCACTCCCCTTGCACCCACCCCCATACTGTTAGGCACTGCTGGGAGTCATGGCCACACACCCCGACACCACCCCCATACTGTTAGTCACTGCTGGGAGTCATGGCCACACACCCCACACCACCCCATACTGTTAGGCACTGCTGGGCATCATGGCCACACACCCCCACACCACCCCCATACTGTTAGGCACTGCTGGGAGTCATGTCCACACACCCCCACACCACCCCCATACTGTTAGGCACTGCTGAGAGTTATGGCCACACACCCCATACTGTTAGGCACTGCTGGGAGTCATGGCCACACCCCCCCACACCACCCCCATACATTTAGGCATGCTGGGAGTCATGGCCACACCCCCCCACACCACCCCCATACTGTTAGGCACTGCTGGGAGTCATGGCCACACACCCCCACACCACCCACATACTGTTATGCACTACTGGGAGTCATAGCCACACACTGAAAACTTATTGCGTTTCTATAACTCAAACAGCAGGCTAGCCAAATGACTCAATGAAATTCAATTCAATTCAATTCATGAAGCTTTATTCGGCACATGTAAAATGACCATAAAAGCACAAGGATAAAAAATATCATAATAACAAATACATCAGTATTTAAAAAAGATTTACAGACAAAATTACAGATATAATTCATTAAAAACACATGCTTTTCCTGGCATTAACACAGTAATTTAAAAACGTGGCTGTATAAAAACAGATATCGGATGATTCCAGATTAAAGATTAAAATCATTGCCTGATTAACTGTACGTACACCGTATTTTATAAGCATCGGTTTCAAAAAAGCAGTGTGTAAATTTGAGTACAGTTTGCAAAACAATAAAAAGTGCTGAGTAGAAACGCCATCACACATACATGGCCCCGACAGATGTTTCTTAATGGAAGGGAAAGCCACCAGATGGTGTGCCATACCGAATCTAAGTCTGGTAAGTACAAACTTGTGAGATGGCCTGGTCACGATGGTTAAATACAAAGGGAAACCTTCTACCAAACTGTATCTAGTGTAAAACACAACAGTTTTCAAGGAACCATAAGTTAAGGCCCGCTTCCTTGCCCTAAAGGCCAAAAAAATTCTTTCCAGCTCAGCTTTGGGTATCCTAGATGCTGCACTTAGATCAAGCAGAATATTCAGGTTAAATATCTCAGAAAAGGAACCAACAACATATTTTACCCAAGGTATCTTAAGATGTTTATCAAGAGTCAAGCAATCGTCTATTATAGACCTATTAAAAGATTTTTCCACCTTAAGCCAAATTGAACGCCAGATCATAAGTGGCCTTAGGGATAACAGGTCTATCAAATAGTTTATGTCTAGTTCCCGATGGATTAACTCAGTTGGGGCCGAAGGTGGTAGACACAGGAGCTTTTTTAGGAAAGAATTTTCCTCTATTTGCAAATTATTGTTATCGCAACTGTGGCCCCATACACCCGCCCCATATAATGCAATGGATACACATCTTGCTTGATAAATCTTAAGCATATCCCTGGTTCGTCGATCCCCAACCTTAGCAGCAAATCTTAAAACACCAAAGGAATTTTTGGCCATTTTGTTCCGAATATTATTAAATTCTTCTGTCCATTTCCTATCTTTGGAGAAGGTGATACCAAGGTAGCAGAATTTATCTACCTGCTGCACCTTTTCGCTATCAATAAAAAAGGCAGTTGAAAGTTTACTTTTAACCCCACAGGTCATAGTGTATGTTTTCCCCTTGTTGATTAGTAGTTTCCTATCCTTAATAAAGGTAGAAAAACTATCAATCAAACGTTGTAGTCCCAGGGGAGTTATAGATAATAAAACTGCATCATCGGCGTATAATAACACCTGTACAGGGATGCCGATGATCTGGGGGGCGTCTGCATTAATATTTTACAGAATGGCATCGATTCCATTAATAAATAGTATAAAAAGTAGGGGGCCAATACACAGCCCTGCCTAATACCTCTTTTAACACAAAATTTTGGGGTGCATTCACCTTTGGTGCCAAAGCGCACACAAGTTTGTAGGTTCCCATACAACCTGGCGAGAAAGAAAATTATGCCCTCTGGAGCCCCCGACTGTAACAGGGTTGACCATAAAATAGAATGGTCTACCATGTCAAAGGCGCTGCTCAGGTCAGCAAAGCATAAGTAAAGTGAGCCAGGTTTTGCTTCAGTATATTTCCCGATCAGCAAGTCAAGATTGATGCACTGATCGAGTGTACCCCTGCCCTTCCTAAAGCCATACTGGCTATCAGCTAGTATGTCCTCTCGCTCGGCCCATTCCTCTAACCTGACAAACATGACCCTACTCATGATCTTAACTGAGGAGTCAAGAAGAGAAATGGGGCGGTAATTCTTCACATCAGACCTGCTGCCCTTTTTATAAATCGGGACAATAATAGATTCTGCCCAGGTTTTAGGGACCTCAGAACACACAGCTGCATTAAAAACATTAGCCAAGAGAGGTCCCCACATCTCAGATGCTGCCTTGTATACATCAATTGACACCCCGTCAGGGCCTTGGGCTTTGCCCTCCTTGCTCGCACGTATGCCAAGTTCAACCTCATCGGCTGTTATATCCAACGGTAAAACAACCCACCTGCAAGGGTCGGTGTCTACACTTCCATTAGAATCAAAGATGTTAGAAAAGTGAGTAACCCACCCTTCGCTCTGGACATTAGAGGTCAGCTCTGGTATTTTTTTGTCTTTAAGAAAAGGAGAGTTGACCGTTGCCCAAAACAGAGTACTATTGGATAGTTCTGCTGCTTGGTAAAGAGAATCCCAGGCCAGCTGCTGTAATTCGCTCTTCCTCTGTTTCAGTGCGATCTTGTATTCCGCTCGTAATTTAATAATTGAATCAGTGTCCCCGGGCTTTTTTGCAAGTGCCTGTTTAAGTTTAGATAAAGAGATGGTACATAGATGGTTAAACCAGCCTGGTTCGTTTCTACTCTTGCCAAAATTGTGTTTAGTGAACCTGGCATCGATAGAATTATTAATGCCAAGAAAAGAGGTTAAAATCTTCTCGTAATCAGCACCATTTTCAAGAATGAAAATAATTTCTGCCAAACTATCCTACACTATAGAACTGATTAGGTCATGGGCCTTGTCCCCTACCCATCTTAATCTGACTCCGTTGGGTCTGTGTCGCTCAACATTAGAGATTGTGATCCCTACTTTAACCAAGCTACTACCCCAGAGAGTTGTGTCCGGAATTATATAATTGTGGTCACTTAATGTAGTTTCTTCAATTCTGGGGGGGGAACAACACGAGATAATATCGGAGGAGACAATCACATGGTCAATAACAGAGCTAGAATGTTGGTTTTTAAAAGTCGGAATGGTCTGGCCGTTTGCATCTTTCATGTAATCCATAATTTCCAGGTCATAATAGCCAATGAATTTATGTAATGCTTCTCCATAACTGTTATGTCCAAAATGCAAATCGTCCCATCCAGCATTATTTGTGACCCCACAGACCTTTTGTGTTGACAGTTCACATAATGTGATATTAAAATCACCCACCCAAATAAAATCAAAAGTAACATTCCCTTCTAGGCATACATTTTCAATTGTACTGGCAAGGTCGGTTACAATTTTCGCCCTGGTGTTGTCAAAAATGTTATTGTAGTAATTTAACAACAGGATATTACGCCCTTTGTCTTCCATGAGCCAAAGAATCTGAACGTGGTCCCCCACAGTGATATACTTTTTTGTTACTATTGGGCGTTGTATAGAAACTAATATCAATAGGCCACCTTTCGCTCTCCCTGGTCCAGTACCCTGTACTGACAGATTATAGGAAACAAATCCCTCATAACTGACTTCTTCCCTACACCATGTTTCTTGGAAACAAAGGATATCATAGGTGTTAATAAAATTCGACCAGCCTAGAACATTCCCCTTAGATTTTAGTCCTGCAACGTTCCAGCTAACAATTGTAATCCCTTTGCCCCCTATTCCTATTCTATCCAAAGTCAGAGGGCACTTAGAACCATTTTCCTCGTTCCTGTTACCAGAACACTGGGTTCCATTCTCGATGTTTGGACTTAAATTGGCCACCACTTTAGACTCTGATGCAATAATATTATCAACCTCCTTATATAGCCGGGCACTTCGGGTTTCGTCAGGTTTACACTGATCATCCTGGGCAAGTGAGTCATTTTCATCCAAGGAGTTTAGAGTATTAAATCAATTTTGGATCGGTATATCAAACAGTGGTCCATGCAAAGGAGTATAAGACCTGGTACTATTGCTGCCATAAGGGGCTTTGTTAAGGTGGCTATAAAAGAAACCAAGTGACCGCACACACACATTATTATCAAGGATCGGTAGAGAAGCTGCTCTAAGCAGGTCGGTAGCGGCATGTTGTGGGTGTTTAAAATGAACAATGACGCAATCTCCCCTGCAGTTCTTCCTTGAGTTCCCTATCCAGTTAACCCTTCTGGTGGTCAACACCTGATCAGAATAAGCAATTGGGATCCCACATTGTCTATTCACCAGGAAACGTTTTTGTTTTTTTTAACGAATCATTGGATTCTTGTTGGCCCTGGCTCGAATGGGTTTCAACTGATGGTACATTAGTTAAGACCACCACATATGGTGCACAATCAGGTGGTAGGTTAATATAACGCCTACTTTTTACTTTGGTCCATCCCTCTTTGGTCTCATCTAGTTTTACGACTTGCTTGTCCAAACAGGCCACAGAAAGAGCACTCTGCGTAGCTATCTTATTGACGCATGGTCCACCCTCTTGTCCAGCAGCTATACTGACATTACTGCTGATGCTCTCAACTGGAGCCTTAGAACTACTCGCAGAGGCTTTGCTAACACTGGCAAAGTTGCTCTCAGCTTGGGTCTTAGCACCTCTAACTGAAGCCATATGGGTATTCAAAAGGCCCCCTAGTCTTATCACCTCATCAGAAAGCTGGTCGAGTTTAGCCACCAGGGGTTTAATAATCCCTTCTATCTTAGAGTCAATGGCGCTTACCAAAAGGTTAAATTGCCCAATATCCAGGGTAACTGCGCCATCTTTAACTGCAGACTCTCCCTCCTCAATAATATTTCTAGGAGGCGTAACTGCTCTTCTTTTTGTGTTATGAGTTCCCCCTCGTTTGGTTTGGACTTTTCTGCAGGCCCTGCCCACTCTGGGGGCAGGGGTCGGGGAACACTGTATCGAGGTGTCAGTGGAGTCATCCAGTACAACTTGGTTTGACACTGGTTGTTCTGTGATTTCCTTATCGGTAGCATCTGGATTATTAAGGCCATTACTGTCACCCAGAGCTGATGGGGCTGATGTGAGTAGTGGGGTAGTGGACAAGGGCGGACTTCCTAACCCCAAGGACAATCGCCTGTCATTATTAATTTTACTGACCACCTTCACCAGGTAATTATCAAGTGTAGCCAAAACCGGTGGGTTGTTCAAAATTTTTGATTTAGACATAGCTAAAAGGGAAGAAAAGAGCAAAATGAAGTAAAATACAACTAAGACAAGACTACTACTAGTGGCCGAAAGCTAACATGAAATTCGACAATACAATAAAATTACGATTGTGCCAGGTCCTAGGGCACAACAAACTTTCAGATACACTAAATGAAAATAGTTTGCAAGATCTCACAGTACTGGAGTTAATGGCATCCGCAGCATGTAGAGCCTCTGGCCCAGCCCAGCCTCGTTCTGCCCCGGACTGCCACAGACTGCCCGCCCTTTGCCCGGGCTTAGCCCGGCGACGCCCGCGCGCGTCCCATGACGCGGAAGAAGCCTCCAATGTTTAAGCGCCTCCGGGCACGCGAAATGCGTGGCAGTGGGCGGGGCAGTCGCTGAGCAACCTGGGAGCTGTGGTCTCCCTCTCTGCGGCCGCGAGATGTTGCTGGCGGCGGCAGGGAGACCAGCAGCGTTGGGAACCCAGGGACGACTGGAGCAGCGTAGCAGGTAGGTCCGGTGGCCCTGCTTCATTAACATTCACCCCCGCTCCTTAGAAGGAGCCTCCAATGTTTAAGCGCCTCCGGGCGCGCGAAATGCGTGGCAGTGGGCGGGGCAGTCGCTGAGCAACCTGGGAGCTGTGGTCTCCCCCCCTGCGGCTGCGAGAAGTTGCTGGCGGCGGCAGGGAGACCAGCAGTGTCAGGAACCCAGGGACGACTGGAGCAGCGTAGGTCCGGTGGCCCTGCTTTGTTAACAATCACCCCCGCTCCTTAGAAGGAGCCTCCAATGTTTAAGAGCCTCTGGGCGCGCGAAATGCGTGGCAGTGGGCGGGGTAGCCGCTGAGCAACCTGGGAGCTGTGGTCTCCCCCTCTACGGCCGCGAGATGTTGCTGGTGGCCAAATGACTCTTGAAGTCACTGCTAGCAGGGTCCAGTTTACCTTCAGGTTCTTCAGACTGGAGAGCAGTCCTCTTCTGATCTTCACAGGACAGGTTGTTGTAGCCCAACACAACCTCACTTGATACATAACTGAAGTTGCATCTGTGTATTTAGGTTACTAACAGTCCCTAAACAGGAAGACCACTTACAATATTACTAGGTGGGGTGGTGTGGGGCCACAAAAACCTATTACATTTAATCGCTGGCACATTCTAACTAAGTTCACTTGTGACACTCATAAGTGTGAAAACAAACCTTGCAGAGCTAAGTCAGAGTCTTAGTTTGTGTAATATTGGTGCCCCATGTTGGGCTCCAATGTTCTCTCCTTCCACAACCCTTTCCAGAGAGGAATTGGTCAACTGTATAAAAGTGAAGACACTATTAGGATTTGAGACTTCCAAAGTGGTGCAGGTCATATTGTGCATCGACTAATATAATGGGATGTGAGGGCTTAAATAGACCATTGAGTTTTTGTATATAACTGCAGCTACGGCTGTGAAGTTGAAATGGAGCAAATGCTTTGAGAAAAAATGCTCCAAATGACCAGTGTTCTCCCTTCAATAAGAATGAGGCTATGAGTTAAGCTGTCAGAAGGTCACAAGTGTGTAACTTGTCATGGATGACTCTGACTTTCACCCTTCCCAGACTGATAAACTAAAGGACTTAGAAATTAATAAATATATGTTATTGCATTATGAATTAGGATAATTTAAGATATATGGAATGTCCATGAAACATTGCATGCTGATGTCACAAATAGAGTTGATAAATTGTCATTTAATTTGAACTTACAAAAAAGGGTTAAATTGGTGCATGAAGAAACATTCTCACATCCCACCACCATCCTTTGAAGGTGTATACAAATAAACTCTGGCAGCAACCACTGTATGAAACACAAGGTACTATTTAGAAAAGTAAAAAAAAGAAATAGGACCGCCAATGGATGGTCGCTCCTTCTGAATAGGACATCATGCTTCGTGTTCTTAGCTGTCATAGATTCTGTCATCATTCCTGACGAAAAGCACGAAAAAGTCCACTCGCAAGAAAGTGCTTAGCCTGGACCAGTTTAGATTCACCCCTTTGGAAATTTACTGTTTATGTGGTCTAGTCATGATCAATAAAATGAGAGAAGATGTGGTCTTTCGGCTAGACCTGCTGACTTTGAAACTAGGGTACCCAGTGTAAACCACGCCCTCAGCTTGACATCCGGTGAGTTTAGACAGATCACTTAACCTTCCGGTGCCTAAATCAAAAACTGTAATGTAATCTGGAGCTGATGTAAAGCACTCTAATGCCAAATGTACACTATATAATAAAAGCATTAGCAAATCCAATACGCCTCACCTATTCGAGATCTACTGGCTTTATCAATGTTTTTTGCACAATTATACAGCAGCATGGCTGTTGTGCAGCATGATTGAATGGAAAGTAACAAAAGTGCTATTGCTCTGCCAGCGTAGACCATGTCATAGCACTTTATTTTTGCCTTCAGACATACTACACAGCAGCTGTAATTTGCAGACCCTCGGCTGTTCCAGCAGAAAGTGTTGACTTCAGGGAATATCCTCATCACAACTGGTAGTCTGGCTGTCAGACAGATACCAGCCGTGGTTGCAATGCAGCACTTAAAGTACTCTGTGGAACCTTCCCTCCCTTGTTCTAGAAGAACTTGGACCTGCGACAAAGTGGGGTGGTGTTGATCCCACTT
Organism: Lissotriton vulgaris; assembly: GCF_964263255.1. Taxonomy (NCBI): domain Eukaryota; kingdom Metazoa; phylum Chordata; class Amphibia; order Caudata; family Salamandridae; genus Lissotriton; species Lissotriton vulgaris. Next base: position 1,047,536,525 of record NC_141691.1, on the reverse strand, counting down.
TTATACACATATATTAGACTGGGTGTGTATCCAGTGTCTCATGCCTCAGTACTGGTTTGGGGTGGTTCCTTTTCAAATGACATTTGCAGGCTGCTCTTCAGGGACAGTCTGTTTGTAAAGTAATGATTCTCATAGCAAGTTGCAAAGGTGCTGTCTCCAATCAAAGGCTACCTAAATCAAAGGCACAATGAAGTGTGAGTTCTCTTAACAAAGTCTTCATGTAACACTCACATTCTCTGTACTCACACAAATGCATCTGGGGCCCAGATTTACAAAGGGTTTGTGTCTGGGTTGCATCACGATTTTGGTGCAGCCCGACACAAAATCTATTTTGTCATTTACTAAGCCACACAAAGTTGATTTGTGTGGCTTTGTGTACTTTAGTAAATCCAAAGTAACACTGTTTTGCAGTAGTATGCATTGGGTAGGAGTTACGTGGCTGGAGCATGGACGTTCCCCGGCACCCACCCATGCATTTTAAGGCAAACCCAGATTTACAAAGACTTGAAAATCTGTGTTTTGCTCTAAAATAGTGCGCTTACCCGACAGAGGCATAGCAAGGAGAAATATCTTTTTTTATCCTAGTTACATTCTCCATGACGCATTCTTCATCACACATAGAAAGAGGAAGTTGCCTTTTAGAATAGTTTTTGTGCAGTGAGGTATGTCTTCCTGCACAAAACGACCCTGCCTATAAAGCAGGCACGCTTGCAGCATGACACAAAGGTGCCTGCATTGGTGCTAAACAACATGCAGTGCACCAGTTCTAGGCAAGAGCAGAAGTGAGCTGTATCTTAGTAGATATGGCACACTTCAGGTCTCTCCCTTTCATGCAATTCAACCCAAAGTAGCAAGTTGCCTTTCTTTGTTGTGTTGCAAGAAATATTAGTAAATCTGTCCTAGGATTCCTACAAAAGGTTCTGGGTCACACATAACAATGAACCTTTATACAAGACGTGACAGGCATTGGGAAAAGGATTAGAATACTTAAGGCTGATGCCAGCACAACCTTAGCCTGTGGGGTGGCTAAATTCTTAAGCTGGGCATGGTTGATAAGATTAAAGGGGTTACGATGAATCCATACAATTAATTGTTTTTAAACATCCACAAAGCTGTAAAAGTTTAATATATTTTTATCTATCCATTGTAAAAATGTTTTTTAGATGAAATTCACTTTATGTATTTATTATTAATTGTGTTTTAAATTGTAAATGTGCTTTTATGATATCAAATATCGAAATAAAGCTTTGTTGACTTGACTTGAAAAGTGTTTAGTCACACCACAAATCCTAAAACACAGAACTCTGCCCCCATTATTAATGTGTTAGGCGTAGGAAAGGGAAAATACTCCACTGTGCATCATGAAGGAATACTTGGTACACCCCACCATGTCACAGGACAGGTCCGGGATCTGCCATTGTAATGGACAAGCCTAGGCCTCTGCACTTGTAATAGATCAGTATGACAACAGGATAAAAATAAAATGTCTACCAGTTTCACATGCAGTCGGCCACACTGATCAGTGGTGTACACACACCATGCAGGGGATATTCCCATCTTCATTCTCTGATTAGTGATTAAAAAGAGCAGGCTTACTATATGAAATAATATCAGTTAAGTGTGTAATTGGAGAAAATATTTTATATGCAGTTAGACCAGTGACCAGCAAAAACTTACCAGGATATTGTGCTCCGTTTAGCCAATCTTGTAACCCCACAATCTCACCAAGTGAAATGTCCCTGAGTGCCCAAAATACGCACATTGCACTGGTGTTGGAATAGTAAATCTACTATTCCTTAGTCTAGAGTGCCCTCCAGCGTGGTAACGACTTGCGTTGTAAATCCTGCGTTGTAATGGCACTGCAGTCTAAAATCCGCGTTGTAATGGATGTTCCCCATTGCACTAAATATCATAGTTCCTTTACTCTGTTTTACATTTTCTTCAGTCATTGCATTAAAGAAGAATGTACCATCTTATTGATGGAACTCACAAAATGCACATCACCACCTTCTGAAACATTCTTCCAATTAACTGGTCAATTGGCTCTGGAGTGGCAGACATTTGATCATACTTTCCTTCTTTTGTTTTCCTTTCTTTTAATGTGTTACCCTATTTTCAAGGAGTTTTTCAAAGGAAACTTTATTTGTAATAGCAAATCACGGTGCACATGCAGTATGTTTGGCCACACCTGGCCCAGTAAATAATTCCACAGGGTTAAGAAAGCTAGGTCTAATGTAGTGTTTTTTTCTGGTGGAATTTCCACTTTCCAGTATAGAGGATGTATGAATTGTAAGGCGTTCTAGATTTCTAATAGGTAAAAGTTTTTCTCTTGGCAATGAGAGCCAGAACACTACTTTTAGATGAGGATATTTAGAAAATAATCTATTGTACCTTCTGTAAATATTCTGTATTTTGAATGGTCCATCGTGATGGCAGATGTTTCACCCTGTAAGTATTGTTCCTGTTTCTGTCTGAAGGATGCAATTTTTTGTGGTTTAGGGCATTCCCTGGTGGTAATTCTGCCATTGCCAATGTGGAAAATGAAATATTTAAATGCTGGAAATATAGCCCCCAGTTGCTCCTCTTGTACATCTTCAGACACCAGCCAGATGCCTATTTATTTATGTAACTTCCCTTCTGGTCCAACGCCTAAATCCAGCTACTTGCCACCACCATTCAAGACCAAAGAAATGGACACCTTGGTTCTTCCACAATGAGGCCCTCATTGCGATGTTGATCGGAGTTGCTGCCGACCGACACCGTTTCGGTGAGGGAACCGCACAACAATAGGTCGGCGGTTCCGCACACCTGATTACAACACAACCACACATGATGCAGTTGCAAACTCCCATTTTTCTATGGATGCTTTTGCGGTGGGCGGAAATCACCTACAGCACAAGCTCCCATTGAGAAATGGGCGGTTATGAAAATCCCTGCACTGTGGGACAGGCACTTCACGGTGCCTGTTCCACACTGCAGGGATTTTCAGTGGGGCATCATAGGTGCCCCCCAGGCTCCTAAGCGGAGTGCCAGCGGGAAAGGGGGCCCTGCTAAGGACCCCAATTTCACTTTTAGAAAGCCTATCTATGTCTGAAAGGCTGACAGGGAAAGGCTGTTGGAAACCGCTATCTTAATGCTGATGGGGGAGGCGAGCCTGGCTTCGCCATCATGGAAGGGATTACTATTCCGCTCCTCTTTTGAGGGGCTCACAGAGCCCCTTGTCGTTTTCCCTCTGACCACCGTAATCAAAATACGGTGGTCAGAGGGAAAGGTCAAGATATTGGACAGAGAGCCTCTGACCCCTGAGGCTCTCATCCCGACATCCATATCGGGCCCTAAGACTTTTACATTGATCATTTAGATTCCAGAAGTTGAATTTCCTAGCATGCTCCAACCAGCCCATTGATTATCCTTCATCACAAGGAATACACAGCGTAAATATCACCCACCTTTATATATCTCTGCACCAAAGCAATATGGGACACATGAACATCAAAAACCAAGCCATTGTACCACATTTGCGGGCGTTGACATTCCATCAAACTGCTAAAATATCCACAATCAAAAACGCACTGTACACAGTTGAAATTTTATGACCCCTCATTGGATAAATCCACATTGGGTTTCTTCCTGTGCAAGGTGAAAACGTTGCGCACCTAATTGAACATAGCTACAATGCTTACTTTTAAAAATCAAGCCCTAAAACACTGACCAATTTCTTCAAAGCTGAAGTTTATGCATATAGGACACAAAGGCCCTCGAATTGGATTTTGTGCAAATGCTGACCTGACCCAAGTGAGACATACTTTTCCTCCCTTGATAGGGGCCTCTCCAGATACCGCCAACATTTAACCATTATGGTGCAGATTTATTAACAGTTTGCACCATATTTGTGTCACAAGAGTGAGGCAAATCAGTGCGAAGTGTTATTTTGTTATTTACTTTCTAGGTCAAATCCTTATTTAGTTGGAAAAGTAGCCTGTAGTAATAATGCAAAGTAACACTTTGTGCTGGTTTGCACTATTGTGCTTCAAGGGGTAGTTCCTAGGATGAGTTATGGACATTCCTATTCACCCACCCATGAAATCTAATGCCAAGCCCTATGTACTAAAAAAGTAGACAGAGCTTTGTGCCTAAAATTAAGGTCTCCTCAGGGCAGGGCTGAAGTTTGAGAAAATTGCCATTTCTCTAACCTTTCCATCTTTGCATATGTGTGCTACACCGCACAGCACACATACTAAGGCATACAAGTGTTAAACTATGCCGAAGCATAGTATTATGTAGTAGAATTATGCTTGCCCTTACAGTGCAAAATCTATGCTGCTGTCATGCACACACCCTTGCACTATAGTACAAGGGTGTGTGTATTTGCACGTGGCAACCTAAAGTGCACCAGTGTAGGTAGATTAAAAAAAAAAGTGCTATATCTGAGTAGATATGGCGCTGGTCTACTCTCTGCTTTTCATGCAATGCAGCGCAGCAGCTGCAACTTTTGTTTCTGCACTGAGTTGCATGAAAAATTGGTAATTCTATCACTTGGCAGTGAGTCTAGCGTTGCATGCGTACAAACAAAATGAGAGTCGAAAAGCTATTCTTTGCTTCTGGTGCCAAAATACCCTAAGGCTGTTCCAGTTAAGGTACAGTTTATCAAAAAGGAGATAGGACACTTGTAACCACTTTTTCCAAGAGATTTGAAAAAGCCCTCATAAACGCTGCGTATCTCGAGAAGCGGTATATTTTATTCTCCGCCCCAGGCAAGCGTTATGGCAACAGTCATTGGGCTTATTCAGTCAGTGTCTTGCCAGCCTCACCCGAGGCGATCTCTGGTTTTTTGTGGCAGTATCCAGAGAAAAGCGAGTTACCCCACTGAAGCTGAGTGATAAAATAAAAAAGTGTGCAGGTGAATATAGGCTTTATTCAGTTCACTTGACCACTTATTAAAATTTATTCGGTATGCTCTGGGGATAGTTAGGAATCCTTAGCATAGGTCAATTAGACAAAAAATAACGTCGACATGTTTCTGCTCTGTCGGCCCGAGGGTCTAAGAGCTTTCGTCAGGACAAATATACAAAAAAACACAGAGTGAGTAAAAAATAATGTCACACTTTTGACATAAAGGGACTCTATTAATTAATAGTCTTACCCTTGAAGGTTTTCATATACCTAGGGATTTGAGAGAAAAGAAAATGGGGGTAACTAATAACCATTTGGCAATTTCATACTAGAAGAGTGGTCTTTCAGACATGCATTGTGTCGATATGCCTATTGCATAATTTCTACAACCAGTAGTGCAATTATAAGAAACACACAACAAAAGTGACATTAAGGTGAGTTAAGGGGAAGAAACGGCGATATCACAGTAGTGCACAATTGACTTTATGGTATGTTAATTCATACCTGTGAATCTTGGCTTAGTTTACTTAGAGCGCTTCGATAGCAAGGGGCGGTGGAAATGTAAAGTCGCTCTTGTACATGTATAGGCATTGTACCTCGTGAAGAGGTCTTACCTTAAAAAGAAATCAACCGCATTTCAGCAGGAGGGTTCAGGCGGCAGGAACATCAAAAAACGGGGTTGTAATGAAGCTGTGTGCTGGTAACTGACACACGGCGGTGATGTGGAAACACTCACCCGCTTTCGAAGCGTACTCCGCGTCTTGTGCTGGCTCTGCCTCCTGAACGCCAGGAGCACGCGTTCGATGGCGTTTTACCAAATTCAGTCATGGAGAGAGAAAGCGGACATTTGTTGTATGGTAAACGAGGCACTTTTAGAGACATATGTCTCCACATCACCGCCGTGTGTCAGTTACCAGCACACAGCTTCATTACAACTCCGTTTTTTGATGTTCCTGCAGCCTGAACCCTCCTGCTGAAATGCGGTTGATTTCTTTTTAAGGTAAGACCTCTTCACGAGGTACAATGCCTATACATGTACAAGAGCGACTTTACATTTCCACCGCCCCTTGCTATCGAAGCGCTCTAAGTAAACTAAGCCAAGATTCACAGGTATGAATTAACATACCATAAAGTCAATTGTGCACTACTGTGATATCGCCGTTTCTTCCCCTTCACTCACCTTAATGTCACTTTTGTTGTGTGTTTCTTATAATTGCACTACTGGTTGTAGAAATTATGCAATAGGCATATCGACACAATGCATGTCTGAAAGACCACTCTTCTAGTATGAAATTGCCAAATGGTTATTAGTTACCCCCATTTTCTTTTCTCTCAAATCCCTAGGTATATGAAAACCTTCAAGGGTAAGACTATTAATTAATAGAGTCCCTTTATGTCAAAAGTGTGACATTATTTTTTACTCACTCTGTGTTTTTTTGTATATTTGTCCTGACGAAAGCTCTTAGACCCTCGGGCCGACAGAGCAGAAACATGTCGACGTTATTTTTTGTCTAATTGACCTATGCTAAGGATTTCTAACTATCCCCAGAGCGTACCGAATAAATTTTAATAAGTGGTCAAGTGAACTGAATAAAGCCTATATTCACCTGCACACTTTTTTATTTTATCACTCAGCTTCAGTGGGGTAACTCGCTTTTCTCTGGATACTGCCACAAAAAAACCAGAGATCGCCTCGGGTGAGGCTGGCAAGACACTGACTGAATAAGCCCAATGACTGTTGCCATAACGCTTGCGTGGGGCGGAGAATAAAATATACCGCTTCTCGAGATACGCAGCGTTTATGAGGGCTTTTTCAAATCTCTTGGAAAAAGTGGTTACAAGTGTCCTATCTCCTTTTTGATAAACTGTACCTTGCTTCGGGGAACCGATAGGACAGCCATTCCTCTTCCTTCCTATTGATAACTAAATGTTCCAGTTAAGGACCTGTGTTATTAGTCATGTCTGGCAAATACACAGACTGCCTGCTAACTTACACCAGGTTTCAAGTATCAAAAGGAATTTGTGTTCAAATTTAGGGGCAGATTTACAAGAAACGGATGTATCTGTACAGATGCGTCAGTTTCCCTGCGCCTCCATAGGGAACCCTTGCGCCACCATGGATGCACCGTATTTACAATTTGGCACAATATATCGCAAGGATTGACTGATGTGTCAGATATTCTGACACATCTGTTGGCCCAAAAGTGATGCAATGCTGTAGTTGTTCATGAAAGTGACGCAACTCCAGCAATTCGCCACAACAGATAGGTGAATCCCATTCAAAAAGCCCTGCGTCACTCCTTACATCTGGTCTGAGCAGGCGTAGCGATTTTGACGTAGTGAAAGTGTAGAGTCAGTTCTACATGGCTTTTTGCTTTGGAACGCCCACCCTGCATACATTATACCTGACGCAGGTATAATGTGGCGCAGGGCTTTACAAGATAACGCATCTCCCTAGATGTAGCAAGTTGTAAATCGGCCGCAAAGTGGCAAATTTGTTTCACCACCACTGCCTCACAAAAAGTGACGCAACAGCGGCTCAAAAGTGTCACAAGGGTCTTGCAAATCTGCTCCTCAGAGATGGTGCCATTGAGCACTCGGATAATTTACAGTACTTCCGCGTACATTAGTATTCCAGGTGAACTGTGCCGCATAGTCATCTTGCCCCTCATTACAAACTCTTGTTATAAGTCCGTATACTCACTTTAGAGAGAAACTCCTTTTACTTTGACTGAAACTTTCAATGTAAGTTTACAGCAGTGCATACATGGAATGGATAGTAATCCCTATTAAAGAATAAAAACTGAAGAAAAATTATCTCTCTACTGCCTCATTGAAATCCCAGCAGGCCATACATGTGACAAGGGATACGTAATTTATGGCTGCCCCCAATCTCCGTATGCTTCATCTGAGCGTCTCATGTATAGTTATGAGGGAGTATTGTTAGAACTTTCCAGAAATCCATCAGCGCGTGCAGTCTGAGGATGAGCTGGAAATAAGCTCCAGGAAGACGGCGGAAGTCAGTCAAGTCCACCTCTCTCTGACAATTAGTAGCTCTCCAGGGCCTTCCCCTGCACAGAGCGGCTTCCACAATTATCTGCGAGCCTATTAAGGATCCAGCTGCTGCTCCTCCAAGAACGTAAGAGTATCATAGTTTGCCATCTGTGTCTCGATAATTGTCAACTGTGCCCCATATGTGACTTTCAGCCAAAGACGAGGATAAAGTGAAAAATCGCACAAGACACACTTTATCGGCGGTAACGGAAGGAAGAGAGTCAGGAGGTAGAGACTGTGTCAAGAAGCTGAACTTTCAAAGTTGTGCATCGAATGCACAACACACAGGGGCAGATTTATGATAACTGGCGCATCCCCAGGGATGCGCCAGTTATTTTGCGCCGCTGCTCCGCCACCCATGGTGCGCCGCATTTACAATGCGGCGCACCATGGGGCAAAAACGGCACAGATGCGCGACGCATCTGTGCCGTAAAGGTGGCCCATTGCTGGAGTTTCGTCCCAAGCGCGACACAGCTCCAGCAAGGCTCGGGGGTGCCCTATCTGTCCAATGCTGCGTCAAGCCTTACGCCTGCTTCAAGCAGGCGCAGGGTTTTGACGCAGCATTGGCCTGAAAGTGACTGAGTGAAATGTTATAGATTTCACTCAGCCACTTTTGCGAGGCGCACCTGCCCCGGAACGCCCACCCTGCGCAGGAACGCCCACAAGTGGCGCAGGGCTTTACAACGTAACGCATCTGCCTAGATGCGTCACGTTGTAAATGGGTCGTAGGGATGCGCCACGTTTACGCCTCAGTTGCGTGACGCAAATTTGGCCCATTACCAACATAAATCTGCCCCACAGTGCCTTATTAACAAACTGCAAGTTGTAGTACGTAATGCGATACTGCAGTCAGGTGCATAGCTGCCAAGGTTTCAGATTGCTATGTGTGACATTTTAATAATTTTAGAGTGATTATGAGTGACATTTCAATGACTATGAGTGACACTGTCTCGCGAGCAAAATCAAGCAATGAAGATGAGGGAAACAATATTATCAGAAATTACACACATTGAGGAACGAGAAACTAAGTTAATTGCTGCAAAACGTAAGAATATAAACAGCTTCCATTTATTAGACTCTAGCTAAAATTGCTGAAATTAGATAAAGCAGCTTGGAAGAGGTTCGAAGTGCAATCAGCTGTGACTTGCAGTCTCACTCAACTGCCGCCAGTGACCTGGGCAATAACGCAACTGAAAAACAAAGCAGAGACATACTGTGTGATTGACAGAGGAACAGGTAAACTAAGAATAAGTCTAGGGTGGAGTGCATTTGTTAGGAGGTTTCTGGGAAGGCATCTGATTGAAATGATCCACACTTTACACATTGAACTGGGTAAGCCATCAGCTGTTTGCACTGTCCGTTTCCATTTGTTTCAATGGTTGACGTTCTCTGCAGTTTAAGATGCCCTAATAAATCGAAAGTAATCCGTGGCATTTAATTGGGCGCCGTGAGCAAACAGGGCACAGCCTTTTCTATTTACTAAGACGCTCTAATAAATATTGCCCCGGCCCAGGCAGACTCAATGTAAGTGAAGGATCCGCCCCAACATTGTGCTTCTTCGGATTTCTTTTCCTCTACTTGTGAGGAAAAGAGACCTGACGCTCTGAACAAACAAGGAGATCCGATGAGTGGGATTCCTTTACCAAGAAATAAGAGCCTACAGGCGGCTACAGAGACCTGCAGCCTCTCCCAAGGCTCCACCGGGGAGATAACCGAGATGCAGCGGAAGAGCTGCACATGGGAGCTCAGTCAGCACCTTAACTCAGAGCACACAAACTCTCTCTCCCACTGACCACAAAAAGTCAGACATGAGGCAATAGCAAAGTTTCACTAACCTCACAGAAGAAGGGCCCTGCAGTCTGTCCAGGCGGCCCTGGTGCCACTGACTTCTCTCCGTCGGCTACAGTAAGATATTGAATTCAAGGTGGGAGGTAATAACAATTGCTAGCACGTGGGTTTCCCGAGCCGATGCAAGCCCGCGGCCCGGCGCCATAATTATAAGCAGCGCTCCCTCTAACCATGATTACATTCTGCGCCTCCGCAAACTATCCAGCCGCCTTCTAGATTGGAAAATAAAGTCCATGCGCTTCCGCAGCAGGATGTTACGTCCCCCGTGATGACATCAGGCTGCCAGTTAGAGCTGAGCCTCAGCAGTTAGCTTCAATTAGGATACATTGTAGCAGCTGAGCTAAAGCTACCTGTAGCCTTAGCTCAGCTGAACACCAAGCCTGCTTGAGCAGAGGCGCGCATAGTGCGCTGCCACACTCTTAGTTTTAGTCAGGCGTTCAGTGACAGCTGGCACACAGCATAGGCGTGACAATGCATTCCAGTGCGTTAATGCGGAGTACCACGCTGAAATGCGTCAGTCTAACGCCTGATGCGTGAAACTTTGCAGGACGGCAGGTGCTCAGCAGGTGCTAAGATGGGGCCCTATCTGGCTCTCCAGTTTTGCCCTCACCATCAGGGTAAAAAAAAAATCTTAGCTCGGCAGCAGTACCACATGTCATTGCTTTTGATGTCACTTCAAAGAGACTCATTATAGTTCTTTCACAGTCTCATCATTTCAGAACAGAAGCATTTTCAATATTCTATACAACTAAGCCATAGTTGTTGCTTATTTATCTTATGCAACTAACAACCATTAACAAAGCCAATAGTTCTGGCTTGTGGTAGATGTAATGTTACGTGTAAAATATATCCAGATGCAATGACAGAAGCAGAAAAATACCAGTCGAGTAAGCATGGGCGGAAAATCCGTTACGCTCGCGGATTTTGCGGATTTTCGGGAAATCCGCAATCCGCGAGATTTGCGGATTTCCCGCAAAATCCGCAAATTCGCAGGCAGCGGATTTTTTTGGCGGCGCGCGGCGTTGGTGATACAATTTTTGCGGCGCGCGGCGTTTATCATCGTTTGCCGAGTTGTTTTTTTCGATAGTTTGCGAGTGCTGCGCCATTTTGGATCTTGCTGTGTGATCCCGCGGGAATTGGCGAGCGCGATTACGTCATCGCGGCTTGCCAGCGATAGTTTGTCAACGCGAGTACGGCGAGATCACGTCTCGCGGTACTTCGCAATTGCGAGATTTGAGATGCGGCGAGCGAAAATATAAATTTGCAATTCTGCACAAGAAATCCACCAGCAAGCAGCATAAACCTTCTAGAAATGATGATTTTTATGTGAATAACTCCTTAGTTTGACATTTGCCTGCACTTTTTTAGCGAGGAGTCCATTTTGGGGAGGGGGGCAGGGGGGTGGGAGGAAGGAAGTGCCCCATAGTCTTCAACTTCCTGTTCCTGTTCAGCAGGCTCCTCCCAGTGCTTTGTCCATCTCCTGGTCACTTTTCATTTGGATGTGGAGCTGGAAGGATTACTTTTTGTGGATGCTGCTGGATCTTTGGATTTGAGGCCTTTTTGACTTTCTTTGGATCACTGTTGGATTAGAAATTTTACAAGTAAGTTTGTTTGGGGCATTACAGTTGCTGCAACTAAAATTTTGGAATTTTCGATTTTTGGGCTGTTTTGGGGCCTTTTGCCCAGGGGTACTCAGTGGTGGGTGGACTGATTCTTTCTGTGGGTTGTCTTGAACTTAAACATCATGGAGGCCATAGATGAATTGGGATTGTGCTGATTTTTCTGTGTTTTTCGATTTTTGACCTGTTGTTGGGGCCTTGACCAGGGGTAGTGAGTGGTGCATGGGCCTAGTCTTTCTGTGGGCTGTTTTGAATTTAAACATCATGGAGGGCATGGATGGAATGGGATTGTGCAGATTTTTCAGTGATTTTCGTTTTTTGGGCCTGTACTTGTGGCCTTTTCACCAGGGGTATTTGAGTCTAGCATGGGCCTAGTCTTTCTGTGGGCTGTCTTGAATTTAAACATCATGGAGGGCATGGATGGAATGAGATTGTGCTGATTTTGCAGTGTTTTTCGATTTTGGGGGGTGTTCATGGGGAGGGACATGCCATGTGGCTGGTGGCCATTTTGAGTGCAGCTACAGGCACTGGCCATGTGCTGGCAGGCAAGTGGCCATTTTGAATGCAGGCTTTGTTGTTAGGCCTCCAACCATTTTGCCTACTTTTCAACCTTTATTTATGCCCAGGGGTAGTGAGTCTTGCATGGGCCTAGTCTTTCTGTGGGTTGTCTTGAATTTAAACATCATGGAGGCCATGGATGGAATGGGATTGTGCAGATTTTTCAGTGATTTTCGTTTTTTGGGCCTGTACTTGTGGCCTTTTCACCAGGGGTATTTGAGTCTAGCATGGGCCTAGTCTTTCTGTGGGCTGTCTTGAATTTAAACATCATGGAGGCCATGGATGGAATGGGATTGTGCTGATTTTGCAGTGTTTTTCGATTTTTGGGGGTGTTCATGGGGAGGGACATGCCATGTGGCTGGTGGCCATTTTGAGTGCAGCTACAGGCACTGGCCATGTGCTGGCAGGCAAGTGGCCATTTTGAATGCAGGCTTTGTTGTTAGGCCTCCAACAATTTTTCCTACTTTTCAACCTTTATTTATGCCCAGGGGTAGTGAGTCTTGCATGGGCCTAGTATTTCTGTGGGTTGTCTTGAATTTAAACATCATGGAGGCCATGGATTTAATGGGATTGTGCTGATTTTGCAGTGTTTTTCGATTTTTGGGGGTGTTCATGGGGAGGGACATGCCATGTGGCTGGTGGCCATTTTGAGTGCAGCTACAGGCACTGGCCATGTGCTGGCAGGCAAGTGGCCATTTTGAATGCAGGCTTTGTTGTTAGGCCTCCAACCATTTTGCCTACTTTTCAACCTTTATTTATGCCCAGGGGTAGTGAGTCTTGCATGGGCCTAGTCTTTCTGTGGGTTGTCTTGAATTTAAACATCATGGAGGCCATGGATTGAATGGGATTGTGCTGATTTTGCAGTGTTTTTCGATTTTTGGGGGTGTTCATGGGGAGGGACATGCCATGTGGCTGGTGGCCATTTTGAGTGCAGCTACAGGCACTGGCCATGTGCTGGCAGGCAAGTGGCCATTTTGAATGCAGGCTTTGTTGTTAGGCCTCCAACCATTTTGCCTACTTTTCAACCTTTATTTATGCCCAGGGGTAGTGAGTCTTGCATGGGCCTAGTCTTTCTGTGGGTTGTCTTGAATTTAAACATCATGGAGGCCATGGATGGAATGGGATTGTGCAGATTTTTCAGTGATTTTCGTTTTTTGGGCCTGTACTTGTGGCCTTTTCACCAGGGGTATTTGAGTCTAGCATGGGCCTAGTCTTTCTGTGGGCTGTCTTGAATTTAAACATCATGGAGGCCATGGATGGAATGGGATTGTGCTGATTTTGCAGTGTTTTTCGATTTTTGGGGGTGTTCATGGGGAGGGACATGCCATGTGGCTGGTGGCCATTTTGAGTGCAGCTACAGGCACTGGCCATGTGCTGGCAGGCAAGTGGCCATTTTGAATGCAGGCTTTGTTGTTAGGCCTCCAACCATTTTGCCTACTTTTCAACCTTTATTTATGCCCAGGGGTAGTGAGTCTTGCATGGGCCTAGTCTTTCTGTGGGTTGTCTTGAATTTAAACATCATGGAGGCCATGGATTGAATGGGATTGTGCTGATTTTGCAGTGTTTTTCGATTTTTGAGGGTGTTCATGGGGAGGGACATGCCATGTGGCTGGTGGCCATTTTGAGTGCAGCTACAGGCACTGGCCATGTGCTGGCAGGCAAGTGGCCATTTTGAATGCAGGCTTTGTTGTTAGGCCTCCAACCATTTTGCCTACTTTTCAACCTTTATTTATGCCCAGGGGTAGTGAGTCTTGCATGGGCCTAGTCTTTCTGTGGGTTGTCTTGAATTTAAACATCATGGAGGCCATGGATGGAATGGGATTGTGCAGATTTTTCAGTGATTTTCGTTTTTTGGGCCTGTACTTGTGGCCTTTTCACCAGGGGTATTTGAGTCTAGCATGGGCCTAGTCTTTCTGTGGGCTGTCTTGAATTTAAACATCATGGAGGCCATGGATGGAATGGGATTGTGCTGATTTTGCAGTGTTTTTCGATTTTTGGGGGTGTTCATGGGGAGGGACATGCCATGTGGCTGGTGGCCATTTTGAGTGCAGCTACAGGCACTGGCCATGTGCTGGCAGGCAAGTGGCCATTTTGAATGCAGGCTTTGTTGTTAGGCCTCCAACCATTTTGCCTACTTTTCAACCTTTATTTATGCCCAGGGGTAGTGAGTCTTGCATGGGCCTAGTCTTTCTGTGGGTTGTCTTGAATTAAACATCATGGAGGCCATGGATGGAATGGGATTGTGCTGATTTTGCAGTGTTTTTCGATTTTTGGGGGTGTTCATGGGGAGGGACATGCCATGTGGCTGGTGGCCATTTTGAGTGCAGCTACAGGCACTGGCCATGTGCTGGCAGGCAAGTGGCCATTTTAAATGCAGGCTTTGTTGTTAGGCCTCCAACCATTTTGCCTACTTTTCAACCTTTATTTATGCCCAGGGGTAGTGAGTCTTGCATGGGCCTAGTCTTTCTGTGGGTTGTCTTGAATTTAAACATTATGGAGGGCATGGATGGATTGGGATTGTGCTGATTTTGCAGTGTTTTTCGTTTTTTTTGTGCTCTATAACTGAACTGATGTTCCTCTGTCTTCCATTTTTTTTAGGTGCACAAGACTCAAGAGAACCACCAGTGCCAGGAAGAAGTCCTGCAGCGGTGTGTGTGTGCAGCATAACGTCACGCGACGTCACGTCTGGCCTCAGACAACTCTACAATTCGTGCAACTGCGGCCTGCTGTCTGACCTGCTCTGAAGAAGATGGCCCCGCCCCCAAAGAAAGTTCTCCGTAGCTCCTCTAGCAAGAAAGTTGCTAGTAAGGAGCAGAAGAAGCAAGTTACCAAGGAGGCTGGTGTGCCACCCGCCACTTTTTTTGGGAGCAAAAAAAAAGTACGCCTGCAGCAGCAGGATCTGCTGGGGACCAAGCTGGGAGCAGCACCCCTGCTCCATTGGGTTCAGTGCCTCCACCACCACGCCAACTTAAGTCAAAGCCCTTGAGTGCTTCAGAGGCAGTCAGTGTACTTCTCCAATCACCATCGACCAGTGATGTTGGCTCATCGCAAGAAAGTAGCAGCAATGTCCCTGAATCAACACAGGTTGTTGTAACTCATCTGACAAGTGTTGAACAACCACAGCCGCAACAACAACACCATGTGCAAGTACACGCCCAAGTACATGTGGAAGGAGAGGCAGCAAAAGGAGATGCGCAAGCAAAGGTGCATGGAGGTTCACAAGTGCCCACAATAGTTGTTCCTCCCGAAGTAGGGGCACATTTGGAAATCGACAATGAAGCCGAGGTATCATTGGAAGCCACTCCTCCTGATGATCATTCATTGTCTTCCACATCCCTAGCAAGGAAAAGATCAAGGGGGGTGTCTACATCTTCTTCAAGCCCACCTCGTTCTGATGCAAGTGATCCGTCTTGGGAACCACAACTGCGGTCTGACAGTGAGGCACACCATGATCTGACACCGGTACCTAAGCGTAAAAGGAAGGTCGTCCAAAAACTCAAACCTATGGAGTGTGATGAGGCTCAACAAGAAGTGACAGATACTGCTGGTGATGAAGCCTCTCACGATGACGACGAGCCAGTCATCACAAAGGTCACTGCAGCCCCACCGGGCATGCAGCAAAGAGACATTTTGACCCTATCCCGAGAAGCTGCTGAGCGTGATGATGATGTCGGCGAGGAGGCAATGGAAATGGAATCATTAGATTTGGAGTTAAGTAGTACACCAAAACCTACCGCTTCCATATTTCTTCGCAAGAAGGTACCCACCTCGTCCTCGACCTCAATTCGTGGTGGTGAAAGTGCAAAACGTACTGAAGTTCGGTAATCCACATCCTCCACTTCATCTGGCTTTAGCAGCAGGACCACCACCACCAGTATCGCCGCCTCCTCCGGCCCCCGAAGACATTTCAAGTCTCCAGTTTGGGACTTCTTTAGTGTTTGCCCAAAAAAGGAAAACGTAGCCATTTGTAGCCTTTGTAAGCTTCGATTTAGTCGTGGTAAGCTTGGTTCTAACTATGGTACCGGAGGCCAGAGAGGTCATCTTGAGAGAAGGCACGCTGTCCAATGGTTTCCGCACCTAGAGGCGGTCAAGAAAGCCGGAATTGCACGTAATGAAAACGTTGATTTTTCATCTGCTGATGACGAGGAGGTAGAAGAAGACGATTCAAACACTTCACTTACACCCAGTTCCCATGTCAGCAGCACACCCCATGGGAGCCACACTAAGAGTGTGGGAGAGAGTGAGACATCAATGCGGTAAAAAGTTCATCAGCGAGCGTAACTGGGTCGAAGAGATCATCATCATCCCGTAAATCATTGGTCCAGGGCAACATTAAAAAGATGTTGTTTACAGAAGCGCAATATGAACGCAACCACCCAATGACCCGTCTGTATAACACTAAGCTGGCTAAAATGCTAGCTCTGGACCTACTCCCTTTTTCTTTTGTAGAAGGGGTTGGTTTTCTAGAATTAGTGACAGCGCTCTGCCCTAAATGGAAGGTTCCTAGCCGGTTCTATTTTGCCCGAGTTGCGGTTCCAGCACTACATGAAGATGTTCTGAAGGTGATTGGGGCAGCTTTGCAGAAGAGTGCTGTTCACACTATACATCTGACAACAGACATGTGGACCAGTGGCGCAGGCGCTGATTACATGTGCATCACTGCACACTGGGTCTCTTTTTCAGGGGCTAAAGCAAAGCTAAACTCAGGTGTTGACACTAACATTGTTTTTAAAGGTGCTCGGAAACATGCAACACTAGCCATGTTTGGTTTGGAGAAACGTCACACAGCAGAAAACATTTTGGATGTCTTTAACACAAAGGTCCTTAACTGTCTGTCCCCACTAAAACGCAAGGTTGGTTATGTTTCCACGGACAATGGCGCCAATATAGTTAAGGCCATGAGGGACGGTTACTATTTCAGAGTGCCGTGTTTGGCGCACTGTATAAACCTGGTTGTCCAAAAATTCTTGGGTAATAAACGCAGTGCAGCGTACAGTGTATTGGAGACCTGCCGAAAAATTTGCAAGCATTTCAGGCATTCTTTTAAGGCCCGGAAGCAGCTGAGGAGCCTGCTATATCAATGTCAAATGCCAGTGAAAGCACTCATCCAGGAGGTGGTAACACGTTGGAACTCAACCTTCTACATGCTTGAGCGTCTGTATGAGCAGTATACGGAACTCGATCAATATTTCTTGAAAGAGGGTATAGAGGAGCTGAGGATGGGTGGGCCGCAATGGAACATAGTTGAAAGCCTGACACGCATGCTTCGTCCTTTTGAGGTCTTCACGCGTGCAGTCAGCAAGGAGGACTCTAATTTGGGAAAAGCTATCCCATTGTTGTACATGCTGGAGGACCAACTGAAGGAGGTGTGTTCTGTGTTTGGAAAAGATGACAAAAAGCAAGACTCTTTGCTTCTGGCTGAGCAATTATTAGAGCTCCTACAAGGTGATGAACGTCTTAAAAAGATCCACTCAGAACAGCATTACATTTGTGCTACTATTCTGGATCCACGCTACAAAAAGGCGCTGGCAGGCCAAGCATTCTTTCCTTTTGATGATGAACATGTTCCAAAGTACAAACGTTGGCTAGCCTTGTCAGCCAAGAAGTTTGAAACAGAACGGCTGGAAATTGAAGGAAATGGCAGTACATCAGCAGGCCATCCCCAGTCAAAACAATCCACTTCTGCACCTGTGGCTGTGGCACAAGTGACCTCTCAGCCGTTAAAGACACCGGCAACCGGATCATCTGCACGAAAGACAACAGAAACATTGGAGGCTGAAGAGGATTGGCTAGCTCTGCGTGGGTATGGTTCTCAAAAGGTCAGAGGCACAGCAAGAGCTAAGCAAAGTGGAGGAACCTTGGATGAGGACCTTGAGTCGATGGTGAAGGACTATCTGAATGACTCAACAGAGGTCTATGTTAATTCTGTCCCATTGGCGTATTGGCATGGGAAAAAAGAATTGTGGCCACAGCTCACCAACCTGGCTTTAAACTACTTGTCTTGCCCACTCGCAAGTGTGTCTTCTGAACGGGTTTTCAGTGCGGCTGGTGGGATTGTAACTCCCAAACGGAGCCGCCTCTCGCCCAAAAATGTGGAGAGGTTAACAATGATCAAGATGAATCAGCACCTCATACCACCAGATTTCAGAGTACGAGAGAGCGTGCCGGATGAAGAGGAGGTGGCCAGCAACATAGATGAGGGAATTTCTACTCTGTCAGGTGACACTGACCTCACCCTGCCTGAATTCGCAGAGTATGATGACGAAGCCTTATTCTTATTCCTGGACCGTGATACCGACTTCGAGCCCTGAAAATGAGACAACGAATCAATAACTTTCTTTTTCATCCTTATTCACTTTTATTCCTGTGTGTCTGTCTTTCTTTGTTGTGCACAGTTAATATAATTCAAACTTTAATCAGATAATCACAAAAACAAGCCCATCAGCAGAACTGTCTTCACTTGTTTGCTAATTTATTTGAAGGTGCCGCAGTCTGCATTCCTCAGGTTCACAAGTTCAGAAGAACATGCTCCTCTATCCTCCTCCTCCAGACTCCTATTTCCATCAAAGCAGAGGGCTGGTTTACGCCCAATGAAGAAAGACTCAGCACTTGTGGGGGTGTTGTTCTACCTCTTTGCAGGTGAGTTGACGGGTCTGGGGCCATTGCTGGGAAGCACTAAAAGTGGTTTGGACCAAATCCGAGGCGGAAATTTTTTTGTGTTTTTGATGACTTGCTTGCCTTTGAGGTGCTCTTAGGGGGGGTTCCGTCTGTTTGTAGGTGAGTTTCGTGGTCTGGGAGCATTGCTGGGACACTCTAATCTTGATTGCATTTGCTTTTCAGGAAATCCGTCGTGCCAACCCCGACTTATGGCCTAGCTACGCAGCGCGTTTGGACCGAAGGCCCAGAAATATTGCAAGTATGAGATTTTGCTTTTGGCCTGTTTGGGGGTGTTATGCTTCTTGGCGGGTGGGTTGACGGGTCTTGGGGCATTCCTGGGAAGGTCTAATACCGGGTAGAAGTGGTTGGGACAAAATCCAGGCCGATTTTTTTTTTGGCTATTTCTGACATTTTGCTCTATGTAGCGTTTTCGGGGGTCCTGTTTGGGGGGCTTCCTGGTGTTTGTGGGTGAATTTCGTGGTCTGGGAGCACTGCTGGGACACTCTAATCTTGATTGCATTTGCTTTTCAGGAAATCCGTCGTGCCAACCCCGACTTATGGCCTAGCTACGCAGCGCGTTTGGACCGAAGGCCCAGAAATATTGCAAGTATGAGATTTTGCTTTTGGCCTGTTTGGGGGTGTTATGCTTCTTGGCGGGTGGGTTGACGGGTCTTGGGGCATTCCTGGGAAGGTCTAATACCGGGTAGAAGTGGTTGGGACAAAATCCAGGCCGATTTTTTTTTTGGGCTATTTCTGACATTTTGCTCTATGTAGCGTTTTCGGGGGCCTGTTTGGGGGGCTTCCTGGTGTTTGTGGGTGAGTTTCGTGGTCTGGGAGCACTGCTGGGACACTCTAATCTTGATTGCATTTGCTTTTCAGGAAATCCGTCGTGCCAACCCCGACTTATGGCCTAGCTACGCAGCGCGTTTGGACCGAAGGCCCAGAAATATTGCAAGTATGAGATTTTGCTTTTGGCCTGTTTGGGGGTGTTATGCTTCTTGGCGGGTGGGTTGACGGGTCTTGGGGCATTCCTGGGAAGGTCTAATACCGGGTAGAAGTGGTTGGGACAAAATCCAGGCCGATTTTTTTTTGGGCTATTTCTGACATTTTCCTCTATGTAGCGTTTTCGGGGGCCTGTTTGGGGGGCTTCCTGGTGTTTGTGGGTGAGTTTCGTGGTCTGGGAGCACTGCTGGCTATATATACTTTACTTTGCAAGAGGTTTGAAGCAAATCCATGGTGGCAGAGGGGACTTAGGGCCTAGCTGCAGAGCGCGCGCGGAGTGATTTTGGAAATTTGTGAAAAATTGACTAAGTCCCCATTTTTGTACTTTTGCTCTTTGGCTGTTTGGGGGTCTTCTACTCGTTTTCTCCTGGGTTGACGGCTCTGGGG
Organism: Lissotriton vulgaris; assembly: GCF_964263255.1. NCBI lineage: Eukaryota > Metazoa > Chordata > Amphibia > Caudata > Salamandridae > Lissotriton > Lissotriton vulgaris. Next base: position 1,047,516,507 of record NC_141691.1, on the reverse strand, counting down.
CCATTGCTGGGAAGCTCTAATACCGGATAAAAGTGTTTTGGACCAAATCCCAGGCGGAATTTTTTTTGTGTTTTTGATGACTTGCTTGCTTTTAAGGTGCTCTTAGGGGGGGTTCCGTCTCTTTGTGGGTGAGTTTCGTGGTCTAGGAGCATTGCTGGGACACTCTAATCTTGATTGCATTTGCTTTTCAGGAAATCCGTCGTGCCAACCCCGACTTATGGCCTAGCTACGCAGCGCGTTTGGACCGAAGGCCCAGAAATATTGCAAGTATGAGATTTTGCTTTTGGCCTGTTTGGGGGTGTTATGCTTCTTGGCGGGTGGGTTGACGGGTCTTGGGGCATTCCTGGGAAGGTCTAATACCGGGTAGAAGTGGTTGGGACAAAATCCGCGCGGAAAAGCCTTTAGTTTTGGCACTTTTTGTAACTTAGGGTTCGTTAGGGTTAGCCCTAGCAGCAGGATTGCATGTGTTTCGGGGTGTTCTAGATTTTTCCAACTGAGTTCTGGGGTCTTAGAGCACTCGTGAGAATGTGTAATTTTGGTTGCAAGTCATTTGAAGAAAATCCATGGTGGGAAAGGGGGGATTTGGCATAGTTAAAGAAAGCCTTTGCCACTATTCTTAACTTAGGGTTCGTTAGGGTTTGCAGTATTTCTATTGCATGTGTTTGAGTGGGGGGGATTTCGAGTCTTGGAGCGATGCTGGCTATGGCTACTTTTGCTTGGTTGCTTGCAAGTGGTTTGAATGCAATCCACGGTGGGTAATGGGTAATTAGGAAGGGGGTACTTCGGCCTACTTTTACTTTCAAAGTAAGTTTTGTCACCAGTTTTCTGCTAGGCCTCGTTTTTTGAGATTTGATTGGGGGTCTTCTACATTTTTGCGACTGGCTTTAGTAAGGGTCTGGGTGGGAGCACTGCTAGGAAGATCTAATTTTGTTCTAAAACACAGTTTACAGTACACCTAGCTTGAGGGGCAAGATCCGCTACATTAATTTGCCCATACTTATTTATCCTTCAAAAGGTGACTCAGAGTACGCACTTTCAAAAATATTGTACTGTCTACTAGGAAAATCAAATTGTGACTTTTTGCACTCCACAGCCTACATACCTTATATTTATTTATCAGTGGTGTTGTAATATTATATCACTTCCTGTTTTTCGTTGAATAATTACAGGCCGGGTTTCAGTCTCTGCAATGGGGAAAAAAGGATGGAGTCAGGCTTCACAGTAGCGAGCCACAATTCAGCATCAGGCAGGCAGTGGACAGGGTGTCTTCTGGTGACCAACATCGATGGACGAAGCGTCGGCTGCAATGGAGGAGTGCCGCTAATAGGAGGATTTATTTTCTGCAGGCAACTTACTTACCACTTCCAACAGGACCACTACAACCACATAGATACAGTATCCCTTGCCTTTTTCTCTGACTGTGACTGCATTTCTTGGCTCTCTCTCGGCTTCTACATTGATCCCTTAACACATCACTTAGTCCACTCCACTATCACATCTGCACCACACATAGTCATTTGTAAGTGCTCCTACGTAATTCGCAAGTCGCAGCACGCCCCAGGCCGTAGAGGACTGGGATGGCCCCAATGATGAAGCATGTCACCAAGGGGCAACCCTGGTGAGTGAGGGGACACCTAGAAAAAAAGCAATTTCTCCTTTTCTATCTACTATACCTTCCAGACCAACCCCACTGAGTGTTGTTGTGAATGGATTTATAGTGACCAGCAAGGCTCTCGGGTATCTGGCTACAGAGACCTTATGTTGAATATCGTTATCAATAATTTACACATAGGCCCTTTACTGTTGCATTCTTTCTTCCACAGTTGTCGAATGTACTACTTACTTTTCACTGACATGCATGCAGTAGTGCATGCACTTTCAAAGATTGATGGATAGGTTTGTAGTGTACCCAAAGAATTGTTTATGTTCAATTGTTTGTCTATGCTGTGCTTTTTTTTGCAGGGTGTCTTCTGGTGACCAACATCGATGGACGAAGCGTCGGCTGCAATGGAGGAGTGCCGCTAATAGGAGGATTTTTTTTCTGCAGGCAACTTACTTACCACTTCCAACAGGACCACTACATCCACATAGATACAGTATCCCTTGCCTTTTTCTCTGACTGTGACTGCATTTCTTGGCTCTCTCTAGGCTTCTAAATTGATCCCTTAACACATCACTTAGTCCACTCCACTATCACATCTGCACCACACATAGTCATTTGTAAGTGCTCCTACGTAATTCGCAAGTCGCAGCACGCCCCAGGCCGTAGAGGACTGGGATGGCCCCAATGATGAAGCATGTCACCAAGGGGCAACCCTGGTGAGTGAGGGGACACCTAGAAAAAAAGCAATTTCTCCTTTTCTATCTACTATACCTTCTGTCAGGTTACGCAGCCCCTAAGCGCCTAGCGTACTATGAAACTACATTTCCCATGAGTAGGCGGGAGACTTGCAGGAAGTTTATCTGGGGAACAGACGCGCTTCCTGTTGCGCGTTATTCTGGTTTCTGTTCTGCACCGGCATGAGAGCGGACGCTCTGCATGCTTTTCTATCGTGTCTCCTGTGGACTATCACCTCCCCCCCCCCCTGAGGCTCAGTGGGGAGCGCTTCCGTGTTCTGTCCTTGGCGGTAGACGGACTTCACGCGTCTTCAGGTAAAGCCGCTCTAAACTCTTCGGCCGCCCGTGCGGTCAGCTGATTACTGCCTGAACGGATTGTTAAGGGAGGTTCTGTCACTGTTTTCTAACAGAATTCTACCTTTGATGAATTCCTGTTTGGTTGAATTGTGTGTGGCGGAGCACAGTGGCGGTCTATACCACGTGTTAGCGTTCACATCGGGGATCGTTTTTGTACTATTAAAACGGAGCGCGGTAGTAAGGACAACTACGCGTCTCCGTTGTATAACTGTGTATTTCAAAGGAAATCCATAACTGGGCATGTAGTGAGGTAACTACAGGCTACCCCAGTTCTCTTTGTGTAGTGCACCGTGGGGTGTGTTGTTGGCAGAATTCAGTGGTGGTCGCAACTACGTTTTTCTGTTTGACCTTCACCAAAGATTCTCTACTGGGTCATTACTTAGAGAGCGCAGTGTTGTAGTTCTTGCTTCCTACACACTACCGTTTCCCTCTTCCTTTTTGTTGGACCATACATCTTTGCTTTGACTATTTGGAACCCCCTTTGTACATTGAGTCCTCTACCATGTTTGTGGTATGTTGTGAGTAGTGGGTTTGATGTCTTAGTATAACGCGAGTGTGTTTGGTGCGACAGGAGTGTGTTCGTTAACTATATGTTTATGTGTTTCTTAGGCCTTCCTCACAGATTGTGGCAGAAGGGCTATAGTATTTCCTATCCAAGGTCATGTTTTCTTGGTGCTCAGGTACTTGTCTACTTCCTTGGTTATTTAGTGAGACTATATGAGAGTACCCTTGTATGTTAGGACAGCACTTCACTGATGCCTGTCTTGTCTTCTGTTACAGGTATCCTTTCCCTGCTGACCCTACCTTTACCCATCCCACATTTTTTATTTTAGTTTGTTATTTTTCTCCCCCGCCTAATGGCTCGAACACCCTGTGTTTACACTTCTGGGTGTTGGTGACATTTGGAGGTGGAACCATATTTGCATCGACTGGATCACGGGGAGTAAACCTGACACCTTCCAGACCAACCCCATTGAGTGTTGTTGTGAATGGATTTATAGTGACCAGCAAGGCTCTCGGGTATCTGGCTACAGAGACCTTATGTTGAATATCGTTATCAATAATTCCACACAGGCCCTGTACTGTCGCATTCTTTCTTTCCACAGTTGTCGAATGTACTACTTACTTTTCACTGACATGCATGCAGTAGTGCATGCACTTTCAAAGATTGATGGATAGGTTTGTACCCAAAGATTTGTTTATGTTCACAATAGTTTGTCTATGCTGTGCTATTTTTTCTTGTCTCCCAAAACCTTTCCCAAAAACCCCCGTACCCATCCATTTTTCAAACCCTAACCCTCTTCCCCCGGGCTGTGTGGTTTTGATTGATGTGTGACTAAATTATTATGACAGCAATAAATCCACACACTTGCTGGGGAGGATAAGGTGATAGCAACAGGCTGGTGAAGAAATCCGAGGATATATTCTTACTCTGCTTGACAAAGAACCATTGCTAATGTGAAAGAACTTCAACCGAATTAGTAGTTATACTTTACCATTTGTTAGGCTACAATGTGGCACTGCTCTACTGTACTTCTGTCACCTGCTATATTCTCAGTTGTACCGTTGAATTGCTCAGGAGGACAAACCAGATTTCATTTTCTTTTTTTTCATAGGCATGCAACTGCCACTGTGTCACACCACTAGTACCACCGCTATGAGGAAATTTTATCCGACCAAGATTGCCAACCTTATTCGGTGTTTCCCGTGGAGCCAGCCCTGGGTCTAGCCCTACTTTCAAACACAAATTACAGGTAAGATAAGCGTTTGGTGGTTTGGGGGTATAATGGAGTATTAGTACGAGAGACGAGAGACTGAAGGTAGTACTACTAAAGTCCTAGGACTCTTGGATTCACTTCACTTAGTCTGTGAGAGGCACCTAGTGTTGAAAACATTTGGGCATTTACACTTAAAGGAAGAAAATGGAACTAAACTTTCAGGAAAACAGTCAACGTTAAACCCCCACCCACCAGGCAAGCAGTAAAAAACAGGTATGCTCAGATAAAGTTTGAAAAAGTATATTTATATCCCTAACAAAATAATCTCCCGCAAGACCCTCCCTAACCCCAACGATTGTCCTTCAAAAGTCCCCAAAAACCCAACTCCCAATTCCCACCCCCCAAAAGTCTCTAAAAAAGGGGCAAGGGACACTATGGGTGGATGCTGTTAACTTTTTGGGCCAGGGCATCATGCTCCTCGCGGAGCAAGGCGAGCTCCTGCTGAAGGCGGGACACCATCAGGGTAGTGCGGCGCAGGCGTGCCTTCACTGCCTTGCAGGTGCAATGCCTGTGAGAGGCAGCTGTTGGCCTTGCTGCTCGGCGGTGGCGTTTGCCTTTGGCAGCCCGGCTCAGTCTGGGTGGACCACTGTGCTGGGTGGCAGCCCGTGGGGCCACGGAGGCCGATGCAGACGACGTTGTTGTTGTTGTCGACTGCACACTTTCCTCGTCCTCCAGGGCCACCAGCCGCCGATATTCCGCAACAGTGGCCTCGATCCTCCGTTGCCGGGCCGCTCTAGCCAGCTCCTTCCTCCTTGTTCGTTTGGAAGGAGAACCTATATGAAGAAAGAAAGACATAGTCTGTAACCAATGCTCTTTAAGATTAACTCAATCATTCAGCAGAAATTTGTGTTGCACTACAACTAGCAACTTGCAAGCGCATTACATAACTATTGAGGCCAGTATCTATCTAACCTCACACTTCTTCATCCTTGCTCTAACATTAGTGGGAGTTTAAGGAACAAATTCTACGAGCACTGTGGACTTCCATTGGAGTCGACTATGAAAGTACACCAGTCTTATTCTTCTTCTTATCTCTTGTTTTGGAAAATTGGTACGTTATTTTCTGCAAGCCGGCATAATGCCAGCGCAGTAAACTTGCACCCGAGAAAAAGAGACGCACGCCATGAGGAGTGACCTAGACTTGCGTTGCCGTTGCGTTACTGTACCCATCCAGTACATGCAGGTGGTGAAGCTCTTACTTTTCTATTACGGGTGGCACTGAGAATACTCTGTTACAACTCAAGGGCTACTGCTTAATTAATGTAACTTTCACCCTACAGTGGAAATGAGTACTAGAAATGGAAAATTGAAGAAGATAAATAATCTGATTATCTATCACTTCACATGGGATGTTTTTGCTTATATATGGGATGACTTTAGGTGCTTTGCTTTTTATTGAGTGACCAGTGATACATCCACACATGAATGACTGAGTACTACTAAACTTATTAAGAGAGGTAGGGAGTGGCCACCATAATAACCGGATCTATGCAGTGCTTGCAATACAAACTACTGCTACTATTTATGGTAGTATTTGGACAAAATTAAAAGTTCTTTTCCTTGCCTTTCCTACACTGGAACGGAAGTGCGGGTGCAGCAGTGTTACATGCTCTTCAAAGTTACACTTAGTTCATCCACTGACCGTCTACTCTCTCTAGATCATGGGTACTCACAAACTTTCTCTCAGGGGCTACATTTACAGTGTAGTTTGGGGCCGAGGGCGGCACTGGTGGGGGCGGAGTCAGAGGGGGCGGGGCTAAAGCAAAACGATAACTTGTGACCATGAGGTTGCACACAGGTCCCTGCAGCAGATGCCCTCATCCACTGAGCCACCAGACCCAGCATTTACATACATCTCTCTCCCTCCTGCTCTCCCTCCTGCCCTCCCTCCATCTCTCTCTCCCTCCTGCCCTCCCTCTCCCTCCCCCTCTGTCATCTCACTGTGTGAGTGTCTATCTGTGTCAGCCTTCAGCCCGGGTTGAGACCGCTTCCTCAACGCGCACACACAGACAACAACACCAAAGTACTTAACAGGTCTTTAAAAGACCATTAACATATTATTGAGGCTTTGTTTGTTGTAGCGCCCCTGCTTCTCCACCCTGACAATCACTGCTTGCCCGGCCCCACAGAGCAGAGGCTTTGTTCTATTTCACCTCTTTGTGGCCTTGCATCTCCACTCTGCTCTGTGGGGGCCGGGGGAGCAGTGATTGTCAGAGTGGAGATGCAGGGGCGCTAACAGGTGAAATACAAAAAAGCCTCTGCTCTGTGGGGGCCGGGGGAGCAGTGATTGTCTGCAAGGTCTGCGCACCGCCAAGGAAGGCTTCCCGGGCCACCACCGGCCCGCGGGCCGTACTAGGAGTACCCCTGCTCTAGATACACATATGCTATCTAAGAGTCAGATAGTAGCATGATCCAGGTATATGGACACATACAGTTTCTGTGTCACCCACCCAGGCTGTTGTCCTTCCACCCATCATTGCTTCATCATTCACCCAGCCATGCATCTCATATTCTTGCCTTCCCAGCTAGTCTTCAATCTCAATAAGTAAGGAATATATAAGAGCTTACCTCTGGCCGCCACCACCACCGTCTCAACTCTCACAGCCGCCGCCGCCGCCTCCTCCCCTGAAGAATCGCCCTCCGCCTCCGTGTCGAGCACCACCACCTCCACACTGGCCCCGCCACCAGATGTTCCACCTACAAAGTACATTTAAGAATGTTAGAATAAAGCACTCACTAGTCACTAGTCTTTGGTCTAGGAATGAAGACATGTGAAAACAATGTAATTTGTGACTGTGTACGTGAAAGTTAAAAAAAATGTCCCTTTTTCCAGGGAAGGTTGTCTTGCTGCACTTTTTGGCACAACTGATGAAGGCTGTTTTTTTAACACGCACCATTTTTCTCCACACAGACAGAAGATGGACTTCTAACAACAAGATCAAGTTGAAACCAGGTGAGAGCTCGGCTCGACCACAAGAAATGTCTTCAATTAATCGTCAGCACTAACCACTTTTCCATTATCAGTTAAACGTTTAGTTTTATTATGACTTCATTTTAATAAATGTGTTTACTTTTAATAAAGCTTTTAAACTTAAATACAATCTGTGTTTTTTGGTCCAGACTAGAGTGACTGAGCGAAAGGTTTTGCAATTTTTGCAAGCATGAGTCCAGATAGAACACTTCAAAAGACATTATGGACAATCCCAGAGGACTGCACTAAGTTGATAGAGCTATTGCTGACTAGAATCATGGGAGTTTCGCCAACCGTGCAATCTTAGTTAGCTACACAGACAGACTAATAAGAATAATCTAGTAATACCACAGGGAGTCATAGTAGAGGCAGGATAAGAATTTAGATACAGTCTACAAGAAGAGCAAAGACAATTTTGAAAAAAGTCAAATGAGGAACGCTAGGAAAAATAGGTACTAGTCTAAAATGAAAACTTACTGGGGCCAGCAGAGGAGCCCTCGCCTGCCCGATCCTGGCCCTGTTGAACAGCATCCGCCGCCTGCTGCTCCTGTGTCCTCCTCTCGCCCCTGGGGGGAGCTGACGTACAACATGAAAGAAAGAACAGAAAACATGGATGATTGTTGCTTGTCAATGTCAACCAAATCAAACATTTCAAAAGAACAATAACAAAATATTTCTGCGAAATTATATTGATTATGGTTACTTTTCATTTATTTGCGGACCTGTGACTTCGAAAGTCACGTAACTCACTAAACAAAGTACTGAAACGTTCACCTAGGACTGGCAGGCAGCAGTCCGCAGGCAAGACGCAAAGTGACAGACAAACTCCATTGTGATTTCAGTCAGATCAGTGACAACACTAACAGTTGCCTGCTACATTACCAGTCATTTAAATAGTCAAACTATCAATCCACCGCCACTATTTTTCTTATTGTCAGGGGTACAAAGGAAGGGGCAGATTTAAGCCCTTGCGGCTCTTTTGCGCCGTTCTTGCGTGACTTTTGTGACGCAGCAGCTAAACAAAAAAGGGCGCCATGGTGCGGCGTATAATATTATAACAACGTGACGCATTTGGGAGATGCATCCCGTTATAAAGCCCTGCGCCATCAGGGGGCGTTCCCGGCACAAGGGAGGGCATTCCTGCGCTGGAACACATCCTAATAGTGGCTGAGGGAAATCTACAAAATATCAATCAGTCACCTTTAGGACAATGATGCGTCACACAAACCCTGCACCTGCTTGAAGCAGACGTACAGCTTGACCCAGCATTGGGGAGATAGGGTACCCCAGAGCATTGATGGAGCTGCGCCATCGTTGCGATGCAACTCCAGCAGTAAAGCTTCGGTGACGTTTTGGGCCCATGGTGCGCCGCATTGCAAATACGGCGCACCATGTTTGGTGGTGGTAGCGGGCCGCACAATTAATGGCGCATCCCTGCTACTTTGCAGGGATGCGACGGTAATTGCAATTCTGCCCCTTAGGGGCATACTTACTTACGCGTTCTGGCGCATCTCCAGAGATGCGCCAGATCAAATGCGTCACGCAAAACTACCCTTGCGACACGGCAGATGTGCCTCATTTACAATGCGGCGCGCCCTGGCGCAAGGGTAGGCACTTGCGTGAGGCATCTCGTCACGTAAGAGCGGCGCATCGCTGGAGTCACGTCGCCAACGCAATGCAACTCCAGTAATGCTCAGGGCCACCCAATACTTAACATGCTGTGTCAGTCCTTTCTCCTGCTTCGAGCAGACATAAGGAATTGAATTGAGGTAGCAGCGTCGCAGAAGTGCCTGCGTTAAATCTTGTACATTTCACGCAGGCAATTTTGCGAGGCGCACAGCCGCTGGACCGCCCACCCTGCGTACTAGGAACGCACCCATTATGGTGCAGGCCCATGGCTTTATAACGTGACGCATCTCCCTAGATGCGTCATGCTGTAAATGACTCGCAGGGATGCGGCACGTTTACGCCGCTGTTGCGTCACGCAAGGCAACGTAAACGTGGCGCAAGGGGCTTGTAAATGTAATCTGCCCCCTAGTGTCTAGCATTACGCAGTTCTGTAAAGTACACTCATACATAATAGTTACTCAGGCCAATGAGACCACGAAATAGAAAACAAATAAGCATAGTAGCAACGCCACTGAGAAGGAGAGCAGTGCACCTGAAATGCACAGAAGATTTTGAAATATAATTTAACTACAATGTAATCGTCATCAGCGGCATTATTGGCTTGCTCCATGTAAAAAACAAATATTTGCAATACAACAACACAGAGCAGGAGAAAACATCATAGTAGTGAGTGATTAAATGGCTACTACTACTCACCAAGCCCGGGGATCTCCAAGCCGAGCTGGTCCAGCAGGTCGCGCTCGCGGTCCAGGAGGTCCGTCCAGCGATGGGTGACCTGGCTGTAGGTGCGCTGGACCCCGTAGAGGTGGGATATGGCCCAGCACACCTTCTCCCACCGCTTCCGGCGCTCCCGCATGTTGTAGCCGCCGGCCGCGATCCTGCCGCCTCCCGCGATGGTCTTGGGCAGGCGGCGCTGGACGAAGTAGACCAGCGCGCCCACTTCCTCCGGGCTGAATATCTCCCGTCGCGTCACCTGCTCCCCCCTCAATCTCCCGCATGCTGTCCTGCCACTGGGTCCAGCACTACTCCCCGCCGCCGCTGCGGCCCTCAAGTGCCTGGGCAGCTTCACGGCGCCTGGCTTGACCATGGTCTGGGCAGGTAAGGTAGGAAGAAGTAGAAAATTAAGAAAGAATAGGATAGGGAAGAAGAAAAGAAAAGAGTTTAAAAAAGTAGTTTAAAAGTAAAGAAAAATAGCAGAAAAGACAAAAATATACAGCTAGGAAAAATATACAGCTAGGAAAAGAGAGGGATAGATAAGAAGCAAAATCGTAAAAAAAAAACTGAAAACAAGCAAAGGATGGCAAAGATACCAAAAGGATTAAACACCATGCCCAGACACAGGAAATGAATGAAAAACAAGATGGCCGGCGCCCGTTCACGAGCGCAAAAGTAAGTTCGCGCGAGATTTTCCTCGCGATCTCGTGCGAACCTCTAGATTTCCCGCGCGATCTCGTGCGAACCTCTACTCGCAATGCGCTTACTGCGCGAGATTATACATAGCGGGCGGAAACGGAAATACGTCACGCAAACAAAATGGCCGCGCCCGTACTCGACCTTGGGGTAAATTCGCGTGTTGCGCTGCAAGCGGCTCGCGAATACTGCAAAAAAACTCGCGAAACAACAAGCCGCAAAAAAATAAAATGCTCATTCGCACGAATTGGCGGCTTCCGCGGTCGGTTTCGCACGATGCCGCGCCCCGTGAATAGCGCGAAAAAAAACGAAAAACGATTTCAGCAAAAGCAAAAGCAATGAGCAGGTGCAAAAGGTCAACCTCATGATTTGTAACGATTCTTTGTAGTGCTTCCTGAGGGGGCCCTCCAGAATTCGGTTGCCTGCTTGCAACTATTGTGTGACCCTGCTCTGACCTTAACTGTATGCCACAAAGGTCCTGATTTACAGCTAAAGGAGCAGACAAGCAGGTGCCAGGCTGGAACTTTAAATTCTTTCAGTGACACATTAATTAGCCCCTAATTCATTATTGTCAGTTGGGGCAGGGCAGGTGTTGTTAATAAACTAACCCCAAATTAATTCATGTCAGTTCAAGCAGGGCAGGTGGGCTTGCTTTTCCCCCCCATCTTCTACAGTGATGATGAACCAGAGGGTGGCATTGATGTAACAGATGGGTCAAAGAGAGGGTGCCAGTGGTAAAACAGAGGGTGCTGGGAGGCTGTGATGATGAACCAGACGTAGAAACAACATAGTCGCGACCGTTGCGAGCCGACAAGTAAGTTCGCAATTGCGAACTAGTACCAAATCCTCGCGAACTGGCAGAAACAATTGCGAACACAAAAAAAAAAAATCCGCAAATTCGCGGGAATTCGCGGATTTTGCGGATTGCGAGTTCGCAAATCCGCAAAATTCGCGAACGCGAGATCCGCAAAATTCGCCCATGCTTACAGTCGAGGGGGCACACACTGCTAAGCACAGATTTTTAGCTTACGCTTTTAGCTTAATTACATCGGCCACGGCCCTTTGAAAGACCCCCTAGTTTTTTCATCCCACTTAAAGCCCTGACTAACTACAGTAGTACTACTCGTATTACAAAAAGCTGTTCACAAACCTACAGGCACCAAGGTAGCAGAAATCTCCCCACATGTAGGCTTATGTTTCAGTAGTAAATGTGGGAGGAAGAAGGGGGAGAGTGGATAGAAAGCGGCAAAATACTTATTACTAAATAGGAGGATATTAGGTAACTTTAAGGAGTGTTTTAGTGAGGGAAATGCTAATAGAAACCAGCACCAATAATTGCTATTCACAAACTTCACTTTAAAAGATACTACAGCCCTAAAGGTGTTAAAACAAGTGTAAATGTTCTCCAGCCCAATCTGGGGGTACGACAAGCACCAGGGGTACGACAAGACCACTTAAAGGTGCAGCAGCACACTTCCTTAGAAAACAGTAGAAGCAGGGAAATTCTGTTTTTAAAAATATTTGCACTCTACACCACAGGTGGCAAATTTCTTGATGCGCGTGGCCAGGCTCCAGGCTCTCTGGCGAAACCCGCAGTGACTGTCCAACCCCCACTGCAGATGGCTTTTGGTTGTGCCGAATGGGGTTGACTGCAGGGCCAGGTCCCTTGCCAGGCCCTGTGCTCAACCAGCTTTGGGTGACCGATCCCCCACATGGGAACCCAACCATTGCTTTCTTCATATTTATTTAAAGAAAAAAGTTGTTTCTGTACTCTAGTAGTTCTGCAGTACCCGCCACCCAAGCTTCACCCCTTAGTATCGCTGCACTCTGCATGGAGTTTCACCGGGCCCGATTCACAGAACTAACTTAAGAGAAAATCCTAAACTTACTACCATTTTGATATTCACAGAAGGCACTTACTCATCTCGGTATTCACAGAAGGCACTTACTAATTTCGGTATTCACAGAAGTCATTTAGGAGTCCTAAAGCTAGGAGTCTTATATTTAGGACTCCTAAATCCCTTCTTTGAAACCAAAAGTCTTAAAGTTAGGATTTTTCTCAGTTTAGGAGTAGTAAAGTTAGGACTCCTAACTTCAGGACTCCTAAATGCCTTCTGTGAATACCGAAAGTCTTAAAGTTAGGATTTTTCTCAGTTTAGGAGTAGTAAAGTTAGGAGTCCTAACTTTACTACTCCTAACCTGAGAAAGATGAGGCACATAAGTCACAAAATCTTAGTGATATATTAGACCATGGTATACCACAATCATTTTCTGGTATACTGCGGCACATGCCAATGACAAAAGAGTAAATCCTTGGATAATGACTGCCCTTACAAAAGTAAAAGGCAGCCATATTGTTTGGACAACACTTTGGCTGTGTTCATTCCTCTAAGTGTAAATATATTATCCTACTGTTTTATAAGTGTATAGGAAGGGATGAGTCAATTTATATGTGTCTAAAGGTATGTAAAGGTATTTTATTAGTTTATATATGTTTTAAAAGTTTGCTGGGTACCATGGTACTGCCATATTGTTTAGAATGCACCTAGGGCCTAATTACAAGTTCCCCGGTGATTTGGATTGGACGAGGAAACGGAAACGGAAACATAAAGCATGAAGCCTTCGGATGTGGGCGTAGCCTTACCTCTCTGTGCTGTACATCGGCAGGAGCAAGGAATAAGCTCCGGTGCGGGTTCTAAGACTGGGAGAAGGTGGTGTTCAGCCGTGTTTCATGTCAGTGGTGGTGTAGAGTCAGGCCAGGGGGGGTCTGCTGCAGCACCTTGGCCTCCCTGCCACTTGCTGCATGGTCAGTCTCCAGACCGCTGCCGGTCACTCCCCTCCTTCGGCCTGAACCAGAGAACCTGAGACCAACCAAAATGCACTGCCAGACCCGGTCAGATCGCGGCAGAGACAGTGACCTAACCTGATTTGGCTATGGGCTTGATCTGCATCTGGAGGGCACCGCAGGAGTCTGAGTAGGCCATCAGGACTCCAGATAAAGACTCCAGATAAGCTGCAGTAAGTGTTTCCATGTCTTCTGCCTCATTTTGTCTTTCCCTGTAAAGCTCACTGATTAGCAGAAGCAAATAAACTGAGCCACTAGGTGTGAGCCAGTGAGTCATTGCGTGGGCTGCAGAGAGTGGCGAACTATGCACTAGGCCTTGGTTCTCCTTGGCAGTGGAGTGGACACAGCCAGTGTTAGATTGGTGTAGCTTGCTCCACGTCAAGAGATCCGGTAAGGAAATCATCCGGCCACTACCTGCCTCAGTCCGGACCCCCATTGCATCAGTAGCATGACAAAACCACAGTCAAGACAAAATTCACAGCAATAACCAATAAGCAGAACAAAAAATATTCTTGGGCCGGTCAGCCCATTGAATAATCCTCCAGCAGTAAGCAGATAAGCAATTTCAACAAATATAATCTTTAGCATAGACCTCACTGAATAGCTGGTGTGCCCATTCAGAGGGACAGCGCCCATACCAACCTGACCCTTTCATTGGAATAACAAGTTTCAGACTTGACTAAGGCAATATCAACTCTGATATTATCAACACTACTCTAACATGCTGATTTGCTGCTATTGAGCCCTGAGGCGGAAAGCCCGGGCTTTAGGCCATTGTTAAATGTATTTTGCTGCTACTTTTTAAACCATCTCGCACTTTTGCACAATTGACTTTTAAATACATTTTAACAACTGCTGCACTATCTGGGGCACTTTCGAACTTATCTGGATACTCTCAGCTGTCCCGCAGCCGATTTTGGGGCTGTTGTGAGACGCTGATTGGAACAACGCCATCTTGGGTGAGGTGACGGGTTGCGGACCAGCTGGTTATTCCGCCTCACCCTCGCCAGCATATAAGACACTTTTCTTGAGCCCCCCCTCCTGATTTGCTGCTTTTGAGCCCTGAGGCGGAAAGCCAGGGTTTTAGGCCCTTGTTAAATGTATTTTGCTGCTACTATTTAAACGATCTCGCACTTTTGCACAAATGACTTTTAAATAAATTTTAACAACTGCTGCACTATCTGGGGCACTTTCGAACTTACCTGGATACTCTCAGCTGTCCCGCAGCCGATTTTGGGGCTGTTGTGAGACGCTGATTGGAAAGACACCATCTTGGATGAAGTGACGGGTTCCGAACCAGCTGGTTATTCCGCCCGCCCTCGCCAGCATATAAGACGCTTTTCTTGAGCCCCCCTCTCCTGATTTGCTGCTATTGAGCCCTGAGGCGGAAAGCCGGGGCTTTAGGCCATTGTTAAATGTATTTCGCTGCTATTTTTTAAACCATCTCGCACTTTTGCACAATCGACTTTGAAATTAATTTTAACAACTGCTGCACTATCTGGGGCACTTTCAAACTTACCTGGATACTCTCAGCTGTCCCGCCGCCGATTTTGGGGCTGTTGTGAGACGCTGATTGGAACAACGCCATCTTGGGTGAGGTGACGGGTTGCGGACCAGCTGGTTATTCCGCCCGCCCTCTCCAGCATATAAGACTCTTTTCTTGAGCCCCCCTCCTGATTTGCTGCTATTGAGCCCTGAGGCGGAAAGCCGGGGCTTTAGGCCATTGTTAAATGTATTTTGCTGCTACTTTTTAAACCATCTCGCACTTTTGCACGATTGACTTTTAAATTAATTTTAACAACTGCTGCACTATCTGGGGCACTTTCGAACTTACCTGGATACTCTCAGCTGTCCCGCAGCCGATTTTGGGGCTGTTGTGAGATGCTGATTGGAACGACGCCATCTTGGGTGGGGTGACGGGTTGCGGACCAGCTGGTTATTCCGCCCCCGCTCTCCTTTCCCCAGGCCCCCCCTCTATTTCCCCTAGTATTTATGGCAATAAATTCCCGTCCGCGCACCGGGCGGGCGCAGCGGGCGTGCCGGTGGCGCACCAAAGGCGTGCCCGTCTGCGCCCGTCCGCGTCCTAACAGGCCCAGGGGCCATACCCCCTGGCAAAATTACTAAGCCTTTTCCAAGGCTTACTTACAGTGCCTGCTTGCTCCGTGCTTATAGGCCCCATTGCCCTGCAGACTGTTCAACGTTTAATTTAACAACTAAGTCTTCACAGTCTTGCTTAAACTGCTCTCTGTCCCTCGAGGCTCCTCAACTCTGTCATAGTTGTACACCTCAATTGCCGACTGTTTTTAAAACAGTATATAATTTTCTCAGCATGAACTGTCGCTCTGTACGTAAGCACAGACGTGAGATCTTTGACCTTCTAAACGAGGAACAACCGGATGCCCTCTTCATTACGGAGTCTTAGCTCCATGAAGGTTCGGGCCCGGATATCGCAGAAGCACTTCCAACTAACTATGCCATGGTCAGGTGTGATAGGGTGGCCAAAATTGGTGGGGGCATTGCTATTATTTTTAAACATGTGTATCAATGCTTCATAGACCGTATTAATTTACAAAACTGCGAATCTGCATCTTTTAGACTTGTTCTTCACCCTAAGTTCTCCCTAAATGGCATCCTTATTTACCGAGGTTTCAAACAAAGGAGGGAGAGAGAGAGTCAGTGGATTCAGTCTCCCTAGTTATATGAATAAACAAAATAGAATCCACTCAGAGTGGCGGTGATCCCTAAAGTGATGGGGAACACACAGTGTTGTTTAAATGCCCCTCACACACCAACAGGCCCCTTGGTGTCATGCTTCATCATCGGGGCCTTCGCACCCCTCTACAGGATGCGGCGTGCTACGACACGCGAATACGCAGGAGCACTATAAAGTGAACTATGTTAGGGGGTGTGTTACTAAAGTGTGAGTGAGGTGAGGTGAAAAAAGTGAAAGGTTAAAAAATACCTGGCGCGTGGGTGAAAAAATATTTTATTAAAATCCCGGCTGGTATTATTAAAAGAAGTGCAAGGTAGGGTTGTAAGGATACGTATTATGGTATAACAACCACTATGAAAGTGTCAACATGTTTCGGAGCGCGGGGGCTCCTTCTTCAGGACAAGGATAAGCACTTACCCTCCCCTTACTCACATGTAAATGTAAATGTAAAAGTGTTTTAAAAGTTACATCAATGTGTAATATACCTAACAATGTTATATATATGTAGGTGGATGTTGTTGCGTCCAATTGGCGATAGATGAGAACCTGTGGAAAGAAAGCACAATAAACACACTAGTCTACAGTGCACAGACCAAGGGAGAAGTAAATGCTTCTCTAAGTACAACAAGGTAGACCCAAAACTAAGGGTCAGAGAACCCTGTAAGGAAAAAATGAAAAGATGGACATACACAGCACTTACAGACACACATACATAACATTAAAATACTCTCTAGTCAGATGGAAAAAGAGAGACATAAAAAACAGGTAATGCCAGTCTTACTTATTGTTCTCAAAATAAAGACCTCATGAGCCTATGCGTGTTATTGGGGGATCCTTCCTTACTGCTCAGAAAAGTAACCTAGAAAACATCGATAATTGGGATTCAGTAGGTAATAGGCACCAAAAGTACTAAAGCGCCAGAGTATTGCTCCTTATCATGACCCAAACTCACGGTTACTGCAATGGCTAATCGCCTGCCTTCCTTCAACGCGGCTCCGATGAAGTGAGCGTAGGTCGCGTTAGTAACCCATTTATACTCCACCGAAAGGTAATTAGTGGTGGTAGATTGAATAATGAGGCCCGGTGAATGCCCAAATACGGAGACCGCACCATGAAGGAATACGGTGCTGCGCGATCGGCTTACGCTATCTACCGCGCATGCGCATCAACGACCTGTGATGCATCGAATGCGCATGCGCGGCAAAACGGAACGACCGCGCATGCGTACAGATGAGGCACTACGCCGGGGGGGAAAAAGACGCCTGCTAGGCGGATTAAAGTGGTGCGAGCATGCGCGCTGGATCTCAAAGTGCATTTATCAAGTGGTATTATAAAGGGCTGGTGTGATGGGGAATTCATCCGTAAATTAGCCCGATGGATACCTAAAAATGGCAGTGAATCTGATGGTAGTAAGGGGGGGATTTTATCCTACTGAGACACAAAATAATGGTTATAAATGGTCCCTTTAATTGTGACTGTTCTATAACAGGCTGGAAGGTCCCTAAAAAAAGAAACAGTATAAATGACTCATATGGAGGCATGATACCTTGTTGAGACACCAAAAATAAGATGTCAAACTGGATGCAGAGTTCAGATTAGGATGACCAAATACAGTTTATTTTAGGAGGTTCCAAGGGATGGAATCATTAAGCCCAGTGGTATCGGTTCCAAGACAGAACACCCACCGCTGTTCTTTTTCCAGAAGGCCTACTTCTGAGGGCAGTTGTTCAATTACTGTCCACTGTAACTCGTTGACGCAGTGTTGATGTTCAATAAAGTGGGCTGACATTTTTGTTGTAAGTTTTTTGCACCTGATATTACTTTTGTGCTCATTGAGTCTCACTCTGACTGGTCTCGTTGTCATCCCCACATATTCTTTTCCACAGGGACATGTGATCAAGTATACAACATTCTTACTGTTGCAATTAGTAAATGCACGTTGTTCCCAGTTTGTCCCATTTGAAAAAGTCAAAGTTAGGCTTTTTTTGGTGAGGTGGCAATTGTTACAGTTGCCACACGGGTGGTGGCCGTGTATGCCCTGCAGTCTTGGCTGATCAGTTTGTGTTGGGCTTGGTCTTGTGTGGACAAGCATGTCTCTCAAGTTCCTGCCCCTTCTGTGTGCAAACAGAGGCTTCTCCAGTGATAGACTGCCACTTGTTAGTATGCGCCAATGCTTATTGACCAATTTTGTAACTTGGTTTGTTACTGGGCTATATGTAGTGACACATACTGTTCTCTCCCCTTGATTGTCCCTCCGTGGATTGTCCTCCAGGAGGGCCTCACGGTTGTTATTTCTAGCTCTTTTCATAGCTTTTTGGATCACCGCATCTGGATACTTTCTCTGTCTTAGTTTTTTGCTGAGGTCTTTTGCTTGAGTTTTGTATTTGGCAATGTCACTACAGTTCCGACGTAAGTGAAGGAACTGTCCATACGGTAAGTTCTCCCTCAGATGACGCGGGTGGAAGCTGTCAAATCTGAGGAGACAATTCCTGGCCGTCGGTTTGAAGTGGGTCTCTGTCTTTAAGACACCTGCCTCATGATAAATATTCAAGTCCAGGAACACCATGTTCTTGTTTGACACTTGGTGTGTAAATCTGAGATATGCATTCTGGTTGTTGAGCCAATGAGTGAACTCGGATACCGAGGTCTCATCTCCTTCCCAGATAACCAAAATGTCGTCAATATACCTTCGCCAGGTGCGGATCCTCGCCCTATACGGATTGTCTGGATGGAGGATCTTTGTAGATTCCAAATGATAGAAATATAATCCGGCTAGGCTCGGGGCAAAAGTACTGCCCATACTGGCCCCATGTCTCTGCCAAAAGAGGCCCTCATACTCGAAAAAGTTTTTTGTAAGAGCCAGTGAGATGCACTCCAACACTACACTGCGGGGGTGTGGTATTCCCAACTTGTAGAGTGCAGTACCTCCTCAATAATTTGTAAAGTCTCATCATGTGGGAGGCTCGTATAGAGGCTCTCCACATCCAGGCTTAGGAGCATCTGAGAGGTGGGATCAAAAGTCTGGTTTTGTAACAGCTGTAGCACTGCTTTTGTATCCCTCAGATAGGTGTCTGTGGCTTGTACGAGAGGTCTCAAAAAGGCATCAGCAAACTTGGATAATGGTTCCAAGATGGATGAAATACCGGACACAATGGGGCGTCCTGGAGGGTTTTCGAGGTTCTTATGTACTTTGGGTATGGTGTAGAAATATGGGATTCGGGGATTTTTCTGAATCAAAAACTCAGACTCTTTTTTGGTTATCCAATCGTGTGCAAGAGCCTCCTCCACCATGCCACCTATTCGTACTCGCAGTGACTCAGTAGGGTCTTCAGTTAGGATTTGATAATTCCTATTGTCGGAGAGAAGTCTCCTGCATTCCTTGTCATAGGCTGGGGTGGTTTGAACAACCACTGCTCCACCCTTGTCAGCGGGTTTTATGGTAAGGTTCTTATTCAACCTCAATTCTTTGATTGCCTCATTCTCCATTCTGGTCATATTCTGAAACACCCTGTGCTTATTTTCCAAACATTTTAGTTCTTGCATTATAGCTTTTTCAAAGGCCTATACCTCGACCGGGAGTTGGTGATCCAGCGGTGTGAAGGTTGACCTAGGTTTCAAACCTGTGTCTGAGGTCTCTACAGGTGGTTCCTTATCTTTGAAAAAAGCCCTCAGCTTGATCGTTCTGAAGTCCTGCATTTCTTTATGCAGTAAAAAAATGTCTGGTCTGTTGGTGGGGACATACCCCAAGCCTTTATTGAGTACTTTTCTTTGCAAATCAGTAAGGGCCATGGGGTTATATTAATAACTAGGTCCCCCTGTTGCTCGTCGAAGCTTGATTCGCCGTCATGCTCCGCGTCAGCACCCGTGGGTCTGCCTCCTCTGTGGGCTGCCAATTGACGTTGTTGCCTTTCTTGTTCCTCCCCCTGCGGGATCCCTGGCCCCAGGATAAAAAAGGCTGTGCATTCTGGGGTGCATTGGTTTGATCAGGAACCCATTGGGGGTACATCTGTCCCATTTGTGGAGGGACAAACTGGTACTGTGGGAATTGGAAAGGGGTCTGATAAGGATTGAATTGAGGTCCTTGAAAGCCTCGCCAGCCTCTCTGGCGTGGAAATTGAGGTCTTTGGTGTCGAAACCCTCCTCTCTGCTTTTTTTGTGGGAAACCACCTGACCTTGTGCTCGAGTTGCTACCATCAGAGTTCACACTGTCCGTGTCGCTTGTATTGTCTTTCATGACATAGTCTGCTCGTGTGTATGGGTAGGCTCTTTCGGGGGTAAATCGATCTTTATCTTTTTTCAATTTGTTAAATTTACTTTGTTTCAAGGTTGCCTCGAATTCCTTCATTTGCTGGTTCATCTCTTCCAAACCTTTCTTTAAATCCGCTGGTGAAATGAAAGCTTTTAACTGGACTTCCAGTTTTTGGATCTCTACCTTCATTTCTACAGATTTTCTTGCGGCAGTTTGGACTATGAGCACCAGCCAATCCCTGGTGCAGTGCCATGAAATGAGTGACCATGCTTTTTTAAAAACAAGGTCGTCTTGGAAAATGAATGGTTCAGTTTTTACCAATAAACCCTGCGGGGCCATTTTATTTCTTAAGTATTCCCTCATTAGTAAGCCATGTAGAGCTGTTCTGGTTTGTGTTTTACGGGCATTCATCAATTCGTCCCAGTCTGTTACAGCTGGGCCTGGGTCAGTGTTGCTGAGGCCTTCAAAAGGATTGACATCCGCTAGGATACGGTCAATGTCATCCTCACTGTAGGTCAATCCATGTTCGTCCTCCATGGTGTTAGTGAGGAGAGCAGGAAGGTTCAAGATGATAAACTGTTTAGTATGAGTAAGTGTCTGTGTATGTCCAAAGGTGGTTAAATAACAATGGGAAGGGGCTCCCACAGCTGTGCGCTGTCTTTATCCTTGTCCTGAAGAAGGAGCCCCCACGCTCCGAAACATGTTGACACTTTCATAGTGGTTGTTATACCATAATACGTATCCTTACAACCCTACCTTGCACTTCTTTTAATAATACCAGCCGGGGTTTTAATAAAATATTTTTTCACCCACGCGCCAGGTATTTTTTAACCTTTCACTTTTTTCACCTCACCTCACTCACACTTTAGTAACACACCCCCTCACATAGTTCACTTTATAGTGCTCCTGCGTATTCACGAGTCGTAGCACGCCGCATCCCGTAGAGGGGTGCGAAGGCCCCGATGATGAAGCATGACACCAAGGGGCCTGTTGGTGTGTGAGGGGCATTTAAACAACACTGTGTGTTCCCCATCACTTTAGGGATCACCGCCACTCTGAGTGGATTCTATTTTGTTTATTCATCCTTATTTACCGCTCACCTGGGCCAGTCACTGACTGGGTCACTCATCTGTCTGAGCTTATTGCCTCCCTGTTGCCTAATGTTGGTACTCTTGTTGTTGTGGGTGATGTTAACATCCACTTGGATGACCTTAGTAATAGTGTAGCTAGAACCCTGATCACCGACCTCCAGCCGATGAACGTTATCTTACATAATCATGGTCCCAAACATAAAGATGGGCACCTCTTAGACCCCATTTTCTCCAATTTGCCTTATCTTCAATGCCTTCCGGCCTTGCCTGTCCTTTGGCCAGATCATTATATTGTAAACTTTAGAATTTCGGCTCTGACCACCGCAGCTCTTGATAGAGGCAACCGCGCAGAATCGAGCAGGGCATGGAGGAAATTGGATATTGGTTCTTTGAATAAAATTCTTGCCTCCCATTTCCCTTTGGAACCATCCACACTAGGCGATGGGGAAACCTCTGCTATGTTGATCAATCTTTGGCTAAAAAATGCCATTGATACCGTTCTTCCTACTTCTTTAAAACAGGGTGGTTCTCATAAGATGCCCGCCCCATGGTACACCCAGACATTAAAAGCTGAGAAATCTCGGTGCAAGAAGCTTGAGCATGTCTGGCGTAAAGACTATTCTCAGCATGCAGCTCAGACTTATAGATTTGCGCTAAAATCTTACCACAAAGCATGTGCCTCTACTAGGGCCAACTTTGTGATGAAATCTATAACAGATGCTATTGATAACTCCAAGGCCTTGTTTAGCTTAGTGAAAAATCTTGCAGGCTCTTCCACATTAGCTAAATCTCCTCCTTTGAAAGACAGGAAATGCGACAAAATTGCCCAGCGCGAGTGATCAGTGCCCATTCCGACGCCGCCCGGCTCCAGCGCGTAGAAGAAACCTTGGGATTCCTTCCTCCCGCACACGCGATTCAGTCTGCATGTGCTGACGCTGCCACCCCCTTCTTACAGCGAAAATCGGCAGAAGCTTTTCATTTTCGACCGCTTCTTATAGGACTCAGAGCGTATTTTAGCAAGCACGAAACGCCGCCATACCATGACCACGATGTTTTCATTCATCTTATAAGTCGACGCCCCACTTCATGGTTCACTCGACTGTGGCACATATTTCACTCCAAGATTGCTTACTTGGACATACTTATTCCTTTGCCGCCTGGGTTCACCGATTTTCACAGAGCGGCTTTGTACCATAGAGAAGTTCTCTTTATCCGGACCCACACAGGCTTTCTGGTTAGCAATACTTGTGTTGCCCGAGGCCCTGATGAGAATCTCCGACGATTTAAAGGGGATTTGAAACGCGTAGGCCTAATATCTCACTGGTCTGCTTTTGTGTATAGGAGTTACGTCTACCTGCATACTCCCTACAATTTCTTGTACATTACCTATTTGTATTAAATCGTAATGAATGTCTAAAAATGTAAAAATTTATGGTTTTGTACTATTTTCAAACAATTGTTTTGAATTTTTGTTTAATTGACGCAGACCCAGTTTTGTATTTCTCTCCTTTTGCAGCAGTAATATGTGGTATGCTTGAGTTAAGTCTGAATGTGTTGAATGTGTTGTGACTGTGACATGATTGAAGTTCTGAATGTTTGATGTGTTCAATTGAATGCAACCTGATGTGTCCGTTCTCTTCTTGATTTTTTCCAATGTTTTCTTCTCTAATGTAAAGATAAATTTTATAACAAATTGTTGATTTTCTACAAAATAAAATTGCGGCTAAACAGCAGTACCCTTTCTGGAATTAATTTTCTGTCTGCGGAGGACTAGTCCTAGCCCTAAGTAAATATTATCAGCACTTGCCCCTTCTTTTGTTATTTGCTAAGATCCACCAGGACATCTCCATCTGCAAATCTAATAATACGACCACAGCCCTACCCACTCCGGCAGCGAACGCACTACGACCCGAGACCTTTTTTCCCCATCCGCTTTTAGCTTGGCCTGAATTATAGCCTGAGGGTCTTCAGGAATTGCTCCGTAATGTAAAATCTGGCTCCCCACTGGACCCCCTCCCTATTACTGTACTTCGAGCGCTTGATCTCCTCCATTTGGCTAAAATCTGTTCCATTCTGAACCTATCACTAAAGACTGCTACGGTCCCGGCCATCTGGAAACACGCTATGGTCACGCCACTTTTAAAAAAGCCAACTGTCGATCCCGACCTTCTTGTCAATTACCGCCCAATCTCACTGTTACCTGCTTTCTCCAAGGTCCTGGAGCGTCACATCCATTTTCATCTTACCCAGCATGTGAATTCAAACAACTTACTTCATTCTTCTCAATCAGGTTTCCGGCCGGGCTTTTCGACAGAGACCACTCTTTTAGGTGCTACTGAAAAACTACGGTCCCTGATCGACAATGGTGAAACGGCCGCGCTGATACTACTTGATCTCAGCGCGGCGTTTGACACCATCTCCCACAAAATCCTTCTTGACGCCTTAGCCACCATGGGCGTGGAAGGACTAGCATTGGACTGGTTGGCCTCTTTTCTTTCTAAACGCACCTTTCAAATTTTCTCCCAGTCTGCTTCTTCTAATACTTATTCACAGCTCCACGGTGTCCCTCAGGGTTCTATCCTCAGTCCCCTACTTTTTAATCTTTATGTCTCTCCCTTAGCTCACATAGCTGATGATGTCGGCCTTACGTTATTCACACATGCCGATGACTCCCAGTTTATCTTCTCGCTTACGAACAGTGGCGCGCCTCCTCCTCCCGCCTTCAGTTTGGTCTCGGTGAGATAGCTAAATGGATGAATCACAACCTCCTCAAACTGAATGGCGAGAAGACGGAGGTCCTTGTCCTAGGTCAGAAGCCAAACCTGTGGACCTCGAGACACTGGCCAGCAAACCTAGGTCCCCTCCCTGTACCAGTGGAGCAGGTACGAAATGTGGGCGTTGTCATGGACAGGGGCCTGACAATGCAATGTCAAGTTAGCAAAGTATCTGCCACATGTTTCACCATTATACGCTGGCTTCGCAAGATCCTGTGGATGCTGCCTGATGACACAAGAAGGACGGTGGTGGGCGCCTTGGTCACCTCTAGGTTGGACTATGGCAATATACTCTACCTGAGGGCGGCCAAGGCTGTCATTCGACGCCTGCAACTAGTCCAAAATGCTGCAGTGCGCCTTCTCAGCGGTTGCAGCAAAACTGACCATATATCTGACCACCTCCGGGATCTTCACTGGTTGAGGGTCGAAAACCGAGTGAAGTACAAGGCCCTCACTTACATGCATAAGATCAGGTATAAGGTGGCTCCGAGATACCTACAGACCCTAGTAAAACCTTACTTTCCTTCCCGTTCCCTCCGCTCCTCTTCTCAATGCCTCTTCTCTGTTCCCAGGATTAAGATTTCCAGAATGGGAGGTCGTTCCTTCTCTTATTTAGGGCCCAAGCTGTGGAATTCCCTCCCTCTGGCCATCCGGTCTGTGGATAGCATTATATGTTTTCGTAAAGCCGTTAAGACCTGGCTTTTCGACCTATAATCTTTTGGCCAATCCATCTTTTGTTAGCTGCAGTATCTAAGCGCCGGGAGACCCTCACGGGTAGCTGTTGCGCTCTATAAGTTTAAATAATAAATAAAATAAATAAATAAACATTACAGCAAAACTAAATTTGGGAAATGAGAAAACGGAACTCAAAAATGTATATAACTGCCCAAGATCCCCACTCATCAAAAAAAGCTGCATTGGGGGAAACCCAGCTAAGCAGTGTTCCATAAGGGATTTGTGCTCTAACTAGCCCGAAGGAATGAACAACTTAATCCGGTTGAACCTGAAACATCAACAGGAACTCCCCCTAGAGAGGCCAGAAGAGAGAAGAAAAAGATCAATGAGTCAAGGCTGTCTAAAAATAAAATCTATGAATGGAATTCAGAAACAAACTAACCCTACACACAGGAGCCATTCAGTTAGCTTCCTCTGCCCAAATATTGCCAGCACAGAAAAAGGAGACCCCTCCAGCGGTGTTAAAGGTCACTAGGGAAAAGGGTACCATAGAACAAATCTACTCGCCAGACACTAACCACACATTGGAAAAAGTGATAAACAAAGAGGGAGGAAGTACACAGAGACAAACGATTGCCCCCAATGAACATAAGAACGACTTCGAACTTGAGTTATAGCTAAAGTGGAGCCCAATATCAGTAGACCCTTGCCTCTCTCTAGATATCATAATCAAGACCAGTCCTCTGCCTATAATGAATAGGACGAAAGAGACGACTTCTATCAAAACCAATGGAAAAGTGAAGAATAGCATTCCTCTGTGCATCACATCTCTAAATCAGATGAAGAGGCGGAGGAAGATCTCGCCTTCGCCACAGCAGCAGCAGCAGAATATGACTTACAAGCTCCTCAAGTTATGCCAAAGATGGAAAAGGATAAAGTTACAGAAGTCAATCTAACTTACCATCTTCCAGGAACACCAGAGTATACATCGATAGGATCACCCGACAATATAGAACTAGTAACAGGTGACACTCTAATTAAAACCCTCTCAGCTATTACAAGGTCCTGCATGCCGATAAACTGGATGCCAAGATAAACGTGTTACCAACTCTGGCTACAGTCACAATGGCAATTGATGCAAAATTGGATCGCTTAAACACATTAATAAGGCGGGCCCAGGATTTTGAAAAGGATAAAGCAATATACTGCCAGTGTGATCTGATAGTGGAAAAACCATCTACCTTACCAGAAATAATGCAAACAATCATACACGACATAAAAACGAGCACCGAACAACAAGTGGTGGTAAGCACACAGGGCAAAGAACTGTCAAAGGATTCCCTAGTAACCACTGAGGCTGAGACGAAGTCCACTGAGGCCGAAGTCCCCCAGTCTAAACTGAACTTTGCATGAACTGGCGGTCACGCGGATGCATCCCCATCGAAAGCAAATGAAAATGGGAGTGTGAATAAGGATGGGAGTAAGCTGTCCAGGAAAAACTCAAAATGGTTAAAGAAATTAAATAAAAACAACAAAAGGAATGAAAGGCTCGTAATAGCCACCAACCTCCCACATTGTAAAATTTCCGGTCCAACTCAACACAAGCCATGTCCCATCTTTCTAAGGACCGTCGGAAGCGCCGGAGGGACTCGGCAATAGTGGCTGTGGCAATTTCCAGCCATTTTTGGGACACGTGAAAATTTGGCACGGTGTCTTACAGAGTGGTGCCAGTACACGCTGACTTAGCACCCTCAAGGTCCAGATTCTTCTGAAAAGACTGAGAATAGATAACGCCTCTTATGCCCTGATGAAATCGCTGAAACTTGGAGCGATGAAACATGTCGGCTTGAGGATATAAATCATTATGGTATACAAGTAACCATTTTTAACTGGTGGGGCTTGCTGCAACAGAATAAAAAACGAAAAGCAAGCAAAGTCCTGCTACACACAATCTTTTTGTGGTTGGTTAGGGGTCTGTTTGTTTGTTTATGTACACAACATTTTGGTGTCATTGTTTATACGTTTGTCACTATTTGTGTCTTCACCACTATTCTCACGTTTGGACGATTACTTTATCTAGTGCACTTCTGTCTTTTCATATAGAGAGAGTGGCCAATGATGAGAAGTGGGTATACCGGCAATTGCTAACCGGGAACCCCCTCGGGTTGTTCTACCTTGAGGTACTCTCTCTATTTTTCACACCTTTTCTTGAGTGAATTGCATGTGGTCCTGTGTGATTTTATATTGAATTAGTACGCTTCTTGACCTAAGGATTAATGTTATTAGACACATCCTGGGAAGTGATACTGATAATCAGTCCCTGTCCCTTGGTCATGTATATGGATGTGGTTGCATATAGGTGAGGCCTCAATTGTTTGAATACTGTATGAGTGGGGGGCTGCCTTACCTATTACCTCCCCCCTCTACCCCTTGAGATTGTTCCATCTTTCTAAAAAACAACAACCCTGACAAAAACCATTCTAGCTTAATAAGCGAACTGGCAGCATGCCTCACGGAGTAGATATATCCAGCGACAAAACCAAACTCGCCCCACTAAAGGTAGGACTGAAGCATGTAGAGCAATATAATTAAAGTGAAATGGGAAGCGAGTATCTGATAGCTGGTGCCGTATATGGGATAGCCCACCTAACCAACAACATTGCAAAATGAGACCCAGCCAAAAGAAAGGGAGTCATCGCAGCAAATTTCACCATCATTTTAGATAACGCCCAAATGCAAATGCAAATGAAAATTAGAATAAATAACGGCAATGGGAAGCATTCCTTTCAATGCTCAGTAAAGTTTGATACCCGATGAATCAACAGAGGAAACCATCCAGCCCTATACTCGGGCCTCGAAATGGTATGAATGCTTAAATTACAACGTCGTACAACTTCCAAACATAAAACATATCAATGATCCACAGAGGCCGGAAGAGAGGATTAAAACAGAGGAACCCGTGATGAGAATCAAGACAATCCTATTACAACCAGAATATGTATCTGAAGGCAAGTGGGACATTCTAAATATGCAAAATATTCTCAGACTGGCAATCAAACTATGAGGTCTGGAAAACTCGAGTTTAAAGAATATGGAATAAGTTGCATTTGAATCCTGGGGCCCGGGCAGAGGAACGAGCGTAGTGAGATTCATTTCAAAGAGGAGAAGTTTGCTTTATGCTTTTTAAAACATAAAGACCAAGGGGCATATTACCAAGCAATAGCGATAATTATCGCTTTTGCTTGGTTAGCGTGAAAAAATTAACGCTGAGCTGCGGCGATTTTTATTGCAGATAAACCTTGGTATTACCAAGGTTTATCGCAAATGCGATAAAAATCGGCCGCAATGCATGAATATCGCTGAAAAGTCAGCGATATTCATGCATTAGCGAGCTAATGCTCTTAGCCATGTTATCCACCTCCCATTGGATAACATGGCTAAGAACTGCTCAGGGCAGGTGTCAGCTTTTGGAGATATTCGCGCTTAGCGCGAATATCTCCAAAACTTGGTAATAGGAGATAGCGATGTTAGCGACTGTTTTCAGTCGCTAACATCTTGGCACGCCCACTTTGCATGTCATTAGTGATAAATATCACTGACATGCAAAGTGGGGCCCAAGATGGTCGCTATCTCCTACTAGCTGTCGCTAACTGGTGGTAGCAACAGCTAGGTAATAGGGAGATAATTTTATCTCCGCTTTCTTGGCTTTTAAAGCCTAAAAAGCGGAGATAAACCCCCTTGATAATATGCCCCCTACTGCCTAGGTGGGGAATACACCTGTCATATATCCAGCCCAAGAGATACCCCACCCCTCCCAACCTCGGCCAATCTACCAAGAATAGCAACTGGTGCCTCTGCACCACATCAGTGCTAAGGAATACAAAATGAGCAAATTACCATACCCCAATGAATAGATCACCCCCAAAATCAACAGAGGGGCACCAAAACATGTGGAAGGCAGCTCAGGAAAAAAATAAACAAAGTGGAGGTTTTTCCTCCTATATTACAATCAAACTGGGCCTAGCTGGCCAGCTGCCTAAATAGCCGTTTGTAACTAACGCTATACAAGCAGAGAGAGCCCACCTATGAGAGTGATCAAAATCTGTTATTGGAATGCGAGAGGCCTATCGGAGCAAGAAGACAAACTAAGGGAACTTGAGGAACTAACTAAGCATGACATAGTCCGACTGCAGGAAACCTGGGACCTGGACCAAGAGCTATTTATGGAAATGCACACTTTGCATTCCCCACCCTACCATTCCAATGAGGCATACAACCCAGTGGAGAGTCTCAATCCAAGTAAAGATTGATCTAGCTGTAAACTCCACAATAATCTAGGCAGGAAAGGAGATTGTATTGTATTGTATTGTAAGGGGAACTTGTAAAGCGCACTGACACCGTGGGTTTCCTGGCGCTGGTTGGATGCAGAAGGACCAGAGGGACTTAGCTGGATAGAGGGAAAAGCCATGTTTCTAGGGATTTACGGAAAAGAATGAGAGAGATAGAGGTTTTGAGAGAGAGGGGAAAGGAGTTCCAAAGTTTAGGGGCCAGGAATGCAAATCTCCGGCCTCCAGATCTGCAGAGTTTGATAGGGGGGGTGGACAGGAAGTGAAGGTGGGAAGATCTCAGGTTCCGTGAAGGGCAGTAGGGCCTGGTGAGGGATTTCAGAAAGACGGGACAGGAGCCAGATAAAGATTTAAAGGTGAGGCAGCCGATCTTAAAGGCTGCCCTCGAGATGACAGGGAGCCAATGCAGTTTAGAGAGAAGGGGTTTGGCGGATTGCCATTTCGGAATCCCAAGGACCAGTCTCGCCGCTTGATTTTGAACAGATTGTAGTCTGGAGAGAGATGTTTTAGGCAGACCGTGGTAAATAGAGTTCGAAAAATCTAAGCGGGAGAGGACGAGGGCCATGATAACTTGCAGAAGGGCTTCAGGAGTGAGGAGATAGGCCACCTTCCTGATCCTGCGCAGCTGGAACATGCAGGAGGAGACCACCGTCCCCACTTGGGGCCCGAGAGAAAGATCTGCTTTTAACAAAAACTGACCAACACAAAAGCAAAAGTGATCCCACAAATCCTCTTCTAACAATTGGAAACATGTATCCACACCCAACGGTGGATAAGAAAAATGAGACAGCGAAGTTATTACTGGGCAATTAGAAGACTTGCAAATAGAATATCTCACAACACAGATACTAATCGGAGTGGATTTAAATGCAAACTTACTCATATACAAAAATATTAGCAAGGACCCACAAGTATCCACGCAGGATCCGAAGCAGGACAAATTTGCCTCCAACTTGGTGAACATCCTAGAAGCTGTTGGAATGCAACAGCATTAAGGGCTAGAACAAATTACTACCTATATTTTGCAGGTCTAACAATATTTCTGGAACTTTTCCTGGAAATGGTTTGATTAATACAAGGAGGAACCAAATTCTCCTAACATGAGGTGACCTCTTTTACACAAACCTTTACCACCCTGTTGAGGTTCCACAACTTTTACTGCATTTCCAACAATCTTGAGAACTTTGACTGGTTCACTGAACTTACTGTCACCCTTCTTAGTATGAACAGCAGATTTAATCTTAATCATGTCCCTCACCACAAGCGGATTAACTTTGACACCCCTTCTGAACTATTGCTTTTGTTTAGTTTGTGTACCCATCATATTTTCATTAGCAATATACATTAGCTGGGCAACATCAGATTCAGACCTGATCCACTTACCCGTTCACCCAGGCCTGAAACTTGTGTTAGGCTTCCATCCCCTCAAAAGTTGATAGGGGAAATCTTGGTGAATCTTAAATTTTTCTTCTAAATGACTGCATTTATTGGTGTGCTGGGACCGGTCCTTACTTCTTTTACTAAAGATGTGTGTTCAAATCTTCTTCTAGATTGAGCCTTTGAATTGAGCTCCAAAATATACCTTGATTCGAAGCGTCTTAATTTCTTTAATCTGTCTCCGCCTCTCACATTCTTTGGGACACAATCAATTACAAAATAGCAGAGCCCTGCTTCATTTTTATCATGTTTTGCTTCAAAGTGGCGAGCCACTGGGTATGATTTGTCAGCGTTGCGTCATTTAGAAGAAAAATGTAGAAAGTGTAGAGTAGGCAGCGAAACCTCAATTTTAGCAGTTTTATGTATAAGTTTGCATTTGTATGTCTGAGCACTATGTTTTCACAACTTATGGTTATTCTACTGGGATAATGTTATGGTGTAGTTGGTAGTTGTTGCCCACTTGGGCGATACTCCAAACAAACCTGCCTGGAACGGTTGATAAAATTATCACTTGAAGCATGTTGTAGGAGAGGCACTATATGCCCACTTGGGCAACACGAGTTGAATGTTTAGCATGTAACTGTGTTAGGCATAATAATGGTGAGCCTCGCAACAGCGCTTGTAACCAATTATCAATAAAGTTGTTGATCGAAGCAGAGAGGAAAAAACATCTCACGCTTCGAACTCGAGCGTTTATTTTCGCCCTATCACATTATTACGTGATGAGGTGACGGCGCCTTTGCGAAGCTTGATATGTATACATATTTTTGCCTCTCGCTACATCGCATTGTTGAACTGCTTTTAATAATGCGTTATCCCAGCAGATTTGTAATGAAATTTGATGTATTCGCCATTCAATTGAAAAACTACGAGTCTTTTCTCACTTTCATTCCCCCAGTAGTCCTTGTCACATGATTGTATGTGTTGCACACTGGTTAAAATGTCGATTGTAATTAATTGAAGCTTCGGTGATCAAGCCTGCTGGTCAGGCGAAACGCGTCCGAGGGCTGACTGAAAATAAAATACTTTGGCCAGTACATAGTTTCGTCAACTTGTGGTGTTACTGCTTGAGAGGAGGAGTGTTTTGAAGACCCGACTTCGGAGGTCTTTTCTACGACGAAACACCCGCTGTTCTGGCAGCCGGCAGTTAAATTCTGAAGTGAGGAGGATTTGAATATATATATATATATATATATATATATATATATATATATATTTTTTTTTTATATATATTTTTTTATATATATATTCACTGAAAAAACCATAGGTTTCACACACGTTATAGTTAAAAATTAGCATTTAAAAAACCTTAGAAATTCACTGACAAAACTAAAGGTTTCACACATGTTATAGTTAGCTGGACATTTCACTCATACAAAACCATTGAAATTCCCCCGTTATAGTTAGTTTAGTTAACTATAACTTGCGTGCCCGCAATGCACTGCTGATGACGTCACATACTACATCACTCATGACATGGTCAGTGACATCACTCATGACATCACTGATGACATCTCAAATGACATCACTGATGACATCATCCAGTGAATGTGTGCCTTTTTGAAAAATAAACATTTTTTATATATGTATATCTAAAGGTCGATGGAACAATAAATGGGTAAATAAATGTCTAAATGGATTTTTTTTGTAAAATTGATTCTATAACTGACTTATTAAGTGTATCTTAGTGAATACATGCATTAACGAGTAATGTTTAAATATGTAAATATCTGTATCAGTGTCTCACTTTGTGTATAAGTGGCTGCATGGGTTAGTGAGTAGCTACATGAGTGTGTATATGGCTTATTAGTTGGTTTTTTGAGTATCAGTATGAGAGTCTGTATGGTTCGGTGGGGTTATTACTTAGCGTATAGATGAATGAATGAGTGACTCACTGTTTGTATGTGTTTTGAAGACAGCATGTGTGCAAGACTGTATGGGTGGATGAGTTTGTGTATGGGTGTGTTAGTGAGTGAATGACTGTCCCAATAGTGTCTTTATGAGTAAGTACATATGTTTTAAAATAGTATATGTGAGTATTGATGTATATAAGTGAGTATATATGAGAGTGAGAGATTGGAAGAGTTCCTGTATAAATAAGTATTTGTTTCTATAAGTGATTGTTTAAGAGAGTAAGTATGTGTATGTTTCTGTAGAAGTAAGTGTAGTGTGGTGTGTGTATAACTGTATATGCAAGTCAATCGATGTTTGTTTCCCTCCCCGTGAAAATGCCAGTCGCAGTATACGCCCCCGTACCTTGCTCAGCCACACTTCTCCAGAAGTGCGGCAGGTCGCCTCGTGATGACGGTGGCCTTCTGGCTGGTCGACCTTCCTGGATCCACACTCCTCGGCGTTTGCAGCTTCTGTCTTCTTCGGGTCGCGCTCCTCCTGGTCTCCAATCTCCGTCTTCCTGGGGACTTATCAGCGAATGCTCTTCGGCTCCGGGTTCTCCGACGGCGCTCCTCCTTTAAGCTTCACAACACCGTCTTCCGGGTCCAGCGTTATGATGGCCTCCTTAATCCCCAATTTGCAGGGGACTGATGATGTTGTGGGTGAAGTTTCCACCCCCGGGAATGTCCATGCAGCATTATAGGGGCCGTAGGTATCCTGAGGACGTGGTGGAAAGGAAGAATCAGTAAGGTCCTCGGCCTGCCCACGACAGACAGAGCCCCTGCGACACATTCCACCCCCGGGATTTTCCCGATCGAGGGGAAATTGGAAAACGGGATAGAAAATCAGCGTTCCCTTGTTCCATGCCTTTCCGATGACGTACTTCAATTTTTTATGGCTGGAGAGCCAAGAACCATCGGAGTATGCGCTCATTGTGGCCGCGGTTTCTCTGGAGCCAAGTCAATTTGGCATGGTCCGTGTGTAATATGAAGGGCCTACCTTCTAGATAATAGCGGAGCTTGTCCACTGCCCACCGGACTGCCAGGCACTCTTTTTCAATGGTGGAATAGGCAACCTCACGGGGGAACAACTTCCTGCTAATGTAGAGTATGGGCTTTTCACAACCTCCCTCATCTTCCTGGGATAGGACCGCCCCAATCCCCAATCCGATGCATCCGTCTGAACAATGAAGGATTCACGGAAATCCGGGGAGACAAGAACAGGTGCGGAGGTGAGGGCGTTTTTTAAGGCCTGAAAAGCAGTAGATTCTTTTTCAGTGGGAGCTGGCAACCTGGGGGAGGATTGTGACTTCTTTAATAAATCAGTGAGGGGTCCGGCTAAATCAGCGAACTGTGCCACAAACCTATGATAATACCCCACAAGACCTAAAAAAGACCTCAGATCTCTCTCAGTTTTGGGATATGGTACCCTCATGATGGCTTTGATTTTCTCTGTCTGGGGTTCGACCAGCCCGTTACCGAGCACATAGCCAAGATATTTTACTTTCCTGAAGGCAACACGTGACTTTTTGGCATTAATGTGGAACCGTGTTGCCCTGAGACTAGAAAGGATGTTCTCTAGGTGTTTGGTGTGGTCCTCCCATGTTTTACTAAACACAACACTGTCGTCCAGGTAGGTGGACAAATAAGAACGGTGGGAGGCAAGCATTGTATCCATGGCCCTTTAAAATGTTGCCGGTGCACTGTGCAATCCAAAAGGGAGGACGGTAAAATGGAAGTGGCCAGAGGAGTGGAAAACGCAGTCTTTTCTTGGTCAGCAAGGGCCAGGGGAATTTGCCAATAGCCCTTGGTGAGGTCTATTGTGGTGATATAGGTAGCCTCACCAAGGCGTTCGAGCAACTCATCCACTCGAGGAAGAGGATAGGCGTCTTGTTTCGAGACCCTGTTCACGGCTCGAAAGTCAATACAAAACCGGATGCTGCCATCCGATTTTGGGACAAGAACTACCAGTGAACACCAGTTACTATGCGATGGGACTATCACTCCAGATCGCAACATTTGGTTAACTTCTTCTTGAAAGACCTGGCGTGACGCTTCAGGGATTCAATATGGTTTTTGTTTAACCACAACACTGGGAGGTGTAGGGATAGAATGCTTAGCTATTTGGGTTTTCCCTGGTTGGTCTGAGAAAAAGTCAGAAAAGCGGAGCAACAGTGAGAGGATATCTTCTTTTTGTGTATCGGTTAATTCAGGATTGATAGGGGTATCATGGACCGTGTGAGGGGACGTTAAGGTAGTGAGAGTGTGGACCTGTTGAGGGGGTTTACCCAGCCACTTCTTCAACAGGTTGATATGGTACATTTGTGTCTTCTTCCCAGCCAACTGTAACAGATATGTGGTTTTTCCTATTCTTTGGATGATTTGAAAGGGGCCCTGCCACTCTTTTCTGAGCTTGTGTGTTGAAGTGGGCAACAATACTAAGGCCCATTCACCGGCATTCAGTTCCCTCCATTTTTTTCCCTCTGTCATAGAAAGTTTTCTGTTTTGTTTGAGCTAAGGCTAGATGTTCGTGAGCTAAGGTTCTGAGCTTATGGAGCCTGGTTTGTAATTGGCGAGTATAGTCCAACAACGCTTCAGCGGCTCCTTCTTTCTCCCAACTGTCTTTGGTGATCTCTAATAATGTTCTTGGTCTCCGACCAAACAATAGTTCGAAAGGAGAAGTATCCAGGCTGGCCTGTTTTTGGCTACGGAGGACAAAAAGAGCCAGTGGTAGCAATTGGTCCCAATTTTTCCCATCCCCAGACAGGAGCTTCTTTAGGGTAAGCTTTAGACTCCCATTGTACCGCTCGACCAAGCCATCTGTCTGGGGATGGTAAACGGAGGTCTTGATATGTTCGATCCGTAGCTGGTGGCAGACCTGCCCCATTAATCTAAACACAAAAGGTGTGCCTTGATCAGTAATGGTCTCCCTGGAAAAAACCCATACGTGAAAACTCCTCCACTAGTCTTTGGGCTATGGCACAAGAGGTAGCGGCACGGAGGGCAAAAGCCTCCTGGTAGCGGGTCGCATAATCCACCAGTACCAACGCGTACTAGTGTCCCCGAGCAGACTTGGGTAATCGACCTATAAAGTCCATTCCCAAACGGTCGAAGGGCTTCCCTATAATAGGTACGGGATTCAGAGGTGCTGCAGGAGGGACATAGGGATTGCGTTGTTGGCAAATTTGGCATTCTTGACAATATCGCTGTATCTGCGCGTATACTCCCGGCCAAAAGAAGTGCTGGAGAATGGCCTGCCCTGTTTTCTCCACGCCAGAGTGGCCCGCTAATAAATGTGCATGGGCAAAGAAAAGTATCTGGTCCCTGAAGTCTGTCGGCACTAGGAGTTGAGGGACCCCATCGACTTTAGCTAGTCTATACAACAGACCATTTTTTTCAATAAAAGTAGGATAAGTCCTGATCGGAGCGGGCTTTTTGCCAAGCATTGGTGAGGCTAGCATTGTTTAGCTGAGCAGTCCTAAAATGTGTATCCCGAGCCCAGGGTTCTGATGTTAGGAGGGTATCGCATGATGTCTTAGAAATGGCATCAGACATGAGGTTAATGAAGCCGGGATTATTGATCCCTATAATGACAGGCTCGGGGAGAGATGCTAAAACCCCTACTACTACTTCTGTCTCCTTCCCTGAAGAACTACGAAGGGCTATTCTGGCTAAGGGATACTCTTTGATGTCCCCATGCACGCATTAGATATGAACTGTTTTCCCAAGTAACAGAGGAGAGGGGGGTACCAGCTCTTGTCTCACCACCGAATGTTTACAGCCCGAATCTAATAGTGCTTTTACCACCCTCCCATTGATAACCACACTCACATAGAACATTGGGCCAGTTGCTTGGGTGTATAGGAGCGAATGGGGGGCGTAGCTCACATCCATGGGCTCTTCCTCTTTTTCTTTCTTCCTGCGGCAGTACCGCGCTATGTGGCCCCACTCCCCACAGTCATAGCATTGAGGACCTGAAGTTGGTAGAATGTCAGGTTGAGGATATCTAGGTCATGGCAGCTCAGGAGGGCCTTTCACCAACTTCTTGTCGGGTTTTCCTGGTGTGCTTCTGTTGGTCTTTTCAGGTTCTTTTATGGAAGGGCGGCCTTGGGCCCGGGCATATGAGGTAGCCATCTCGATTGCATGTTCTAGAGTTAACCCTGCATGTTGTTTCAGCCAGCGTTGGGTCCCATAGGGTTGTGCCTCTAAGAACTGTTCGAGGTATATTTTATTCATAACCTCTTCCAGGTTACCCTCGTGTGGTTTGAGCCACAAATCTGCTGCCCCTTTTAATTTATAAAACAGAGTCTTGGGAAGGTCCCCTGGGGCTCCTCTTTCTTGGTGAAACTTTAACCTATGGGTCTTTTCGTCCACTCCCAGACGGTCGAGAATATACTGTTTGTTCACGGCATAGGTAGAGGTGCCATCTTTATTCACCATCTGATAAGCGGCTTGTGCCTCTCCTGTTAACAGAGGTGCGAGGTAGAAAGACCACCTATCTCCTGACCAAGCGCTGGCCCTGGCGGCTCTTTCAAAGTTCAAGAAAAACGCCAAAGGGTCATCCCCTTGTGTATACTTTTGGAGGGGGACGACTGTTCCCGGAACGGGGCGGTAGCTCTTCCTTGTCCAAGGACTGCCATAAGTTGGTTTTGGCCTTCTGCTAACTTTGTTAAATGGTCGGACTGACTCTGTATAGCTGTGGTAAAGGCTGAGCGATCTGCGTCCATTTGAGTAGACGTTTGTTCTATAGCCCAGGCCAGTTTTGCCTGATCCTCTTTCATTTGTTGGATTAAATTCTCCATCTTGTATCAGATGGTGGTTCTTCTCTTTTACCTCCTGGCTGGCTCGCCACTTGTGACAGGGTGATTGGCAGGGGGGGGGGACCAAGGAATGACCCTTCACAACTGTGTCCGTATAAGGTGGATGTGTTTTTATTCTTTACTTCCAACAAAAATAAAATAGGCAATTAAACATCCATCCGATGCTTTAAGGGAATGTCTGTAGTTTTCACGAGAAGCTGTAGACTTGTTCCTGCTCCCGAGTCTTTCTTTATCTTCGGGGGGCCTCTCTCACTGGATTCACCACATCTCCGTTATGGGCGTGAAAGGAAAAGAAACAACAAAGATTTCCCGATTACTGCGGGGGTCTGATTTGTAAGAATATTGAAGAGAGGGGGCGCGGGGTGTGTGAGGGATCACCAGGTTCTACCACCAGTTTAGAGTAAAAGTGGAGGACTGTGCCCTCACGTTTTGTCAGAAGTGATCCGAAAATGAAATACAGACGTTCTTTGAAAGTTTTATGTGCGTAGTTTTTATTTCATGTTATATCTGTGAATATAGAACAGCCGACAAGTGTTTCGCCCTGGTGGCCTATAGGCCGTGGGCTTTTTCAAGGCAAGGGTCTGGTGTTGGCGTAGGTCAAGATCATGATTCTGTTAGAAAGCTGGTATCTCGTCCCAGGAACAAGGACCGCAGAGACGAGATACCGGCTTTCTAACAGAATCATGATCTTGACCTAAACTTTCAAAGAACATCTGTATTTCATTTTCGGATCACTTCTGACAAAACGTGAGGGCACAGTCCTCCACCTTTACTCTATACTTACCCTTACAATGGCTCTTGGGTGAAGCCTTTCGCAAGGAATGTGCCACAACACAATTGGGCCCTGACAATTGTAGCACTGAGACCCAGCAATTTCCACCCAAACATTTATCCTCTACCACCAGTTTAGACAACAGAAAGGTCTCGTATCCTCAAAGGACATAAGTGGGTAGTGTGTTTAAAACGCGGTGTGCACTATCCTAAAAAGAACGAACACGAATAAACACACTCTCGACCCCGTGACCTCCCTCAACCCTCCCCGGACGCACTCCCTTCCCTTGAAAACGCCAGTCGCAGTATACGCCCCGTACCTTGCTCAGCCACACTTCTCCAGAAGTGCGGCGGGGCGTCTCGTGATGACGGTGGCCTCCTGGCGGGTCGACCTTCCTGGATCTGCACTCCTCGGCCCTTGCAGCTTCTGTCTCCCTCGGGTCGCGCTCCTTATGGTCTCCAATCTCCGTCTTCCTCGGGACTCCTCAGTGAATGCTCTTCGGCTCTAAGTTCTCCGACGGCGCTCCTCCTTTAAGCTTCACAACACCGTCATCCTGGGCCAGCGTTATGATGGCCTCCTTAATCATAAATTGGCAGGGGACTGATGACGTTGTGGGTGAAGTTTCCACCCCCAGGAATGTCCATGCAGCATTAAAGGGGCCGTAGGTATCCTGAGGACGGGGTGGAAAGGAAGAATCAGGAACCTCCAGTATGCACCAGGGAGCTGCTATGCAGAGAGGTGTAATGAGGGCCCCTAGTTACAACACTCTGCAAAGCAGCTCCGCGGCACTTACTGGAGGTACCTGGTGAGCTAGTTGGCCCCCAGGGACCCCCAATATGCAAGGGGAATTAGTCTCCCCTCAGTAAACGCGCCAGGGGACTGCGTTGCAGAGACTTGTAAAAAGGGGCGTGGCCTTATTAGACCTCTCTGCAATGCAGATTCCTGGTGCATACTGGAGGTTCGTGGTGGGCTGGTTGGGCCCCAGGGACCCCCAATATGCAAGGGGAATTAGTTCCACCTCTGTAAACGCGTCAGGGGCTATGTTGCAGAGACTTTTAAAAAGGGGCGTGACCTCATTACACCTCTGTGCAACGCAGCTCCCTGGCGCATACTGGAGGTTCCTGGTGGGCTGGTTGACCCCCAGGGACCCCCAGTATGCAAGGGGAATTAGTTCCCCCTCTGCAAACGCGCCAGGGACCCCTAGTATAAAAGGGAAATTACTTCTCCCTCTGCAAACACGCCAGGGGGCGCCTTTGCAGAGTGGTGCAGGGAGGGGGCAGGGCTTGAGGTGACAGATTGCACCACTCTGCAAACGCGCCCCCTGGCGCATTTGCAGAAGGGGAACTAATTCCCCTTAAATACTGGTGTCCCTGGAGGCCACCTAGCCCACTAGGAACCTCCAGTATGCGCCAGGGGGCTTAGTTGCAAAGAGGTGTAAAAAGAGGCGTGGCGCTTTACTCGTCTCTGCAAGGCAGCCCCTTAACGCATACTGGAGGTTCCTGGTGGGCTACTACCAGAGACCCCCAGTATTCAAGGGGAATTATTTCCCCCTCTGCAAACGCACCAGCGGGCGCATTTGCAGAGTGGTGCCTTTATGTTTTTTTGGGATCGGCAGGGTACGTGTACCCTGCATGTATCCTGGGATTTTTTCAACAAAAAAAAAATTGGGGGGGCCTTGGGGGTTCTTGTGGGACCCCCTGAGCAGCAGGCCTAGGGGGTCAGGAACCTCCAGTATGCGCCAGGGGGCTGACTTGCAGAGAGGTTTAAAAAGGGGTGTGGCCTCTTTACAGGTCTCTACAAGGCAGCCCCCAGGTGCATTTGCAGAGGGGGAACTAATTCCCCTTGCATATTGGGGGTCCCTGAGGGCCAACTAGCCAACCAGGAACCTCCAGTATGCACCAGGGAGCTGCATTGCAGAGAGGTGTAATGAGGCCACGCAACTTTTTACAACACTCTGCAAAGCAGCTCCATGGCACTTACTGGAGGTACCTGCTGAGCTAGTTGGCCCCCAAGGACCCCTTGTATACAAGGGAAATTACTTCTCCCTCTGCAAACACGCCAAGGGGCGCCTTTGCAGAGTGGTGCAGGGAGGGGGCAGAGCTTGAGGTGACAGATTGCACCACTCTGCAAACGCGCCCCCTGGCGCGTTTGCAGAGGGGGATCTAAGTCCCCTTGAATACTGGGGGTCCCTGGAGGCCAACTAGCCCACTAGGAACCTCCAGTATGCGCCAGGGGGCTTCGTTGCAGAGAGGTGTAAAAAGGGGCGTGGTGCTTTACTCGTCTCTGCAAGGCAGCCCCCTAACGCATACTGGAGGTTCCTGGTGGGCTACTTGGCCCCCAGGGCCCCCCAGTATTCAAGGGGAATTTTTTCCCCCTCTGCAAACGCACTAGGGGGCGCATTTGCAGAGTGGTGCCTTTATGTTTTTTTTGGGATCGGCAGGGTACGTGTACCCTGCATGTATCCCGGGACTTTAAAAAAAAAAAATTGGGGGGGGCCTTGGGGGTCCTTGTGGGACCCCCTTAGCAGGCCAAGGGGGTCAGGAACCTTCAGTATGTGCCAGGGGGCTGACTTGCAGAGAGGTTTAAAAAGGGGTGTGGCCCCTTTACAGTTCTCTGCAAGGCAGCCCCCTGGTACGTTTACAGGGGGAAAACTAATTCTCCTTGCACATTGGGGGTCCCTGGGGGCCAACTACCCACCAAGAACCTCCAGTATGCGCCAGGGTGCTGCTTTTCAGAAGGTGTAAAAAGGGGCGTGGCCTCTTTACACGTCTCTGCAAGGCAGCCCCCTGGCACGTTTGCATAGGGGGAACTAATTCCCCTTAAAAAAGCCAACTAGCCCACCAGGAACCTCCAGTATGCGCCAGGGGCTGTGTTGCACAGAGGTGTAATGAGGCCCGTCCCTTTTTACACCTCTCTGCAACTGTCAGAACCGTAAAGGATACACTGGTTCAGCCCCCTCAGGAACAGAAGCTTTTTCCTCAGTCCCCCTCAAGCCAAGACCAGACACCGCTTGATATTACAGTCTCTAGTCCTAACCCGCAAGGGAAAGGGGAAGTGGACAGTCAAAACAAGAGAGACTTCTTCCTCGACTGGTCTGCCTCGGGAGTCTTCTGGATGGACTCGCTAAAAAGGAAAAGACAATTCATTAACCCTCTCTACTTAACATTTTGAGTTACTCTGCTCTATATTATCTTCTCTGAACTCCAAGCCTTACCCAAGCAGACTAGGAAGATAGCCACTCTCCTTATTGTAATGTCTGAAGTGTTACTACCGGTTCACTGGAAGAACACTCAAAGGTCTTTGGAAATTTTTTGACTAGATAAGTTGCTGCGATACACTCTCTGAACTGTGATACTCAAAGTCTTGAACTCTGAACTGTGAAATCTCTCACACACTGGAATTCTCCTGAAAATTCCTTGTGGATAAGTCTTTTCGAAAACAGAGTCTTTACTATTTTGGCATACTCTGATGCTTCAAAGTTTTTTATCGAAAGTTTCTCTTCAAACAGTCTCTGATAGGCTCTAGACGCAAACGCTCTTCAGCCTTCTTGCTAAAATGAGTCCTTAGCGTCTTTAGTTCATTGCCTTGAGACTTCTCTTGAATAACCCAAAATTACTACGCTTACTTGAAAGTCTTTGAGGGAACTTCTCTTGACTGAAGTCTTCCCAAAACTCCGACTCCTCCTCACGGCTACTTCTCTTGACTCCGACGTCGTGATGCTTCCTGGTCACGAGATTACTGAGGGAAAAAATGTGAATTAGGAAATGCCATTTTCATTCTGAGAAAACGTAACTCAGTTACTTTCCTTGAGGTTTCAGTTCGGAAGCCTTATCTGACTAACTCTGGTCGAAAGGAGAATTTTCTCTGAGGAGAGCGTGAGGAAACACTCTTCCCCGGCAAATTCTTCAGTTGAAGTGCGCAGCACGAATTGCGCGCGTGCGCGAAATACAGACGCTCTAGGAACAACTGCAAGGCTAACCGCCGAGCGGAAAACGGAATTACTTCCGCATTCCCAAGATGGCGGACCTCCGCAACGCTGTCACTAGAAATAGCAGTGAAGTCTTCCAGCAAGGGTTTCTTAGCTTGTACCTTCTTCTTGATCTACCCTTCTGGCGAGGAGATGGGCGGATCCTGACAGTACCTCCCACCAAGGATGCTCTCCCCAACCTGGGTTTGGAAGGATGAAGCTTATGAAAATCTCTGAGCAATTTTGGAGCATGTATGTTTTCACTAGGCTCCCAAGATCTTTCCTCTGGACCAAAGTTCTTCCAGTCAACCAAATAGTATAGTGTGCCTTTTCTGAACCTTGAGTCTAAAATTTTATGTACTTCAAACTCTTCCTCACCATCTATCTGAACTGGCTTAGGAGTCAAACCTACTCTCAAATGCGCTGGACTTTTCTTAATCAAAGAAACATGAAAGGTAGGATGAATTTTCAGAGATGAGGGTAAATGTAGCCTAACCGTTACAGGACCTAACATTTTCTCAACTGTGAAGGGCCCTAAAAATCGGGGTTGGAATTTCCGATTAGTTTTTAATTTCAGATTTTTTGTTCACAGCCACACCTTTTCTCCAGGACAAAAAACTGGGTCTTCTCTCCTCTTTTTGTCAGCATGTTTTTTGTACGATTCCTTGGCTCTGGACAGATTTTCTTTAACTTGAGCAAGGGACCTCTGAACTCTTGAAACTATGTCATTCATTGCAGGGACTGAACTCTCTTCTTTTTCCACATTTAGGGTAGGGTGTCTACCATAATTTACATAGAAAGGCGAATGACCAGTGGAAGAGTGAACCGAGTTATTATAAGCAAACTCTGCAGCCCACACCATCTCAGACCATTCCATCTTTTGATCCAATAGGTATAGCCGAAGGTACTGCTCAAGTTCCTGATTCACTCTCTCAGTCTGGCCTTCCGTTTCTGGATGGTAGCTTGTGGAGAACCGAGTGTCTATTCCTAGCCTGTGGGTGAAAGCCTTCCAAAAATGCGAAACAAACTGAGTTCCCCTGTCCGAAACCAGAATCTTGGGAATCCCATGCAATCGCACAACATGCTGGGAAAAAGCTGTGCCAAGGTGGGTGCATCAGGAACCTTTTTTAAAGGGATGAAGTGTGCCATTTTAGAGAATACATCAACAAACACTAAAACTGTAGTGAACCCTAGGCTAGGAGGTAGCTCCACTATCAAATCCATTGACACCGTGTGCCAGGGATAAGGCGGCACCGGTAAAGGTCTTAACTTCCCTTGAGGTGATCTCCTATCAGCTTTCCCTCGCAAACACCTCTCACAAGAAGTTACATATTGTTGAATCTGCGGTCTCATGTCTGGCCACCAAAAGTTCCTTTCCACCAGCTCTGTGGTCTTGAGGATTCCTTTATGCCCTGCCAATAAATGATCATGACAAGATTCCAATGCCTTTTCTTGGAGCTCTGATGTCGGCAGGAACAAACGTTGATCTTGATATGGCAAACCATTCTTAATTTCTCGACCTTTCTCCTTCTGAGACCAATCTTTCATTTCTTGAAGGGACATACTTTTCTGCACCTTGTCTCCCAGATCACTCGCCGTAGTCACCATGACGATTTTTTCCTTCGGAATGATGCTCTGTTCCTCTCTTTCTTTTTTCTCTGAAGTGGTCGAATCAATTCTTGACAATGCATCTGCTTTGGCATTACTCTTTCCGGGACGGAAGGTAATGACGAAGTCAAAGTCCGCAAAAAACAATGACCACTGCAATTGCCTTGCAGTTAAGGTACGCGCTGACTTGAGGAACTGCAAATTCCTGTGGTCCGTAAAGACTGTCACTTTATGCCTCGCTCCCATTAAATAGTGGCGCCATTCCACAAAAGCACTCTTTACGGCCAAAAGCTCCTTGTCAGCAATAGAATAATTACACTCAGGAGGATTTAACTTTCTAGAGTAATACGCCACAGGATGATGCTGACCTGAAACGGGATGCCGCTGAGACAAAATTCCTCCAATGGCTACATCAGAAGCATCAGCTTCTACATAGAAAGGGTCTTCAGTTCGTGGATGTAACAATATTGGAGCTCGAGTGAAAGAATTCTTCAGAAATTGAAAAGCCTCCTCAGCTTCTTCTTTCCATTCAAACTTGATTCCCTTCTTAAGGAGTCGAGTAATGGGGGTTACCTTCTGAGGGAAATCGGAAATGAACATTCTGTAGAAGTTCGAGAACCCCAAAAAACTCTGAACTTCCTTTACAGATCTGGGAGAGGGCCAATCCTGGACCGCTTTAATTTTTGTGACATCCATACTCACACCTTCAGGGGATAGCACAAAACCCAGAAACTCAACTCTGGTAACATGGAAGGCGCACTTTTCCAACTTGACATAGAGATGATTCTCCAGTAACTTACTCAAAATTGCCCTCACATGAGGAATGTGTTCCTCCAGGCTGTTGGAGAAAATTAAAATATCATCGATGTAAACCACAGCCACTCGATCCAAAAACTCTCCCAA
This sequence comes from Lissotriton vulgaris, assembly GCF_964263255.1. Classification (NCBI taxonomy): domain Eukaryota; kingdom Metazoa; phylum Chordata; class Amphibia; order Caudata; family Salamandridae; genus Lissotriton; species Lissotriton vulgaris. The sequence continues at coordinate 1,047,471,936 of NC_141691.1, read as the reverse complement.
CACATCGTTCACAAAATGTTGGAAGGCTGCAGGAGCATTACAAAGGCCATATGGCATCACCTGGTATTCGAATAGCCCATAATGTGTTCGAAACGCAGTTTTCCACTCATCTCCAGAGGCTACTCTGATTAGATGATATGCCCCCCTAAGGTCCAGCTTTGTATAGACCTTAGCATTCTTGACCTGATCCAGCAGTACTGAGATTAGTGGGAGCGGGTACCTATTCTTAACAGTCACCTGATTTAATGCTCTGTAGTCAATACAGGCTCGCAGATCTCCATCACGCTTTGGGATGAAAAAAAGAGGCGAGGAGACAGGAGACTGCGAAGGACGAATAAATCCATTGGCCAAGTATTTGTCTAGGTACTCTTTCAAAAATCGATTCTCAGTCTCTGTGAGAGCATAAATTCGACTGCAGGGCAAAATAGCTCCAGGCTCAATGTCTATCTTACAGTCGTAAGGACGATGCGGAGGAAGCGTTTCTGCCTTTTTTTTTTATCAAACACAGTTGCTAAGTCCTGATACTCCGCTGGAATCGATTTTACTTCCACCACACAGATTTGGGCCGGGTGAACAGAGGCTAAGATCTTGACCTGTGACTCATCTTCTGGAATCTTCTCAGCACCAAAACAATTTTCAACACAATAAGGTGAGCTCATTTCTATCGTTCTTTGACTCCAATCGATTCTCGGACTGTGCTCCGTTAACCAGGGAAGTCCCAAAATTAACTGGAACTGCGGAGCATCGATCAAATTAAAAGTGATATACTCCGAATGTTCTTTTAACCCTGTTAATTGGACCAACTCCGTTTCATGAGTAATGGGCCCCGAGGACAAGTTGGTGCCATCCACCGCTCGTACAGGTTCAGGGGTAGTTTTCTTCACAAATTGAATTCCATGTCGCCGAGCATATTTTAGGTCACAAAAGTTGCCTGTTGCCCCAGAGTCAATCATGACAGATACTTCTTTGATCTCTTGATCTCGAAATCTCACCACAAAAATTGCGATTAAATGTGGAGCAGCAGACTGGAGGGTATTCATAATATGCTGTGATTCTGGAGTTGACTTTGCTGTCGCTTCTACCCGTGCAACTCTCTCTACGGGCGAAGCCGATCTTTTACTGGCAGCGAAGTTTTCAACCTTTTTGGACATTCTCTGACGAAGTGCCCAGACACACCGCAATATAAACACAATTGTGAGTTCCTCCGTCTCTCCTTCTCTTCTTTTGACAAAGGACCTCGAACTGATCCAATTTGCATGGGTTCTTCAACAGACGATGCCTCTGAACTCTTTTGAGATTCACTTCTTATCCGATCAAATTGAGGAGGTATGGGACGAAAGTCCTTTCTTTTTTCATGTTTTCGTTCATTTAGCCTATGGTCCAACTGTAAGACCAAGTCTATGAGAGCGGAAACTTCTGTGGGTCGTTGCGGGATTTGGGCAAGAGCATCTTTTAATTCGTCCCGAAGGCCTCTGTAAAAAATTGCCGCTCTTTTCTCCTCAGGCCAGTTAGTTTCCACCACTAACTTATTAAAGTTAGCCAAATATCCAACCAAGTCTCGACTTCCTTGCTTAAGGTCCAGCAGCTCATTATCGGTAGATTGAGCACAGGATCGTCGATCGAATATTCGGGCAAACTCCACCTTGAAGTTTTCATAATTGGTTAGGATCGGATCTTTTTTGGTGACCAATGACATGGACCAAGCAGCAGCATCTCCCGTCAGATAAGACAATATGAACGCTACCTTAGCCTGATCATCAGTAAAAATTACAGGACGACACAGAAAGTGTAATGAACACTGCGTCAGAAAAATCTGAGCCTTCATCGGATCCCCCCCATATCTCTCTGGGGACGCTAAAGGAATGACTGGGGAGATGGAATGAATTACTTGAGTTGAAATCCCTGACGAGGATGACTGCTGTGGTGTCGAAGTTCTAGGTAAGGACCCTGCCGTCACTAAACTTTCTAACCTCTGATGAGTCTGCATGGTCTCTAAACTAGATCTTTTAACTTCCTCCCTTAAGGCCTTATTTTCCTCTAAAGCGTTATTTAACTACACTTGCATGCTACCTAAAACTTCATTTAAAGCCTTCAAGTCAAAGCCTTCCGTCATTCTGTCCGGGAGGGGACCTGATTCCTCAATAAGAGGCAGGCACTTCAATCTGTCAGAACCGTAAAGGATACACTGGTTCGGCCCCCTCAGGAACAGAAGCTGTTTCCTCAGTCCCCCTCAAGCCAAGACCAGACACCGCTTGATATTACAGTCTCTAGTCCTAACCCGCAAGGGAAAGGGGAAGTGGACAGACAAAACATGAGAGACTTCTTCCTCGACTGGTCTGCCTCGGGAGTCTTCTGGATGGGCTCGCTACAAAGGAAAAGACAATTCATTAACCCTCTCTACTTAACATTTTGAGTTACTCTGCTCTATATTATCTTCTCTGAACTCCAAGCCTTACCCAAGCAGACTAGGAAGATAGCCACTCTCCTTATTGTAATGTCTGAAGTGTTACTACCGGTTCACTGGAAGAACACTCAAAGGTCTTTAGAAATTTCTTGACTAGATAAGTTGCTGCGATACACTCTCTGAACTGTGATACTCAAAGTGTTGAACTCTGAACTGTGAAATCTCTCACACACTGGAATTCTCCTGAAAATTCCTTGTGGATAAGTCTTTTCGAAAACAGAGTCTTTACTATTTTGGCATACTCTGAAGCTTCAAAGTTTTTTATCGAAAGTTTCTCTTCAAACAGTCTCTGATAGGCTCTAGATGCAAACGCTCTTCAGCCTTCTTGCTAAAATGAGTCCTTAGCGTCTTTAGTTCATTGCCTTGAGACTTCTCTTGAATAACCCAAAATTACTACGCTTACTTGAAAGTCTTTGAGGGAACTTCTCTTGACTGAAGTTTTCCCAAAACTCCGACTCCTCCTCACGGCTACTTCTCTTGACTCCGACGTCGTGATGCTTCCTGGTCACGAGATTACTGAGGGAAAAAATGTGAATTAGGAAATGCCATTTTCATTCTGAGAAAACGTAACTCAGTTACTTTCCTTGAGCTTTCAGTTCGGAAGCCTTGTCTGACTAACTCTGGTCGAAAGGAGAATTTTCTCTGAGGAGAGGGTGAGGAAACACTCTTCCCCGGCAAATTCTTCAGTTGAAGTGCGCAGCACGAATTGCGCGTGTGCGCGAAATACAGACGCTCTAGGAACAACTGCAAGGCTAACCGCCGAGCGGAAAACGGAATTTCTTCCGCATTCCCAAGATGGCGGACCTCCGCAACGCTGTCGCTAGAAATCGCAGTGAAGTCTTCCAGCAAGGGTTTCTTAGCTTGTACCTTCTTCTTGATCTACCCTTCTGGCGAGGAGATGGGCGGATCCTGACAGCAACGCAGCCCCCTGGCGCATTTAGAGAGGGGGAACTAATTCCCCTTGCATATTGGGGGTCCCTGGGGGCCAACTAGCCCACCAGGAACCTCCAGTATGCGCCAGGGAGCTGCATTGCTGAGAGGTGTGATGAGGCCACGCCACTTTTTACACCTCTCTGTAACGCAGCCCCTGGTGCGTTCACAGAGGGTGAACTACTTCCCCTTGCATATTGGGGTTCCCTGGGGGTCAACTAGCCCACCAGAAACCTCCAGTATGCACCAGGGAACTGCATTGCAGAGAGGTGTAATGAGGCCATGCCCCTTTTTACAACACTCTGCAAAGCAGCTCCATGGCACTTACTGGAGGTACCTGGTGAGCTAGTTGGCCCCCAGGGACTCCCAGTATACAAGGGAAATTACTTCCCACTCTGGAAACACGCAAGGGGGCGCATTTGCAGGGTGGTGCAGGGAGGGGGCAGGGCTTGAGGTGACGGATTGCACCACTCTGCAAACGCGGCCCCTGGCGCGTTTGCAGAGGGGGAACTAATTCCCCTTGAATACTGGGGGTCGCTGGAGGCCAACTAGCCCACTAGGAACCTCCAGTATGCGCCAGGGGGCTGCGTTGCAGAGAGGTGTAAAAATGGGCGTGGCCAACTGACACGTCTCTGCAATGCAGCCCACTAGCGCATACTGGAGGTTCCTGGCGGGCTACTTGGCCCCCAGGGACCCACAGTATTCAAGGGGAATTGTTTCCTCCCCTGCAAACGTGCCAGGGGGCGCATTTGCAGAGTGGTGCCTTCATGTTTTTTTTGGGGATCGGCAGGGTACGCGTACCCTGCATGTATCTCGGGATTTTTTCAGTTTAAAAAAAAACAAATGTGGGCCTTGGGGGTCCTTGGTAACCCCCTGAGCTGGCTTAGGGGGCAGTAACCTCCAGTATGCGCCAGGGGGCTGCCTTGCAGAGAGGTGTAAAAAGGGGCGTGGCCTCTTTACAGGTCTCTGCAAGGCAGCCCCCTGGTGCGTTTGCAGAGGGGGAACTAATTCCCCCTGAATACTAAGGGTCCCTGGGGGCCAACTAGCCCACCAGGAACCTCCAGTATGCACCAGAGGGCTGCATTGCAGAGAGATGTAAAAAGGGGCGTGACCTCATTACACCTCTCTGTAATGCAGCCCCCTGGTGTGTTTACACAGGGGGAAGTAATTCCCCTTGCATTCTGGGGGTCCCTGAGGCCAACTAGCCCACCAGGAACCTCCAGTATGTGCCAGGGAGCTGCGTTGCACAGAGGTGTATTGAGGCCCCGGCCCTTTTTACACCTTTGCAACACACTCCCCTGACGCGTTTACAGAGGGGGAACTAATTCCCCTTGCATATAGGGGTCCCTGGGGGCCAACCAGCCCACCAGGAACCTCCAGTATGCACCAGGGAGCTGCATCGCAGAGAGGTGTAATGATGCCACGCACCTTTTTACAACACTCTGCAAAGCAGCTCCATGGCACTTACTAGAGGTACCTCGTGAGCTAGGTGGCCCCCAGGGACCCCCAGTATAAAAGGGAAATTACTTCCCCTCTGCAAACACGCCAGGGGGTGCATTTACAGAGTGGTGCAGGGAGGGGGCAGGGCTTGAGGTGACGGATTGCACCACTCTGCAAATGCGCCCCCTGGCGCGTTTGCTGAGGGGGAACTAATTCCCCTTGCATATTGGAAGTCCCTGGGGGCCAACTAGCCCACCAGGAACCTCTAGTATGCACCAGGGAGCTGCATTGCAGAGAGGTGTAATGAGGCCACGCCCCTTTTTACAACACTCTGCAAGGCAGCTCCATGGCCCCTACTGGAGGTACCTGTTGAGCTAGTTGGCCCCCAGGTACCCCCAGTATACAAGGGATATTATGTCCCCCTCTGCAAAGACGCCAGGGGGCGCATTTGCAGAGTCGTGCAGGGAGGGGGCAGAGCTTGAAGTGACGGATTGCACCACTCTGCAAACGCGCCCCCTGTTGCATTTGCAGAGGGGGAACTAATTCCCCTTGAATACTGGAGGTCCCTGGAGGCCAACTAGCCCTCCAGGAACCTCCAGTATGCGCCAGGGGGCTGCGTTGCAGAGAGGTGTAGAAAGGGGCGTGGCCTCTTTATTCGTCTCTGCAAGGCAGCCTCCTATCGCATACTGGAGGTTCCTGGTGGGCTACTTGGCCCCCAGGGACCACCAGTATTCAGGGGGAATTATTTCCCCCTCTGCAAACGCACCAGGGGGCGCATTTGCAGAGTGGTGACTTTATGTTTTTTTTTGGGATCGACAGGGTACCCTGCATGTAACCCGGGATTTTTTCAAAAAAAAAATTGGAGGGGCCTTGGGGGTCCTTGTGGGACCCCCTGAGCAGGCCTAGGGGTCAGGAACCTCCAGTATGCGCCAGGGGGCTGCCTTGCAGGGAGGTGTAAAAAGGGGCATGGCCTCTTTACAGGTCTCTGCAAGGCAGCCCCCTGGTGCGTTTGCAGAGGGGGAACTAATTCCCTTTGAATACTGAGGGTACCTGGGGGCCAACTAGCCTACCAGGAACCTCCAGTATGCGCCAGAGGGCTGCATTGCAGAGAGGTGTAAAAAGGGGTGTGGCCTCATTACACCTCTCTGCAAGGCAGCATCCTGGTGCGTTTGCAGAGGGGGAACTAATTCCCCTTGAATACTGAGGGTCCCTGGGGGCGAACTAGCCCACCAGGAACCTCCAGTATGTGCCAGAGGGCTGCATTGCAGAGAGGTGTAAAAAGGGGCGTGGCCTCATTACACCTCTCTGCAACACAGCCCCCTGGTGTGTTTACAGAGGGGGAACTAATTCCCCTTGCATATTGGGGGTCCCTGGGGCCCAACTAGCCCACCAGGAACCTCCAGTATGCACCAGGGAGCTGCATTGCAGAGAGGTGTGATGAGGCCATGCCCCTTTTTACAACACTCTGCAAAGCAGCTCGGTGGAACTTACTGGGGGTACCTGGTGAGCTAGTTGGCCCTCAGGGACCCCCAGTATTCAATGGAAATTACTTTCTTCTCTGCAAACGCCCCAGGGGGCGCGTTTGCAGAGTGGTGCAGGGAGGGGGCAGGGCTTGAGGTGTTGGATTGCACCACTCTGCAAACATGCCCCCTGGTGCGTTTGCTGAGGGGGAACTAATTCCCCATCAAAACTGGGGGTCCCTGGAGGCCAACTAGCCCACCAGGAACCTCCAAGGGGAGCGTTTGCAGAGTGGTGCCTTAATTTTTTGGAGGGATCGGTAGTGTACGCGTACCCCGCGATTTTGTCCTTGTGGGACCCCCTGAGCAGGCCTAGGGGGTCAGGGTGATTCCACCCTGCCCCCTTTTCTTTGATTTTACCTTTGTTTCCCTGTTTTCTTGTGACTCGGTTCTACCAAGGTACAATCAAAAACAATGTCCCAATAGGTAAAAATAAACAGTCAATTAAATATGCATGCACATCGCATTGCTGAAAGGAAAGAAGGAGAACACTCTTCAAGTTTAAGACAAGATAATCAATCATCTTATTTTATGATATACGTGCATGGTCAATAATATACAGTTATTAGGCAGCACTGCATAAACTCAATTAAGTGACAACCATATAAAACTTGGTGCTCTACAAAAGTGACTATCGTGAAGGTGGCAACGCAAGTGAGGGAGTGGACAGCATAGACGGTGCACTGTGAACAAGGTGCAAGTTATCTACAGTGGGTGGCTCAGATCATGTGACAAAGTGATATCACAGATTACAGATTTTTTCATTATTGGAACCACAGTAGTAAAGTACGCCAATTATTAAGCTGTAAAGTCGACGGCGTTTCGATCCACGTTAGTAAGGATCGTCATCAGGACTTGGTTGTCTGACTTGGGACGTTACTTCACGCGGAAGTAAATCTCCATTCTGCACGAACACTAGCGTTCAGCAGACCCTTGGATTCAGTCCGGATCCGACACGCAGATCCTTAGGACTCGTGCAGTTTTTTACGGCGGATTGGAGACGACCACCCAGCCCTCCCTTGCCTTGCCTCCACGCAGGCTTCAAATTCAATTCCTGACGATCGCTTCTGGTCGCCCCTTATCAAGTTCTTTCCCAGCACGCCCCAAGTCAGACAACCAAGTCCTGATGACGATCCTTACTAACGTGGATCGAAACGCCGTCGACTTTACAGCTTAATAATTGGCGTACTTTACTATTGTGGTTCCAATAATGAAAAAATCTGTAATCTGTGATATCACTTTGTCACATGATCTGAGCCACCCACTGTAGATAACTTGCACCTTGTTCACAGTGCGCCGTCTATGCTGTCCACTCCCTCACTTGCGTCGCCACCTTCACGATAGTCACTTTTGTAGAGCACCAAGTTTTATATGGTTGTCACTTAATTGAGTTTATGCAGTGCTGCTTAATAACTGTATATTATTGACCATGCACGTATATCATAAAATAAGATGATTGATTATCTTGTCTTAAACTTGAAGAGTGTTCTCCTTCTTTCCTTTCAGCAATGCGATGTGCATGCATATTTAATTGACTGTTTATTTTTACCTATTGGGACATTGCTTTTGATTGTACCTTCCTTACCCAGTCCTAATTAGGTATATGGGTCATACTCCTGTTAATTGTACTATCGGTTCTACCAAGGCACAAGATGGCTACCAACACTGGTATCAAGTGTTGACAGACAGTTGACAGCCAATCAGCATGCAGCTCGTGCTCGGGAAGGTACGCGTACTGTACTCCGTCTTTAGATATTGCTATGATTTTACTTTTGATTTTCTCAGGAACTACTGAACGGATTTACACCATTTAACAAAAAGCACAATCTGCGAATCAAAGTCTACCTCTCTGCCAAATTTGGCATATATATATGCGTAAAAAAGTATTTTTTTATTTAGTAGAGGGGGAGATGTAGTGTGAGTTATCAATGATGGGACCCTGATTTACTGTTTAGTGGAGAGGGTACTCAGTTGCAACATAGTCGGTGTACCCCTTCACAAAACTGAGGGTTCTCCCATTTAGATTCATGCAGACCTTGATTATGTCAGCAATGGATACTACTCTATCTCCTACAAGCTCCTCTGATGGATCCATGGAGTAATGGCAGTCAGAGGTTTTGCCATTTGACCTCCTGCATGATTTAGAGTGGGTGATAAAATGGCCAGTTTTCCATGTCCGTCACCGCTGGTAATGGGCAGCAAAAAGTGCAAAATGATCCTTAGACCACGGGAGAAAACTGCTATGAGGTGGGAGTTTTATTTTTTCTTTTCAAAACAATAATCCTGCTTTGAGATTTTAGATTTGAAAATAAAAGAAATGTGTTAAAAGTTTGACGGACTGTACTGTCATGTTGACAGAGCTGTCCATCAACTCTTTAATACATCGACAGAAATCATAATGACGGAGGTTCCCGCCAATGTAAAAGATGTCCGCTGGGCCGGCAAACATCTCTGAGTGTAGAGTTTGGTTACTCTGTTATACCTCGTAGGTGATTTGTCAAAGGTATAACCTCAATGTAATTTCTGTAGTATAACCTCATTTCTGCGCCTTCTCAGTATGAAGTGAGCAGGAATGCCTACTTCACATTTTATTACTCTGCACCTATTTAAATGTGGACTGTTCATTCTTGAATGAGTTTAAGTTTAGTGCAGGGCTCTTATTTATTTTCTTGCACTCTTAATCCTCCAAGCATCTCATTGTCCTCTTATATGACTTCTTGATTTTGTAGCATTCTACTTACTTCACTTATAACGTAATTATTAGTATCCCTTTTTAGGTTGAGCCTGAGACACCGCGCAAGCACTGCTCTGAGAATGATCTGTGGTAGTTCAGTACAGGAGAGAAGCCACGTCCACTCCCCTGCCAATATTTTTCATTGGCTTGTGTCTTTGTCATTCGTAAATGCTGTCTTCTGATTCCCTAATAGGTTGGTAGTCCCTTCTTAGTACTGCCACGTCATCAGTTGTATACTCCCATGGCTACTGCCCCCTTTACTTGGCTGTAACACCGTATGTGTTCTATTTTGTTAATTGCCTTTCTCCTACGTTAGGCACAGCGCGCGCCATGCCCGCTTTCACTTGTGAAGCAGCAAGGACAATGGCGGCCCCTTGTTTGCAATGCCATAGGTCTCGCATTTATATACAAGACCTATAGCATTGCAAATGGTTTTGTTGTCAGGAGTTTCACCCAGGACTGTAGCTATGCGTGTCACCTCCCACTACCGATATATAACCCCGGGTCAGTGGGGAAGGATTGTTTTCCGTGGTTGATTGTACTGAGAAGGAGCTCTCTGTGTGTGCAGGTGTAACCTGGGCTTCAAGCGCAACTACGAGTTTAATAGCCCCTCTCCTGCAGGGCTCGCCTCGTGATCTTGGGGCCAGGAAACAAGTTGGGCTAGTTTCACCTGAGAACCAGAGTGAAAGAAAGCAAGGCTACTTCGCGCCCCGAGAGCTGACCGGAAAAGCTGTTGGATCTTCTAGCCTTATCCCAACCGAGACCTCTTCATGCTTGGGGAGTATTACGGTGCTACTGGGAACTCTGCTTTTTCTTTTCATCGCAGTCGTCTGTGCGCAGAATGGTGAGTACTCTCCTTTTGTGTTTGAAGACTTTAAAAAAATATATAAATATTTATTTTAACTGTGTTGTTTTTATTGTGTGAGCTTTAGCACTCTTTTATTTGTTTTTCTGTATGGCCACAGAGGGCGTGTGAACCATGCCCTTCTGCTTACAAAATGGTGTCCGGGCCCTGGACCATAGCCCACGAGCCTCCAAAGTGTGGATTTATTTGAACTGTGCACCATCGGGGAGTGCAACTTTTTATGTTGGTGCGCAGACGGACTTAGACTTCATAATTTCAGTGCCTAATGGAAGACCGGATACTGTGAGAAGACGGCCCAATGCTAAAGATGGGAACAGTTGTAGGGTGGGGCAGGGGAGCAGCATGCCAGCTGGTTACAGCCAGGTCTGTGCAGGACGTTCATGCGCATCTAGAGCATGTGCATAACTTTCCTATAACGAGAGAAGGCTGCTGCCAGGACACTAACCGGTTTGGGATGCCATTATGTATTCAGAGGATATGTGGGTGAGACGTCCTCACGCTTTCTGCACAGCGTTTTCACTGCCTGAATGGAAGGGAAGTATGGTGGTCTATTTATGACCAGCAGTTATATTTGCATATTAAGCAGCCTTACAGAGACCTGACATTAAAAGAGGCCTAGTGTTCATTGCAATCTCCTTAGACCAGAGGTCTTCAAACTTTTTTGCTCAGAACCCCCCTAAGTAAAATGTTTTGAGGTCGGGCCCCCCTCCACAATTTATGGCAAGGATTGGGGTAGTAGGAGGGACATGGCTGCATGCCGGGGGCGGGCTTATGACATACTTTCAGGAGTACTTTTTCTATAGCTTATAAACCGCACTACGAGACATATAAAACAGCAAATGCATCAAACAAAAACATGTATTATCCCAAACATACTTCTCCCCATAATTGGGGTGTTATAAGGCCCTCACACTCTTGGACCCCCAATGCAACCACACCTGCTGCACTAATCATAAATACAGTCCTGAGTAGCAGACAATAGCCTCTAAATTTTTGACCTCTTCCCCACCATGACGAACCATCACCTCGGTCCTAATGCAAGAAAGGAAAATACGCTGCCATGCCCTTTCTTTTAAAGGTACACAGCCTTAAATGTAAATGAAGACAGCCTGGAAATGTAGCAAATAAACATTGCTGCACTTCCAGGTCATCTTCATTTACATATACTTGAAGAGGCATCTGCGCCCACCTGGAACCCATCGGCGCCCCCCAGAGGGCCGCGCCCCACACTTTGAAGACCTCTGGTTTAGATGAACTGAACTATTACCTTTTTTGGTCCTGAAGATTTAGTTTGTTTCTTCTAGCTATGCATTCATGAATAATGTGATCCCATCCTGGGGTTACAATACACAAGCTGTCACCAGTTTGTAGGAAACTATGGATCTAATGCCGACTAAAGATGAAGGCGAAATGAGTCTGTGCTATTGACAAGCTGGAGTTGTGTGCTTATAGGATTCATTCTGTGGGCATTGGTAATTCAGTAAAACAAAAGGAACCCCTCTGTGGTGAAATATGGGCAAAGGCGACCGTGAGAGATAGTGGCTTGAAACCATTTATGTTGCCCACTGGTTGAGCAGAGACAAAGAGAGCTATTTTCGTCCTTCAGATGCTAATGTTCACACAATATTGGTTTGCAGAGTAATGATTTTGAGTGTACTCTTTTGAAATGCAAATATTATCCAGATAGGTTGGTAGATACGATGTCCACTTATTTTTTTTTTTTTTTTTTTAAGAGCAATGGTCCCAAATTTTATTTAGTTTCACAAGTAATAAGTCAATTGATCACACAATGTCATAAAAATTAACTACTACAATCGTTACCCAGCTAGTAGCATGCTTTGACATGCTGGTCATACATAAGTGAAAATAAACAGTAGCCAGGGGAGATGCATTAGTCCGCAATCATCAGTGCCAGGAAAAGTCTTGGGGTGCAGTGCTTGTAGCATGCAGCACTGCAAAAGGACCAAGGTGGTCATGAAAGCCAACAACCATTGTCCCTGGTCGGCACAGATGTAGTCAAAGGCAGGAATCACATCCCATATTGTCATATGGGTTGCTGGGTTACAGTCTCCTGATCTTGGCAGTGTCCAATAAGCATTGTGTGAAGAGTAAACGTGGAGGGGAAATCGAACATCATCATGAGTACAGCAGAAACAAACTCACTGTCAACCAAGAGACACAACAGGGAAATAATGAAAGAAGAAGAAAAAAAAAGAAGAAGAAAAAAAAAAAAAAGGGGGGGGAGGGAGAAACGTTTCAACAACAGTTGGACTAGTATTAGCGTGTGCAGTAATGTATCAGTGATCCTAGCTGTGTATGTTGCGCCCTATATGGACCGTGTGGGGGTGGGGACGGCTGTGGATTTTAGGGTTGCTGTGACCGCAGGGCGGGGGGGGGGATGACAGGGGACAGCTCTTGTTGGGTATGACCTCGGCAGCCGGGGGGGGGGGGGGGGTTCACGCCACAACAGGACGGTGGATGACAGGTCCCTCACTGTTCCGTGTCAGGGTAGTCACGCTATACCGGCCTGGGTGCACGCCCGGTGGTACGCAGTCAGGGTAGTGTCCCAGTCTTGGGCAATCGGGTACTTCCGGAGGCCCGCTGTCTCTTCCCTGTGTAGAGACACACTCTCCGCGCAAGCCCAGTTGTCAAATGAGCGACGCCAGTCAGCAGGGCGCGGGGGGCGACACTCTTCCATCGTTTCGTGATGAGTCGCTTAGCCGTAATGAGCCCTAGGTCCCAGAAACGTGCCCTTAGTTTGGTCTGTTTGGTTCTCTTGTAGAGTCGCAGCAGGCATGCTTCCCACGTCTTGGGGAGGGTATCGCCCGTGGCCGCTGTCAATGTGTTAGCGACCTCCGACCAGTACAGGGTGAGGTGAGCGCAACTCCAGAGTGCGTGTAGGATGTCCGAGTTCAGGAGGCCGCACCTGGGGCACGCTGACGATGTGAGTCCGAAGTAGCGGTTCAGTTTGTCTGGGGACAAATATGCACGGTGTATTATGTAATATTGGATGATCTTAAATCGCATGTTGCGAGGAATATTTCTGGCGCCCGCCAACACCGCGGCCCACTGTTTGTCTGTCCATTCACTACCCCGGTCGGTCGTCCACTTCTCCCTTAGCCTTTGGGAGGAGAATTGAGTATGGCTGTTTAGCGCCTGTGCTAACCAATGCACTATATGGGAACCATCGCCCATCACATGTAGGTACTGAATAAGCATATGTGTGGTCGGCTCGTGGGTCAGGTCACCCCATGCCTCCGTTAGCGCATGAAGAAGCCTGGCACGTGCCAGAAATTGGCCTGCTGGCAGACCGGTGTCAGCGGCCAGAGTCTCGAAGGGCAACAGCTCTCCGTCGCTATACAGGCTGCCCAGGTCGTCCAGGTCTGCCGCAGTCCAACTGCGTAGCTCGGATGAAGACAGCGCGCCAGTTCCCAGGGGGGGTCCCCTGTAGAGGTAGGTTCGGGGCATAGGGTACCGTACTCTTGGTGAGTCTGAGGCTCCGCATAAAGCACTGCCTTGCGACTGCCACATGGACCTGAATGGGGGGCCGGCCCCGCGTCAGGGGGTGGAAGAGTGTCAGCACCTGCATGGGGGACAGGGTAGTGTCTACCGTGGCCGTATCCATCAGGTTCTTACCACTCAGCCAGTAGGCAACCCATTGTAGCTGGGCCGCTAGGTAATATAGCTCCTGATTGGGAACCGCCAAGCCTCCAGAGTCCGAGGCCGCGTAGAGGGTCCTCAATGCTGCCCGGGGGCGCCCTTTATTCCAGATGAGGCGCCTGGTGAGGGCTTCCAACCCCTTGAATATGCGTGTCGGTTCATACACCGGTAGGTTAGCATAAAAATAGAGGAGCCGGGGGAGCATTATCATCTTAGTCAGCGCCACTCGGGCTGGCACATTCAGTGGGAGGGAGTTCCAGAACGTGACCTGGGCTGACAGCGAGGATATGGCTCTCAGGAGGTTGCCCTCCAGGAGATCAATGGAGTCTCGATATATGAGGATCCCTAGATACCTGAATACCGTCGGGTGCCATCGGAGCATCTCTCCCATCATGTGCACATCACATTGTGGCATTGTGTCACTGAATGCATAAGCTCCCGATTTAGCCCAGTTAACACGGAGCCCGACATGCCCACGAACATTTGAAAGATGTCCGTGATTGCCGCGGGTATATGGGCGAGGTCCCTGATATATAACAATAAGTCGTCGGCATACAGAGACACCAAGTGGATGCCATCTGCCAGTGGGATACCCCAGGTGACGCCGGAGGCACGGAGCAGTTCCGCCAATGGCTCCATCACAAGGGCGAATAATAGAGGGGAGAGGGGACAGCCCTGCCTGGTGCCCCTCCCAATCCGAATTCTGTCAGAGAACAATCGCCCAGTCCGGACTCGTACCTCGGGTGCCTGGTAGAGGAGCCCCACCATCTGGACATAGGCGTCGCCCAGCTCGTACTTCCCGAGGACTCGGAGGAGATAGGGCCACTCCACAGAGTCAAACGCCTTTTCCAGATCAAGTACTATGCATCCTGAACGCGGCCAGGTGGAAGTCGCATATCGTTGGACTCTGAAGAAGCGGCGTAAATTGTAAGATGTGCTTCGGGTGGGCACAAAGCCGTTCTGGTCAGAGTGCACCAGCGTGGGGACTAGGGGTGCAAGCCTCCGAGCCAGCGTCGCTGCTAAGATTTTGTAATCGGTGTTGAGAAGTGCTAATGGTCTGTACGAGCCAAGCTCACTCGCCTCTCTACCCGGTTTTAGCAGGGAGATCACGTTGGCTTCGTTCAAGGACGCCGGAAGTGCAGCATCCTCAGATGCCACCTTATACACCTTTAACAGTTCCGGTATTAATACCAAGGAATAGGCCTTGTAGAATTCAGCCGGGAGCCCGTCTGGGCCCGGTGCCTTGCCATTAGAGAGGGAAAAAATCACCTCCCGTAGTTCCTCACTGGTAATCTCAGCTCCTAGCTCCGCCTGGTGGGCGGGAGTGGCTGTCGGAAGTTGTAGTGTCGCCAGATAGTCCGTGATCTCCACCTCAGTGGCCCGCAGTCGTGAGCTGTATAAGGACCTGTAATGCGACGTGAATGCTTTGTGTATCTGTTTCTGGGTGAAGACTTCAACGCCCTGAGTCGTACGGATCGACAGTACCGACGTGGACTGAGTGTCTTGTCGTATCAACCACGACAGGAGGCTGCCAGGTTTGTCACCTGTGTTGTGGGTGCGTGCGGAGTGTGCTGCGAAATTAATGTTCTTCAGCCTCTCCATCAAAAGAGCGTGATCTGTCCTGGCCGAGACCAGTTGGGAGTCATCGCCCTCCGCCGCCTCCCGTTCCTTGTCTAGTAGCGCCACTTCCGCTTGTATCAGATCTCTCTCCACCTGTCCCCGTAGGCCCGCTTGCACGCCGAGGCAGCTCCCCTGGGTCACTGCCTTGAAGGCGTCCCACTCAATTTTCGGGGACGAGGCCGAGTCGCTATTGTCCTCGAAATACTGTATTATCCTCCTAGATATCTCCTCTCGGAATGGGGTATCGAGTAAGAGATCCGGTTGTAGGCGCCATGTGGGTACAGGTGGGCATGGGCGTCTCCATCCATAAACTAGAGTGTGCGGGTTGTGGTCTGAGTGTGTCCGCCCCAGGTAGTCAGTGTCTGTTACGGAAGTAATCAGGTCGCGGGACATCATATATCTATCTAGTCTGACGTGCAACGAGTGTGCTCCAGAGTAGTAGGAATACACCCGGGCGGTGGGGTTTCTGACTCGCCAGGCATCCTGTAGGTTCCACTGTGCCGCCCAATCAAGTAGGGCCCTGGAGGTTGCCTGCGCTGGGGCGATGGTCGCCGGGGGAGACGAGCGGTCAAGGGAGACATCCAGTACACTGTTGTAATCACCACCCAACAGTAGGGGCACGTCAGGCCAAGGTGCAATCACCGCTGATAATCGTGTTAGGAATTTCCCCTGTTCGACATTAGGTGCGTAGATGGAGGCTATAACTATCTGCTGCCCGTCTAGTCTGCCCTGTATGAAGACATAGCGCCCCTCAGTGTCAACGTTGCTGTGTGTCAGTGCAAATGGAACCCCCGGCCGTACCCAGATCAAAGACCCTCGTGCAAACGCTGAAAAGGTCGTGGCGAATATTTGCCCTCTCCACCTACGGCGAAGTGTGGCTACCTCTGCGGCTACCAGGTGGGTCTCCTGCAGCAGTGCAATCTGTATCTGATGTCTTTTAAGATAGGAGTACACCTGATATCTACGTGAGGGTGTGTGCATGCCCCTGACATTCCAGGTACAAAATGTAACCGTAGTCATCATAGTATCCATCTCGCCCAAGCACTCGCCCCCCCCTCCAACCCCCAGCCCGCCCCGCCCACACATGCACAGCAGCAGATATCAATGACCTTTTTTCCAACCCGCCATCCCACACAGACCCAGGAATGTGCGCTGTAACACTTCAGTGCCAACACTAGTCTCAAAAAGAACAGTAACAGAACCATAATACCAAAAGGGCAACAACAAAACAAGTCGCCGCCCAAACGCTCTAACGAGCTTAATCAATCCGTGAGTTCAGTGGGGGGATGACAAAGTACGTTACTTAGGTAATACAAGATAGTTCACTAGGCCAAGAGAGCCGTGGTGACTCCCCTCCACGGGCAGTGGGCCAAAGGGCATCAGAAGTCAATGGCAGTGCCCACAATCAGGGCCAGAGTGTCTAATGTCACAGGATTTGGATGCTTAGTTCCGGGGGGGGACCTCCTCTGCTTTCCCCCGAGGGGGCACTCACCTCTAGGGGTCCGTCCACCCCTTCAACACCATGTTTCCGGTGTTACTCCAGTGGAACGGCTCCGACCCCCTTCCCGGTTGCAGGGGCAGCCCAGAGTCCATCCGGGAGGTGGGGGGGGCGGAAGCAGAGCACAGGCCCCGGGGACGGAGCCGGTTGTGGCCACCGGAGCCTCTAGTAGTGCCGGTGGGGACCCCCAAGTTGGCCAACCATTGTAGTGTATAGACTGCTAAATGTCGCCAGCAGCAGTAGTCCAGCCAGGACTAGGGTGAGGAGGGTTGCTATGCTATTAGGTCCGCCGTTTGGGGTGTGACATCTGGTAGGCCCTCTGTATTCGGGTCATCCGGCAGTCCGTACAAGTATTCGTCGTCTACCGTCGTGGCCCGCCCTTCCGCATCCTCCGCTCTGTCCTCCGCTCTGTCCTCGAGGAACTCCACCCGGTTGAGGAGGTCGCGTATGTGCTTGTCTGTCTGTGCCAGCTTGGGCGAGGCCTCCGCCATTGTTTGTTCCAGGACTGTGGTGCGTTCGGATAGTTTCTTGTGGTCCACTCAGAGATGCGTCAGGTCCACCGCTACCTTATCGATCTTGGTCTCCAGTGATGTACGGGTCAACTGCATGGATTCCTCCAGGCGCTCCATGGCCGCCAGCATAGTGTCGAGTTTGGAGGCAGTCTGGTCAGCCTCGGAGTTCTTCACCATCTTTCCTTTGTTCAGTGTCCCACCGGTGCCGGTCTTCGCTCTAGTCCCCCCTGACATGGGGCTGGTCGACGCTGCAAAGCAGCCGGGTGGGTGGGCCCCCGCGATCAACACTGTTGAGTCCCGTGTGTGATGGCCACAAGGTCAGGCACTCTGCTCCACTCGTTCCGGGCGGTGCGTGGTCAGCGAGGGGACCGCTATACTGCCAGGGGCCCTCAGGATCCTGCTCTATGACACCGTCTGGGGAGGGCGAGATGGCGGCGTCGTGACTGATGCAGGAGCTCCTGTGCGTCACCGGGTGTCACTGCGAGTGTCTCAATGGCGAATTGCCTCCTGGCAGTGCCACGTGTAGGCCGGCTAGGCCGGACCGCGTGGTCTCTCTGGCCGTTCCTGTCCCTCGGGTCTGGAAGGTTACGCCTGTCCGGGCGACCCTGGACACCACCCAGCGCAGTGTAGGGCTCTGTGCGTCTCAGCGTGGGGCAAGCAGTGGTGATGAGTGCGGGTCCGCACTGGTTCTGTACCCGCGCGGGCAAAGGTCAGTCCCCCCAATATAAGGGCCGGCCGCCGGTGGGGTTTCTCAGGTGCGGTCGTGGTCTGCATAGAGCGCAGGCTGGGTCTCAGAGGGTGGGCCAGGTCCGATGCCGGTTAGTGACTGCTGCAGGGTGGAAAGTGGGAACAGGGGCCCAGGATATGGGACTTCACAGCCTCCGTTGGTGGTTGCCGGAGCCCAGGGGCAATATGGTCAATGAGGGCCCCCAATCGGTAGAACACGATCTCCCTCCGGAGACCACGAGTCTCGGCTGGGTGTTCCCGGCGCCGCCGGGCAGGAGGGCCGGTGTCACAGCCTTCGGTGGGCGAGGGTGTCGTCTCCGCTCTCAGCTTCTGGGGCCCCCGAGTAGTGGGGCCGCCGGGGGCACCAGGCGCCATGGCGCGATCCCGTTCCCCACTCTCTGTTGCGCAGGGGAGGGTGCACGCGTCGCGGCCTACCTCGTAGGGCCGGATCCCTGGCCTCTGGTAGTCAGGTTCGCCGGCCGGAAGTGAGCCCAGGGCGGGTAGATGCCGGGATTGCAGTCGGTCGGAAGGTCCGTCGCTCCGATCTGCTTCAAAATCGCACTGGCGGTGGATTAGGCTCCGGGGTGCACTCGGTCCAAGTCTGGGCCAGCCATAGCTAAAAATGACGGAGAAGTGGCCCGTGGTAGGGGAGCTTCACTCGGAGCTCAGCCCGGGCACGTCTGTTCACATCGCGCTCTTAGCCACGCCCCTACGATGTCCACTTATGAGGAATCCTTAGTATGAAGCATGTATTAGAGATCTCATATTCAAGAAACTGGTATTTGCATATTACATGGTTGATAAAGAGAATGCTAAAGAAGAGTTTTCCATACAAACTATTTTGAACACATAGCATTTCTCAGAGCTGCCTGGTTGTATGGTTCATGAGGTACAATACAATTCCAAATGATATAAGTAAGATTTATGTTCTGCATTTTCAAAGAGGGGGAACAAGATGCATCCTCTAATGGTATCAGCAAGTATTGTAATCTTTAAGGTTATATTCAGGGCAGAAGCATTATTGTCACCTTTACTTTGGAGCTAGAAAGAGACATGGCCAGGACAAAGTGAGCCACTGGGGTTTAGTGATGGGCTGTACCAGCAGCGATCAAGAGAAAAGAGAGAGAGAGAGCCAGAAAGAAAGGCAGCCCCACGGCACAATACAAAGGAAAGGCTCGCCTACGTGAAATGGACTCACTGTCACTTACATTGCTGCGCAGACACCTTTGCTTCACAGGTTACAGGGATTTTTGCAAGAAACCACCCAAAAAATTAATTTATCAGAGATAAACAGCAAATTTAAATCTATTATTCAACTATCATTCAGAGTGTGGATAGATTTGCACCAAATCCACATCAGTCGTCGTACAAGAGGACCCCACCACCCTTGGCACTCACGTGCCTCGGAGTGTGCTTTCGGCAATCATGTTTGATTCCTTCGACCTTCACTTAATCAACACTAATTGTTCTGAGCATTTAAACTGTCACTGCCGGTGTGAAAGGAAGAAATGCAGATACTCGGACATTGATTTGTGGTTTTATCAATGTTCGTTAAAAGAATACATGTGCTTCTTTGCTGGTGCAACAGCACCATTGTGACCTCTTAGTCCTGAAATGTGCCGTAGTCTGCTGTGTAAACACCCATTCTCAGCCCATTCAGAGTTGCAATCCGTCTCCTCTGCTTATGGGTTCAAGACGAGTCTATCCCCCCCACCCCCCAATTCCTCCTTCCCTCCCACTCAATGACTAGCACGTGAGCAATGCCTGGAGGAAGCGACACCCATCGCTTTCTTCATTTACATATACTTGAAGAGGCATCTGCACCCCCCTGGGAACCCATCGGCGCCCCCCCAGGGGGGCGCGCCCCACAGTTTGAAGACCTCTGCCTTAGACAATGAGCAAATAAATAAACGGATACAGCGTGTGCTCCACCCACATACACAAGTTGTCTGTTGCACTCCCATATATTGAGCCAGCGTATTCGGAGTGGGACAGCAAACAGACACAGACACCAACATAAAAGAGGCTGCAATTAGCGAGTCACAGGTAAAGGAGTGACCCACATCTGCAAATCGGGGCAGTTTTGAACTTGTAAAGCCGTGTTTGTAGGTGATATGGTAATTTCAAGGAATTCTCTTCTTTTTATCTTATTATTTTATTAGGTCATGATATCAGCGTGAGGCAATAATTAATGTCACTTATAGCTTACACATGAAGAATGAAATTCAGTATTTACATATATACATAATTCATACATAATATTACACAGCCATATTACATATTAAAACAAACAACCACCAAGAACAATTGTTTATAAGTAGAGCAGTACAATAGTACAAAAAAGTAAAT
This sequence comes from Lissotriton vulgaris, assembly GCF_964263255.1. Lineage (NCBI taxonomy): Eukaryota > Metazoa > Chordata > Amphibia > Caudata > Salamandridae > Lissotriton > Lissotriton vulgaris. The sequence goes on along the minus strand of NC_141691.1, from coordinate 1,047,451,621 downwards.
AAATAGACTGTGCAATCAGGGACTAACAGGTATGATAGATATCCCTAAAATACTAACGACACAAAGAGTATATAAATCATTGATTTCCACTTTCATTATTCACATAGTCTGCTATGGCTCCCCATACCTTTAACCCCAAGTTCCTTCTCTGAGAACTCTTAAGGGAATACAGATTGTACTCTAAACTGAAAAAGGCAAAGACCCTCACCTTCTACATTTCAAAAGAGAGTGATTCTGCAGCCATGCTGATGTGATGCAAAGCCGTGCTGCAGCAGTAGTCATAAAAATTAATATACCCAACCTTTGGAGTGCCACTATTAGCCAATGATTCCTCTGCCAAGCCTAACAGCATGGATATCGGAGTTAGCTTGATTTCTACCCCAGTTACGGAGGTTAGGAAATTCTCTATACCCAAAAGAAGGGGGTGCAATTTGGTACATGCATAAAACACATGGAGGCTGCCAGCTTCCTCGGTTCCACACCAAAAGCATTTACAGTCATTAGCACCACCCCACTTTAGCATCTTTAGGGGGGTATGAATGAAAATTGAAGATGTTTTTTTAATGCTAGGACCTGAGACTTGAGGAAATCAGTATTTCCCCTGCAATACTAATCAATCTCTGTATCAGACCCTCACCCTCACCCTGCCCCAACCTCACATTCCATTTCTTATCCTGCTCTTTCAGATCATCCCCTTGTAAGTCAACCAGGTTCCCATAGCTTCAATCATATCTTTTTCTCGATATCAGCCGGCTGCATTTTTTTTCTAGATAATCTCTTAACTGAAGATAGTTAAAAAAATCTCTATTTGACAACCCATACCTTTCCTTAAACTGAGGAAAACAATACAACTTACCCTTATCAAAAATATCGCCAATAATCGAAATCCCTTTTCATTTCCATCCACCCATGATAGTATCCCAGAAAATGGGGGTGGAGGGGTAATAGCTGTGTCGCATCAATAGGAGTGTAATAATACATTTTCCCAAATTTCAAATATTTGCGAACCTGCTTCCACATTTTGAAGGCTGTTCTTAATACCTTAAACCAGGTCTTTTTGTACTAGTTGGGCTTGATTAACTTTAAAAAGCACCTCTCAGCTTCGGTCCCTAACAGCACATAGAAACTAGAGGGAGCATCAGCTGAGTTGTTCCCCTTTTCTCTCGTTATTAAAATGTTCACATCCTGAAGAAGAGATGCATAATAGTAAAACCAAAGCTAGGGACTGCCCACCCTCCTCGGGACAGTAGAAGAGTCATATACTTCATCGTTCTCCGAACTTGTTTCTGACCCCACATAAACCTTCCACAAATGGATTGTAACTTTTGTAGCTGTATTGTAACTTTTGCAGCTGTATTCTGGTCAGCTCTAATGGGACATATCTGAAAAAATACAATACATTAGGGAACATATTAATCTTCAGTACATTACAGCGCCCTACGAGTGAGAGATGGAGACACTCTATATTTGCCAGTTCTTACTCAATTCAAGCTAATAATGTGTTGTACTTTGTACATGAAGACACTGGTAGCCAGGTTGTAAGTTCTTAACCCCTTAAGTGCTGCTGACGGCCAATGGTCGTCAGCAGCGCTACCTCCCCAGTGCTGCGCACGACCATTGAACGTCCATTCAGCACTAGTGCTAATGGACAGCGCAGCACTGGGGAGAAATGTTTACACGCAGCTAAGGTGTTAAAGTCTTCTTTATTAATCCATGTCAAGTGGTATCAAACAAGGATCAGCCATGTAACAGCTCTTAAACCAGCTCCCATATATCCTACGCCAGCCCCACCAGGAGCAGCCTGCCTAGTTGCTCAGCCCATCTCCAACTGTCACCCACTCATACACACAGTCACCCAGGCATTCCATTCATCACAATCACACCAACTTTCCATCACCATCTCTCACTCTGGCTGAGCAGCTAGGAGGACCTAGGCTGATTTACATATACATGTAAACCTTAGGATATAACATTATCCCTTTCCTTTTAAAATGAAAACAAAACTAACAATTTTAAAAGAAAAGAAGTATACACAAAAAGGTGATAATGTTCATAACTAAGGGATGAGAAAGAATTCAAAACATCACCAAAGAGAGAACAAAGCAAACAAGAAAAGATGGACATAATACGACATATTAAGAACATGCATCAAAATCCCCCATCCTCCCTCATGAAAATTGTTAAGATTTATTAGATATAAACAAACAAACAATTGCAAATTGGGAAGGAAATAAAACAGCAATATTACATTTCAAACTAGCAATATTATATTTCAAACTAGCAATAACCCCATCCTTTCCAAAAAACACAAAAGAAAATATTGTAGTGAAAGGTGCACACACACCACAACAAACACCCGCGGCCAGAAACAGACAACAAGGGTGAACCAGCACTACAAATACACGTGTACCACAATATGGACCACATAGAGGGTACACACAGTGGGGCGCAGGGCGACTTACACAAGACAACATCTGAAGCGCGGGGCGACTTACACAGGACAACATGTGACGCGCAGGACGACTTACACAGGACAACACGTGAGGCGCAGGGTGACTTACACACACCAACATCTGAAGCGCAGGGCGACTTACACAGGACAACATGTGAGGCGCAGGGCGACTTACACACATACAAACATAAGATGTACAGCGCAAGGCGACTTACCAACACATAACACAAGAAAATGGAAACCACCCACCAAGACCAGAACCACCCACAATAACATGTGATGTCCACCCTCCAGGAGACCAAGACGTCCCAAGCTATAAATAGCGTAAAAACTGTGGCATCACAACATAAACACAATGTAGAGCATACACAATATCCTTTAAAAACACCATGAAATATACGATAATGCCGCTCATAAAACTCATGTGCCCTTAAGCAACACGTCGGCAGGTGATACCTAACCCGAGCAGCAAAACTCAGTAATAACAGGGCAGACAGAAAGAATAATTAGCCCCAGGGTGAGCGCTCAACATGTGAGCGCCTAATCGATGTCACACAGCAATGAGAGCGGTGCGAAGTGATAACAAAACAAGAACACTACAATGCTGCACTAGACCTTACTATAAAGACGTTTGACATTAATCCTTTTTTCCCCCCAATAAACAGCATTGTAAACCTGTCTTTTACATCAATTACACAGCATCATTGACAAATCCCTTGAAATAGTCAATTTCAAGGGATTTCTTGGATTCTCTTGTTTTGAGAATGTAAAACATCCCAACAAAGCAAACAAGAAAGCACCAATACAACAGCCAGACATTTTATAGATTTTACAACCAAAGTCACAGCGTTGATGACTAATCTCTTGAAATCGTCTCATCATGTTTATTCCTTTTTAACAAACATCTTCAAAGACTTCGAATGAAACTACTTTCCGACATAAACGAAACGGAAATCCTTACCCAAGGAATGCCTCTTCGATGATAGTACATGCAGATTCAGCAGGCAACAAAAGAATGCGTTCGCTTTATTTGCCCGAACTCTGTCTCGAAATTGGAACTTTATTGAGACTTCGAGACTAGCGTGAGACAGCGTTGTTGTTAAAATGCATAAAAGTGAAAGGCCGCCAAACACAAGATGGCGCCACGTTTTCTCCGTAGCTGCAGAGTGGCACACGGTGCATACATGCACCACAGCATCCTTTCAGTCGATAAGCAGAGCCAGATCCGAAGCATGAACACACAACGTACATTTAGGACATCAGAAGACTCCATGGTAACAGAACAGGAAACATCGATTGGAGGTAAGGCTGCGCGCGGTGTACAATACACGTTGAGAGAGAGCGCGCTGTTGATAGCTCGAGGAAAGCTGCGTGCGGTGTTCAATACACATTGAGCAAGAGCGTGCTGTTGGAAGCTCGAGGCATGATCTGAATTCAATCGCTGAGTCCCAACCGCCAATAGCCCAGGAAATGCCCGCATTAAATTAAATTGAATAGACTCATCCCCAAAATACCTCAGGAATCCAGGAAATAATGAATTAGCCGGTGCAGCAAACACATTGGCAGGAAAATACCACAAAGAATTCAATTGGTAGAGTTCTTCATCCCAAATGCGTGCGCTTCCCTGTGTTACACAAGCGATCAATAAACACAACACCACCAATCCAGTGTGGCACTTAGGACGTCCTCACACTGGCAGGAATACTCCTCGCAGTTAGCAGTGGCTTCTTATACCAGAGAAGTAGCAGTGGCTGGATCACCGACATGTGGCATTGGTAAGCCTTACGCCACATACACACCAATCCGTATTGTAAATCCAAAGAAGTGTTACCAAGGTGGGCTGTAACAACACCTCCACTCACTGAAATCTCCTGTAGTGAACGCTGTGGCTGACTGATATGTCAGATGTAATTACAGCTTTCTATGCATGATGAAGACATCAAACTTGGCATAACCACACAGCTCATGTGTGGTACATGTGAATTCTCTTCACTGAGTTAGACCATAACTCATATCTTGATCAGCCACAGTTCCCTTGCGCAGTGGATACATCCATACAGCAGGTTCAAAGGGAAGTGGTAGGGTGAAAGTCAGTACATTCATACCCTAACATACAGACCATACCTGTGGTCAAGTCCATGGAGTAAGATCAGGCAGGGCACAGGTTGGGGCCGTCCGATGACAGGACACTGGTGGGGCTGACTTGCCTTTTACTCCATACCGCTTCATGTATTTTTCTTTCCTTTTTTTTTTGTAGTTGCGCTGGTTACAATGTTTTCGTAATAGTCTGTGGATTACTGTTCAATCCATATGTACGCTTGGGTCCAGGTCCGCTCGTCGCCAAAATGATGTTGTACTCTGTACATGAAGACACTGATAGCCAGGTTGTAAGTTCTTAAAGTCTTCTTTATTAATCCATGTCAAGTGGTATCAAACAAGGATAGCCATGTAACAGCTCTTAAACCAGCTCCCATATCTCCTATGCCAGCCCCACCAGGAGCAACCTGCCTAGCTGCTCAGCCCATCTCCAACTGTCACCCTCTCATCCACACAGTCACCCAGGCATTCCATTCATCACAGTCACACCAACATTCCATCACCATCTCTCACTCTGGCTGAGCAGCTAGGAGGACCTAGGCTGATTTACATATACATGTAAACCTTAGGATATGACTTAATGGGTCCCAGTTCACAGTAACTAACTCATCTAGGGATGTTTTAATTTTAATACCTAAATAGAGTGCCTCCTGGACAACTCTCGGATCATTAAAGACAGCCTCCTTTGTACATATAATCTGTGTTTTGCCATTGTTCTATTTATACCCTGAAATTGATCCAAATGAGGCTGCCAACCGTTCTATCTCGGGCATGGCTATATCAGGTGTTGGAGTGACAATTGCCACATCGTCCGCATACGTCAGGACTTTATATGTTTCCGGCTGAATCTGTATAGGTTGTATAACCATATTCTGTTCTATTAGAACCAACAGAGGATTAATATGAAGTGCAAATAATAAAGGTGAACATGGGCAGCCTTGCCGAGTTCCACAGGTTATGAAAACAGGTTCAGACACCATCCCCAGCATACATATCTGAGCGACTGAGAGCCTATACATTGTTTTGATGGCATTAATAAACCCACATCTAAACCCTAAGCGGTCCATAACTGCCCATAAAAACTTCCACGAGACACGGTCAAACTCCTTCTCAGCATCAAGAAGTATCAGTCCAAGTGGAGCCCGATGGACTTTTGTTATATCAAACATGGTCACCACCCGACTGATATGATTGACCATGCCTCCTCCCTGGATAAAGCCATGCTGGCGTATTGAAATCAGAGGAGTTATTACCCGAGATAGCGGTGCTGCAAGAACTTTGGCATAATTCTTACTGTCGCAATTTAAAAGGAAAATAGGCTAATAAGAGCCAGGAAGAGTTAGGGGTTTGCCCGTTTTCTTAAAAACAATGATGTTAGCAGTATCCTATGATGCTGGGGCCTGTCCTTGTTGAGCAGCTTTAAAGATTGTCAATGTTTCTGTTTTAATTTCAGGGAAAAAGACCGTATAAAATTCTAATGGTAGCGCATCAGGGCCAGCTGCTTTACCCATTGCTAGTGCATTAATGGCACTCTCAATCTCCTCCTGAGTTATAGGTGTCTCTAATTCTGCTGTATCTTCCCTGCTCAGTGTCTGGTTAAATCCATTTTGTGGTAAGCATAGAGCTGCATTTCCATCTGGTATATCCTCCCCTGCATATAAATCTTGATAAAAAGATCTTAGAGCTGCTAAAATCTCTGTAGGTCTGTCAACTAATTTTGCAGCTGAATATTCTATTTCCACAATGCCATGTTCAATCTTCCTGTTTCTAATTCGTTTAGCTAGCCATCTCCCAGCCGTCTCCCTGAATTCACAGCATTCTCTCCTGTAGGTTAAATATTTACAAGGAATGTCTTTGGACCATAATAGGTTAATCTTCACCTTACAGCAAGCTACATTACGTTGCGCCACAGAGCTTGATGTCTTTTGAATTACACATTGTGTCAGGCCACATTCGGCTCACCTGAGCTTATCATAAAGTTCCTGGAAAATAATAATTTGCTGTTTTTGCTTGTATTCCCCCCTGAGACCTGCTTTCAGTGTGTCCCATACAACAGCGGGCGAAGCCGTATTCCTGTTCATCTCGAGAAAATTCCTAATACAGTCTCTCATATGAAGCACAAACATATCGTCTGCCAATAATTTCAAATCAAAAGTGAAGCTCCACTGTGGCCTGAAAAAGCTTTGAATTGGTAAAACCATCACCACAGGGCTGTAATCTGAAGTAAATCTAGGAAATATTTGAATTCTAGCCATGGAAGCCTGCCCTCTGGAGATAAAGAAGTAGTCCAGTCTCACCCATTTCTTATGGGGGCAGGAGAAATATGTAAATCCTGGATCAGGATGCCTATTTATAAACGAAAGATCTTCTAGCCCATGCTCTAGTATTAGCTGCTGTAAAGCCTTAAAAACTTTAGGTTTCCTCCCCTGATAAACCCCATTATAAGTTTGCAATTCTGGTCAAGCTAGATGTATATTAAAATCTCTGCAGAGTATTAATGGAGTTGCCCATGACGCTAGCTCAATATTAAGCAATATTAAAATCTATGCCCTGTCCATATTTGACACACACACTGAGCAAATGACAAATTTCCATTCTCCCGCAGCACATTCAGCTATAGCCCACCAGCCATATTTATCTGCCCGAACCCTTCCCACCAGTTGCATATAAGATTTGGCCAGTATAGCCACACTCCTAGTTGTAGTGCTATGTTGCGTATAGACTACGACGGTATATCCCAACTCAGCCAAGACTCTTTGTTTCTCCCATGAGACACGTGTTTCCTGAAGACACACTACATCTGGAGAGAAGCTTCTCAATTCCCGGCTGTTCTTTGTCTCTTAACCCAATCATTTAAACCCGAAACATTAAATGTGCATACCCATAGTCTTCCTGTCATCATTCTACCCTCCATCTTCTCACAACATACTGCTCCTGATTAGTCATGTCCATTTTCAGTAAACATTGCTTCTCACGTCTCCACCATGGCCTCCTTTTTAGGTCTCGCAGAGAGACCTATTGCCACCCATCCACAAAGCTGACTTTTTACGATGAGGATTTTCAACAGTTCACGTGAATCACATGACCACAAGCTCCTCGTGCATGAGCTTGCATTCGATCATCAAAGGCACACAAGCTTCTCCCAGCTGGCAGCCCTCCCCCCTCCCTCTCCATATGGTCGCTCGAGTTGCAGGCAGCCCACTCCCTCCCTCTAATCTGACATCTTCCCCGAGCCTTCTGCATATCAGCCTCCCTCCCACCTCCCCCCTAATTGCTTTTAATTTTCACGGCCTCAAGGCCGTGAGCTACTTCAAAGAGATCCGCTCCGCAGCTAATCAGCCTGCCCACCCCCTCCCTACATCTGACAGAACATTGCAAACGTGTCCTGCAGAACTTGTTGTTGAGACTTTCAAAGATTTAAGCAATTCACTGTTATATTGTGCCGAGATTGCTTTAACTGGTCGTGCTATTATGCTTGTTTTCATTAAAGTGAAAGCATTATGGAGACAGCTTGTTTCTTATTTGCAGGCACGACGTGCTTTGCTACATTCAGCACGCCATGCCTGCTTTCTGCCCAGTTTGCCCACCCCATCACCGTTCCGAGATCTCAACTTTACATTTTTAAACTGATGCGGCTGTTTACTATGTTTGCTGTGGTTTCTGTCCTCTATGGGACACTGCACGCCAGGGCTTTCTTTGCTGTTCCTAAGCCGCCTGTCCTGACAAATGCGTTATCGTTCTGATTGCAGTGCAGGGGTAAGCGTGACGGTAACAGCTTGTGTTCCTTCCTAACGGCGGGGAGCCCAATAGAAACCCAGCTGATGTGATGTCCTCTCATTGTAGACTGCATGTCAGTGTCACCGGGTTCAGAGACCTTTAAACCATCGCAGGGAGGCCCCGGGATAATAGAATTCATTCCAAGCACGCATGATGACCGTTTTAGGAATATTGTGGGTCAATGAACTGCTCTTTAGGCAGCTTTGGGGTTTTCAAAACTCACATAAAGTTGGAGTAATCTTGGCTGCCTCTTTAGACACTCGTACAGTTAGACAGCTTTTAGGCGCTTTCTCCCGTCTCACATGTGGACTCAGAAGACGTTCCTATCAATGCACCCGGCACACACACACAGGCTCCATCAGAGTCCTCCGTGCTGTCTCTTTAGACTCACACATTGTCCCAGTGCCTCTGGACTGTCTGTTCAGAAGAGCAGACTGTCAAGGTGCTTCCTAGCTGTCTCTTCAGTCTCACAGAATCTCAGAGACCTCTCGACAGTCTACTTAATACCTCTGTCACATACTGACAGAGTGCCTCTTCTCTGCCTATGCGGATGCACACGTACTGTCGGAACGACTCCGGGCATTTCTGGAGTCTTATACACGATCTCTGAGCCAACACAGGAGCTTCTACTCCCACACAGCTGTACTGAGCATGCCCGCAAGTTCTCCGCCAGATCAGCTTAGAGGTTGCCTATGTGAGCTGCATGCATGTAACCTGCTGCAGGAGACTACAGTTCCCAAGCTGGCAAGTAATTTTCTAAACGATGCTTGCATTAGTCAAGCTGTCTCTTCAGTCTCACAGAATCTCCAGAGACCTCTCGACAGTCTACTTAATACCTCTGTCACATACTGACAGAGTGCCTCTTCTCTGCCTATGCGGATGCACACATACTGTCGGAACGACTCCGGGCATTTCTGGAGTCTTATACACGATCTCTGAGCCAACACAGGAGCTTATACTCCCACACAGCTGTACTGAGCATGCCCGCAGGTTCTCCGCCAGATCAGCTCAGAGGTTGCCTATGTGAGCTGCGTGCATGTAACCTGCTGCAGAACACTACAGTTCGCAAGCTGGCAAGTAATTTTCGAAACGATGCTTGCATTAGTCACCGGTAAACAAAATACAAGGAAGAGCATCCCCGATCCAAGGACAACGGTGGTGGTAGAAGAATATTATAATATTGGTTGATAAGGATGCCCCCTACCTTCTTCTGTACACACGCTCTAATTCATTGAAATATAAATACTAACAGCAAAACCTGAATGTACCCATCGTTCAAGCACGCAGTGCTGCCCCCCCACCACGCACTGCAGAGAGCTTGTTAGCTTTACTTTCTCTCTCCTTCCTTGATCCCTTTCTCCTTCTCATCTCTCTCTGTCCACACTGAGTCACACGCCTTTGCAGTCCTTCTGTTTCCACCGTCTGCTGTTCCCTGATTTCCCGATGCCTTACTTGCTCATTTCTTCTTTCTCCTCCATCTACCCTCCTGCTGCCTCTGTGCCACCTCGCATTTCTTGACCTGTGTTCGTCACCTCTCACGTACTGCACCTTTGTCCCGTGCCATCTTATTTGCTTCGCATTTCTGCCTTTTCTTGTCTATCTAAAATTCCTTACTTTACCCTATTTTGCCGCCACACACATACAAAACCCCCCACACACAACCCCACACACACACACACAACCCCACACGCACGAGCCCACACACACACACACAACCCCACACACACACAACCCCCTACACACACAACCACCCACACACACAACCCCACACACACACACACAGCCCCACACACACACACAACCCCCCCACACACACAGCCCCACACACACAACCACACAACCCCACACACAACCCCACACACACAACCCCCCCATACACACACAACCACACCCCCCCCACACACACAACCCCCCCACACACACAACCACAACCCCCCACACACACAACCCCACACCACAACCCCCCCACACACACAAACCCACACACACACAACTCCACACACACAACCCCCCCACACACAGCCCCGCACACACAGCCCCGCACACAACCCCACTCACACAATACCACACACACAACTGCACACACACATCCCCACACACACACACACACACAACCACAACCACATACAACCACACACCAGGATAGGAAAACATAGCTTAGCAAAACAAAACATAGCATAGCATAACAAAACATAGTAAAGCATAATAAAACACAACAAAACATGGCATAACAAAACACAACAGAACATAGCTAGGGATAACAAAACATAGCATAACAAAACAAAGCATAGCATAGCATAACAAAACACAACAAAACATAGCTAGCATCACAAAACATATCATAGCATAACAGAGCACAGCATAACAAAATAAAACATAGCATAACATAATACATAGCATAGCATAACAAAACACAACAAAACATAGCATAGCATAACAAAACATAGCATAGCATAACAAAACACAACAAAACATAGCATAAAAAATATAGCATAGCATAACATAGCATAGCAAAACACAACAAAACATAGCATAACAAAACACAAAAAGCACAGCATAGCATAACAAAACATAGCATAGCATAACAAAACACAACAAAGCATAGCACAACAAAACACAACAAACCAGAACAGCATAACAAAGCATACCACAGCCGAACAAAACATAGCATAGCATAACAAAACACAACAAAGCTTAGCATAGTATAACAAAACATAGCATAGCATAAAAAAACACAACAAAACATAGCATAACAAAATATAGCATAACATAACAAAACAAAGCATAGCACAACAAAACACAATAAAACATAGCATAACAAAACATAGCATAGCATAACAAAACATAGCATAGCATAACCAAACACAACGAAGCATAGCATAACAAAACATAGCATAACAAAACCAAACACAGCATAGCATAGCATAATAAAGCACAGCATAACAACACAAAACATAGCACAGCATAATACATAGCATAACAAAACACAACAAAACATAGCATAACATAGCATAACAAAACATAGCATAGCATAACAACACAACAAATTATAGCATAACAAAATATAGCATAGCATAGCATAGCAAAACACATCAAAACATAGCATAGCATAACAAAACACAGCATAGCATTGCATAACAAAACATAGCATAGCACAACAAAACACAACAAAGCATAGCATAACAAAACACAACATACTATAGCATAACAAAACACAACAAAGCATCGCATAACAAAACACAACAAAACAGAACAGCATAATAAAGCTTAGAACAGCATAGCAAAACATAGCATAGCATAACAAAACACAACAAAGCTTAGCATAGCATAACGAAACATATCATAGCATAACAAAACATAGCATAGGATAACAAAACATAACAGCATAACAAAACACAATAAACAGCATAACAAAACATAGCAAAACACAACAAAACATAGCATAGCATAGCATAACAAAATACAACAAAACATAGCATATCGATTTCTTTCTTTTATTCTGATGGGGCAGGATAAATTGGCTGTATGTACATGGAATGTATGCGGCCTCAACGAGGGTAAAAAGCGGGCTCTCTTTGCTAAAATTGTTTATTTGCTGCGGGCAGACATCCTTTGTATACAGGAGACTCATGTACCATGGGGGAAGCGGAATTTTCTCAGGCTGGCTGGCTATGAGCTCCTTATTTGCTCCAAACAGACCTCTATGATTAGAGGGGTCGCTATACTTATGAAGCAGGGTTTAGGTTCTTGCAAAAGGGCATTGGGGTATAGAATGGGCAGGTGGGCTATAGTTGAAGCTTGTATAGGTGGTAAACATCTAACGATTTGCAATGTGTATGGGCCGAATTTAGATGATCCGGAGGTGGTGCAACAGCTGGATGTGGAATTGGCAGGCTGGCCTACTCCACTTCTAGTGTGTGGCAATATGAACAATAATACTTTAAGTAATTTCGATTTAGCTAGAGATCCAAAATATGTGGGCAGAAAGCCAAAAGTATTTAAAGCGCTTCAGGCTCTTCTACAGGAGCATGGTTTGGTAGATCTATGGTTCCTACATAATAAAATGGAAGATGGGTATACGCATCACTCTATTCCCCATAACAAAAATGTTAGGTTAGACTATGTTTTCCTTACAGAGCAGGTGGCAATTGTTTCTTCTATTTCTTGTTTTCCACGACTTATATCGGACCATAATCCATTGATAGCAGAGTGTGAATGGCCTCGAATCAGGTACCCCCTAGGGAGTGGACGTTCGAAAGGAAGTTGTTATGTGAAGATGAGTATCGGGCCCATATTAAAAAGTGGATAGCACAGTTTCTAAATATAAACATTGGGTCGGCATCTGATCAAGTGGTATGGGACACGCTGAAAGCTGGACTACGGGGGGAGACCAAAAGTTTCACTTCATATAGGTGGAAGTCTGAACAAGAGCAGATGCGTAGTCGTGTTAAGGAGCTAAGGGAGGCAGAGGTCAAACATACTTTGAATATTAAGAATGGCTACGAAACTCTGTTGAGTCAACAAAAAGTAGCAATTTTGAAAGCCCAATTATTGGAGTCATTCGGAAAAGATCTTGCATCGAAGTACTTGCAATATCGTACAGAGATGTTTGAGTTTGGGGAGAATTCTGGTAGGGTTCTAGCCAAGAGACTTCGCCAGCGCAGTATACAGAACCAGGTAGTAAAAATCCAAGATCAATATGGAATAATACATGATACTCAGGAGGCAGTTAATAGAGTTTGGATTTTTACTCCTCTCTGTATAGGGAATATATTCCTAGGCTGGATATTGAGAGGGCCATTGAGGAGTTTTTTATTGATATGGAGACAATTAAAATATCTCAAGAACAGGCTGCATTTTTGGGGTCACCTATTCAAATGGAGGAATTGGAGCTGGCTGTTAAATCTCTAGCTAATGGCAAGGCCTGTGGCCCAGATGCTGTTCCACTGGAATTCTATAAAATATTTTTAGATGATATTAAATTGTTTTTTCTTGAGGTCCTTAGAGCAGCGCAGAAGGGCATAGTGCCGGAATCATGGCAAAATGCAACTATAGTTTTGTTTAGGAAAAAAGGGAAACCAGAGCTGCTCCCATCATCATTTAGGTGATATTACTAATTAATGGTGATTCGAAAGTTTATTCTAAAATCTTGGCTTGCCGACTTGCGCAAGTGATTACTCCCTTGGTCTCCATATATCAGCATGGATTTATTCCAGGCAGGGATACAGCGGATCATGGCAGGCGCTCCATAGCATTGCTAGACTGGACCCATGTCACAAAATCTCCTCTTGGGTTGATCCTGTTGGACGCCGAGAAGGCATTCGACAGGGTCTCCTGGGAGTTCTTGTGGGTGGTACTCAGATGGAAGGGGTTTCCAGATGAATTTGTACATGCAGTTTCTGCTATGTATCTTTCCCCAAGAGCCCAATTGCGCATCTCAGGGCAACAGACTAGCTTTTTTCCTATTACTAGGGGCACACGGCAGGGGTGTCCCTGTTCACCCTTGCTGTTCGCCCTATACATAGATCCGTTTCTCTCTAAAATCATGGCTAATCAGGCTATAGTTCCAATAAGGGCTGGTGATATCTCCCACAATCTGTTAGCCTACGCAGATGATATAGTTGTAATAACATCCGATGTTCCATGTGCATTCCCTGCACTGAAAGAACTAGCAAAACAGTTTGGAGCAGTGTCGGGCTATAAGCTCAATGTCTCAAAAATGCAGGTGGTTCAGACTCCTGATATGCCTACGTCCGACGCTCCTGTTGTTCTTGAAGCTATGTATTTAGGGGTGCGGATAAGTCCCGCAGCTGATAGGATCCCGGACTTAAATATCCTCCAAATGATAGAAGTAGTCAACACTAAAGTGGAGAGACTCGATAATCTACACTTATCCTTATATGGTCGCTGTAGCGTCCTTAAAATGATAGTCCTCCCGAAATTTTTATATTTGTTTAGAACCATTCCTTTGTTATTTTCTCAAAATAGCTTGATCAAGGCAGAGAGGGCGTGTAGTAGGTTTTTGTGGGGCTATAGGCGCCCGCGACGAGCAGCTAAGTGGATGTACCTTCCTCGAGATCGGGGGGGGGGGCTGGGCAGTCCCCAGCCTTGTTATGTATTATTGGGCAGCAATGCTACAAATTATGGGAGTGCTGATATGTGGAGATAGGGCAAACGTACCGATGCCCAACCAACCTACTATTTATGAGATAGGGTTGGGTGAAGCTGCCAAGGGTATATTGTTGGAGGTTTTGGAGCCTAGTTATTACAAAAGGACACACTTCAAAGTTCTGATCGCTGCATGTTCTATCTGGCGGAAAATTTGGAAGAAATTAGCCATTCCAAATTTGAATCTCTATACGCCATTTAAAAGCAGCAGAGTATTTCCTAGTGTCTTTCAAGATTAATTAACGCTTGGCTGGCAAAGGCAGGGTGCCAATACGTTGGGTGACTTAGTAGAGGATGGGCAAATTCTAGCATACAGTGATATTAGGAATAAATACAAATTACCCCGCATGATTTTTTAAAATATTTGCAAATACAAAGCTTTGTGTATAAACAATTGAAGACTTCACCAGGCATACTGGATAAGATACCAATCATTGAGATGATTAGGAAAAGAAGTAGAATAGGGGTACTTTATCAATATATAGTATCAACCTTCCCGGATGATTTGTCAGCTCAAAGTGCTAAGTGGGAATCTAAATTAGGCAGGACAGGTATTGACCTAGCCCCGGTAATGGACTTTGCCAGCAAGGTCATTGTTTCAGGTTCGTTGAAGACGCAAAGCTATATGGCTATGTTAGATCTTTATTACAAGCCAATGAAAATCGCAAAAAGGTGGTGTTCAGAAGGGTAATACTTGTGCTCGCTGTAATTCACTGACGGCGTATATAATACATATGCTTTACGCTTGTCCAGTACTAGTAGGGTTTTTTGATGACATCGAGCACTTTATCAATTCCGCACTTAAGATAAGCTGTTTATTGACTCCAGCACTAGTGATATTTGGGGTTGACGTGGGTAATAGCTTAGCTGGTACTCACTCCTTTTACAAATCAGCTTTTCTATTTATCGCTATGTCCCAGGCACGTCTGTGCTTACATCTCAGTGGTTATCTGCGGAAGCCCCAACTTTCGCACAATGGCGAGCAAGACTGTTAGCTCTTCATAGGTTAGAATTCTCTGTTTTTTCTTGTAAAGGGGGGAGGAGCCGACAATTGGCAACCAGGATCTGGGCGCCGGTGTCCGAATGGGTTGGCTAAAGACTTACTGTGTTACGAGGTACTGATTGATTTGTTTTCTTTTTCTTATGATTGTTCCCTATTCTGCCTTTGCCGATATTGATTTCTATTTTGTTAACTGCTCCACAAGTGTCTATTATTAGATTATTTACATGGATGTGCAATGTTATCCTTTAGCAATGTTTTCTGGGTCTAAAAACCAACTCTGCAGTGTCGTAATGTGTTTCTCGTATATAAAAAAAACAAAAAACATAGTATAACAAAACAAAACATATAGCATAGCAAAACATAGCATAGTATAACAAAACACAACAAAACATAGCATAGCATAACTAAACATAGCATAACAAAACATAGCATAGCAAAACAAAGAATGGCATATTAAAACACAACAAAACAGAATAACATACCAAAACATAGCATAGCATAGCAAAACACAACAAAACACAGCAAAGCATAACAAAACATACCATATCAAAACAAAACATAGCATAACAGAACATAGCATAGCATAACAAAACATAGCATAGCATAGCATAGCAAAACACAACAAAACATAGCATAGCATAACAAAACACAACAAAACAGCATAGCATAACAAAACAAAGCATAGCATAACATAGCAAAATAACGCATAGGATAGCAAAACAAAACATACCATAACAAAACAAAACACAGCATAACAAAACATAGCAAAACACAACAAAACATAGCATAGCATAACAAAACGTAGCATAACAAAACAAAACGTAGCATAGCAATGCATAGCAAAAGAATACATATCATAGCATTGCAAAACATAGCATAGCATACCAAACACATCAAAACATAGCATAGCATAACACAACACAACAAAACATAGCATAACAAAACATAGCATAGCAAAGCATAGCATAATAAAACAAAACATATAGCATAGCAAAACATATAGCATAGCAAAACATAGCATAGCATACCAAACACAACAAAACATAGCATAGCATAACAAAACATAGCATAAGACAGCATAGCATAGCATAACAAAACATAGCACAACAAAACATAGCATAGCAAAACAAAGCATAGCATAATAAAGCACAACAAAACAGCATAGCATAACAAAACAGCATAGCATAACAAAGCATAGCATAGCAAAACACAGAAAAACATAGCATAGCATAACTAAACACAGCATAGCATAACAAAACATAGCATAGCATAACAAAGCATAGCAAAGCAAAACATAGCATAGCATAACAAAACATAGCATAGCATAACAAAACACAGCATAGCATAACAAATCAAAGCATAGGATAGCAAAACATAGCATAGCATAACAAAACAAAACATAGGATAGCAAAACAAAACATAGCATAGCATACAGCATCAATCAGCACCACCACAGCATCACTCAGGGGCACCACAACATCACTATGCGCTACCACAGCATCACTGAACGCAACAACATCACTCGTTTGCCACCTCAACATCACTCAGCGCCACCACAGAATCAATCTGTGCAACCATTCAACAACAACTGGTTCAAATATGTTCTCTCAATGTTTCAAGCCTCATTACAAATGTCACAAAAAGATGTTAATAATATTTCACTTCTGTTCTTGGATTTTCATCACAATAAAATACACTGAACATAATCTTCACAAGTTATTTACAAAAGTTTAAACTATTGCCATTATAAATTACAATAACTTTTATTTAAGTATTAATTATTAAAAATAAATAAAAGCCATTGTTATTTGTAATATCAATACATGTAAGTCACAGAAATACAACACATATTGCATTACAAATGCTATAGGTGTCCCATTTGTGAACGTTATAACTATTGGCATTGTAAATGACAAAGCTATTTCCCTATTTTCAAAACCAACACATAAATAACAAATTTGTCATTTACAATACCAAAAGCTCAAACTTTCCTAATGCGAGACCTATTGCATTGCAAATGCTTGTTTCTTTTCTCTCCAAGCCCACCCACCCCCATCCTGTGCTCCCCAGCCTTCTCCCCCTATCCCCTCTCCACCCACAAGAACCCCCACCCTTAAGAGTCCCCCCCCCCCACAAAATAAGGCATAAGGATTCAAGGTCCCTGGTATGGAAAGCTGAAAGTATCCCCCCCTCATAGCTACTCCCACCATTGCATCAAAGACCAAACTGTATATCTGCTAAGTAAACAGCAAAAATAAACCATTCAATTACATGTTCCGGCCTGACAGGTCTACATTCTTTAATGAGTGTAAATAGTCCTTGGCGAGAATTTCAAAAGTGAAGAATTGTGTTTGACCTTTACAGATTACTTTCAATTTAGCGGGATTAAGCAGAAAAACCTGTGCTGCTTTGGCCTGAGACATTGGCATTAATTGCCACAAATGCCACCTCTTCTCTCTGTCGCTTGACAAAAGTCAGGCCGAACAAAAAATTCTGTCCCCTTTCCATTCCTTTTCCTGTCTGGTCGTGCAATGTCATAAATAGCTTCAAGTGCCAAGAAATTATTCAAACAGATTAATATAGCTCTTGCTTTAGTTACAGATTGCCCTGTTCTGTGTTGCTGCTTGAAGGGAAATCTATGCGCCCTTTGCACCTCTATTCCAGTTCCATTGTGTGAGCTCGGGGAATGCATCTGTAAAGAGCTCCATAATAAATGTTTACACATCCATTCCCTCTGCCTCCTCGGGGATACCCATGACTCTCAAATTATCCCTTCTTAGTCGGTACTTCTTATCCGTTAATTTTCAGGCAATGTCATCTTTCTGTGATTTTACCCCCTACGCTGCAGCGGTAATTCCGCTGCGGCGCTGGTGGGGAGGGGGGGGAAGTGCGGCACCGCCATGCTTGTGACGGAACCACGCCGGCATGAGCCATGGGCGAGCTGTGCTCATGACGGTGTGGTTCTGTCACTACTCCACAACAGAGAATGTGACACCCTGCACACCTATTTTTTTATCTATACTTAATTTTTCAAGATTCCTTCTTAATCCTTTACTTTAATCCTTAAGCCATTACTGTGTGCAGGTTGTACACTACTTTGTTTGCATGGTAGGAGCACAGTAATGGCAGCGCTGTTTTTGACTTTGGTTTCATTATGACAAAATCACACAATGACAGCATGAACACGGGGTTGGTCGTGGACATCCCGCATTATAGGTTTAAGATTGTACAACTTATGTTTTTGTTGGTTTCAATTACAGTATTCCCCTGACGAAGGTATTTTATACCAAAATGCATTGGGATTGCCTGAATATGATGCTGTGACGAACACATGTACATGATGTAATGTGCAGAAAAATCAAGAAATAAATGTGTTATTAAAAGACAACGTCTTCAAGAAACAGAACTTTTGTTATTGTGGATACAACAAACTTTTTCATGAACATTGAATTTGGAATTTTTTTTAGTCATTACTTTGTGAATAGCAAACGTGTATAAGGACAATGACGTTTCAGATATTTGCACCCATCAGGGGCATGTGAAAAGTGCGCCATTCTCAAACAGTATCTGTTTGTTTGTATAGTCTGTCACAACTCCACCCACTCACTAATTCGCCCGCACAGGCGGAGAATCAGTGCCGCGTGGGCAGAGCGGCCACAGCATGACAGAACCATGCCATCATGATCACACGCCGCCCATGGCTCATGACAGCGTGGTTCCTTCATGAGCGGGTAAGGGGTTAAAGAGTCCGTAAGAGCCCTTTGGGCAATGAGTTTGTCTTCCAGTGTAGAGATCCTAGTCTTTGCTTCCCCAATCCTTATTGCAAATTCTGTGCAAGATTTAGCCACTCTCCGGATGGAGTTCTGTACATTTTATATATGCGTCTTGTGTCCTTAGACTCTCTGCCCGCGTCTCTATGCTATGTGCCATAATACGTTTATAAATATTAGGGAGCAACATTTCCTCTGTGCTTTCCAATCCCCCAGCCAATGGATTGTCAACAGCTATATTATCATCACATCTAATATTGGGTGAAAAGGAATAATCCCATACCAGTGAGCCCACAGCCCCTTTCGATTCTGTCAACATCTTTCTGCTTTCAAACAGTTAGCGGGCTAGTTAAGGGTCTGCCTCCAGCGGCTCCAGTGACCTCCTCCTTGGGGTGAGTATTACTTATATCACTGCCATCACTCTGAGTGAGTTCTTCTCCTGTCCAATCTTTCATACCACCCACGCTCTCATCACTTGATGAATTTGAGGGGTCTGACATTGAGAAAAACGTATCCCCAGAATCCACCTCTTTCAAGGAGCCCCAGATATCAATGTTACCATCTTGATCCTCCCTTATCCCAGCTGGGCTATCTACTTTCCATTTTCCTTTTCCCTTCTTCCCCTTAGGGGTTCTTCCTGCAGTCTCTTTTCATCCCTTAGTAGGTGCTGGTTCCTCTTTCTCCATACAGGGGTTGACCAATACAACCTCCCCCAGAGCTCCGCCATGCACGATTCCCCCGGCAAGGCTTCGAAACCCAAGCTCAGCAGTGTCTCCCTCATCTTTAACTATAGACTCCACTTTGTTCAGATTGCTCACCTCTCTGCCACCGAGTGTTTCAGATGCAGTGGGCTGTTGTATTACGTATATGTTCAGCAGGGGTCTCACACTGCCAGCAGCAGCGTGTACCTAAGCCATGGTTGCCTGCACCTTCTTGGCCGTCTGTACTTGAAACATTTCCGGTAAAGTGTTCCAGCCGCGCACAGAGGAGCTGGTCTTTAGTATCTCTCCTCCAGCCCACCCGGGGCCCCTGCCACAGCTATAGTTTCTTTTCCTGCACCTGCCTCGCGGCCGGCACTTGCCCCTCTCGCGGGCTTCGGCTGCATTGGGGCCACCCTTGTACTCTGTGGTTGCGGCCGCGACCGGGGAAGCAGCAGCCTCAGGTAAACAAACGCCCTGGTGCGAAATGCCCCTCGCGGTTCGTGGCGTCCCAGCGAGAGTCTCCACAGCATCCCAGGAGCACCTCCAAATGAGCAGCCCTCACATTCAAGATGGAGTAATAGCAGGTAAGTGGGGGGAAGAGTAGCTCAGGGCGAGAGTCAGCTCACTTGGCCGTGTTCATGGTTGCCATCTTGCCTTCCCCATCCAATTTCATGGAATTCAAGTAAAACCAACATACCAGCCCCTAAAATATGCCCACTCACAGCCAAAAACCGCGACCTGTCAGACCAGCCCTTCTGGCACTGCCAAATTGCCCTATAGATCTGTCCCGTCTTGTGAGCAAGGACCTTTCCAAGAGGATAGGGAGAAATAGCAAAGCTACAGCCATAGCAGCCACATTTGCAAAAGTATTGTTAGGGCACCAGTGCTCTCAGCCCCCTATCTCTTCTGCTTACACACCACCCCATCTTGTCCCTGCCCTTAGGTTCTGTCCACACACTACCGCCTTTGCTCACACTTGACATTTTGCTCATACTCTGCCCTTTTTGCTCACTCACTGCCCCTTCTGCACCTACACAGCCTCTTTTTCTCTCACGTTGCCACTCTGCTCCTTAACCCTCCTGCTCATACAATACCCCCTGCTCACACTGTCAAATCTGCTCCTTGTTCCATCTGCATGTACACTGCCGCCTTTGCTCGTGCACTGCCCCCTCTGTTTACACACTGCATTGCTGCGCTCTGCCCACTGTCTTCACACTACCCTTTTTCTTCACACTCCCTGGCCCTTCTGCTCACACATAGTCCTTCTACTTCCTGACTCTTCTGCTCTCACATTACCCCTCTGACACTTACCCCTTCTGATCTTACATCCCATTAGTTCACACACTACACAATATGCTTGCTGCCTCTTCTGCCCACACATTGTCCCCCCAACCTTTTGTTTGTTTTATTTGTACATAGCGCTTTTTGCTGGCACACTACCCTCTACTCACACACTATTTTCTGCTACCTGTCTCTTCCCCTCACACAGTGTCACTCTGCTCCCACACCACCCCCTCTGGTCACATACTGCTCCTGCTTCCTGTCACACTTTCCTTTCAGTTCTCTGCCCTAGTAGCTCCTCCTACAGAAGTACCACCTCTCACCAACTGTCACTAACACACTGATTACTTCTCTTGAGTCTTCCTTAACAAAGGTGTTTTGATTACAGGGCTTCCTTTCTTCAAGAGCAGTGAGTAGAACAAAGGGATTGCTCAGACCTTGTCCCAAGTAGCATGATTCCCCTAACATGAGAACATTGCTGGGGCTCATGCCCCAGAGCCCCATAGAACTTGATGTCCATGGCTAGAGCAGTTATGTACAGAAATATACATGGCTAGCAAAATATGGAGTACATTTGAACTCTGTAGTAGATAAGGCCCAGTTACTTGAGATGTTCCATGCAATAGTGGAGTAGGAGCTTAAAGCAGCCTTGGAAAATGTTCATGCCACCCCTACTATACCTATTGAGCGCATGGAGCATGTTCGACTGCAAAGAATGTTTGCGGGAGTGGCACAGTTTTATTCATGTCTTCAAGAAAAATGTGCATGTCCCCTCAGTGTTGTTGCAGGGCACTATAGCTGATGATCCCTACAATCAAGTCATATCAACAGTGATTTTTCTCAATTGGATAAATCACCAATTGCCCTTTTCCTTCTTTTCCTCACCTAATGTTGTTGATACTTTTGCCCATATACTCATCAATGAAACTGGCTCCCAGTTGGGTACCTTCTAAGAGACCCTTTCTCTCACATAGGTACATATTGCACCTGCTTCACAAAGAATCACACAAACATGCAGAAACCTACAACTCTTAGACTCCATTTTTTGATTTAGTTTTCAGCTGATTCAACTGAAGTAGAAAAAGGCTGGGCTACAAATGGAAATCTGTGGAGAATTTACATATAAGGCTTAAACTGACATTTTTTCTACCACCAGAAAATCTTCCAATTTACCTTTGCATATACCTCAACATTTTCCCATTTTTTCCATTGGAAGAATATGTTTCCTTGTGTAAAGACTTCTTTTTACTATACCTCATGGAACCTAGGGACATGTGTTTGCTGTTCACACCCACTTTACTCACATATGGCAGACTTTGCTGGCAATAACTTTATGTGCTTGAATTGTGTTTGAAAATCATCAGCAACGTGTGAATAGCAACAAATGTTAAGATATTGTGGGTATGATTTGCCTCCTAATTCGTCCTTAGACATCCCCTTGAAAAATGCATGTTCTACTTGTACGCCTCAAATTTACTCTAGGTTATTCACCATGCTACGCTCCATCTGAATCTCTAAGTCAGGATTCTCTTGAGTCAGGATCTCATAATTTTCGCTCACAGATTATTGTGCATCTAACTTTATCTTGGTCATTCAGAAAACTCTGAAAATTGGTCCCTGTGTGTTTAAGTAGGGAACATGCTTGCGATTTAGGAGTAAATTGGCAAGTATTCTAACCAAATTTAGTTCAATAATGCCTGTTTATCACTTGCTTTGCCATGTGGCTCTCACCAATGCATTTTATTCTCAAAAGTTAACGATTGAGTTCTATTTTGCACCAGAGTGGCCTCTGGGTTTAAACTTTTGGCTGCTAGACTTTGTTATTCACGCAAACCGTTGCATGTGGATTTTGGGCTCGTATCCTTACAAGCCTTTGTTTGCATAAATCCATAGGCGTAAGAAGTTTATGCCCATCAGGTAAATGCTGATATAACTATTGTTTTTTGTATGACCTGGAACAAACACACAGTAAATAGTGCTTATTATGAGCTGGAGGTTGCAAGTGGAGCCCACTGGCACTCAAGTTTTTTGGTAATTGGCAATGGCTTAACACAGGCCCCCTTATACTCCACGGTGCGGGGTGTATGACCTGGTACAAACACACAGTAAATAGTGCTTAATTAGAGCCCAAGGTTGCAGGTGGGGCCCACGGCACTCAAGTTTTTGTGGAATTGGCAGTGGCATAACACAGGCCCCCGTATCCCCCACGGTGCGGGGGGCCCAATCTCCATGGAGCCCCTCAGCACAGCACTCTGGCCGGAGAGCCCTTGATTGAGTTCAGAGGGGCCCCTCCATGTACCTTGTAGGGGAGCCCCCTCAATATACTTTACACCAGTGGAGATTGGCACTTACTTTTCTCATGAAACTTTGAGCAAGAGCTAGAGAAACACAAAAGGAGGAAAAGAGGAGGAAGAGAAAGAGGAAACAATGGCAAAGGGAATAAGACTTTCAATTCAAGAAGTCTCGCATTTACGCGAGTTTAAGCTATTGGCAATATAAATGACAATAGCATTTATTTATGTTTTAAATACGGAAAAATAAATAAAAGACATTGTAATTTACAATGCCAATAGCTCAAAGTCGCGTAAATGCTATACCTATTGCATTGCAAATGCTTGTTTGTGCTGTGAAGAGTTTTGAGCAAAAGTCCACTATACAAAAAAGTACAACTTCCAAATTAATGATGCTAAAACATCGAATATTTTCTCTGTGTTATCAACATATTTGCAATATTCATGTTTTCTAATTGGCAGAACAAGGCGGAAGGACCTTTCATCCATTCAGAAGGAATGACTACTGATTTCTGGGCACAGATTTCCCCAGACGGCTTCTCTTTCTAATTACATTTCAGCTTCATGTGGTAAATGACTTGGTGAACACCTCACCTCCCCTGCACTAACACCCCCCCACTAGAGTACTTTAAGCAGACCACATCCTTACTTCAGGAGAAGCCGAGCTGGGCTTAAGTTAAAGCATGTATGCCCGTGGAAAACTAGCCTTAAATGTTCTGCACATTTATACACAAAATAACTAAGTCTTCTGATTTGTATGGGCATAGCATAACTACAGCACTGCATAATTTTTTAAGCTGTTTGGTGCATTGCATACTAAAACAATACGAATCAAACTGACTGGTAAAGCCTTACCGAGTGGTCAGGAAGATGAGAGCAGCAGTATGCTCGTGCTATACAAGTAGACAAATAAGCAGTCACGTGCTCCCCTCCGTGCAACATTCAGCTGTAATTAATAGTCTTTGGATACAAATCCATGCTCCTGTTGCAATTAGAGTTGAATGGGCCAGTCATCCTGAAGTGTTTTTCTGTTGTTAGGTAGTTTTAATTGGATTTACAGTTGCCAAACTGTCTTCGAGATGGGCGCTGGAAATGGCTGTTTCAAGAGCATTTTCATGCCTAACCAGACAAAATAGGCCCCACATCACCCTTATGGTAGGAGTCTCAATGGCCGTACTGAATGCAGACGAGCTGCATCCCTTTAGGAGCAACGTGACCAGACCGCACGCATTTCACCTAACTGTTCCCAGTGGCCTAACAAAACTTATGGCCCGCCCCCTGCTAGGTACAGGGAGGAGGCATCCGAAGCTCCCGAGTGCCAGGAGCTGTCAGGCCGCTTGTGCACAGGCTGTAGGCGGCCCCCTGAAACTCGAATTTCCCCACCCCCGCATCGCGTGGGCTGCTAGGGCTGTTGTTATGCCAGTGACTGTTCCCACGTAGGTCATGCCACAACCACGCACTACTGCAACCGAGCAGGAACGTCCTCATTTACCCGGTCCGAACAGTTAGAGTGCAGCAATGCTACATTACCGAAACATGCACACTACTATGTAAGTGGCATACAGCACTATGCAACTTATGTCAATAATTGGCTCTCCGTGGCACCATTGCATGCTCTAAGAGCTGAACAGATCTGGGGCCCGATGTAGGTAGGCCGTTACCGATCGGTAACGGCCGAAAATACCGATTTTCGGCCCTTACCGATCGGTATCCAGCCATCGAGATGTAGGGCAAGGGAAATCGTCCAAATCGGTATATATACCGATTCGGAATGGCTACCGAATCGGAAATAATCTGAATCGGAAATACCCCGAATCGGTAAGAGAACGAATCGGTAACATACCAATTCGATAAAAATACCGATTCGGTACATGTACCGAATCGGTAGTGACACCGAATCGGAAAAAATACCGATTCGGTCCATGTATCGAATCGGTAGAGACAGCGAATCGGAAAAATTCCGATTCGGATAACCTACCGATTCGGTAGAGTTACCGAATCTGTAAATCACCGAATCGGACAGAGATAGAGATGTAGGGAAGCATAGAAATACCGATTTAGGCTCAAAATCGGTATTTCAAAATCGGTATTTACCATGGATTACAATCAGGTGGTAACCAACTTCAACCTATAAAAATAGACCCAAAATGCATTGCAACTTGCAGGATGGCTGCTTTTTATGTCATTGCAAGGCGGCTACGGCTACAGCAGGAAGGAGAGAGGGAATGGCAAAGAGAGGAACAGGTCTACAGACAGAGGATCACCCTGTTCATGCTCACAGAGGCAGAGATCCTACAGAGGTACAGGCTGGACTCAGACACCATTCTGGAGCTCATCAGGGACCTCAAACCACTGTTGTCCACCCCACCCCAAGGGCACACGCCATCCCAGCGCACGTGCAGGTGCTCTGCAGCCTACACCTGCTTGCGTCTGGCAGCTATCAAAGTGGAGTAGCTGCGGTAGGAGGGGTGACCCAGAGCAGCCTGTCAAGGTTTTTCCACAAATTCCTTGACGCCATGATACAGAGGATGGACCAATACATCTCTTTTCCTGCAACCCACGCGGAACTGGTACAAACAAAAGCTGACTTTTACCAGATGGCACAATTTCCCCAAATCATCGGCTGTGTAGATGGCACGCACATTCCGATTTGCCCCCCCTGCTGACACAGAATACATATACCGCAATAGGAAGTCGACGCACACCATCAATGTTCAGGTGATCTGCAATGCGAAGTGCACCATCACAGACCTGGTCGTTAAATTCTCAGGGAGTACCCATGACTCCTACATTTTTCAACAGAGCGGCATCTATGCACGGCTGACGGCTGGCGAATTTGGTGAAGGATACCTCCTAGGTGAGACACATCATCAGACCCCCATAACACAAAGTAGCTAAGTGAAATACATGTATGCATGTGAGTGATGTTACCCCTTTTCCTTCTAGGCGACAGTGCATATGCCCTCCGCTCATTCATACTCACCCCCTACCTCAATCCCTCTACACCCAGCCAAAGGAGGTATAACCGGGCCCACAAAAGCACAAGGAATGTAGTTGAACGGACCTTTGGCATCTGGAAAAGCAGATTCAGATGCTTGCACAAGAGTGGAGGTGCAAGGCAGTATACCCCCATCACCTGCTGCAAGATCATAGCTGTCTGTGCAATGTTGCACAACCTTGCGGTTAAGAAGGGCACTGAGGTGGAGTTGTCAGACTACGAGGACCATGACAACGACGTTGCTGTGCCACAAACACAACCTGCTGGGGTGTCTACGCCAAGTGATGGCAGATACAGACGTGAGGAGATTACAGAAAACTATTTCTGAGTGAGTACAGATGCACAGACAGGTCAATGGATGTTAGGAAAAGAAATATTTAATAATGTTGCAACAACGTTACTGCACTGATGTGCAACAAAAGAAAATGTTAAGAAAAAGTGGTTAAATGTCAATTGTCCGGGTTGCCTCACCCGCCCTGGCAGTCTTATTTTTTGCTGCGCTTAGCAGCCCCACTGGGATGTGCCTCTCCACCTTCCGCATGTCCAGCAGCCTCAGCAGAGCGCCTGCTGCTCCGGCGTGGCTCAGACACTGCGCTGGCCGGGCTGCTGCGGCTGTTGCTGTCCCCAGCCTCGCCCAGGTCCAGGGCTGGATTGACAACAGTGTTCGAAATGATAGTGCCTCCATGGCGGTGGTAATGCGGGCCATGCCCCTAGTGACCTCTGCCGTGTTCTGGGTCAGGCTGGCCTCCATGTTTGCCCCACGTTGGCATAGCTGGGCGGTAGCAGCAGCAAGGCGGTTGATAGCCCTATTCTGCACGCGGGCATCCCTGCGGCGATAGAGCTCGTGCTCATCCAGTTTTGTACAGAGCTGCGTGATGGCAGTGGCCATTCGGCCAAGACCTGTAGCAATGTCCTTATTGCTTTCTACAAATGTCTTGAACCCCTGCGCCATCTCTCCCATCTGCAGGTTATGCACCCGCAACTGGCGCTGGCAGGCCAAGATGGATTTAGCCTGCATCCTCTGGATCTTTACCATACTGCCCTCCAGCCCTTGAAACACGATGCCCTCCCGTGCTGGAAGTGCACTGCTGGATGTTCTTCACCTCCGGGGATTGCTGCTGCCCTGCTGTGTGGGCTGGGGTGCCACAGGTGTAACTGGGTTGCTAGCTGGGGCCTGACCCCCTGCTCCCTCGATGGGGTTTGATGGAGCTACAATCATACTCCTGGCAGGAGATGTGGCAGGTGCTGGGTGGCTCTGTGGTGGTGAGTTCTCTGGGGAGAACTGCAATGGGGGCGTGCCAGATAGTCGGGGGGAGTGTGGAAATGTGAGGGAATGTCCAAGGTCTTCCTCATTTTCCAGGGCACTGCTGTTCTCATCCTCCTCCTCCTCCTGTGCTGGTTGACTGGTGCTTGGCCCTGCCACCGCACTGGCAGATGGTGCTGGTGCTGGTGCTGGTGCTTGAGTAGCTCCTGCTCCTCCGCCTGATGGTGCCCCTAGGTATAAAGAAGCATTTGTGAAGTGAGTGCAGATGTATTACAGTCACTACAATTAAAGCATTGCACATATCATTTCAAATACTTTGATTCAGTTTCACAGTTCTTTTAATTATGCTTCTGCACTGGCATTTTTGCCTACTTCTGCTGACTACATTTACCATGATGCATTTCTCATGTCTGTTGGTAGCAGTACTGGGCTGGGGTTTGGCTGTGCATTGGGTCTAAAGGGGAAGTGTCTGGTAGGGTGTGTCATGATGCGCATGCTTCTTACCTTTAGCTGTAGCTCTGGCTGAGCTATCCAGGTTCCCAACTCCCACCTCACTCTCCCTCTCGATGGTAGTCGCCACAAGTTCCTCCAGGTCAGTGAGGGGTGGCGCCGGGTTCCTGCCTCCACCAGTAAGTCCTGCCTGCCTCTGCAGCTCTGCCAGTTTCCTCTTTGTGAGGCTGCGGATATCGTAGAACCTCTTCTTGAGGTCGTCCAGGCTCCTGGGGGTGACACCAACAGCGTTTACTTTCTCCCCTATTTCGCTCCACAGCCTCCTCTTCGTGCTCTCAGGTACAGTGAGGGACAGCCTCCCAAACAGCTGCCTGTGTACCCTCACCACCTCCTCCACCAACACTTGCAGCTCCATGGTGCTGAATTTTGCTTTCCTCTTGTGCACAGCCTTCTGGCTCTCAGTGCTGCTAGCCATGTTTCACAGTGCTCTGGATACTGCTTCCACTGCTGCTCACTGTCAATGCTCAGCTCAGGCTGCCTCTCCAGAAAGTTCTAATGAGTTGCACCTGCCTGGGTAGCCAATCCCTGCTAGGGTGGGGAAGGGTGGTTCCACCTCATTGGCTGTTGTCTTTGGTTTCAGTTTGACTTGCTTGCCGAATCGGCATTTACCGATTCGGTATTTACCGATTCGGATTTTACCGATTCGGATTTTACCGAATCGGTAAATACCGATTCGTATTTAGAATGCGTTCCTATGGGCCTTTTGGCCATGGGGGTGTATTGCGATTACCGAATCGGTATTTGCCGATTCGGTTGTAGACGATTCGGTAAATTCCGAATCGGTGAATGCCGATTCGGTACGTATCGAATCACATTACCGATTACTATCGAATCTGTATTTTTCCGATTTTTTTATCTACATCTCATTTTCCGATTTCAAAATACCGATTCGGTACGATTCGGTATTTTAAAATCGGAAAATGCGTTTTACCTACATCGGGCCCCTGGTACTTTCAGATGAGAACCACACCACAGTAAACCCTATTTTATCCTCCTAGGAAATTTTAGTGTCAGTGTTTTTCGGCAAAAGCAAAAGGAACACATGATGGACGGAATGCTGAACAAATCCAACATTCACCCCCGTCACAGATCTGGGTTTAATCTGTTGTTTTTTTTGCTCACCACACAACACCAGTTTGGACCAAGCCGTATGCAAATCAGTCTTGACCCTGCACCCAGTGTGAACAGTCCAGACCGAACTGCCAGGCCAGGCCTCTCTGTACCAGAAACAAGCATCTTGGGACCGGTTTCAGGGTATCACCCCTAATCAGTCAGGCCAGGGAGGACCTGGCCTGGCAGGTCAAGCTGGACTTTTCCTATGCAGAGCAGGGTCAAGACTGATTTGCATATAGCTGGATACAACGTGGGGAGGCATGGTGAGCAAACGAAAGACGGATTCAACCCAGATCACTTGTCTGGGGGTTAGTGGTTGAAAGGTTTCAGCATCAGCACTCCGTTCATCACCTTGTTGTGTTTGCTAGTCTTTTTTGACAGCTCGTGCAGTTTCTGGCACAACTAGGTAATATCAAAGGTGGGAGTTCTGGTGCAGACAACTCTCTAGAGGTCAAAATCCATGCTCTGCAATGAAAAGCCGTCTTTCTGAGCTTCCTTGATTCTTTGGGTCAATGAGATGTAGAAGTACAGTACACACAATAATTCCGCTTGCAATAGACGTGATGTCTTCAGGGTACTGAGAACCCATTACTGTTATGGTATTTCACAATATAAATATATTTTACAGTGTGGAAGGAAATTCAATATTAACAAGCATATAAAACACAATAAAACATTAAAAAAACACAGTACAGTGATAAAACATGCCTATAAGTACCATACTTTAATCAAATCACTAATTGATAATGAACAGCAGAACACTTACAAAAACATAAGTAAACTATATTAGCAAGCAGGTATGATGGTGTGGTTCGAGCAGTGTTCTCAGATATAGGGCCAGACTTACAAAGGTGCGTTCGCATGTGGAGAACTGCTCATGTGCTGATCTAGTCCAACATCTAGGTGTAACTCTCCACTACACTTTCCGAGTGTAGAATTACGTCTAGGTGGACGTAGACTTTGGAGTCTCTGCCCCCTCAAATAGCGGTTTAGAGCCACCTACCACTGAATTTAGAGTCTCCAACCCCTCAAATGAGGGAGTGAAGACTCCGGCCACTGAATTTGCGTCCTCAAATGAGGGGGTAGAGACTCCTAACCCTGAGAATCTCTGCCATCTGGATGGAGAGCTCACTGTAGTATAATACAGGAAACATGTATTCAACTTTATTTTTTATTAAAACATAAATACAATTAATTGAATGATTGATAGAAACGTAAACTTTAAACAATTCATATTAACCTAGGACTGCGTAAAGAAACAGAGAGAAAAACAGTACCTCCTAAATGTATATGTTTAGGAATTTGTAGATTCATTTAAATATATAAATACATTTTGTTGAATCACATTTTTGGAAATATTTTACAAGTAAAGTTACCCATCCTCGATTACAAATCTTTGCATTTAATTTTTTAACAAACTTGACTTTGTCAATTTTAATACTACTGATAATAATAGTAATATTATAGTTATTATTAGGATGGTTTATATGGTGTAAGAAGGGAGTATGGTTTATACGTTTTTTCCATTCTTCTTTTTTTTGTTCTCTTTTTATGGATGTTTTCTCTTTGCTGTTCCTTTTTCCACTTTTGCTCAATTCATTTGCTTTCATTTCCTCCTGTTCTACGTTGCTATTCTTGGCTTTTTGTTTTCTGTTTGAGAGGAGAGGATAATGTGGTATCTTGGCATTCTCTATACTATCCTTCTCTGCCTCTATTGGAATGTTCATCTGATGCACCTATCAGAATGTTGGTGTTCTTCCTGAGAGTTCACAGTTGGCTGGGCTGAGCACCATGCTGGATGCTCCTGGTGGGGTCTCTCTATACAACTTGGAATAAAGCATCTCTAAACTACATCTTCTCTTGTGGACATCTCATCCCGCTGCATTACACTGACTAAACAAGAGAGAGACAGCTGAGAACTTGAGGCGTTGAGGTGTAAACAGCGCTGAAAACAAACATGGCGGCACGCACAGTGACGCATGGCAGGGTGGCTCACGGCGCTTCAGTGCACCAAACCACATCGGGAGATCGAGGAAAGAGGACAGCACGTCAGAGAAGCTCCGACGAAGGCAGCGTCACTGGGACTCCAATGAAGGCTCCGATGAAGACAGCAGGTAAGAGCGTGACACACGCGCTGCATATTTAAACAGAGTGAAGCAGTTAAACTGTCAGTGGCTTCAGTGGCTCGATTTTCGTTGAATTTCGCTCGAATGAAAGGCAAAAGAAATGTTTATTTTGAGAAAATCACCAACACAAAAATTAAGATTAAGCTTTGGTGATAAGCCGGTGAAAGTGTCTAAACGTCATCAAACCACCTCCTTAAATCCACTTATGAAAAATGGGGCCAGATCTACAGCGAAAAGTTTCCTCAGGGCAAAGGGAAACATTAAATAATATAATTTTCAATAAAGAAAAGTCACTGCTGCATGTATATCCATACTAGGTCAGACACAATTCTTCCCCAAACAGTGTAGTAAGATTGGAAGAAAGTTAATGCCTACTCTCATGTGAAGGCATAACACAGGATGAGCCAGGAGAAATAACGATTCTGGTTTAACCCATTAAAGGGCACAGCTTCAATAGAGGGCACAGCTCCAATACAGCATAAAGTAGACTCTCCTTGTAAATAGGACAAAATGCAGAGTTGCCCAATAAAATGCTTACCCTCATGTGAGGATAAAGCGTGAGTCCCAAAGTCAAAACAGACAGGCTTACCCAGCATCAGGGCACAGCTCCAACTTAAAATTTGAAGACTCACTGGTACACAGGACAACTGCCAGACTGCTGTGGGCGACCGGTTGTAGGTCACTGGTGGGGTCATGCTGGCAGTTGGGGTAGCTTTTCTTGTTGCAGGAAGTCCTTTCATACTTTGTAGATTTCTTTCTTAATATCTCGTAGTTTGAAGTACTTCTTGACTTGACAAAAGTAGGTTCTTTCTTAAGATCGTCGCTAATAAGTAATGATGAGATGTCCACAAGAGAAGATGTCGTTTAGAGATGCTTTATTCCAAGTTGTAAAGAGAGACCCCGCCAGGAGCATCCAGCATGGTGCTCAGCCCAGCCAACTGTGAACTCTCAGGAAGAACACAAACATTCTGATAGGTGCATCAGATGAACATTCCAATAGAGGCAGAGAAGGATAGCATAGAGAATGCCAAGATACCACAAAACAAAACTTCAAATTATGAAAGGACCTCCTGCAACAAGAAAAGCTACCACAACTGCCAGCATGACCCCACCAGTGACCTACAACCGGTCGCCCACAGCAGTCTGACTCACGCTTTATCTTCACATGAGGGTAAGCATTTTATTGGGCAACTCTGCATTTTGTCCAATTTACAAGGATAGTCTACTTTATGCTGTGTTGGAGCTGTGCCCTCTATTGAAGCTGTGCCCTTTAATGGGTTAAACTAGAATTGTTATTGCTCCTGGCACATCCTGTGTTATGCCTTCCCATGAGAGTAGGCATTGACTTTCTTCCAATCTTACTACACTGTTTGGGGAAGAATTGTGTCTGACCTAGTATGGATATACATGCAGCAGTGACTTTTCTTTATTGAAAATTATATTATTTAATGTTTCCCTTTGCCCTGAGGAAACTTTTCGCTGCAGATCTGGCCCCATTTTTCATAAGTGGATTTAAGGAGGTGGTTTGATGACGTTTAGACACTTTCACCGGCTTATCACCAAAGCTTAATCTTAATTTTTGTGTTGGTGATTTTCTTAAAATAAACATTTCTTTTGCCTTTCATTGGAGCGAAATTCAATGAAAATCGAGCCACTGAAGCCATTGACAGTTTAACTGCTTCACTCTGTTTAAATATGCGGCGCGTGTGTCACGCTCTTACCTGCTGTCTTCATCGGAGCCTTCATTGGAGTCCCTGTGACGCTGCCTTCGTCAGAGCTTCTCTGACGTGCTGTCCTCTTTCCTCGATCTCCCGATGTGGTTTGGTGCACTGAAGCGCCATGAGCCACCCTGCCTTGCGTCACTGTGCGTGCCGCCATGTTTGTTTTCAGCGCTGTTTACACCTCAACGCCTCAAGTTCTCAGCTGTCTCTCTCTTGTTTAGTCAGTGTAATGCAGCAGACAGCAAGACAAGCGACATTTACCCTTTTTGCGCTATGATTAATCCAAGGTACTGTGCATTCCCTTCTTGATAATGCCGGAAATGGGAAATAGAAGGTTTTTATTTTAGTTTCGTCTCAGCGGATCGGGGGCATGGATCGAGCTCCGGCGATTAAAAAGATTATTGTTTGCACTTCTGTGTTGAACTTTTTCACGCATTTATCTGTGTTTACATTAACGGGAATTGCAGCGCGTACATTTGTGATAATGTTGTGTTTAAATGTCTAAGAATTGCACTTTGTAGGCGCAGGGCGGGAGGAAGTGTGCTTCGTTTTTTTTTTCTTGTTTAGTATTGTGGTTTTCATCCTCACAAGCCACATATGCTGTGCACTATAATGTTCTGTTTCTTTCATTTGTACTGGGTTCTAGTCCCAGCTGTTTACTTTCAATGTTCTGCTTTGGGTCCCAGTCCCATTTGCTTACAGAGGGTTTTAGTCCCATCTGTCTATTTTTCAATGTCTTTGCTATGGGTTTCAGTCCCATTAGTTGGGTTTTAGTCCCACCTGTGTTATTTTAATGTCTTTGCAATGGGTAACAGTCCCATTTACTTGCAGTGGGTTCTAGTCCCATCCTTTTCATTTAAATGTCTTTTGCCATGGGTCCCAGTCCCATTTGCTTACTACGGGTATCAGTCCCACCTGTTTAATTTGCTATGGGTTCCAGCCCCATTTGTTTGCTGTGGGTTTTAGTCCTACTTGCGCAATTTTTTATGTATTTGCGATGGGTTACAGTCCCATTTGTTTGTAGTGGGTTTTAGTCCCATCTACTTTATTTAAATGTTTTTGCTATGGGGTTCACGTCCCATTTTACTGTAGTGGGTGTTAGTCCTACTTGCGAAATTTTTATGTATTTGCGATGGGTTACAGTCCCATTTGTTTGTAGTGGGTTTTAGCCCCATCTACTTTATTTGTTTTTGCTATGGGTTTCTAGTCCCATTTTGCTTAAGTGGGTTTTAGTCCCACCTGGCACTACGTCAGTTGTCCACACGGACCTCGTTTATTTTTGTTTTGTGCCCTGTTTGGTGTGCGTATTTTTTTTGTCTCCTTCTGAGGAGCTATGCTAGAGTTATAGTCCTATAGCATTATTGTGATATTCACATTTGCTTATTTACCTGTCACTTTTAAGAGTCTTGGTTTTAAAAGTTTTACATCCACATATTTAGCTTATGCTTTCTCTATTTATGTTCTTTTATGCTTTATATGCTAAATATGTTCAGATTTAAATTTGTTCAGATTTGATGTATTTTTATTGCAACTTTTTGCACTGTTATCTCTTGCATTACATTATTTTATTTTGCTTAGTGGTAATAGTGTTTTGATGAGGTTTCTCCTCTACTTTTCCTCATCTTCTTGAAATGAAAGTTTCTTTTGTTCTTTCTTTTTTCTACTGCCTCCCTTTGTTTTCTTCTTTTTAAAGTTCTGTAAGAAGAGAGGATGGTTTATATGGTGTAAGAAGGGAGTATGGTTTATACGTTTTTTCCATTCTTCTTTCTTTGTTCTCTTTTTATGGATGTTTTCTCTTTGCTGTTCCTTTTTGCGCTTTTGCTCAATTCGCTTGCTTTTATTTCCTCCTGTTCTCCGTTGCTGTTTTTGGCTTTTTGTTTTCTGTTTGAGAGGAGAGGATAATGTGGTATCTTGGTATTCTCTATGCTATCTTTCTCTACCTCTATTGGAATGTTCATGTGATGCACCTTTCAGAATGTTGGTGTTCTGCCTGAGAGTTTACAGTTGGCTGGGCTGAGCACCTTGTTGGATGCTCCTGGTGGGGTCTCTATACAACTTGGAATAAAGCATCTCTAAACTACATCTTCTCTTGTGGACATCTCATCATTACATAGTAGTAGTATTGGTAATAGTCATAACACTCAGTCTGTGTAAACTAAGTTCAAACGTTAATTTAATTTACTTTAAAGTTTAGTGTAACATTAGATATTATACATTTTGGTATGAATCATATTTAAGTTATTTTTACAGATTTCCAATACGACATTAGTTCTGTAGCCTTCATATTTATACAATGGAAGCAACCTGTATATTTTCCTTGCAATAAAAAAATGAAAATAAACAAAGGTACAAACTAGCTGTTTTATGGTCTTGTCTTACTGAAAGAGGAGAAGAAGAAGGAACATAATTAACAAATAAATCTCTGTTCTTAGTAAACCAGGGCCTAAATTAAAATGTGGTGCACTGTTCGGGCCTGGCAGGGTAACTCTGGATGTCTAAAATCGAAAAATGACCCTTATGTTTGGACAACTTCGGAGTAAACTCCAATGATTTCAGAGCCATTTATTTTTACATTTGCAAAATAAACTTCCAGTTTAGGAGCTGTTTTTTGGAAAGCAAAAGAAAAGTTTGGTGAGTGGAGCCTGATACATAGCAGTTGCTCAACAAACTTTAAAAAAGAGAGAAATTACTAAAAGGTAGATGGAAGGCTCACACAGCGTCCTCGTGATGCCTCATGGCAGGGGCTGAGGGAGCCAAGGGTGGCGTACCACCATGAAAGAGTAGATGTGATGCTCCTGCAGGACGCTTGGGATGCCTCACGGCAGGGGTACCGGGGAGCGAAATGAAAGGACTCAGCCTCAGGAAGAATAGAGTAGATGCTCAAGCAAGGTCCTCGGGATGCCACACGGCAGGAACCCCTGGGAGCAGGGAGGGCCCATGAAAGGGTCCAGGGCAAGCAGGACGGAACTTGCAGCCCGGGCAGGTCCTGATGGACAACCTCGAAGTCGGTAGCAAGTTGAAGCCTTGACCCGTAAAACAGAGGCCCATACAAGGGACCCCTCCCTTCCCTGGAAATTGAGGAGGCTGAGTCAGTACAGCGACAAAAAATGATTCCAAAGACAATGAAATGTGTTAACATGGATATTAAGAGAGCAATTGGTATGACCATGAATTTTGCAAAATGTATAGACATGTTATGTTGAATAAACTGTGACCTTTTAAGACTCCAATGCACGTTGTCAGTGGTGTACTTCGAGGGTTAATATGGAAGCAGTTATTTGGAAGCAGGGTGGGGGGGCAACTTGCCTCCTGGATGATGTTTAGTACAGAGCTCTTATTTATTTTTTGTACTCTTACTCCTCCAAACATCTCACTGTCCTCTTATAATACTTCTTGATTTTGTAGTGTTCTACTTACTTCACTTATAACTTAATTATTAGTATCCCTTTTTTGTGCAGCGAAGAGTTGTGATCAAAAGCACAGTAAACGAAAAAGCACAACTTCAATATTAACGATAGTAAAAAAATCGAATATTTTCTCCGTATTATCAACATATTTGCAATATTCATATTTCCTAATTAGCAGAACAAGGCGGAAGGACCTTTCAACCATTCAGAAGTAATGACTATTAATGCCTGTGCCCAGATTTCCCCAGACGGCTTCCCTTTTTAATTAAATTTCAGCCTCATGCGGCAAATGACTTGGTGAACACCTCACCTCCCCTGCACTGACACACTCCCACAAGAGTACTTTAAGAAGACCACATCCTTACTGCAGGAGAAGCCGAGCTGGGCTTAATTTAAACATGAATGCCCGTGGAAAACTAGCCTTAATTTTTCTTCGCGACATTTAATAATAACACGACTAAGTCTTCTGAGTTGTATGGGCATAGCATAACTACAGCATTGCAAAAATATTATAAAGCTGTTTGGTGCATTGCATACTAAAATAATACGAATCAAACTGACTGGTAAAGCCTTACCGAGTGGTGAGCTAGATGAGAGCAGCAGTATGCTCGTGCTATACAAGTAGAGTAATAAGCAGTCACGTGCCGCA
This sequence comes from Lissotriton vulgaris, assembly GCF_964263255.1. Classification (NCBI taxonomy): domain Eukaryota; kingdom Metazoa; phylum Chordata; class Amphibia; order Caudata; family Salamandridae; genus Lissotriton; species Lissotriton vulgaris. The sequence goes on along the minus strand of NC_141691.1, from coordinate 1,047,414,293 downwards.
TTCAGCTGTAATTAATAGTCTTCGGATACAAATCCATGCTCCTGTTGCAATTAGAGTTGAATGGGCCAGTCATCCTGAAGTGCTTTGTAAGGTAGTTTTAATTGGATTTACAGTTGCCAAACTGTCTTTGAGATGGGCGCTGTGAATTATTATTGTAAGAGCATTTTCATGCTTAACCACATAAAACAGGCCCCACATGCCCCAGCACTGGGCTTATACTTGGAGTCTCTATGGTCGTACTGAATGCAGACGAGCTGCATCCCTTTATCAGCGACGTGACCAGACCTCACTCATTTCACCTAACTGTTCCCACAAGGGCCATGCTACAACTACACATTTCTACAACCAACCATTGAGCAGAAATGTGCAAGGTCACAGTGTAAGTGGGTGGGGGAATGTGGGATGTGCTATAGCTACCTATTCAAACAGATGACCTCCTTGTTTGCCAGAAAAAGAGGTCCATAAGGTGGTATTTTCCAGCCTTATCTGCCCTCCTTGTAGTTTGATTCTTTCCCCACAGTGTGCGAAATCACGGGAAAGGGTGTGCAAAGTGCTTGCAAGGGTATCAGGAAAGGGAATGTGCAAAATCTTAGAATAACAGTAACTTTCTTGACCAGCAGATAAAGTCCTTATAAAAGAAGGAGTCCGGAGTCTGCAATCCTAGCGAACTGTGTCAGTTGTTCAGAGTTCCCCAACTCCGCTATGTGCGTAATTGATTTGTGCAAGTCTCGAGGGCCAGGAGATATATGTTATGTTATGTTATACTATTTATAGAATGCATGGCTGCCCCAGCCAAGAGCATCCCAGCGCTGAGCTCGGACATAATAGGTGACAGAGACAAAAACGCTGCAAACAATTATTTAGAATAAAGATGAGTTTTTATGGCCTTGCGGAATGCAGCATGATTTTGAATGCTTCTGATACTCACCGGGATGGAGTTCCAGAGTTTGGGGGCCAGAGCTCGGAAGAAGCGTCCTCCAGCTCTGGCTCTCTTAACCCGAGGGACAGATGCTAGGTGCTGGTTCAAAGAATGCAAAAGACAAGTGGGGGTATAGGGTACAAGAAGATCTGCTAGGATTTCACGGTAATGGGCATTTAAAATTCTATAGGCAATACACAGAGCTTTAAAAAGGATATGCTTCTCCACTGGGAGCCAATGAAGTCTGTTGATAAACTCCAAAGTGTGACAGGTCCTGGGAAGCCCAAACAGTAGTCGGACGGCTGCGTTCTGTATTCTTTGGAGGCACTGTATCTCTGCTCTGTTAACCCCTAAGTACAGAGCGCTAGCGTAATCCAACCTAGATAGTATAGTGGACTGAATAATACCCTGTCCAGTATTAGCATCAAAGAAACCCAACAAAGGTTTGAGACGGCGAAGGAGCCCAAAACAGACTCGTACCACTGCCTTGGTTTGAGGCTGGAAGGTAAGTGCTGTATCAATCCAAACGCCCAGGTTTTTAACCATCTGTTTGGGTGCAGGCGGGGAGCCTAAGATAGAAGGCCACCATTGCTGGCTCCACAAATGAGTGTTTTTCCACACCAGCAAGATTTCCGATTTGGTGGCATATAGTTGGTGGCAGTTTGATGTCATCCAGTCTACAACTGCTGTTAAATCCTCTTTGAATTTAGGTGACATCCCGTGGTGGGTTATCGGATAGCGCAATTACTAACTGTGTATTAACCGCGTAAGAAACTACAGTCAAACCCCTCTGCTTTGCCACAGCTGCCAAGGGTCTAATATAGATGTTAAATAGGGTCAGGCTCAGAGCAAAGCCCTGCGGGACCCCTTGGTGCACACTGTGTGACTGAGAGCAAAAGGGGGGGGAATCACTAAGAAGGATCTCTCTGAGAGAAACAAAGAGAGCCACCCCAAGGCCGGGCCCCAGATGCCAATGTCCTCAAGCGCTGCAAAAGAATCTGGTGGGACACTATCAATTGCAGCGCTTAAGTCCAATAGGATCAAGGCAGAGGTTCCTCCCAAATTCAGTGAGAGCCGCAGGTGTTCCGTGACCAACAGAAGGGCATATTCGGTACTGTATTGTGGACGGAAAGCATTCCGAAAAGGGTCAAGGAGGTTATTAGTGTTGATATAGTTGGTAAGGATGGAATTGATGTGGGCTACGGTGATCTTGGCTGTCAAAGGGAGGAGCGAGATTGGATGGAAATTCGTTGACTCTGAGTCATCTAAAGAAACCCAGGTGAGTAAAACAGTGACTAATCCATGTGCGACAAACAGAAAAAGAGAGGATAAATGTAGCTCCACCGGGCAAGTACCTGTTAAATACAATCTTGGGTGCTAAAGACATCAATTTTTTATTAAATTAAATTAAAAAGTTGGTCATGTACCTGTAACACAGGAGGATCTGAAGAAGTTAAGAGGGATCAGCCGGTCTCAGCAGTGAAGGTAGTGTCAGCATTCTCCCTTCCATTTTTTTGAGGAACTTCACTAGGCAGCAGCTCAGCTGTGGGTTTACAGGGGCAAAGCACTCCAGCATGGCCTGCCTTCGTGTGCAAATTCCTCTTTGATTAAAAATTACTTTTGGAAATAGTCTCCGATCACTCATTAGTTCTTTGCAAGTACACATTAGAATTGGCAAAACCTGTGTTCCTCTGCCACGCAGGTAGGCGTGGTTGCAATGGAAGTATGCCAAAACAGAGTTTTAAAAACTTCCCTTTAACATTGTTGCTATACCCTGCATGGAAGTACGATTGCAAAAAGGTGGATCTGTATATGTTCAAAACTATGTTTGTACCAGAGAGAGAGTAAGGGTATTTTGTAGATACCTACTCCTTAGGCCCCTAAATAATGTTTCAAAAATCGGAGGGGCTGGGAAGGGTGCAGCTTAGCGTTTGCAGACCTCCCGTCCCCCCAACTTTGGTCCTGAAGAAAACCTACAATCATATAAGTTTGAAACATGTAGACCACCTTTTAATTCACATTTGTGATACTACTTGGCCAATATAACCATGAGAAGTATCTCACTTGTTTTTACTTGTGTTACACTGGCTCCAGAATAAATCCATTTGAGGAGAACATGATGTACACCTTTTAATAGCTCACTATTTCTTTTTTTCACATTTTCACCCAAAAAAACAGCTCCGCTGCAATTGCAGGCATCGCAGCACACCTAAGTGGCACTCGGCTACTTGGGTGGGCCCCGATGATAAAGCATGTGACCGACCAGGTCGGTGAGTGAGGGGTTTCTTAGAAAAATAATTTTTGTTTTTCTTTTTTCCTTTGTCTTCATTCTTCTCCATTCTGGATTGCTAGGATGTCTTGTCCAGGTATGTTCAAAATTAGCCATGTGTGAACTCTTCAGGGTTGCCTCATAGTTGGGCCAGATCGTTTATTCTTTAGATTTTTAAAGGCAATAGCCAGTACATTTCATTTACTTCTCATGGCCTCTTTCTGTGGGACGAATGACCCATTTCTTTTTAGGATGACTTCAAGGTATTTATATTCTTTCACCAGGTCAAGCCGCTTCTTGTCCAAGTACCAGCTCTAGGGCCTTCTCCTTGCGCTGTTGAGTGACATGATTTTTGGATTTTTTAGATTAATAGCTAGGCCATTTTCTGTGGAATATTCCAGCACGATGCTGTGTAGGTTCAGCAGCCCTACCTGGGAATGACTTATTAGAACCAGGTCATCAGTGTACAAAAGGCTGGAAAGTACCATGTTTCCTAGTTTGGGGGCATGTGAGTCGTTGATGTTTACCTTCGGTATTAAGTCTACTTCAGTATTTGGTAGTTGGAATGTGTCTGGAGAGATTAGATCCAGTGCCCAGTTTGATCTGTACCCATGTGTCCATGTGTAGAAAAATTGATACAGGTTTAGAAGGGCTGGTGGAACATTCCAAGTTGCCAACTTCTGCCATAGTTTCCACCGATCAATGTGGTCAAAAGCTGATCTGTAGTCAATAAAGCACAAGTGCAGTAGCTGACTTGTTTTTATTGCTACATTGATCTCAGAAGTGATAGGGCCATTATATTAGTTGTAGTTCCAGTTAATTTTGAGAAGCATGTTTGATTGAGTGGTATGATGACATTATCTGAAGCCAAGGTTGATAGTTCCTCGAGAAGTGTGCCTGCAAACTATTTGACTTTGTGTCTGATAAGTGCTACAAGGCAGTAGCTTTCGGTCAATGTTCTCCCCCTCCTTCAAGATAGGAGGTATTATGGACCCTCTCCATGAGGCTGGTATTGTTCCTTCTGTAAAGACTTGATTGAAAATGGTTGCAAGATATTCGGCCCAATAAACTGAATCAAGCATAAAGAGGGCCGGCGGGACAGGGGCCTTATCACATCTGCCATTTGTTATCTGATTTCTGATTGATGAAGCACATTCAGAAGGATACTCGTAGGTGGGCCTGCTCTTGGTTGAGGTGAGGCATTTGGTAAGAAAGCTGCCCTTGGTGCGTAACAGTTGATGGCTGTTTTCAGTGTTTCCTTGTTTGCCAATCTGTTTTTTCCCCCGGGGACTGGCTGGTTGCAGTGGTTGATCAGTTTCTCCCAACGAAGGTAAAGACTCACCCCTCACCAAAAACGACAGACCAATTTCCCTAATTAATCTAAACTGCAAAATATATGCAACGATCCTGTCCCTGCGTGTACAACAATAAATTGCCATTGAATTTGGCAGCTCAATATTCAAAGTTGCTGCCTACGTGGGTGACGTCCTAATAGTGTTGAAGGAAGCTACGTCTGCTATTCCCACCCTAATGAGAGAGATACATGATTTTGCTGTGGTCTCCGGCTACACACCCAATAGAGAGAAGACTGAGGTCAAGCTCCTTAATTCTCTAGGGGCAAAGACATCTTGGGAGATTTGGGCCTAGCATGGCAACCGGATCCAATTAAATATCTAAGTCTACTATTCACCAATGACCTTATCTACACACTAGAAGTGAATGAAGAAACCACATTCAAGAAAGTCTCTGATCTACTCAATAGTTGGTCGCCAAAGTTTTATCGTGGTGGGGTAGGGTAGAGATGATAAAGATGATGATTACACCTATCGTTACAAGTATGCTTCCAATGACCCTTTCAGAAGACTTTATAAAGAAAATCGACAAAGCCTTCAACAACTTTTTATGACAGGGAAAGAAGCCTAGGATATCTTTGTTAAAATTGAAACTTTGCAAATCCAAAGGTGGAGTTGGTCTACACAATTTTAGAAACTACCAAACTGCTTTCCTCTGCAGACAATGAGCAGCCTGGTTTACAGAAAATCCACCGTACCACCCCGTGTGAGGACGCTGAGGCAAATCTAATTAAAGGCATCCTGCTCCTACCCATTATGACTATGACCTCATCAATCCCTCCACACTCAAAATACGTTATTCATAACATTAGGCAAGCTCTCATGCGCTTAGAAGCTTACTCTGATGCCAGGACAGACAAATGCAACTTGGCAGCACTTTAGAATAATCCTAGTCTGAGTATAGATAAAATCCCAATCTATTGGGAGGATTGATCACAGAAAGGTACCAATATGATAAAAGATTTGTGTGATGATATCACCCCTAAGTACTTTGCTACCCTGCAATTAGAATATAACATGAATAACATAGAGCTATATACATTTTTGAAGCTTAAAGCCCAGATCTCTAAACATCCCATAAAACCAATAACCCCTTCTCTTCCCATCAAACGGAATCAACTAGCTATAGCGGGCCACATAGTGTCTAAAATACATAAACTAATCATGTCTAAGCCAGGTAAATTACACAAAGTTAATGAAAGGAAATGCAAAAGTGAAACTAATACTGATTGTATCTTGTGGGACTGGAAACACTTTCACATGACTCCATTTAGGAATAATATCTCGCCATCCCTCTCACAGATAAAATATAAGATTATCAATAGGTCATATTGGACACCGGCAAAGTTACACAAACTTAACCTCACTCAATCTCCCCAGTGCTGGAATTGCTATTCGCTGAAGGAAACTTACCACATATTTTATTCTACTTTCCTCTCTTGCAATCCTTCTGGGATAAGATCTTTGATTTCATTACGCATAACTTACATATTCAGTTCAGTCAAATCTTTATTCAACTATCAAAAAAGGTAGCCATAAAAGTACAGTCATTTTATATTTAAAAGATAATTTTAAAACAGATACAATCACAGTTTTTAAAATTGTTTAATTTCTTATATCAGGACACATTCATACAATTAATAGGCTTTGGAATTGGCATTGTATTATTATCATTTAAAGAAAAAGTATCAACAGAGATAGTAAAATCAATTCAATTTTTTTCTACTCTATACGGATATTTTTCTCTCATTAATTGGTCTCAAAATGAACAGGGCAATACCGTAACATATCAAGGCTCACCTAGTGTTACCACAAATTTCATTGCTACTTTATGTAACCTAAGGTTGCTGGCAACAAACAACGGTTTAAGATAAAAACATCTAAAATTCTGAAAATAGTTACAAAACACGACATAGAGTTCCACAATAACAGTGGTCTGACCAACCTACATATTAAACCAGCCAGAGACATCTCATATGTAATCCTAGGTTCCCTAGACCCCCAAATTAAAAACGACAAGGACCGTGACCTCCTAGACCTAATGTTCACTCTAGCGTGCAAAATAATATTGAGAAACTGGAAAAACTTCAAACAGATTGCCTACAAATCATGGCAAGAAGTACTAATCTTTCTAGGGGGAGCGAACAATATAGAACTAAAACGAATTCTCTGGGGATCTCCTTGTAGGAAAATGTGGGGCACTTTGGACGCTTTCTCCCTTACCTTCAAACCACCATGAAGTCCCTCTAAGACACCTATCTAATCACACCCAATCTCAGTACACCAGACACCAATCTTCTGGAGTAATAACTCAATCCCTTTCTATACACATCCTACGACCATTGTAGCGACCCTTGGGAATTAATTCCTTCTTTTTTGGTTTAAAATACAGGGGTTTATCACTCACCCTGGAAGTTTTATATTTCAGGTATAACAGGGGTTGGTCAGCATGCAATGAGTATTCAGTAGACAATCAATACTAGAAGGTGCACTTATGTATTTGTTGAAACTTCGTGACATCCCTTCCACCAATGATAGAACAGAGGAACATACTATTAACTATGTCTACACTCATTTTATTTGTCAATATATATGTTAATGGTTCTGCCTATTTACACTCATACTAAGTGAGTTTAAAATGTATAATGACTACCTTCATTTTTCTTCTTTTTACTTCTCCTTTTGTGTTGTATACCATATTATGCCAATAAAAATGATTTGAAATCAAAAAAGAAGTTTCACCCAAGTTTTGATGTAGTAATGCCTTTGATGAATCCGGCAGACTACTTATTGCTGAAGGGGAATATTTGATCCTTTTGTTGTCAATAGTAAATGTTGGGCCAAAAACTTCCATTGACCATTGGATTTCTCTAGTGGCTCCTTGGACAATCACCTCTTGAGGGAGGTGGTCACTACCCCCTTCTTGTCAAGCTGAAAGGAAGATACATGAGATGTTAGTGACAGGCTGACAAAGGTGTAATCTATTATGGAGCTGGCAGAGTTTGAATGATACAAAGCAGCAGGTGGGTTATCCTTCGGGAAGTGTCCATTGGGTGCACATAGGTCTAAGTGCTCTAGGTCGCCTAGAAGCAGAGTTCCAGTTTTTCTTAGTTTGCTAGTTCCATTTCTACCTTGAGCTGGTATGTTCCAGTAAGAGGATTGCGCTGATGTGAGTACATCTTTAGGGGAGGATCCCAAAAGGTAAAGTTTTAAGTCGCCTGAGATCACAAGGTTTGTAATTTGTTCTTGTTGCTAGAACCTTAAGATTTCCTCTACCAACAATCTAGATGCCTTTCACCTTCTTTTAGAATGTATTTAAATATTGATGATTGCCACCTGAGTTTTAACGTCCTGACAGTTGTTTATAATTCCAATTGTGTTTATAGCCAATGAGTTTGAGTGTAAGGCCCTGCATGTTTCTATGCTTGTTGCAGATATATATTACTAGGCTACACTCGGATGACCATATTTCACTTATTTGTAGGACCGCACAGAGAAATGAATAAACCCCTGTATGTGAAAAAAGTCTTCAAGCTAAGTCTCCAATAAGAGAAAGATGACAAAGGTTTGCAGGTAGACTAAAACTTCTGGGTCAGATGTTTTAATTGCAATGCCATTTATATTCCATGTGCACAAATGTATGGAATGGAGCATTCCATTTGTCATTATGTAACTATCCCAGTTTTGTCATAGATTGCATGAAGTGCAATTTATTAATCACACGAGCCACCTCAAGTCTGGTTCTACAGCCCTGAGTGTGTGCTTCCGCGTCCATTTCAGAATACTGGGACAAGCTCTTGGTGGTGGCACTTTCCCCAGAGCTCCCTTGAGGCCTGAGTATGCGGCAGCGGGTGGATGAGCGCCCACGCTTGGTAGATCCGAGGCTAATAAGGGAAGAGGGTTCCATGGTTCATAGAACAGCCTCAGTGTTAATCCCCATTTCCCGAAAGCTAGTCACTCATTTAATACCTTCTGAGCAATGTCATCTGTTCTCCAGGCTGTCTTAGTTGCTTCGTTTTCTTAGGGGTTTTCTATCACAATGAATTATATTGAAGACAGGTCTGTTGACCCCAAAGTTTCCAAACTGGGGATCCAAGCTAGTAGTTGTAAGATATTACCTCTGTTCAAAGTGTCACATTTACCATTGGATTTGTTAATAGGTAGGAACGTTACTATATTTGTGTCTGATGGAACTGTTGGCACTCTCTGATGATCACCTTGGGTTGTTCTGGGCTTGTGTCCTCTGGGAGAGAAAGTGTCTCACAAGCTGAAACAAGTAATCCATGGTACTAGGAGATTTTCTATCAGGGCATTGGGTTTTGAGACTTTTGCAAGGTTTTGCTCATATTTTGCATGAGACCTTTCATTTGCTATGTCAGGCCACATTGGTGGTTGAATAGTTCCTAAGAATTTGCCTCCCGGTAGGGTGCTTAGGGGCTCTTTGGTTTTTGGTGCAACCCCTGCCATTATGCTCTGTATGCCACCTGGCTAATGTAAATCTCCTCTTGGCAATAACCTGCTTGCGTCTGTTGGGATTCGAATTTTCTCGCTCAAGCCATCAGAGTTTGTAGCATACTTTGCATTGTTTTGCTGTGGCTCTACTCACTCAGTGGTTCTCTGTTGTTTTCATCTTGATGTTCAGGGCAACCTTCCTCAGATCTCTTGTTGAACGGATTTTCCCCTTGTGCTAAGATGTGTTATTTAGGTTTTGCTACATGATCCCTTGCTACTGCACTAAAATGGGCTATGGTACAAGCTGATTGCTTGTATCATTTATTTTATCCCGGCCTTTCCACCATTGCTTACATAAAACTTGAGCCTTAACATATTGCCCTGAAGCCTAAGGGATGTTTGGCAAGATTGTGTTAGTACCAGCCAGGATGTTCTCCTGTGTGATAGAGTGGAAATTTGGATCTCCTGTGGGGGATTGTGTGTTTGCATGATTGCAGCATTAGTTTTTTGGTCTGATCTTCCCTCATTTGGAGAGTTGTGCATGAAAGTTTCTGTTAGCTCCTGGGATTCCCCGTTAGAGTCCAAAGTCTACTCATTGATTGTTGGGTTAGTGTTTTGTTTTATGTCCATTAATAGACCACTCTGCATGGCAGGGAGGGGGAATAGCTTGTCCAGGACTGGGACACAAGAGCTGTGTGGTTGTGGTTGTGGTAGTTGCACTTCAGACTGGGCTCATTTAATGATCAGCCATTAGATGGGTAAATCATCCAATTTCCTATCTATGCCAGCAACAAAGACCACAAGTGTGTTAAGCAGTGAAATCGGTGCGCCCATTTTACACAACTGATATTGTAGAGCATCCACTGTTAGCTGCATTGTGTTTAATAAAGATGACCAGGCGCTATTTGTCTGCAGATCCTCCTTTCTCTCTGGTTTAGGTTTAATACATTGTATACTGCTTGTGAGGGATGTTCCCTGAGTTTCTGAAGATACCATTTGCTCCCATTCATGGGTTGTCAGGTAGGACATGTAATTTGATGTTGCCTGAATGTCCTCTGAAATTTGCTGGTCGAGGTGCTCTTGCCTGGCATTGGCCTCTAAGCAGCATGTAGGTCATGTGTCTATTCCTTTCCTGTAGGTTTCAAGAGGTTCTTCATGATATTAATGAGAAACATTGTTTGGGAGGGTTGTACTATACATTTCTTCCTGGAAATCCTGCTGGAAATTACCCCCTGACCTGCCCTGACCTCATTGGGTTTGTAGGATATTGCACCCATGCTCATTCCTTAGTAAGCCTTGGTAAGGAAAGAATTCTGTGAGAGAAGCTTATCTGCTGACTTAACTACCAGCTGCAAAATGTCCATCCTCTGATAGTGTCAGCTCATGGATGCTTGGGCGCTTTCGCCTCTAATGGGGGAGAGTATCTGGCTCCCTGACAACAAAACAGTGCAGATATACAAACAGAAATGGTAACATGGACAAAGGGCGCACAGCTCCGAGTATGGCTGATATTAAGGTTCCAAGATATTTAAAGCGACTGCTACTAGGCTGGAAGGAAGGTTACCAGACTTCCTTAATTATCCTGGAATGATCCAAGATATAAAACTAATTCTATATTCCTGCCGAGCAATCTAATTTCCAAATAGATGTATTCAAAAACATTAAGTGTGATATCAATCAAAATTTAAGTAACAAGTATAAGAACTATAAGTCCAAATTCTCATCCAATGAACATTCAGACACCCGAATCTTGAGGTGCGTTTGATCCGTATTTAATTTCCAAGTTTCAAAGTTCAATCCAAAAAGTCCTGTATTCAATCAAAGAGCGTATTGGATTTCAAAGTTCATTCCAAATTCTCAAATCAAATTCCACACTTCACAAGTTTCAAAGAACATCCACTGCAGCCAACACGTGTTTCGTTGGGCATTTATCTAATGCCAACCAACTTCCTCAGGGCTCTCTGCTTGTAGACCCTGAGTTTAAAGATTGAAGTGAAAGTGACATACGGGAGCAGAGTGTTTGACGCCCATGTACCAAGTTACTGGTAAGGGGAGTTTAGCGCAAATCAATTGACACTTACTTGATTATATTGAAATAAGTAGGAGTCTGATTCTTTGAATGCTTTGTGATAGATTCGTTGAGGAACATACACATCACTATTGAATAACGTATTACGTGGGAGTGAAGAAGTGGAGAGGTACCAGCTTTTTATTATTAATTTACTTTTACTAGTTAAATGTTTGGATACATTTTTTGAACTAATGGTTGAATGTGAAAGAGTGTTATAACTTACAATTAATCTGGCATAGCTAATTGGTATAAAATAAAATAATGGACAAAGTGGTGACAGAGCTAAGAGCCCCCCTGTGTTATTCCAGATACTGTTGATTCTCTGGATAAATGCTTGCCGAAAGGAATTTGATAATGAAGAATATTGGTTCATGACTTAGGTAAAAAATCTTTCAAAAATCTTTTTGTTAACACGAATTTGGCGAAAAAATCTGATTGTTATGCTGTTGTTTTTGACTTGACACCGGGATCCACATGAAATGATTTTTGATATAAATTGTCACTTAAATGAGGGCACTATGTTTTCCAATTCACCTAGGTGGTGATTTTTATCTAGTATAACTTAACACTTTACAAATAAGTGGACTATTACTATTGTTGATATTTGTCTTTATAATAGCATATATTTTGTATTAATTTGGCTTGCAGCCCTGAGGAAGTTGGTTGGCATGAGATAAATGCCCAACGAAACACGTGTTGGCTGCAGTGGATGTTCTTTGAAACTTGTGAAGTTTGGAATTTGAGTTGAGAATTTGGAATGAACTTTGAAATCCAATACGCTCTTTGATTGAATACAGGACTTTTTGGATTGAACTTTGAAACTTGGAAATTAAATACGGATCAAACGCACCTCAAGATTCGGGTGTCTGAATGTTCATTGGATGAGAATTTGGACTTATAGTTCTTATACTTGTTACTTAAATTTTGATTGATATCACACTTAATGTTTTTGAATACATCAATTTGGAAATTAGATTGCTCGGCAGGAATATAGAACAAAACAGTGCAACTGTTCCCTGAGGGAGGAGCGGGCTGCAAACCACTGGTATGCCCCGCCCCTTCCCCTAGCTCAGAAGCCATAATGGTGGCCTGTGCTGCTAGGGGGCTGGCACTCACCTCGAATCCTCATATCTGCAAATTGTGAGTTGCAGCCTGCTGTGCGCTACGTCAGTTTCCAGCTGCTACCATATCATGTTTTCAAAGAAGTAGGCTTGGGGCAGGTTAGGCATGGAAGTGGTGGGTGTATGCATTAGGTGCAGACTATAAATGTGGGCCACTGGCAGCTGGATGCGGTGGTGCTAAGGCTGGAGGTGGGATTAGGAACTGGGGGTAGGGGCAACATAAACAAGCCACAGGGATGAATGTGGTAGTGGTGGCAGTAATGGGCCGCCTGCTCTCTCCTCCTCTGATTCCACCAGCCAGTCAGTCAAAGAACCTAGCCACGGCAGCCACGGCAGCCACGGCAGCCACGGCAGCCACGGCATTCGCATAGCCGTTTGAAGGGAAACAACTTTCACAATGTGGCCATTAGACCGTGATACCTTTACAACGCGATCGTTACAACAAACACGTTGTTAGAACGAGATGCCATTACTACACAAGTAATTCCATCGACTTGCAGTAGATGGCACTCTAATATAAGGAATAGCACAATTTACTATTCCAACACCTTCCATACTGTTGCCTAGGCAGGAGTTGGAAAAGTAAATTATACTATTCCGAATGTTAGAGCACCATCTACTGCAAGTCGATGTAATGGCTTGCGTTGTAATGGCATTGCATTATAACTAAACGGTCGTAACGACCGCTTTGTTAAGGAACGCATTGTGATTGCATGCGTTGTAGCGTGCTATATTACCGTTCAACACCACTGGAAGCTGCCTGCCATTGATCTCTGCCACACTGTGGCTGACCTCTGTATCACGCCTCTTCCGTCTCTTCTGCTTTTGGATCAAACAGAAAGCCAAAAAAAAAACAAACAAAGAAGGTTTGTGCAACTCATGACAACAAGATTGGTTTCCCAGTAATTAAAATAGTCACAAACTTAAGAAAATGTCACAAAACAAATGTGCTCAATGTATTTGTCAGACATTACTACCTCCAGAATTCTGTTTTTATAATACCGTGGTAAAACATATTTAGACCAAGTTCTTTCTTAACTTTACATCATGAACATAAAATATCTCAAGTCAAAATATTTTGTGATCTAGCCCAGTCTATTTTTGCTTGCTTTAAAGAAATCCCATCAGTCCAAAAGATGAAACGTGTGTTGTCTGTCTCTCTGTGCATGTTTGTTTATATAATCTATGAAGAAAACATAAACAAACACTAGGAACTAGACCAAAGTACCCTTCTGTGAGCTGTTACTTACCAAACAGTAACTTTGAGTGTATCCTGTTCTGAAAAACTGATGATTGTCTTCACTTGAATTCCACAAGTCAAGCCACACCCTTACAGTTAAATTTATATGCATTGAAAAAATTGTTTATAACATTACATAACCAATATTTTTCCTTCATGTTAACCCCTACGCAGCTAGGCATTTTCGCACCTTGTGCTAAGCCTTTTGTTGGCTATTTGGGGTAGTTTGTGCTTAGGCCCCTGTAAATATTTGTCCACATAAGGTATCCATGTCAAATGTGCATCCTTGTTTTCCAACAACCTGAGGATTCTAAAGGTACCCAAGGTTTGTGGATTCCCCTGGAGTGGACCCAGAAATTAGGCTCAATACAGCTAATTATTTTTGTTTGTTGATAAAATAGGAAAAATGTGCTGCAGAATAAAGCGACTGGTTTTTCCCCTGAAAATAGCATCAACAATGGGTTTATGGTGCTGAAATCAGCATCTTCTCAGCTGTCAGGGACAGGCAGACTTTTGCCAGAAAACCAACATTTTCTACAGTTTTTGCTTTTTACTAGGACATGGCCTATTTTCTGCCATGTTTTGTGCTTTCAACCTCCTCCCAGTTAGTGGTAGAAATGAGTCTGAAAGCAGTAATGGATCCCAGAAAGTTATACATTTCTGAAAAGTAGACAACATTATGAATTCAGCAAGGGGTCATCAGCCTAGATCTTTCACGTTTTTTATAGAAACTAACATTTGAAAATAAAAAATATTGAGATTGAGTTGAAAAAAACAGCCATTTATGTCAATGTTTTCACCTGTAAATTATGACAGATTTTTTAAAGCACTGAACGGCTACATCTGCTGTACCCTTCTGGTTGTGGAGATATATAGGACTTGTAGTTTTACTAAGAACCTGGGGAACCCAGAGCCAATAACTGAGCGAATCTTGCAATGTTTTTTCATTGTGTATCGGGTATATAGCAATTCATTTGGTAAATTTTGAGGAATGAAAAATAGGTACCAAGGAAGCCTATATATTTCTGAGATGGAAACAAAATATAGAGTTTAGAAGCAGTGGTTATTTGCGCATTTTCAAATTTGTGGGTACCGATACAAGCATGTGAAATAGAGGTCATTTTTTAAAAATATTTTTTTTTACAAATTGTCTTACATTTGGAAGGCAGAAATGCAAAGAAAGTCAATTGGTAATAACACTTGTTCTTCTATTCTGTGTTTCAATAAGACTCCCAACAAAAATGGTACCTCACTTGTGTGGGTAGGTCTAGTGCCCGCAACAGGAAACAGTCCAAAACACAATAGGGGCACATCAAATTTTTCCATTGAAAACTGACCCTTTTTTGCAATTTCCCTAGCTGTGGATTTTGAAGCCTAGCTCAACCGGCATCGAGCGAAACCTAGCAAACCTATACATTTTTTAAAACAAGACACCCAGGGGAATTCATGATGGGGTGACTTATGTGGCCCCCACTGTGTTCTGTTACCCATAATCTTTTGCAAACCTCAAATCTAGCAAAAAAAAACACACTTTCCTCACATTTCTGTGATGAAAAGTTCTAGAATCTTCGTAGGTATACACACTTCCACACAGCATTCCTCAAAGTCTCCCTCTAAAAATGATACCTCACTTTTGTGGGTAGGCCCGCTATTGCCCCCGATCTGTCTTCCGGGGAAAGAGAATCGTCTTTTGGAGTGGGGCATTAGCATGCCCATTCTGGGCAGCCCCCACCCCTACGTATTAAAAAACAACAACATAATCTGTGGTGCCTAATAGGCTTTCTATCCCCCTCCCCGGGGAGACAGATGAGGAGCTATTACGCCATCTGCCTCCCGGGGGAGGCTGAAAGACTGAGGCCAATTTTTTTTGGGGGGGTGGGGGCATTGTCATGCCCTTTCTGGGCACCCCTTCCCACACGTATAATAAAAAAGATATTCCCTTGTGCCTAGTGGGCTTTCTGTGCCCTCGGTGGCAGATATCTCCCTCCCGGGGGGCAGATATACTGTGTCAAATTTTTTGTGGGGATGGGGGCATTGAAATGCCCATTCTGGGCAGCCTCATCCCTATGTTTAAAAAAACAACATAATCCCTGATGCCTAGTGGGCTTCCTGCCCCGGGTGGGACAGATCAGGGGCTATATTCCCCATAATGCCTCCTGGTGGAGGCAGAAAGACTATGGCAATTGTTTGGGGGTCAGGGCACTGGCATTCCCCATTCGGGCAGCCACCCCCCCCCCTACGTATAAAAAAATTCTCTGGTGCCAAGTGGGCTTTCTGCACCCCCAGGGGCAGATCAGGGGCTATGAGCCCCATCTGCCTCCTGGGGGGGGGGTGCAGAAAGACTGTGTAATGTTTTTGGGGGGAGGGTGGCTGCATTGGAATGCCCATTTTGGGCTGCACTCACCCATATATACATGGAAACAAAAAATCCCTGGTGCCTAATGTGCTTTCTGCCATCCCCCCCAGGGTCCAAATCGAGGGCTATTTCCTACATCTGCCTTTCAGGGGGCAGAAAGACTGCATTTTTGGTAAAACATTGAGGGGAGCATAACCCTTGCCCAAAGGGCCGCTTCAGCCTCCCTGGTGTCTAGTGGCTGGATCCCTGTTTGAGGATCGCTCTCCTGTAGCTATCCTCAGCAGGGATCCACTAGGGAGGGATACCAATGGAAAGGGGAGATTATTTCCTTTCCAATGATAGCTCTCCTGCCTGTTTTGCTGCTCAAGGGGCTGAGAGAGCCCCCTCAGCACAGAGGCAGTGAAACTGAATCAAGCCGATCGGCTCAATTCTGTTTTGGTTTCTCTGGAATTATGTCAGCGTGACGTGCACGCTGATTGTCTTTTCAGAGAAACAATCAGAACAGAAAATAAATCCCTCTGGTGCCCTCACCAGAGGGATTTCCTGTGCCATGTGCGTGGACAGCTGGGAGCCGTCCGACGCACATGAGCATTGTGGTGTTGCACGGCTCCTGGCCATCCGACGCACAGAACGGGTTAACTTGTCTGAAATTTAGGGCCAGATGTATGAAGCTTAGTGTTTACAATGACCAAATTGTGAATTTATGTGATTTGCTTTTTGGTAATCACAAACACTAACATGTTTTACACTTTCTGCGATTCTCAGTAGGTAACAAAAATACCTACATCATGAATATTAATAAGGTAAGTCTCAGTTTTCAGCCCATTGGGAATCTCCTAAATTACAGAGATGGTGGTCTGCTGAGGTGAGCAGACCACCATGTCTGTGATTGATTTGAAACAAAGCAATCTTTTTTTTTTTATGAAGTCTGCTTTTCTTGGAGGAATATGGGATGCGTTTCAAAGAACAAAAATGAAAAGGTTTCTCTTTTATTTTTAAAAGTAGGCAGTGGTCCGTGGGACCACTGCCTACTCTTAAAATTTTTTTTTTTTTCATTCTCAAATGGGGAAAAGTCCCAATGGGACCCATTCCCTTTTGCGATTGGCTTACCACTTTGAGCTGGTGGTAAAATGCAAATGTTTTGCCATCGTATTTCAGTGGCAAAACATTTGTACATACAAGTGCTACTCGCATTTGGAAGAGGCCCCTCTCGAATTGCAAGTCGCAATTGGCAACCACACCCAATCTGCGATTCTCAAAAATCTCAGTTTTGGCTTAGTACATACAGAAAAACATTTTTTCAATCGTAAACAAACTGATTTTGCAAAGAGGGCTGTTTACAAACGCAAAAAAGCTTTGTACATCTGGCCTTAAGTGCTGGTCACTTTTTGTTTTTGTGTTACGTATTTTACTATATTTGTGCGAGGAGGATATTTAATCTATCAAGTGCTGTGAACGTGGTACAAACATATTGCAGCACACATAGAAAGAGAAAAATGTCTCTGATTGTTTTTGTGTAGAAAGGTGCCTCTTACTTAACAAAAACAATCCTGCTGCAACTGAGGCACCCTAGCACAATGGCACAAGGGTACCTGCATTGGCGCTAGGCAGCACATTGTGCACCAGTGCAGGGAAATTGCAGGAATTCACCATATAATGTTGAAAATAGCGCCTTCCTGGCCGTTCACGCAGCGCAGCAAGGTGGCTTCCTGCGTTGCGCTGTGTGAACGCTTGATAAATGTGCCCCTTGGAGTTTTAGAAGGATTGAAGTCAAATCCTGGTTAGGCAGGCTCAACTTTATGAAGTGGGTGATAGATTTAGGACAATAAAAATGGTAATAATAACACCTACTATTGATAATGTAACAAAACCACAGGCTTGTGGTATTTAGTGCTAAAAACGTTATTATAATTAAATAATCTGAAAATTGGTCGATGCCTTTCTTTGCATTTGGTAACAAATATCAATGTCAATGCTTGCTACTTTTGTCTTTTCTAATGTGAATGGTGTTGGTGTGTTCATGAATTAAAACATACAAAACCAACAATGGTTAATTGCACCCCACACCACTTGTACAACATTATGAACTATGGGCTTTGTCAATGTTTATTCTCTCACCTTTACCACATTTCAGGTCACTCTAACTTATCGTTTACAGAAGCAGAACTAATGTGCTCTTCTTGTGCTAGATATCTTTTAAGCAATTAACATAGCTGGATGTGTGACTTGACTTAATTGAAGATAGGGACAGACAATGAACCCTTGAAGTCAGGCCACTCAACATATAAGAATATCCTGGAAATGTTACAAATGTTAGTAAAATGGCCTAGATTTGCTTTAGTAAGGTTGCTCAAAAATGCCACTTGTCAACTATTGTACCATAGAATCAAACCTTATCAAAATCACATTCTTATCAGTATTTAACTTACAACAGCACATTTGAGATTGTTGAGGTTATGTCATTTTGACAGCTTGATATTCTTCAAAGGTTTAAACAGTGAACCTGTTTTAAATGCTGTCTAAATTCGGGGTTTTCTACTTGAAACGCTTGTAATTTGCTTGCAAATAGCTTTACTTGATTATATAGTACGGTTGCCAAGAACTGGTATTTTCGGACAATTCCAAGGTAAACGGCCTCGAGAGCATTATTGCTTGCTTCCAGCTTGTATCATTCTGCGCTCTAAATATTTGCAGCTTGTCTGAGATGTAGGCGGATAATTCACTTGTCAATTACTGGACGAGTCAGTCACTTTTATGCAATTTTCCCCTGAAGTATTCTCAAAAACTCGTTTCATGCTCTACTCCAGCTATTTCCTTTCGTGGAACAGTGTGTAGGTAATATATTCTTTCAATGGAAAAATGCAGACATGAAAGTAACTCCTTTTTTTAATCACTGCTTTCCCCGACGTTTAATCAGAATGGATTTTGTTAGAGTTATTCAACAAACCTTTATGTAATCTGATGTAATAATCTGATGTAGACTTGGATGCTAGCTACTTTCTTTATGCGTTATCAAAAAACTAGGAGCCAGATGTACAAACATTAGAAATACAGATTTCCTAATTGCTATTCTCTCTGAATCGCAGTTAGGATTTCGGTAATCCTAATGTATGAAAGTCTTCTGAGTAATGATTCCTAGTGGTTCACAAATAGACCTACCCTAAGCATATCAATGAGGTTGGTCGTAATCTGCGCCCTATTTGGAATTGGAGCCATCAAACGGATGGTGACCAGATGCGTTCAGAAGACCACCATATCTGTGATTGTTTTTTAAATTGCATTTAAAAAGAAAAAAAATATGCAGTTTTGTATTTGAGGGGTAGGCACGCTCTCCTAAAAATATTTTTTTAATATTTTCAAAGAGAAAGGGGTCACCAAGGGACCTCTCCCCGTTTGCAAATAGGCTGGTAAAGTATTACTGTTTAACAACCAGAATTGTGTCACAAAACATTAAAACATACCATTTTGATTCGATATTAGGAAGGAATGCCCCTTCCAAACACTGAATCGGTATTTGGTAGCAAACGCAAATTGCAATTCAGTAACAAGTTACCCAATTGCAATTTCCCTTTTGTACATTATAAAAATCTTTTTTGTGGTAGCAAAATGCCCTGTTCTGCTAACTAAGCCGTTTGCGACTGCAAAAAAGCTTTGTACATTGGCCCTAAAATGTTTATGTTCTTCTGTTTGCCTGAACACCTAAGAGGTTCTTTTATGATGTATAAGGTCTGGGACTCCTCAGGATTGGATACACTAGGAATGTTTGCCTCTTAAAATGAAAATCTGCTCAAGCTCAATTTTTAAGTCTTGCTTACTGACAAGGGGCCAAATGTACGTATGTTCAGGTAAGCAATTTACAAATAGAGATTGAATCCAAATGTTTATTTGGAAATTGCTATTTGGAATATACAAATGGTTGTCATTCCCTATATGTTAATCTTTTCCATCTGCATCTGCTATTTAGAGATTTCATAATAGGAATATCAAAATAGCGAATCGTTATTAGGAAATCGCAAATAGGACAAGTAGCTTTTTGGTTGCAGAATGATGACCTCACAATGAGAAAGTCAATAAAAACATCCTCTTCCAGTGTTCTGTAAATCAGAGGAAAGCAGTGAGTGACAAGAGATTGTGTGGTGGCAGAAAGATATTTTGGAGTGAAAAGAAGAGGCACCAAGTAACTGGAAGAAGTTGACAGAAATCTTGGTGGCACGAAACGCAAAAATTATGTTTTCTGAGAAGGAGGTAGAGGTCCTAAGTGAGGAGTGTGTGCCCCATAATGAGAAGCTGTTAGGGAAAAGTTTCTTCAGTGTGCCGGAATCCCAAAAAGCAAAAATATGTAAAGACATCTTGGACAAGATGAACTACATTGGTGTGACTTAGCGTACCATTCATTACATTTGTAAAACATGTTAAGATAGCGAACTAAAGAAAAGGTTGCAACTCACTTGACGGGGCACGTTGTACAAGTGGAGGACCATCTCAGCAGTCACGACCAAATTCCAAGGAAACTCTCATTGAGGGAGCAATTCAGCCTGAGAGTGTTGTGGGTGTTTCCAATGTTGATACATCAAATTCTCTATCTACTACTCAAGGTAACACTTTAAATTGTGTATGTCACTTCCCTAGATTGGCAATCACTAATGCATTATGGAAGTTGTTGTGAAACTATCTAAATATGTGTAGCAACCTATGTACATTGTTTATTCTTTAAAAAATGTCACAATTAAAGCAGTCAGAAAAGAGAGAAATAGATTTAACTAAAGTTATTTAGTTTAAAACTTCTGTAAAATACGTGGGCAAGATTTGCTCGATCGAATCAAACATTCTTCATTCGCATCTATCTGGCACAACCCATTCATAAAAATGTACTGTCAAGCCCTACACTGGCACCCCTGGTCCTCTCAAAATATTCTATGCATCAAGGATGTAATCAACATCAATATAACTTCCTAAAACTCAAAGGAGCAATTAACCACAACCAGCATTTCAGAAACCCTCAACTTCTGAGTATCCTTAAGAAACTTGCCTCACTCTCGGTCCATACTCAACCAAGCATCAAAAATATACACGATTCTCCTAGAATCAGCTTCTATCCCATTCATAAATATAAAAAGAAGTGATCATTCACCTGTTTTAGGGAAGGTTACTCCCACCCACCGTTCCCTCTAGGGGGCGCGCGTGCGCGCGCACCTCCCCTGACGTCAGCGTGCAGCACCTCGCGTGGAGCGCGCACACAGGACGTCGCTAGAAAGAGTCACGCTGCCGGCCTCTTCAAAGAAGCGAGCGGCGCGATTCATGCGGTGGCGGCAGAGCGGGCGAGAGGAGTGCAGGTAAGGAGGCGGAGGGGGCTGGTGGGGATAGTGGCGCTTGCGGCTATGTGGGAGCGCGGAGCAGACTAAGGGCCTTTTGTTTAAGTATTGCTGTTAATCAGAGCTCCTTCACGGGCTCTGATTAACATCAATACTTAAACAAAAGGCCAGTCTGCTCCGCGCTTTACTAACAAAAGCGTAGTCAGTTTCCAAACACAGCGCATACTTTAGCACAAGCTGTTTTTGGAAACTGACTCTACGCTTTTGTTAGTATAGTGCGGGGCAGTCTGTGTTCTTTTGTTTAAGTGTTGATGTTAATCGGAGCCCGTGAAGGGGCTCCGATTAACAGCAATACTTAAACAAAAGGCCACAGTGGGCAATCAGGAGGGCGGGGCCGCAGGCGGCACAGCGGCTGGGTAAACACGTGGAACAGAAGGCAAGAGGGCAGAAAGGCAGAAAAAACGAGTGGGGCAGAGGGCAGAAAGGCACACAAAACTAGTGGGACAGAGCCAAAGGGCATAAAGGCACAAAAAACGAGTGGGACAGAGGGCATAAAGGCACAAAACAAGTGGGACAGAGGGCATAAAGGCACAAAAAACGAGTGGGACAGAGACAGAGGGCATAAAGGCACAAAACACGAGTGGGACAGAGACAGAGGGCATAAAGGCACAAAAAACGAGTGGGACAGTGGGCATAGGCACAAAAACGAGTGGGACAGAGCCAGAGGGCAGAAAGGCACAAAAAACGAGTGGGACAGAGGGCATAAAGGCACAAAAAACGAGTGGGACAGAGACAGAGGGCATAAAGGCACAAAAAACGAGTGGGACAGAGACAGAGGGCATAAAGGCACAAAACATGAGTGGGACAGAGGGCAGAAATGCACAAAAACCGAGTGGGACAGAGGGCAGAAAGGCACAAAAAACGAGTATGACAGAGGGTATAAAGGCACAAAAAACGAGTGGAACACAGGACAGAAAGGCATAATAAAAGAGTGGGACAGAGGGCAGAAAGACACAAAAAACGAGGGGAAAACAAAGTGGAACAGATGGCAGAAAGGCACAAAAAATGAGGGGAACAGAGGGCAGAAGGGCACAAAAAACGAGGGAAAAACAAGTGGAACAGAAGGCAAAAGGGGCACAAAAACGAGTGGCAGGAGGGCAGACGGACAGAAAAAACTAATGGCACAGAGGCAAAATACAGAAATATAGGGGCAGCTAAGAACAGAAGACAGAACAGGCAGAGAGGCACAGGGCAGCGAGGGGAACAGAAGGGAAAACTGGGCAGAGACATAGGCAGCGAGGGGTACAGAAGAAAAGACCGGGCAGAGAGAGCACGGGGACAGCGAGGGGAACAGAGGGAAGAAAAAGGGTCACGGACCACGTACAGACAGCGGGGAAGACAGACAGCAGCAGTCACAGGCACAACAATGAAAATACCGGCAATACAATACATTTGCAAACTACCCTTAAAACCATTATTGTGGCGCTTTATGTGTGAAAATGCACCATCTTTTCACTTTTTAAAGTAAATGTTTTGAGTGCCATTTGGCGCCGCAGACATGCGCGGTTTAGTTCCTGGCGCACATAGCCATGGTTGCAGCGAACAGAGACCCTCCACTGCCGCCCACAGAGGAAAAGAATTAGAGGAAACATTGCTCCTACCTACTGATAATAGCTAGTCACTGATTTGGAAACATGCTACCATGTTTAAGATATCTCTGAATATACGCCAGTGCAAATATTGGTTACTATACCGAAATTTGTGGACAGCTAAGCTCTGCAAATTAGGTCTTAACTCAGAAATCTTTTGGAACTACTCCTTGAATTGGGCGATCTTGATGACATGATCTTTTATTGTCCCCTACTCCAGTCATACTGGGAACACATTAACAAAACTATCAATGACATCTTCCACTGCAAGGTATCGCTGTATCCAGTGTTAATCTCCTTACGCCCCTGGGTTCTCCCCCGAACACCCACCACTAAACAGAATGGAGCTACTACTATTCCACCAGTTACTCACGCTGGGTGTAAAAAAAATATTTGCAGCACTCCGAATCATGTAGAGAAACAAGATGCACAACATAAGAGAGCCAGCTGAAGTCGCACACTTGCTGGAACAAATGAAGGATCAAATGAGAGGTCATGCAGAGGACAAACAATGAATGTAAAAGTAAAGAAGGGAGTAACAAGTTAATGGAAGAGAGACAGCAAATAAAAGGACGTAACGTACTAAAAGGGTCATACACGGAGCTCAAAATGGGCCATTAATGCAGCCCAAAGAAGTCAATAGGGAGGCTTCCCCAGGGTGGGCCATTTTCAATAATTGGAAAAATAAAACAAAAAATGCACACAAGGGTGGGCAGCAAAATAGGGAAAAAAAGGAAAAAAAGTCCTCAACAGACGAGAAAGGAGAAATCGAAACCGCCAAATAACGATAAGAGCCAGTAGGAAGATATGGCAAATAAGAGGAAAAGGGAAATATGGTGAATAAAATCAGTATAATGTCCTGTAATGTAAACGGACTCAGAACACCGAGCAGAAGACGTCGAATACTAGAATATCTGACGGTAGTAGATAGCGAAATCATAATTTTACAAGAGACTCACATTTTAAAAAAAGAATGGTAAGACATTATAAAACACTAAACTGGGTTGTTTGCACAAACCAAGAATGCATTGTAAAAGGAATAGCAATACTTTTAAAAAAATGATTAAAAGCCAGAATCGAAAAAACAGAATTAGATAAAACAGGCAGGTGGGCGGTTGCTAGCGTAAAAATTCACAATAATCCGTACACTATTGCGGGCTATTATGGGCCCAATTTGATGACCCAGCCCCCCTACAAAACTTGTATGCGCAACTGATATCAGCTACCTCTCCGGTAATACTAGGGGGAGATTTTAATTTAGTCCCAGATCTTAAAACTGATTGCTCCCCCCACTTGAGACAATCAAACCTGCCTAAAATGAGGGACTAGCTGGGGATTTGCAAAAGAGACCTGGGTCTGGTAGACATCTGGAAAGGAAAAGGTGACAAAACACACGCATTCACTTTCGAGAATAAAAAATTTAACTTGCAGTCTAGAATACACTATTTCCTAGTAGACAAAGCTCTGGTAGACAGCATTCAAAAAGTCGAGCATCGGCCTGCTCATTTGTCTGACCACTCTGCGGTGATTTTAAAATCACAACTAGGAATGGACAAACTGACTTCAAGGTGGACTGTTGATCGCACCATTTTAAATGACCCACAGAATGTAGTTGAACTCACAGCTGAGACAGTTGCTTATTTTGAAAATAATAGAGAGGGAACATCACCGCAAGTCACGTGGGACGCATACAAGGCAGTAATTAGGGGGAAAATAATAGGTCTGGCATCAGGCAAAACAAAAACAACAAAACAAGAGATAGGGAACCTAGAAAACACTATAAACACTTTAGACGCACAAATAGAGGCTGAAAAAGACTCTGATAAAAAGAGAAATTAGAAGTAGACAGGACGAAACAAAAGGAAAACTTAGCAGGAGTTCTAGAAAGTAAGGTGAGAGAGAGGTGGGCAATGAGTAAACTGTCTCACTACGAGTATGGGGAAGGGTGCAGCAAGCTGCTGGCTTGGAAAACGAAAACTGACTCAAGTAGGAACAAGATAGTCAACATCCAGTCACAGGGTTCCACGGAATTGTGCTCAGAGGAGGCTGTGATAATGCAAGAATTTGTAAAATTCTTCACAGAACTATATACTGAAGACACAAATACAACAAACGAGCAACTCATGGAATACCTAGAAGCTTAGGAACTCCCAAAACTAAGAAACGAGGAAAAAGAAGAGCTAAACTCTGAAATTACAAAGGAAGAAGTTAACAAAGTGCTGAAAGGATTAAAGAGAGGGAAGGGGGCAGGACCAGACTCACTCCCAAATGATCTATATATTAAGCTTAGCGAGGTTCTGACCCACCCACTCACAGATCTACTAAACAAAATCTATCAAGAGAAAGAGTCAGTCCCAGAATCCTGGAATGACGCGACAATAAATATTATTCAAAAGCCCGGGAAAAATTCTGCCAAATGTGAGTCCTACCGTCCAATTTCTTTACTGTATTGTGACTACAAAATATTCACACAAATCATGGCAAAAGGGCTAGGGAAAACAGCCGGAACTCTGATTAAGGTAGACCAGAAAGGTTTCATGAAGGGCAGGCAACTGCACGATTTAACACATGAGCTCATTGGGGCCATAGATGTAGCAGTGGTAGAAAAAATCCCCTTGACTATAATCACTCTTGATGCTGCAAAAGCTTTTGAAAGGGTGAACTGGGACTTCCTAAATAACACACTAATTAAGTATAACTTAGGAGACAAGTTCCAGGGAATGGTCAAGGAACTATACAGAGCCCCTAATGCCAATTTTTTAATTAACGGTAGTCTAACAGAAAACATTGTGATAAAGAGAGGGACGAGACAGGGTTGCCCCCTCTCCCCACTGCTATTTAATCTATATATTAAGCCCTTGGCAAATAGTTTAAGAAGCCACCCTAACATAACACCTTTTTAGCAACAAGAATGTGGAAAAAAGGTCACCCTTTACGTGGATGACCTAATGATTTTTACTAACAACTATGGGAGGTCTATCAATAGAAGAAACTTTGTTTAAATTTGGAAAGGTTTCTGAATATCAAACTAACCAGACAAAAACAGAGGTCATGAGCTGAAATTCCCCGAAAAACAACACGCACAGCAGGGATAGACCTATTTAAAGATCTGGATAAAATAACCAAGATAAATCTTGATAGGATTACTGTAGAGGTCAGAAAACTGCTAAAAGCCTGGGGAGGTCTCCCCCTGACTTTTCTTGGAAGGTCTAATATAATCAAAATGTCTTTACTATCCAAATTTACATACATTTTCGACGCAATCCCACTGGAATTTAAGAGGGATTCCCGAAAGAAGATACAAGGGGAACTTGCAAGTTTTATTTGGTCAGCAAAGAGCACACAAATAGCCTGGAGTAAATTGAGGCGGAAAAAAGCCCAAGGGGGAATAGCAAGTCCAGACTTATTGGAATATTATATGGCCTTCCAATTTAAGAACATAAAGATACTGCTGAAAAACTACGACGAGTATCCGGAATACCTTCAAGCAATGGCAGGAAAAGTTGGGCACTTCTTATACAAATTTGGTCACCCAAAATACTTTAAAAAGGTAAAAGTAAAGATGCTGGAATCTTCAGCAAAACCTGGTACCAGATAAGAAGCATCCTGAATATACCTTACTACAGCGAGTTCGCTCCAATATGGGACTCTCCTGGATCACCGGAGTGCCTTAAAGACAGCTTGGCAACTCCCTTGAAAACAGCAGGTATTCAGGAATGGGGCCAACTAATGTCTGACAAGGCCATAGTAGACTGGGAATCTCTGACTACAAAGACAAATGCGTCCCTTGCAAAATTCAAGTACTACCAGGTCTCCAGCAGGGCAAAAACTCTGAAGGATAACAAAAGTGGTAACCCGGCCTTAGAGACAGAGATGATAAAGAACACTCCTATAATAAAAAAAAAAATTCCTGCTGGTACTGGGCCGTTATTTTAGCAGGGGAGGAGAACTTCATGATTCCAGAGCCGACCTGGGGGAAAGAGCTGCCATCGCTGGAGGTCCAGAATTTGTGGCAAGTATCTATGGAAAAATGTTGGTTTATTGTGAAATCTGCTGCCTTAAGGAGAAACCATCTTTTTACCACACATAGAGCTTACTGGATCCCGAAGAGGCTATCCAAATTCAGCGGGTCAAATATAAAGAGCTGCCCTAAATGCGGATATGAGAAAGCAGGTGACTTACATATGTTTTGGCAGTGCCCCCAGCTCGACGAATTCTGGCAGGAAGTGGGTAAGACTCTAGACAAAGTACTGAGAAGAGCTACAAATGTAAGTATAGATCTTGTTATTTTTGGGGTGACCTTTTGATTATGTTAATTCACCAGGCACGGAGAGAAATCTGTATTAAGTGGATAAGTTCAGCACCCCCGTTACATCGAGAATGGATAGCCTCAGTAAATAGAATAAATATGATGGACAGGAAAGGAAAACCCAGTAGGAAGTATAACTTTTGGGATATATGGGAGGAATCACAGTTCGTTACCTAAAGGTTGATTCTTAATGCACAGTACAAAAAAGGGCAAAATCCTTGGGATTATGCAATGGCAATAAATAACCAGGCAAAGTGCCGGTATGAGTGGCCTGGCAGGTCAGCTCCCCCCCAAGAAGGAAACATTTGTTGAATATGGGTATGGAACCAAGGGGACCTCCTCTGAAAACACTATAGGGAAACTCTCCAACCACAAATTCCGGAACACAAAAGGGGCAGTGAAGGAATAGAGAAACAGAGGCGCGGTTACCTGAAAACTCTGTATACCTACTATTGCAGAATGAGGATTAAAAAAAAAGAGAGACTGATGTTTTCTAACTAGACATGCTATTTGTATGATTCCAGGGGTCTCATACAATAAGAGACATGATTTGTTGGCTCCCGGAGAGAAGTTAAGGGCTGGAGCGCAGGGCCCGCAGATTCTGTAATACAGAATATTCTTCTAAGAGCAAAAGGTTCCCCGAGCTCCCCCCATCAGGCCAGAACTGCCGGATTAGAGGAGGATTGACGCCAGAGGCCACCCCCTCAGCATCAGTAATAATGGGAAATTCCTGTCTTTGAAATACAGTACACATTCTCAATCAGTACATATTCATTAACAAACCTGTACACTCTTGGGCTGCTGCAACTCCTTGTGTCTCCTTTCAGATAACAGAGGGAGAGATTGAAGTGACGACAAGGACAGGCTAGTAAGAAATGAATATGCTACCAACTAAAGGTGGCAGTAGAACCATCAGAAATAAACGACAGACAGGCCACAGTAGAAGTGTCCATCTCCTATTTCCAGCCCTGGCTTCTCCCCACCCCCCTGTTGCTGTGCGTGATCGGGGTGAACCAGCTCAGTTCACAGAGGCCTCTGATTATCCTTCCAAGAACTGGGAAGTGCAGAGACCGGTGCATCTCATGGGGTGAGTGTGCCTGCTTTTCTAGGGGGAGGGAAGTAATAATGGATGTTTATGACCCTTCAATTGTGAATGGGAGGATTTGCAATGAGGCCTCCACTGGGTTACAAATTATTAGCCTAATTCCACTGAGTTTTTCGGTACCTCCGTGAGCTCTGCCCAGGCCTAATGATAATATGTAAGGCTTAACTCATGAGAAGAAGGTGGCAATGACTTCTTGACGTAAGTTTACTTCTTCCTCTTCATCACTATCATCTTCATTTGGCATTTAACGATCCTCACCCAGTGGCTCTTTCTGGTCTCCATCCTCTATGATGTAAGGGGTGTTCCATTGCAGAGCGATGTTGTGGAGCTTGCAGAAGGCCTCTGTCATTTGACACACCTTTTAAGTTGAGTAGAGGGGGGATCCATCAGGTTTGTCCAGGCAATGAAATCTAGCCTTTAGGAGTCCAAAGTCCTGCTCCACTGGCCGCCGTGTTCTTCCATGGGTGTCATTAAAACGGACTTCCCTTGGTGTTCTTGGATTCCTCAGCGGTGCCAACAGCCATGGCCGGTTGAAACAAAGCTGAGTCTCTAAGATGAAAGACAAAAAAAGTGCCAAAAATGTAACATATTTTCAGAATAGTCAACTGGAAATTCCCCAAACAATGTCATGAAAGATTGTACTGATTAACAAACCAGGCCCTCTCAGGTCCACGTTGTGACATTTGCAGGGGTATGGAGCTGCTCCGTAGTACAAAGGAATCATGGGCAGAGCCGGGGAAATGTGCACAGATGCTTGTGATTTACAAATCCGGTAAGTAGACAACTTGCACGTTGTTTGAATGGAAGTGTTTCCGATTCTGGTAGACCTGTTCTCTGTCGGTGGTGGCGCTAATTCAATATGTGTGCCAATGATTGCTCCAACCGCACGTGTTAGGTGACCTAAACCGTAAAATTCCCCCTTCATATTGGATAATCCTGCTGCTGTGGAAACTGGATGAAGCTATTGAACTGTCTCATCATTGAATATATAGCTTCTTGTAGCGCGCCACTGAAAGTTGATTGTGACATTCCACTAGATACTGCCACAGTGTGTTGGAGGGATCCTAGTGTCCTAAAACAAAGTACGGCCATGAGTTTGACAATTGGTGTAATAGAAGTGGGCTTTCTGTTGTGCGCATATGTCAAACGTACAACGTAGGGGTTATCTAAGAAGAAGGATGGTGAGGACGAAAAAGGAGAGCAGCCATGTCGAGGAGGAGGAAGAGGAGGCAGCCACAGCAGGTAAGTGCCTTTTCTTACACATTATAATTACTTTGGGAGGGTGGAGGGGCTGGCTAACTCCGCTCCGCCATGGAGTCGGAGTTTTGCCTAAGCTCAGCGTTCCCAACGGAACGCAGAGTAGGCAAAACTCCGGAAACTCCGCTGGCGGAGCGGACTTACCCGCCCGGGCTTATTCATGACATAAATCCAGTATAGTTTGACTATTCAATCTGAACTTCTTGATTATATCTCTTTCTTCCATGGAAGAAAGGTCTGGAAATGGGCGATGCACCTGAGGCTGTTGTCTTCTCACTCCCCCAGGGTTCATATATCTGTATTTGAAATACCTTTGAACATTGTTTTACATTTTCCACAGCAACATATTTGATAATTAACGCTAAAGTCATGTAGTTCTACAAAATGTTTTTGGTTTTACTACATCTTTTAATCACACATTTGCCTGTTGTCCTTTATTCTTCAAAAATTACACTTTTAGCCTAAAATAAATTTTTAAAAAAATGTATAACTAATAACTTTGAAATGTATAATTTATACATTTAAAAAAAAAGAATTCTTCCAAAAATACTGTCAACAGAGGTATACAAGAACACAGTGCAAATATTGCATTTCAGCACAGTAACTCATTACACATAAATGTTTATTTTAAAAAAAATTAGACTCGATCGAAGTTCGAATATGTAAACAAACCATTTTGAGTGGTGGTGACACACTTAACAGTCACACACACACACACTATTGTGAACTTTTAAAATTGTAGGCACCTGACCTCACTGATAGGACATTTGGAATCAGACAGGTGTGACAAAAGTTGATCACACAGTGGGCAGTACACTCCATGACAGACACAGCCATAGTCTTACGTTGGTGGGGGTAAAGTACGATGCCAATGGCTGTGTCCATATCTGCTCACGATTGCGTACATATATACTGCAATTGGAACAAGCATTGGCATAGCCAATAGGTCTCGTCTTTAGGACCTTATAAGTGTTGAGCTTCGCAACAGTTGATGTTGTTGCACCAAAGATATTGTGCAGCATAACTAAATACTTTTAAGGTTCCAAATGCGAGACCTATTGGCCTTGCCAATGCTTGTTTATAGTGGTAATGTGTTCTATTGTGTTTTGTAACATTATTGCAATGTGTTGTTGTTTTGTGGTGCAGTTGTTGCATTGCAACCTTCACTTCCAGATCCACACCGACCCCAAGACCACACTCAGAGGCACCCTCCTCTACCGGCCTCCAGGACCCCGTGCACAATTCAGTGACGACATCACTGACTTTATCACCCCACACGCCCTCCCCTCCGAGGACTACATTCTATTGGGAGACCTCAATTTTCACCTGGAAAAGAACAACGACAGCTGTACCACCACCCTTCTGGACAATCTCGCCGACCTCGGACTCAAACAACTTGTCTCTACGCCCACCCACATCGCAGGTCACACGCTAGACCCTATCTTCACCTCCAGCAAACATATCTCATTCAGTCACACCACAGCTCTTCACTGGACGGACCACAGCTGCGTTCACTTTACCTACAATAAGACCACAATCCACAACCATCCTCAACCCACCCTGCGATGAAACTGGAACAAAATCACCAGCGACCAGATCTCCTCTTCGCTCCTACTAAACCCCCCCGCCCACAAACCCCGACCAAGCAGCCATCAACCTCACCCAATGGCTATCCAACAGCGCCGACATCCTAGCACCGTTGAAAAAACGCCTAATCAAGCTAAGCAGCAAAAACGCATCCTGGTTCAACGATGATCTTAAGAAATCGAAGAAACACTGTCGCTCCCTCGAAAAGGCCTGGAAAAAAGATCCTAACACCAGCACCAGGGACGCCTTCAAAAACGCTACCCGCATACACCACCAACTAATCCGATCTGCCAAGAAAACCGCACTCAAAGACCGTCTAGATAACAACGCCCACAATAGCAAGGAATTATTCAACATTGTCAAATAATTTACCAACCCATCAGCCAACTCCAACAACATTACCCCCTCCCAAGCCCTCTGCGACTCCCTAGCTTCCTTCTTCCACAACAAAATCGCAGACATCCACAACAGCTTCGACAACCGTCCCGAAGACCAACCCACCCAATCTTCTGCAGGACCTTCACCCCCCTTGAACATCCTTAACGACTGGAACCCAATCTCCACTGAGGACACCATCCGCCTGATGAACTCCATCCACTCAGGATCCCCAACTGACCCATGCCCTCACCACATCTTCAACAAAGCAGACTCCATCATAGCACCACACCTCCGAGATGTCATCAACTGCTCCCTCAACTCCGCCACCTTCCCGGAAAGCTGGAAACACGCAGAACTCAGCGCCCTTCTGAAAAAACTCACAGCTGACCCCACCGAACTCAAAAACTACCGCCCCATCTCGCTTCTTCCATTTCCGGCCAAAGTCATTGAGAAAGCTGTCAACAACCAGCTCGCCGCCTTCCTCGAAACCAACAAATCCCTCGACTCCTCACAGTCCGGCTTCCGAGCCAAACACAGCACTGAAACCGCCCTCATCGCAGCAACAGACGACATTCGAACTCTACTGGACAATGGAGACACAGTCGCCCTCATCCTCCTCGACCTCTCCGCTGCCTTCGACACAGTCTGTCACAGCACCCTTCTTCAGCGCCTCAGAGACGTAGGAATCCAAGGAAAAGCACTGGAATGGATCACCTCGTTCCTCACCGGAAGAACACAGAGAGTCCGTCTCCCACCATTCAAGTCAAAGGCCTCTGAAGTCATCTGCGGCGTGCCACAAGGATCCTCACTCAGCCCCACCCTCTTCAACGTATACATGAGCCCCCTTGCGGCCATCGCTCGCCAACACAATCTCAACATCATCTCCTACGCGGATGACACTCAACTGATCCTATCACTCACCAAAGACCCTAACACAGCCAAAACCAACCTACACGAAGGAATGAAAGAAGTAGCCGAGTGGATGAAGCACAGCCGTCTGAAACTGAACTCAGACAAAACAGAAGTCCTCATCTTAGGCACCTCCCCCTCCGCCTGGGATGACTCTTGGTGGCCAGAAGCCCTTGGAAAAGCCCCCATTCCCACGGACCACGCACGGAACCTGGGCGTCATCCTGGACTCCTCAATCTCAATGACCAGACAAGTCAACGCCGTTTCATCATCTTGCTTCAACATTCTTCGCATGCTCAAAAAAACATTTCGCTGGATCCCCACCGAAACTAGAAAAACAGTCACCCACGCACTGGTCACGAGCCGCCTGGACTACGGAAACACACTATACGCCGGTACCACCGCAAAACTCCAGAAAAAACTCCAACGCATCCAGAACGCTTCAGCCAGGCTCATACTAGACATCCCGCGTAAAGAACACATCTCTGATCACCTGAAAAACCTCCACTGGCTCCCCGTAAATAAGAGGATTACTTTCCGCCTCCTAACCCACGCACACAAAGCACTTTACGAACTTGGACCCGAATGCCTCAACACACGATTGTCCTTCTACACCCCCTCCCGTCAGCTGCGATCCTCCAACCAAGCCCTTGCCACTGTACCTCGCATCAACAAAACCACCATGGGAGGTAGATCCTTCTCCGACCTGGCAGCTAAAACCTGGAACTCACTTCCCACTCACCTTCGCCTTACTCAGAACCACCTAGCATTCAGAAAGCAACTTAAAACTTGGATATTCGACAAGTAATTCCCCACCCTCCCTCTAGCGCCTTGAGACCCTATGGGTATGTAGCGCGCTATATAAATCTCTTGACTTGACTTGACTTAATTGCAGTCTGTTTTGACAGTGTTGTTGAACCTGTTTCGTTTTTTCCCCACTTTTTCTGTGCCATTGTGATACACTCCGTTTTCTTTAGCTGTGTCTGTTACTGCTTCCACTTTTTCGGCCAAACAAAGTACATGCCTTTAAAGTTCTTGTAATAAGCAACAATTTACCACTGTTTATAATGGAAAATTAGGATTTAATACTACTTAAGACAACAGTCACCCAGACACTGTGATAGACATTGCGTCTTAACTTAGCAGTCCCACTGCTCATTTTATGGGATACGTCCCTAGTGCTTGCTGGAGTAAGCTTGTGGACAACACTGAATGCTATAACTACAAAAAAAACACTTCAACAGAATGAAATGATTTACGAATAAGTGGGGAATAAGCATGGGCGGAAAATCCGTTTCGCTCGCGGATTTTGCGGATTTTCGGTAAATTCGCAATCCGCGAGATTCGCGAATCTCCCGCAAAATCCGCAAATCCGCGAGCAGCGGATTTTGCTCGCACTGTTCGCACTGTTCGCGTGAGTTCGCGGCTTCCCAGTACAACTTCGCGCCCCGCGAATAAGTGCAAAATTGCAGAAATACGATCTTAGCAAAACTGAAACTACTTACCAGGTTCAAAAGTTCAGGCTCATCATTAGTAGCCATTTCCTGTAGTGCTTCCTGAGGGGCCCCTCCAGAGTTCAGTTGCCAGTTGCAACTATTATGTGACCCTGCTCTGAACCTCAGAATAGTTACACATATGCCACAAAGGTCCTGAATTACAGCTAAGGGAGACAAGCAGGAGCCAGGCTGGAAGTTCAAATCCATTAATCAGCCCCTAATTCATTATTGTCAGTTGGGGCAGGGCAGGTGTTGTAACTAATTTTGCAACAATGAAAGCACTTAGCAAGTGCAAAAGATCACTAATCAGGAAGCACTAAGGAAGCAGGTGCCAGCTAAAAAAATATTCTGTGACACATTAATCAGCCCCAAATTAATTCAGGTCACTTGAGGCAGGGAAGGTGTGCTTGCGTTGCCACAATAATGTACACTGACTGGACAACCAGAGGGTGCTGTGATGAAACAGAGGGTGGCATGGGTGGGCCAGAGGGTGGCATGAGTAGTCAGAGAGTGGCAGTGGTGACAGAGAGTGGCAGTGATGAAGAAGAGTGTCCCAAACAGGCTGGACACGTAGAAACAACAAGTTCGCGAAACTTGCGACCCGACAGGTAAGTTCGCAATTTGCGACATTGTACAAAACCCTCGCAAACTGGCAGAAACCCGCGCAAACACAAAAAAAAAAAATCCGCAAATTCGCGAGAATTCGCGGATTTTGCGGATTGCAAGTTCGCAAATCCGCAAAATTTGCGAACGCGAGTTTCTCAAAATTCGCCCATGCTTAGTGGGGAACAGTAGAGAGGCTCATATAGAGAATTCCAGATACAAACAAAGAACGACACAGAGAGAGACAGGTACTAGAGGGGCAAATAAAAATCCAAGAGAAGCAGACTGAGACAAAATATGCTGAAAAGTAAAGAAAGGTTAAAACAGAGTTAGAGAGCATTATACAGGGTCTGGCAATTTTTTTTTAGGAAAAACCGATATACAGAAAAAGAGAGAAAATGACTGGCAATGCAAAAGTAGAAGGCAAAGAGATAAATAGAAGAGTAGAATGAAAGGTAGTGAGAAAGAGACCAAAAAAAAAGGCAAGAATGCACAGTAGTTAGAGACAGACAAAGGAAAAGATTAAAAAGATACAGTTAGACAGAAAGGCACGGAAACTTCTAATAAAAAGGCATACTGTGACAGAAACAGACAAAGAGAAATACAGAGAGGAAATGGGATAGAGAGAAAGAATAGCAGACAAACAGATAAAACTGTCTGTGAGGGTGAAATCTGAATAAAAAGAATGTAAGAAACTCGGATAGAAGGAAAAACTCAGAGAGACAAAGGCAGTGATAAAGACATTGATAGATATAGACAAAAGAGGTGAAAGAGACAGAAATAGCACAGGTAGAGAGTCAAAGATAGGAAAACACTAGGGTGACCAACCGTCCGTAAATTTCACGGACTGCCCGTAATTTGGGCCTCTTGTCCGTTGTCCGTGAACAAGTCTTTCACGGACGCCTTTTGTCCGTAATTCCAGACATTCCTGCGAGCTGACCCCTGCAAGCAGCCTAAGAGTTCTGTAACTCTCACTGCAGGGGACAGCTCGCACTTGGCTGTGATCAGTGGCCTGCAGAAGCCCCTCCCTGACCCAGCAGAGGCTGCTATCAGGCCCATTATCATTCTGTATGTCGGCCTAATTATCACATACAGAATGATAATGGGCCAGTGACAGCATTTGCTGGGCCTCCTCCTACACTCACTGCTCTTTGCACAGATTGATTTAGTGTGCAGCAGTATTTCTCAGTGGGTGTCACCAGCTACAATCTGCTATACCACTTTCATTTTAACGGGGTCCATGAATGGCTTCTGTTAATCAGGGGCCAGTGGAGCTTTATATACTCCTGTTTATGCTATACCTCCTCCAGGCCTGTTTTAGTTATTCCTTGAGGGGGTGCAGTGGAAATACTGCTCAGCAGAGGACAGCAGAGGTATGAATGAAAAGGTAAAGCGTTACCGTGGATTTTGCCACAAAAGCGTTTTTAGACGACAGTGCAGTTATAATGCTGATAGATCTCAGAATGGCACACTATACAATGGAAAACAGGCTATGATGTACCAGGCCCCACGCGGCACTTGTGGAGTGTGGTGGGATGAGCTTCGGTGCACTTACGACTCAGAGTTGGGGCTTCTCAAGTCCTAATGCACAACTTCAAGGATGCCTCAGAAGCTGCACAATTTAGCAAAGAGCAAAATGACCAGGTGTCCGGTCCCACGTCTCTCGTGTCCGCCACGGGTCTCAGCTTTGCTGGAGGTGTGGGTCGGGTCAGAGAAGTCTGGAAGTCCAGTCCTGTGAAGCAGCATCGTCGGGATTTTTCGGGAGCATCGACAAAGTAAACTGGCAATTCGCTAGGTGTTGCCTGTTTGCACAGGGTGGCCACTCCTTGACCACAAGGGAGATTCTTCAGTCTTCTAGTTGCAGTAGAATGTCGAAGGTCCAAAGTTTTGTTTCAGAGTTTCAGTTCAGGATAATCTACAGTCTCTAGACTCAGCTCCTAGCTTTATACGAATTAAAGGGGCTGGATTACCTGCTAGGTCCCTCCTATGGGTGGGACCAGGGAAGGGGGTGGTTACACCCCTTTCCCTTTGTCCAGTCTCGCGCCAGAGCTGGGGCTGGAGTGCCCCAGCAGCTGGTTTGAACCGGACTATGCATGGAGCACCTTGTGTGCCCCAGGCAGTGTCTCATTTCATTCAACCCACCCTGTCCCAATACACTATGGCCTGTCTGGGGAGGTGCTAGCACCTCCCAAGGCATGAAACCTATTGTCCAGGCCTCCCTCGCTGGAAGGGCTCCCAGCTGCAGGAGGTCAGACTTGTGTCTGTGGCAGCAGCATCCATTTTGTGATGCTGAGGCTCTGGTTAACTTTAACCAGGTAAAGCTACAACTACATGTCTTCTCCCTCTAGAAGGGACTGGCGGGGGGGGGGGGGGGTAGTATTCCAAAGCGTATGACACCTTATATGACATGTTTTGATAAAGTCAAACCAAAGTTAGCATTAACCGCGAGGATTATAATGCACTTAAGAGTATATGGTATGGCTATATCATAGAACAGCTATAAGGACATGGTTCCGAAAGCTGCAGACAGGCTCAGCTCATGATAGAGCACCATCTCACATAAAACCAAGCACTCTGCCTTCAGGATTGTTAAGGCCTGCCATAGGAGTGACTTATCGGTATATATGTTTCTATATGTAATGGTAGGTATAGAGATACTATACCTAAGCAAGGGGTGATTACATGACCTTGCCCCAGCTGAGTGATCGGCCAGTTGTGTCAATGTGGATGGCCAGCCAGGGGTGGCATAATACATGCTGCAGCCCCTGGTAGGCCTTGGATGCACCTATGCCCTGGGTACCTATGGTACACTATACAGGGGCTCATAAGGTGACCCAATATCAAATTGGAGATGTACCTAAAGTACATGGAGTCCATTTTACAGAGAGAGCAGATAGCCTGGGGCGCTGATTAGCAGGATCCCAGGCCAACTAAGTCAAAAACCAGCTAAACACTAGGCAAAAAGTTGGGGTAACCATATAGTCAGGTATCCACTTCCTACAATCGTAATCTCCCTCTCCCTTATTTATTTACACAATAAACAATTACACGAAAACCACATTCGCAGTAACACATCATCTTTTACAGCTTTATGTAAATGAGTTTATGTTTAATTTTAACAGAATAAACAAACAGTATCTCAACTGGTATTACTAGAAAGGCGATTAAACATGTATGCATAAAGCATTACGTGGACAGAAACAAGGAGACTCAATACGTTTTTCAAACGTGCTCATAGCATCGTGTAATTAAAAGAGATTGGAGAAATACAGTTGTAGCAGCACTGTACATAAATAAATAACAAAACAACCCAAATTGGACTTGGTGCTCAGCATGTGCAAATGACACATAAGGTGACAACGTAAGTGACAATTGTGATCAGCATGTATGGCGTATAGTGAATGGTGCTTGAATATATACAGTGAATAAAGAAAACAATGTGGCTCTGAATGAATTACAAAGCGAAGATTTGTAATAGTTTTGCTGGATTGATTTGGGTGAGCCACACTGGGGGCTGCGCCATTTATTGTGCTGAACGGTCGACGACGTTTTGATCCTCTTAGGTTGGGATCATCTTCAGAACCGGGTTGTGATTGGTAAATGGTGCTGTACAGGGAAGGAAGGAAGAAGGTAAGGTTGGGAGGGAGGAGGGAAGGTGCTGGTGCTCGGGATCATCAGAGGAGTGGGAAGAGGCGGTACTTGGGCGGTGTAGGGGATAAGTCTGAGTAAGGGAGGGGAAATGGATGTAGATAAATAGTAACGCAGGGTGGCAGGGTTGTCCGGGTGTAAAAGAGTGGGATTCTCTTCGGGACCAAATAATCTGCAATGACAAAAAGAATATAAACCGGGTTTGTTTCCGATTCAGTCCTATTCACTATTTACAAGAAAAAACGGAATGCTTGCCACCGTTCTACAGCTACAGCTTACCAATATCTCAGAAAACCAAAGTAGATTTGTCTCTGTATCTTCTTTAGTGAAAGTTCTGGGAAGGAGAAGGATGCGGGATAGAGAAAACAAAACAAAACAAAACAAAAAAGAGAGGACTTGTCAGGACACATTAGTTGGAGCCCTGTTACTATAAAGACAAAGCCTTTTGTATATCAAATCTTACCTAAAATTCTTCCCCATTGTAAATCATTCTTTTTTTGGGAGCGCGTTGGTAGCTCTATGTGAAGCAGTCGTGGCCTCTCCAACTAGTTGAGGGCATAAAGGGTAGAGCATATATGTATGTCGCCCCATTGGGGGGTTAATTTTAGGGGGAATGCTCCTATTCCAAATTAATGATTGTATATGTAGCATACCTCCAGCTGCCCGACGGCATTGGGTCTTCGCGGTAAATTGACAGTTTTGCGTCCGGTGATTTATTTATTTCTCTTCCATTCTTTAATGGTAAAAAGAGAGAACCGCCGTCAGGAATGCTTTCTGCTACCAAAGGAGACCCAAAATACAACTACAAGTGTTCGGTAATATCTTACCTTAAAGGAATGGATCTCCCATTAAATCAAAGACCATCCACTCATGGCGTTCACTTACACAACAGTGTCGGCACCAAAAGACGTCAATACTTCCTTGTTAGGTTTGTTGGGAAATGTAGTTTATTGTGTGCGTTTTGCGCATGCGCATTACACTCTCATCAGCGTACTGCGGTCCGGATGTTAAAGTAGAAACTGGTCATCGTGTCTCATATAAGACAAATATGTGGGTGCAACAATCTATACAAAAATGTTGGATGTAAATCTACAAGTAAAATGTAGTCCTCTCTCTAATTACCTTATTATTATGAGGCGATCACAATGCGTTTTCCGATGGAATTATGGGTGATGTAGTTGGGTGAAAAAGTGATTGATCAGATTGCTTTGCCTGGCAAGTCAGAGCGTATTTTTATTTACAGCGGTTGACGTCTTGGAGCTACTGTTATATATTGTGATTTCTTTTCCTATTGCTGCTCTCTCGTGCTGCAGCACGAGAGATCTTCTTGTGGTTCTGGAATCCTGCCTTTCAGTCGTGAGGATTCCTCGCACGTCACTTTGGACGTTGGCTTCCTCACGACTGGACGGCTCTGGTTGTGGGTGCTCTTGTATGGAATTTGATCTGAAGAATAAACCTGCAAACCTCAACCTGCGCAAGTCTTATGAGCGTTATTTAACATATATTGGCGACGATCGGGATTTTCCTGCACCCACCGCCAGCCTACTCACCGAAACTCGACCACTGCTCGTTGTGCCTTCTCAGCTGAGCTCGCCTTCAGTCTGCTTCCTGCTACACCAGGTCGTATGCTTCTGGACACCTTTCCTGTCCATTTCCTGCCTCCTGGCGTCAATTTGCTTGGTTTTTGGGCTTGTTCCTTGGCGCTGCTTCTGCCTGTCGGTTGCTGCCTCGCGCTCACTCACGCGCGCAACGTTCCGACTTCCTGCTCGCGCACACGCGCGCTACGCTTCAGGACAAGCTCCACTGCATTTAGAAAACCACGTCTTCCTGTCTCCTAGACGACGACACCGGCGGCCATTTTCTGCTCCTTTTAAAGCCTTCGTCCACCGCTTTGCGTTTCACACGCACTGCGCTTTCATCAATTTCATAGCGCTTCCACCAATTTCACAGCGCTTTCATCAATTTCACAGCGCTTTCATCAATTTCACAGCACTTTTATCAATTTCACAGCGCTTTCATCAATTTCACAGCGCTTTCATCAATTTCACTGCGCTTCCATCAATTTTACAGCGCTTTCATCAATTTCACAGCAATTTCATCGCCTTTTCAAAGTTTCAAGCACCTCTTCTGCGATTGGCACGCTCATTGCCTTTCATGCTCATATGTCACAGCGATAGGCACGCTCATTGCCTACCACGTTCTCCCATCACAGCGATAGGCACGCTCTTTGCCTACCAAGTTCACCTGCCACAGCGATAGGCTCGCTCATTGCCTACCACGTTTATTTGCATCAGCGATAGGCACGCTTTCTGCCTATCACTCATCTTTCAACCTTTCATCTCATCAACAATGGCTTCTGGTCAACAGTTTCAAACACCAGCTCCTTTCCTACAAACTCCTGGTAAACCCACTCTTGCTTGGCGCAATTGGCTAAAAGGTTTTGAGAATTATTTAGTAGCCATTGATGCCACTAAGTACGATCCTCCTCGCAAAGTTGCCATTCTCTATGGTTGTCTGGGAGTTGCTGCCCAACAAGTTTTTGAAAATTTACCCCTTGTTGCTTCTCCCACTGGTGAATCTGGTGACAACTGGGATGCTTTCCAAGAAGCCATTGCTCGTCTTAATAAACAATATGACGATGAACCTAGCATTGTTTTAGAACGCCATAACTTCTTCAAACGAAGACAAAGTATTGATGAATCGGTAGAGGACTACATCGCTCAACTTAGAATCTTAGCTTCTACTTGTGACTTTGGTGCTAGTACAGATACCTCTATCAGAGATCAATTCATATTTGCTTGCCATTCAAAAAAAATCCAGGAACGTCTCTTAAGTTGCAAAAATCCTTCTTTAACTGAAACTATTGATATTGCCAAAGGAATTGAGCGTGCAACTTATTCGTCTAGGATTTTACAAGAGAGTATTTCTCAACCCTCTGTTCATTTAGTTGAACAATCTTCTGGCTTCACTTCCGTTGACCTTGTTAACAGTTCTTCAAGACAATCAAATAGAAAACCCCTCATTTGCTACAGATGCGGATCCAGGAACCATCTTGGCAATTCTCCCACATGTCCCGCCTCTGGTAAAAAGTGCTCCTCCTGCAAGAAAATTGGTCATTTTCCTTCTGTCTGCAGGGGTCGCAAGAGATTCACTAGAGTCAATAACATCGAGATCCAGGAAAATATAGAGTCTTGTTCTTCCAGACTCAATGATGTCATGTTATCAATTGAATGTGATTCTCTTGAATTTACCAAAATTAAGAGTCCTTTGTGTGAATTGCTTGTTGGTACAATCACTCTCCAGGTTAAAGCTGATTCCGGTTCTCCCATCACCATTTTGTCTGATCTCACATTTTTTGCAAATTGGCCTAAAGTTGTTCTGTCAAAACCTGATCTCCATCTCAAAGCATTTGGCGAAAAAGACATTGATATGTTGGGCTTCTTTTATTCCAACATTGCTTGTCTTGGAAGATACACTTTCACCAAAGTCTATGTTGCCATTAAGGGCAGGGATGTCGTAGGCTGGTTTGACTTAGCCAGAATGGGCTTGATCCTCAAGCCTGGTTCTGACCAACCCATTGCTTTAGGTGACATCCCTCATGACTATTATACCAGTCATGATTCTGGGAACTTTGACATTTCTGATCTTTCCTTTCCCATTGTCAAAATTGACTCCTTGCTGAGTTCTTTCCCAAACTTATTGCAAAACAAGGTTGGCACTGTGATTGGTTTCAAACATGAAATTCGCCTCAAACCCAATGCTCAACCAGTTGTTCACAAGGTTCGCCCTCTTCCCATGAGCGCTAGAGACGAACTCAAAGGTGTCTTTAAAAATCTTTGTGACGAAGGAATCATTGCCCCCTGCGATTCTTCTGAATGGGTTTCCCCCATTGTTCTAGTTCGCAAGAAGACCGGAGAGGTTAGGTTGTGTGCCGATTTACGCTCCCTAAATAATAATATCATTGTTGATTGTCACCCCCTCCCCAAAATTCACGACCCTGGTTTCAGCAGGAAGAAGGGTTCTGGAAGCGAAGGCAACCGTGTGTTCTTTGCCCTCAACTTTTCATCACTGTAGATGCCAGTCTCACTGGTTTGGGTGCTGTCCTGGGTCAGTGGGTTGAGGGCAAAGAACACACGGTTGCCTTCGCTTCCAGAACCCTTCTTCCTGCTGAAACCAGGTACAGCACAATTGAAAGAGAAGCCCTGGCTTGCGTCTGGGCTATTCAAAAGTTTAAATCCTATATTTGGGGTCGCAAGTTCGAAATTTACACAGACCACAAGCCACTCATGCACATGCTCTCTGACAGCGCCTCCAATAGAGCTTCCGCTAGACTTGTTTGTCTCCTTTCCAAGCTACACGAATTTCACTTTGTCATCAAACACATTCCCGGATGTAAAAATTTCAGGGCCGATTGCCTATCTAGAATGTCTCTAACTGACGGTTCAATTGTTAATGATGATGTTGAGTGCGTTGTTGCCACCATTGATGCAGTTGCCGAATGCCAACCCATTTCTGAAGCAGAATGGAATTCAGCTTATGCCAATGATCCTGTTCTCTGTAAAGTTAAGAATTTCATTGTCAACAAATGGCCCGAACGTAGAACCGTATCCACTGATCTTAAAGGTTTTGCTAATGTTTCGGAAGAACTTTCTCTAGTCAATGATATGGTCATGCGCAACGATCTTTTTGTTCCCCCTCAGTCTGTTCGTGATCATATCATTCGCTTTGCTCATCAGGGTCACCTCGGCATCTTTAAGACCTGTCAGCGCATCAAACAATTTTACTGGTGGCCTTCTATGGATTCTCATATTAGAAAGATGATTGACAATTGCACCCAATGCATCCTTTCCGATAAACATTGGAAGACTCTTTCCACACCTTTATGTCCTGTATCTTTACCGGCTGGCCCGTGGGACAAGGTAGCCTTGGACTTTTCTGGTCCCGATGATATTTTACCCTCTGCACACAAGATTCTCATACTCCTGGTTGACTATTATTCCAAATGGCTTTATTATTCTTTTTGTAACTCTGCTTCTACTGACAATGCCATTAATTTTTTGCAGTCTGTTTTTGACATTGAAGGTTTTCCCAAATCCATCGTTACCGACAATGGAACTCATTTTGTCTCTCAAAAGATGTGTTCCTTTTTCAAACGTAACAATATTTTTCATCACAAAGTTGCCTTGTACTCCCCCTCTTCAAATGGCCTTGTTGAGAGATGCAATCGCATTATCAAGGAGGGTGTCCAAACCGCTATTTCTTCTCGTCTCGACCCTCTCCCCTTCGCTCATGACAAAGTGTGGGCCTACAATACTTCTCCTCATTCGACCACCGGGGTTTCACCCTTTAGCTTACTTAGAAAAAGAAGAGTCCATTCCGTTCTTAATCCCAGTTGGTTGCATAAGAATTCTGGTTTGTCTGATTCTTCTTTTTCTGTTCAAGATCATGTGTCTGCTAAACAATTGTCAATGAAATCACGTTTTGATCAAGGTAAACATTCCGTTGATCAACCTTTGCAAAAAGGGGACATGGTTCTTGTCAAAAATCCCAAAAGGGTTTCCAAAGGTATGTCTAAATTTTCCTCTCCAAATTTGGTCATTCAAGTTAGTAAAACCTCAGCCCTTCTTGATGACAGTGGATGGTGGAACAAGCGAGCTCTTGTCAAGATCTCTCCACTTCAAGCCCATGTCATCAAGGAGCATGCCACTTCAGGTTCTGAGCATTGTGATTGGTTTGATTTTCTTTACTCCCAACCACATTCCTCAAATCCCGTAGCTGAAACTTCTACGCTCTCAACGGACACTGTTCCTGTTCATTTTCCCCTTTCCCCTGTCACTCTCCCTACTCAACAATCCTCTGTATCTGAGGAAACTTCCCTTCCACATGATTCGACTTCTCGGGAAATTCCTGAAACTCCTGAAGTGGCAACAAAAAGGGCTTTTCGTTTGAAACAGTTATCCTGCAGATTGAGAGACTATGTTTTAGAGTGATTTTGCTTTACACTGTAACTCCTCACCTTTGTTTTTGCAATTTCTCTTGTTTGCTTTTCACCGTACCTTTTCACCATTGTTCTTGCAATTTTTCATGTTTGCATTAGTATGTTTTCTTTGTTTCTCTTCTTAGAGGGGAAGATGTTATATATTGTGATTTCTTTTCCTATTGCTGCTCTCTCGTGCTGCAGCACGAGAGATCTTCTTGTGGTTCTGGAATCCTGCCTTTCAGTCGTGAGGATTCCTCGCACGTCACTTTGGACGTTGGCTTCCTCACGACTGGACGGCTCTGGTTGTGGGTGCTCTTGTATGGAATTTGATCTGAAGAATAAACCTGCAAACCTCAACCTGCGCAAGTCTTATGAGCGTTATTTAACAGCTACTCATGCAAAGCCTTGAAAGTGGAATATGGGCTGATTACGATTTTATGAAAGGGCATTTGAGATTTATAAATGATGGTGGCATAATGGACTGCTAGTGCCTCGCTTTGGGTGGGACAAGCCCTATGTTCTACGTCTTCGACTTGTTTCTCAAATA
Source organism: Lissotriton vulgaris (assembly GCF_964263255.1). Taxonomy (NCBI): domain Eukaryota; kingdom Metazoa; phylum Chordata; class Amphibia; order Caudata; family Salamandridae; genus Lissotriton; species Lissotriton vulgaris. Next base: position 1,047,369,733 of record NC_141691.1, on the reverse strand, counting down.
TCCCATTCGTTGAAAAATATCCATATTTGTGAGAACCCGACTCTAGCTGTAATTTATATATTTCAGAGATCTCGTTAAGACCTGACACAGCTGTGTCGAATTTCACAATCAAAAGTGCCTCTCTTTGGACTAATTTCAAGTCCATGTTGCCTCCCCTTTGATCTCTTTCCTTCTTGGAAATGACTGTCCATCTTAAGTCATTTATTTTGTGTGCCTTCTTTTTTCAATGATTGACCAGTGGAGCAGTCTCCACATTTGTCTTTATTCGTGACTTATGTTGGGAAATTCATTGTCTAACTTCTTGGTCAGTTTTCCCAATGTAGAGAATGCCATATGGGCATGTTACCCCATAAATTACATTTTTTTTGCAGTTACTGAATGTGTCATGTTTCCAAGAGATTCCATGATGTTGAAATAAAGATCCCTCAACTGTAGATTCGCAACAGACACACGTTCCGCATTTGTGCAAATGTATATGGTTTATAAATTTTGAAGAAATAGATCCTGAACAGCAATCAGCATTGGCACGTTTTTTCGTTGTATTGTGTATTGGGCTCGGCCTTGCTGATCAGAGCCATACCCGTTTTTGGTCCTAGTCGTTAAGTATGCGGCAGAACTGAAATCTGGTCAGGGGTGACCCATCTGCATGCAACAGGAGGGGGACCTCAGATCTCAGGGTCCATTGAGCTAGGAAAGTCTTCAGGGTACTCAGCTGACAGCGCCTATTGTCTGGAGCCCTAAGAAATAGGAGGTGATCCTCTCTACCAGCCTGCTTAATCTTGGAACGAGGGATAGTAATTGCCAGGGAGCAATCCACCCACTGAATATCCGTATGCTGCAATCCCCTTTGGAAATCCTTCTTGTTCTTAGCCCCTAGTTCATCCACCCTGAGGGCACCATAGAGAGTGAGGGCAAGGGCTGCCCTGAAGAGATGGACCTCATCTGACGATCTACAAATGTTCCCCAGGGTGAACAAAACTGTAGCCAGCTTGCCTGCGTCTGGAGTCAGGCCTGGTACCCTCTAGCCGCTTCCAACCTCTTATCCCCATTTGTACTAAAAAAAGGCTTAGTCCCATCGGTGTGCCCCAACATCTTTGCTAAGAAGAATGCCACCGCTGTATATCGTCTGGTGCACGCAACTGACAACCCTACCCCTTATGTACATCAGGGATGCAAGGATTGAAATAGAGGAAAACCAATCCTCACCCCTTGGTGCCTCCAGTTTGCAATACGAGTTAAAGGCCCCCTCATAGGCATGCCTTGTCCTGGGCGCGAGGCTGGAAGCCATGATGTCCGATAATCTTAGGTGCCATGCCACAACAGTTGGTCCCTTAAAGGTGTAGGGAAGTCCGAAAGATAAAGCATTAGCAGCATTGTTCAACTCACTTGGGACATGCTTGGCTTCAAACATTACATTAAGCTTCAAACATTACGCTATCTTAAGAAAGACCTTAAAAGAACAGGTGGCTACCTGATTATTGCTGTCTACAATTCACTATAGGAACCAGTTAGGCATCTCCTTGCAATAAAAATAAGTGCGACTCATGGAAGCTTTGCTTAATTAATGCAAACATCCGATAATTATTCTCTATATAGGCGCAGTGCTCTTCTTTCAGGCATTATGTGGTTGGTTCCTTTCCTAAATTCGGAAGCATTTCTCAACTGAACTTGATGTTCCTGATGTCAATAACCAATTTAAGTTAGTACATACTTTCAAAACATGTAGATTAGTTTTACTTAATACAAGTAAGGCTATAAAGTCTGATGCCCTGATCATAACGGACTTGTTTATCCCATTTTGGGTGCAAACCCCAACTTGCTCCCCAGTGTGACTAATATATGGTCGCAAATTATGGATGTTTGTGCACAGGAATTCTCAACAGGAAAAAGCAAATTGCGGGTATAAGCAGCGCTAATGTGGAATTTACCCACAGGCGAAAGGGAAATACCTGCACAGTTGTTGTGTTGTTCCTCATTTTTTATCCCCCATTTCTGAGTAATAGGTTGCAAATTATGAATCTGCAAAATTGTGAAACCATGCAATCACAAGATTGGAGGTGCACAATTTGCACCTGTTAAATGAGGACCAAACGTGATTGGGTCCTGCATATTTTAGGTTATATCAGTGTAAATATTTTGTCTTTGAGCACCATCAAGACCCATATTCCTGTCTTTTTGTGAGAACTATAGCATATTGTATCAATACATTAGCTTGGAAAAGCCAATAAATTTGCTTGGAAAGGCCTGACATTTCATCGTGGGTGGCATGATAAATGCACAAATTTTGACTAAGCGAAAGGACATTTAATCGACACCATAAAAACATTTTTGCTTTTTGATGTTTCTCTCTCAGAGCTTTCATGGTCTCCCTAGTCAAAGACCTCTTCTGAGAAAAGCTGAAAATTAAATTGATATAGTTGAATTTTAAGGCTCTGAATAAATCCCTCGCAAGGGTAAACTTAACAGAATCAGAACTGATCTCAATTAATGAAAAACGTATACATCTTGTCAGGCCAGACATGCCTTTTGCTCTATCACGCATTTCCCTGGTGGGCTAGGGCTTTTGGAGGACGGTTTTGAAAGCCCAGCTCAGCTCCTGTTCCTCTGTCCCTTTCCCAAGCTCTCAGAGGTTAATTGCAGTATGCATGACGCGGCTTCAAGAGAGAGGAGAGAATGGAGAGGAGAAAGTACAGAAAAAGTAATTAACAGGGGAGGAGAGAGAGAATGGATGAATGTAAAGAGAGAGATTTCCCAGGGAGACTAAAGCAGCGGGCTGGTGTGGGCCTTTTTTGCCAGGGTTGCTTTGGAATCCCAGTCAAGCTCTGTGTTTTGTTGTAGCAGGTGAAGTTTTTAATTTCCAAAGACATAGTAAGATATTTTTGCATTTTTATGGTATTCTTGTGTGTCATGCACTGGCTTGTGGGTGGCATTGATGGAACTATCACTAGACAGTTTGGGCTTCATTACGAGATTTGGCGGTGTGGGAGTGGGCGGCACTCCACCACCCCTCCCTGCATGTCCAAAACTCCAGCTGCCCGCCCACCAGACTCAAGAAAATAGCGGACTGGGGGTGGGCGGTGTGGCAGTCCCGCAGCAGTGCATTAAAAAGGCTTAAATGTGATCCTTAGTGCTGCACTGCTGCAGGACTGCCACAGCGCGTTTCAGCACAGCATAGACCATGAAGTCCCTTGCGTGCTGGAACTAGAGGTGCATGCACACAGAGGGACACAACATGTGCCCCCTAGATGCACCAACATGACTCGGGACGGGGGGCTCTGTAGGGCCCCATTTGTTTCCTTACTGTCAACAGTTTCATGGAGGAAGAACCTCCATGAGACCACTGACGGTCAAGAAACTCATAATAAGCATGTGGTGTTGCATCGGCACTGCCAGCATATTGTGAGCCCCTGACCGCCATGCCACCATCAGGGAATCTGGTTCCCTAGCGGTTGCGGCTACCCAATGGTGGTCCAACCACCTAAGGTGATCAGATTTCTGGTGCAGCAGTGGCCAGACCGCCACAGCCTCACCACCATGTGTTTGGCGGCCCATGGACCGCCAAACTCATAATCAGGTCATTTATGTAATTATGTTTCATACCTACTTCGGTTGTGGATTCCATTTATGCCTGAGAGGCCATGCCCTCGTCCAAAATATACAAATTCATCTTACTCCATTAATGGTGGTATGGTAATTCCTACCCATTCACTTATTAGTTTAGTTATACAGCTAATTTGAGGAATTAGTTAAAGATTTGAGCCTTCAAGGCAAATACATAATTAATTTAGAGTGAGATTGAATTTAAGTGAAAATAAAATCCAGTTAACATTGCTACATGCGTTTTTATTTTCAGAATGAATGAGTATGACCATATAGAAGTTTTGCTTCTGGGGTCTCAGCTGTCATTTTGTCATGGATTTCTCTTTATCCTAAATGTGGGTCTTCTAAAGGGTAATTGTGGGAAACAACAAAATTTCACCAGCCCAATACACCCTTCAAGGGACCCATGGTGACATTTTAAACAAAGAAATACTATTGAATTTAATTTGTGACAGCCCACATGTTGCTTTGTTATTCTGGGAGTTCAAAATAATGAATGATACAAAAAAGTGATGGATTCAATCCTTGAATTAATCTCAGACACTGGTAATTACTGCAACCCAATCTCAAGTTTTTTGTTATCAGTCATCTCATATTGGACCCAGCCATATGCAAATCAGCGTTTGTTCTGATCCTTTAAAAATAGTTCAGCCCAAACGGTCAAGCCGGGTTCTCTCTGAACAGGAACACAAGCAGACCAGTGTCAGTCTCAGCATATTTGAGTCTCTTCAGTCGGGTGTAACTTGGTCCAGTGCCTCAGTGAGCATGTGACCCACATCTGCACATACCCGTCTCATTTAGGACATCATAATGAGGAATACAAAAAAATAATGGATGGCATGCTTAAATTAATCTCAGCCTCTAGTAATTACTCAGGCACCAATCTAGTTCATCATGTTTTTTTGCCAACCCTGCCATATGCAAACCAGCCTTGGTTCAGTTCCTTAAAAGTACGGTCAATCCCGAACTGCCAAGCTAGGTGTATCCTCTCTGAACACTAGTAACCCTAGAATGGTTTGGGCTTATGTGGGCCTCTTCAGTTGGGTTCAGGGTATTTCCTGTACTCCCTGTGCCATAGAACTCAAGCTATACCTCCTTGGTAAGACCTAAGGTCGAAATCAGACTGGGGTTGCTTGTGTTCCCATCCAAAAGGAGCTCAGGTATGCAGCTTATGCTGGACTGTTTCTAATGGCGCAGGACCGAGACTGATTTGCATAAGGCAGGTTTTTGTCTAGAGTGGCACACTGGCAAAAAAAACAATGGACTCTTTCTCACAACTTTGACCAGCCTCACTTTATTGGTGCAGCAGTTCTGCATCAATTAGTAATGGCGCTATTCAAGGGACTGCCCTCTTACGATCTGGACATGTACTACAGGAAACGCAGACTGGATTATCAAGTAATTTACATTCGGTAGAGGAAAATGGTACAAATTGTAGAAATGATGTTCCACAAAGGTGCTGAAAGATTGCTTGTCATTGGAAAGGCCATGGGATAGATAAACGTTAAATCAGAGGCACTTCCAGCAGCAGCCTCAACCAGCGCTTTCTATAGTCTGAGCCCTTGCATTCAGCTACTAAACTGTCCAGAATATCTGAAAAACATGTAGCACTGAGATTTCATACCATGATCCATCATTCCACTTGATGTCCTAAGCCACCAAACTTTTGTGTTTAACAAAGGTCTAAACATCTTGATAATTATGATTGCGTCTGAGTATGATAAGAATCATATTATGATTAATCAATAGTGCTCTAAGATTGTGTTGATGATCAAGTATGATTGAGCCTTAGGGTTACTGCTTAATAGTTACTTTGCTCGTACAATGTAATAAGTGTTAAAGCTTCATGCAAACAACAATATGAATTCTTGAACCAAACTTCTGCAATATATTAGTCAAGATGTGACCTCCTGCACAAATGTCTAGTATAAAATACTAATGTAATAGGTCTTCCCAGCTTGAAATCAATTTCGTCCCACTCCCACCCTTTCAACTTATTTCTGCTATCGAACACTTCCCAGTTAGTTACCTTCTGCTTGGAGCAGGTGGTAAATGGGTGTCTTAACCCTATGGAATTAGGAATTCTATGTGGAATTCTACCTGGTAAATACGGGTCTACAGAGTTATTCCCCATTCCCTGGTTTTGAACTCATAGTTGCACAAAACTGTAGTGTGTAACTGTACAGCACAGGTGAGTATGGCACTGGAGTTTCCATCCCACATGTGCCATGCAGTCGGTGCTGAAGTGGCAAAGAAGATCGTTTCAGGATTTAGCTGTGACCGTTGAAAAAGCAACATATGAGAGAATATCCTCACTACAACAATTGAAAGGTTTGTTAGATGACTTTAATGTGCTGGCCGGTGTTGCAGGACGATATGGTGCAAGGAAACTGGGTACCCACCTACTAGGAGCTTTTGAAGTTTACATTTTCAAACACTCAAAGGAGAGGTGCTCCTATCGAAAGTATAGATTCTCTGGATTTTTGAGTGATTGTTATTTATTAGTTTTGCAGAACAGAGTTGCTTTGCAGCATAGAAATCATCAGTGTTCTCTTTTTGGGGAGATGGATAATTGATGACTCTTAGCAAATAATGGATAGTTTGTTTTGTTACTATGGGTGAAAAACGTTGTAAAGTTTTCAGCTGTCTATTTTGTGAAAGTTTATTTAAACTTTTCAAGTTTTATTACGAACCTTACAAAGTTTACAGAACTCACAAGAAAATATCTATGTGAAAAGCATTCTGAAAAAGTACGTTGTGTGGGAATATTGTTGCAAAAACTTTAGGCTATTTAATTTTCTTGCAACAATGTTTTTTGCTGGCAAATAGTTCTGCATTGTTTGCACTAACTATTTACACAGAGAGCATATGCACTTTAGCACTGATCAGCAGTGGTAAAGTGCCTAGAGTCCTAAAGCCAATAACCACAGGTCAGGAAAAAGTAGTAGGAACAAGCAAAAAGTTTGGGGATAACCCTGCAAAAATGGCATTTCCAACAATATCAATTACACTATTTTTGCTCTATGATAAGTAACGAAGCAATTGTTTTTGTACAGAGGAAAATATGGATCTAATGGCTTGGTGTACTAGAGTTTGGTGTTCCAAAAAAGAAAAAAAATTGTGAATATTAACAAATTGCTTTTATTAAATTGTAAAATAGTTTGTACTAAGACTCGTCATTGCTAAATAGTGTTTTTTATATTTGCTCTCATAATACTGATTTCCAATTTGACATTCGATAAGCATCACAAATTACTAATTATTAGTCACCAATTGTGAACCTTGTAGCAGTATTAGTGTCCGGTGACCTCACAGATCAAATGAGTGAGACGAAACATTGTAGCTGAATCTTGGAGGGGAGGATGCCTCTCAACATCTGTTTAATTAAGAGATCTGTGAAAAATATCAAGCCAAGAAGCCAAGTGGAGTCCTGGGAAGAAAACGAAGAGGAAGTTCGGTAACCAGGAATTGGAGATCCTGGATGAACAATGTGTCACTGAAATTAACAAACACTTTGGAAAGGCCTATTATCAACCGTACGATACCAAAAGACAAATAGGGAGGTGGATTCAAGAGCGGATCACCACTGTAGGGGATACATACTGAAGTGTGGAGGAAATTCACAAATGGTATGACCTATAGTAGAGGACCAAGGAGCAATTGCCACCCAGAGGTAATGAAATAAGAGCATCAAATTCAGAAATAGAGAAACTGATCAAGTCTACTTTCAAGCCAAAGACAGTGACTGGAGTATCGTCTTTTGATGCATCAACTCCAAGTCAACATACAGCAGGTTTCTTTAAAGTTTATATTTTATTGTAAAAGCTTTAGCCTTTCAAACTGTACAATAAAGTGCAGTAAGTATATCTAGTTTAAAATAACACAAAACGTAAGCTTTGGTAAAAGAAATCGATATTTAATCGTATGTATATCACAGAATATAATGTAGTCGTTGTTGATTGGGGTACCCCATCTATCAAAATAATCTATCAAAAATCAAAATACAGTATCATCCTAAAATTAATTTGTTGCGAAAAAATATAATTTTTACATTTTTGGAACAACAATTTTTATAATAAGTTGCGTACCTTTTTCACAAGAAAATAATAATTTTTTACATAGACACCATCTTGTTTTACACAAAGAGAAAATACATTATAGTTAATGTGTACTCTAACACAGCCAACTAACCACACAAGACACACAGACTGAAGAACCATCAGAACAGGAAGAAATCAGTCTGACTGTAGAAAGAGCTTCTCAAAATAGTGTTGCAACAGAGAAAGAGGCTGCTTTATGACTATGACAGCCAGTACAGACATCTACAATAACAACTAGATCAGCAACCTCTGTTACACAGTCAACACCCACTCACTATACACCACTATTGTACGGGGTCTGGGAAAGACATCGATATTAGGAGGTCAGGGAAGGCCCTCTAAGCAAAGCCTTCATGTTAATCGAGGTATCTAGTAGCACTACTGTTGCCTATCAGTTCAATATTGTAAAGAAAACTAGGCTACTGATTCAGTTCAGACAGCATAGATCCTTATGTAAGTCTAGTAGAAGAGTTGAGGAGGTTAGGAAAACCATGTCTGATACAACTTCTACTATTTGGTCTGGTTTGAATGAATTAGCAATGAATGACCTCCGTCATGTTGTTGCCAATTGACCCAAAGGCGAACAAGCAAGACAAAGTTACACAGAAATCCACCTTCAGATTAAATGGAGCTCTTTCGAAAACAGTGCATCTGATGCAACACCAATTGTAGATGCCCAGCAACTATGCATGTTGAGATTGTTTGCTAAAGCCGTGATGTAACCAGAAGCCTTGCCAAAATGACAAAAACATTTAAGGAAACAGCTAAATGCATTTAACAGGTCTAACACAACACCAGTGGAGAATGACACCTGAGCCAGGCATTACAAAGAGTAAAAGAGGCCTGGTCAGGGGGAGACTAATGGAACTCGGTGTCCCATTGAAAGAAAAAATAGTATTAGGCCAAGACCTAATTAGTGCCTTTAAGTGTCATTAGCTTGTAAACACTGCCCTTTTTTGGGGCCATTATTCTCCGGATTACTACTTGCGCGAAAATGAAGATTCTGTGAGATAGGCTGGAGATGCTCAAGGTGGTTTTCTTTTCTACTGAGACTGCATTATAAACATATGGACCAAGTGTAAAAATTGCAAGTGTTTTTGGTATGCTACAAAAGAAAAAAAGTGGGGCTACTTCAAATTTGTAGCACGTGAAAACTAGGTAATTTAATATTAATTTACTGTCAATAATGTATGTATATGTTATATTTCTTACTAAGAGATTGCACTTGACTGAATGTGTACAAACTTTTGCTTCCTCCTTCATTACAAAAAACTATTTTTCAGGTAATTGGAGGATATGAAACCGTGAATTATGAATGACCCTCAGTTGCTCTGACTAGTAGCCACTTATTGCGCTTTTCAATCCAGTATCATGAGTAGTTGGATCAAAGGCTAGTTGTTAATTTCTTTTGTTGGTGGGAAGGCAATGTATATTGACGCAGTATCGATGGTGATTTTGATTCCAACTTGCTTGAGGGAGATGTTCAACATCATTTAAGAATGAACTGAAACAAGATCACGAGCCTTTCTAAACTGACGCTCTTAAGAGACAAGACAATCTAGGGTAAAGGCAGAATGCTTACCCAAACTACATCATAGTGTCCTTACAGGGCTGCAGTGCTGTTGTTGGTACAAAATGCTAAGGAAATGTTAAACAGTGTCAGCATAATGCTTATCCTGCCTTGGCATAAGTAAGAAATGTTGTTGCTGGTTGAGCGGGGTAAACCCCTACTCAAGCAGAAACCACAATCCTTCTCAGGGTGAAGTCAGGCTTAACTTAGAGGAAATGTGTAAGGTATTTGTGCAACACTTCAAACAGTAACACAATAAAAACACACTACAAAAGAATCCCACACCAGATTTAGACAAATATGGTACTCTTTATTTAATAAAACAAGACCAAAATGACAAAAATCGAATTAGTAGAACAGGAGATATGCATTTTTCAAGACTTCAGTGAAAATAGCGCCAGAACGCACAAAGCCCCAACTCTGGATATCTGGTCATGCCAGACCGAGACAAAGTCACAAGTTCAGGTTGATTGTGATGGAGCGTGGGCTTCTACAGGGACCCAATAGATCTGCTGAACAGGAGTACCTTCAGTCTTGGTTGCAGAGCGTTGCGAGGTCCCTCATTGAGGATTCGTCGCGCACCTGAGGTGATGTGTTGGTTCCAAGGAGATACAAAGCTATGATACGAAGTCCTCTGTCGTCGTTGAGGATGCTGTTGACAAGGGCTTGTGATGCGAAGTCCAGCATTGGACATGTGTCACACAGTTGAGGCAATGCATCGGTTCCGAGAAGCTGTGAGCCTGCAATGGGAGAACCTGCGTTGTCGTCGAGGCTTCTGACAACAAAAAATTTGTGATGCGAGGACTTATGTCAGGGAAGCCTTGCGCAGTGCCAGTTCCAATGCTGGCTGTGAGGTTGACGTGGAGTCCTTGACTGAGAGAAACCTCTCAGCAGAGGCAATGTGCAGGTTCTGCTCAGGATTGCCCCGTGCAGCATATTTCTTTATATTATTTGAAAAGTTTAAAAAACATGAACATGACCTGAAAGGGTATCAGAGCCCTGTACATATAGGCAGACAAGATAGGCAGGTGAAGGTGTAAATATAAACCTTAAAAGATGAGATGCATCAGTTCTGCTGGATCCACAGATGGACCGGCAGAGCACATTTAGGCTCACCTCCAAGGGTTCAAGACTGGGGTGCCACCACTTGGCAGGGTAGGTATCACATATGACAGAGTCCAGGTATTGGCTCAAGATTGTTGGAGCCTTTTGTCACTGAGGCTCTAGTCAGGAGGCCAGTCAACTATTCCTTGGAGTCAATCTGCAGTCCTGGTTTCAACAGATGCAGGTCCAGTTCTTCTCATGCAGCAAAAGAGCACCAGGAAACTGGTCAGAACAGCAGGGCAGCAGTCCTTCAGAGCAGCAATCCAGCAGAGCAGCAGTCCTTTCAACAGCGCCACAATACATCTTCATGGTACAAAAGGGGGTGGTGATGGAGGGAGCATCTGAATCAATCAAACACTCACCCCCAGCCAAAAGATCTGGGTTTAATCCATCACCGTTCTTTAGCCCACTCTGCCACCCCAGTTCAGACATGGCTATATGCAAATCAGTCTGACCCTGTGCCTCATGGGAACAGTCCAGCCCGAACTGCCAAGCCATGTCTTCCCTGGACCGGAAACAAGCTTCCGAGGACCGGTTTCTGGCATTCCAGCCGTCTTCAGCCCGGCTTGCTTGAATCTAGGGGCAAAGTGAGCAAGGGACTCACGTCTGAGCATACCCTGCCACACTTATGGCGGCCAAAAGCGATACAAAAGGGGGTAATGATGGACGGAGCATCTGAATCAATCAAACACTCACACCCAGTCAAAAGATCTGGGTTTAATCCATCACCGTTCTTTAGCCCACTCTGCCACCCCAGTTCAGACATGGCTATATGCAAATCAGTCTGACCCTGTGCCTCATGGGAACAGTCCACCCCGAACTGCCAAGCCATGTCTTCCCTGGACTGGAAACAAGCTTCAGCGGACCGGTTTCTGGCATTCCAGCCGTCTTCAGCCCGGCTTGCTTGAATCCAGTGGCAAAGTGAGCAAGGGACTCACGTCTGAGCATACCCTGCCACACTTATGGCGGCCAAAAGCAGTACAAAAGGGGGTGGTGATGGACGGAGCATCTGAATCAATCAAACACTCACACCCAGTCATATGATCTGGGTTTAATCCATCACCGTTCTTTAGCCCACTCTGCCACCCCATTTCAGACATGGCTATATGCAAATCAGTCTGACCCTGTGCCTCATGGGACCAGTCCAGCCCGAACTGCCAAGCCATGTCTTCCCTGGACCGGAAACAAGCTTCCGAGGACCGGTTTCTGGCATTCCAGCCGTCTTCAGCCCGGCTTGCTTGAATCCAGTGGCAAAGTGAGCAAGGGACTCACGTCTGAGCATACCCTGCCACACTTATGGCGGCCATAAGCGGTACAAAAGGGGGTGGTGATGGACGGAGCATCTGAATCAATCAAACACTCACACCCAGTCAAAAGATCTGGGTTTAATCCATCACTGTTCTTTAGCCCACTCTGCCACCCCAGTTAATCAGTCTGACCCTGTGCCTCATGGGCACAGTCCAGCCTGAACTGCCAAGCCATGTCTTCCCTGGACCGGAAACAAGCTTCCGAGGACCGTTTTCTGGCATTCCAGCCGTCTTCAGCCCCGCTTGCTTGAATCCAGTGGCAAAGTGAGCAAGGGACTCACGTCTGAGCATACCCCCTTTTGTACCGCTTATGGCCGCCATAAGTGTGGCAGGGTATGCTCAGACGGAAGTCCCTTGCTCACCTTGCCACTGGATTCAAGCAAGCCGGGCTGAAGATGGCTGGAATGCCAGAAACCGGTCCTCGGAAGCTTGTTTCCAGTCCAGGGAAGACATGGCTTGGCAGTTCGGGCTGGACTGTTCCCATGAGGCACAGGGTCAGACTGATTTGCATATAGCCATGTCTGCTGGGGTGGCAGAGTGGGCTAAAGAACGGTGATGGATTAAACCCAGATCTTTTGACTGGGTATGAGTGTTTGATTGATTCAGATGCTCCGTCCATCACCACCCCCTTTTTTACCACAATACATCTTCATGGAAGAGTATCCACAGGTCCAGAAGTATACTGAAGAGTTGGTGTCTGCGATCCAATATTTATACGTGGTCCTTCCTTTAAAGTTGGAGAAACTTCTAGAGGTTTCCATTTGAAGTCCACTGTCTTCCTGCCTTCCCTGCCCTGGCTCCAGACTAACTATACTGGGTATGCAGCCCTTTGTGTGGCAGCAGGACACAGCCTATTTAAGTGTAAGTAGGGCTTTGATTTCTCATCCTGCCAGTGATGGTCCATCCAGGCACACTAAGCTCTAAGGAAAATACAAAGCCCAGCTGTGAGCTACACCCAGTCATGTGACCCAGAGTCGGGCTGTGGCCACTAAATAGATAAGTCAGAAAAGCCAACTTTCTAAAAGTGGCATTTTTAAAATTGTAATTAAATATCCACTTCTCCATAAAAGAAGGATTTGATTTTGATTACAATGCCAAGGACACCAATCATGAACTCTGTACCTGTTTCTATTTGAACATTACAGTTTATTAAATGTAATAAGGTAACTCCAATATTATCCCATGGTAGAGGTAGGCCTTGAAATAGTGAAAAATAAATGTAAGACATTTAAAGCTTAACATTACATTTCATACTTTTAAAATGCACAGCACCCTACCCAGTGGTCTGTTCAGGGTTTACCTTAGGGGTGACATATATATATAAAAAATGTGTGGGCCTGGCAGAAGGTTTATTTTGCAGGTTTAAATGGCAATTTAAAACTGCAAACACAGGGTGCAGTGGCAGAATTAAGACATGTTTGGAAGGATTACTTACGTGTGTTGCCCAATAAGTGCTTTAAGCCCAATAGCAGCATTTAACTTACAGGCTCTGGTTACATGTAGTACCACTTTGCTAGGGATTCATAAGTAAAGTAAATATGGGTTAAGCCAATGTTACCATGTTTCAAGGAGTGAGCACATGCACATTAGCACTGGTTAGGAGTTGTAAAATGCACAATCCTAAAATCAGCAAAATTAAGAGGTGGGATGGCGTAAAGTTTGTGGGACGACAATCCTATCAATGACAGGTCTAACAGCAAACATTCTCTATACAGGAGTTGACCAACCATCAACTCAATTTGGCAAATGCTGGATTGACCACCTGCATTAAAGGCTTTTGGGGCAGTCCCCTATTGGTTTAGGGCAGGCTAGTCAAGCATCTCTTCACTACGTGCAATAATATCATTTTATAAGCATGTAGAAATATCAGCGTAGTTCTGAAGCTGCGTTTTGCAGGGCTTCTTCTTTGTTCCAACGCCTTTCCCCAGTTACCTTTTAAACAACTGTTGGCCCATCGCATGCATCTCTGACCTGGTCATGTCCACAGTGTGCAGGCCTGAGCTAGAGACATCATGCTGGGCCACTGGAAGCATCCAAGTAAGCGCCGGGGTCATTATGACTAGCCAGCTGTTTTCGGTGTCACATCAGGGGCATAAAGTTGGCCCCTGTAGCCCCTGTGGCACAGATATGCTCAATCCTTTGGTGGCCCCTGAACCCTTCCTGGGGCCCCCATTCAGCCCAAAGCTAATGAATATCTGTGGGACATGGGAGATTAAAAAAGACTCTACATTCTGCAGTGTGGAGAGGGGGGCATAATATGCATTACACAACTGTGTTATATCGTAACTAAAACCTCAACTCAAAGCTAACGTGTGCTTAAAAGACATTTTTCGGGTGGTTACAGCCCATAATGAATTCCCTGTTTCTTCGTAAGTGCTGGTTAACTGTGAAAGTAGATGTGCTGCTTTATCGCGAAGTAGTTTAGCAGTTTTCCTCACAACACTGAAAGTGGATGGATGATGGTCATTTTTGTTTTTCACAGCAACTTGAAAGGGGACAGAAACTTTATTAATTTTTGTGTGAGAACCTACATGCAGAAACTTTCATAAATGCGGTGGATTGCCCTCGTGGTATTTGCGAAAACTACGGAAAGTTTGTGAGAGAAAAAAAACCTACGCAACTTCTCACACCGATAATTGAACCCTCAGTAAGCGCCTTCACTCATCGCAAACCGATCATAGCCTTGCTGACGTGCCAGCTTCTGTTCGCCTTGATTACTTGAAAATTCATTCCTAAATGGATACTTTAGAAGCATTTCAATTTGGTTCATTCAGTTAACTGTAACAGTAACCTTCACAGACAGTGGATTGGCAGCGGTGGAATCTGCTTTTCACACATGGCTATATATTTCAATTAAAGTCTGTCAGTTAAGACCGACCATAAACAGGGCTCAGGAGATTAAACTAGAAACCAAGGGTTTACATTTTAGAGGAGATTTGAAAACGTTTCATCCTGTAACACGAGCCCCATTGCTTGGAAAGTGATTACACTTTTTAGCTTGTATTTCTTTTTAATTTGACAACATTGTTTGGAAACTTATTTTCCTTTTGAATATAAAATGATACGATCTGGTTGCATGCCTTGTAGCAGGGAGGCACGCTCGTAAATTAATAATGGCTCTTTTGGCAAAGTGTACTTTCGTATTCTTTAGTCCTGATTTTGAACAGAGCAAGTTAACACGCCCCCTTAACATATATGTGCGCCTATAGAATATGCTGTGGAATTTCTAATTTAATCTCTTGGTTTCAAGTGTAAAATATGGATGTATAATGTGTCAAGGTTATATAAAGGCTATATACAGATCTTTCCCGCATGATAACGGGAGCGACCTGCAGGCAACTAACAGCAGTCACCCACTAAATCCCCTGCTGACTACATTTCAACCAGTAACAAGGGATCAGGTAACGGAGGTCATTGTCAAAATTAAGTCCGTATCTCCTATAGACCCTTTTCCCCCACGGTTGATTAGGAAATAGGCACCCTCCCTGATACCAAGGTTAACAGAGATTTTCAATCACTCTCTGGACCAAGGGCCATATGTATCAAGCCTTTTGTGATTCGTAAAGGCCGAAATTCGCAGAATTTTGGCCTTTGCGAATCGCAAACGGCCTTTTTGCATGTTTTAGGATGTATGAAACATTCGCAAAATAAGGAATCACAAAGTTTTGCGATTCCTTATTTTGCCATAGCATTTAAGGAATCACAATTTTGCGATTCCTTAAATGCTATGTATGTAGCATTTTTGTGTTGCGAATTATGGTTAAGAATTCGCAAATTACCACCAACTTGTAGTTGATGGTAACTTGCGAATTCTTCAAAAAATGCACAATTCGGCATTTTTGAAGGTGGCATGTGATGCACACACATGCCCATAGGGCATGTATGTGCACCATATGCACACACATGTACATTTAAGGGGTGCAGCAGGGTGTCTTTGAGACAACCCTGCACCCTTGAAATAATTCTCAAATTGCGATTAGCAAATTGTGAATTCGCTATTTGAGAATTATTTCGCAATCATTCCTATGGGCCTCCTGGCCCATAGGAATGCATTGGGAATTATTCCTTAATTGCGAATTCGCAAAATGCAAATTCACAAATAAGGAAGATTAAGGAATCGCTAAAAAATAGCAATTTTCTTTATACATACCATTTTGCGATTCCTAAATAGCGATTCCTTAAAAATTGCTATTTAGGAATCGCGAAAGGGTTTGGTGATACATATGGCCCCAAGCTACCAGCTGGAAGAAGGCGCAAATTAGGCCCATTCTGAAGAAGCCTACACTAGATGCAGTAAAAGGGGGGTCACAAACATGGCACACACTTTAGGTGCCATGTCACAGAGGCAGTAACACTGCCCACAGAGGCCCTGCAATGGCAGAGGCCTGAAATAGGTTTGAAAGGCTACTTTGGTGGGTGGCGCAATTATCGCTGCAAGCCCACCTGTAGCATTTCATTTACCAGCCCCGGGTATATGAGATGCCACTTTACAAGGGACTGAAAGGTAAATTAAATAGGCCAAACAGGTGTAGACCAATCTTACCATGTTTACCACAGAGAGCACATGCACTTTACATTGAACAGCAGTGCTAAAGTGCCCAGAGTCCTAAAACCACCATCACCATGTCAGAAAAAAGGCTAGGAGAAAGGCAACAAGTTTAGGGATGACCCTGCAAAAAGGGCCAAGTCCAACAATGACAAAGCAACAGCAAAGTCCTTTTCTCCTTTAATTGACAGTAAGCAGCCTCTGGAGGCCAACCCCAGACAGCAAAAGCACGGGGGCAGTATTCCTTCTCAGCCTATCTGGCTCTTCTTCTTGGCAAAGGTTTTTCTTGATTCCCATAAGTGATCTAAAAGTCTGGGGTCTGGGCCCCTCTTTTTATACACCAAAATTATTTGTTCTCTGACCAGTTCTGTGGGGCACAACAACCTCCTTTGTCAGTGTGAGCCCTGGCTTCAGACACACCACCGAGGACGGAGCCGTCATTTTGGAAGGCAGGCACAGCCCTATTCAGGTGAAGATGCTTCTCCTCCCACCACTCCAAATGCAGACCCAGCCTATTCAGCCCAGCCCTGACTCATCAGACTTCTGGAGCCACACCCCTCCTCCAGCCCCTGCCATCCAAAAGCCAGACATGCAATACACACTGAAAGGTTAGGCAGGAAAATACCTACTTTCTAAAAGTGGTATTTTCAAACACAGAATGTCAAAATCCCCCCTCACTAAAAGATGCATCTTAGCATTCTGAGTTCAGGCATACTAAACTTTATTTTCCTATCTTGTTCCTGGTATCAATTATGTTCATAAGATTTTATAAACTAACTTCCCATTCTAGCCTATGGGAACATATAGCCTTGCAATAGGGAAAATCGAAATTGGCCGTATTTCACTATCAGGAAATACCACACACATCAGGGCATGTCCTACCTTTCACATACAATGCACCCTGCCCATAGGGGTACCTTGGGCCTAACTTAAGGGTGACTTACAGGCCCTTAGCACACATGGTGCACTGTATAATGGTTTGACAAGTAAATCAAACAGCCAATCAGCTAATCCATAATAATAATTTATAAAGGGAGCACTTGCAATTTGGCACTGAAAAGCAGTGGCAAAGTGCCCAAAGCATCTGGACCAGCAAAAACATAGGAGACAACAGCAAAAAAATGGAAGGGAGACCCACGCCAATTGTGCCAAGTCTAACATGTGTCCTTCCAGCTGAAATGTGGGGAGAATTACCCATCCACGTGGGAGTTCTCTTCACTAAGGTGGAAAAATCTAGACAGACCATCAGCATTGGGGTGTTCTGTACCAGAGCGGGGTTACACCTTAGGGAAATGGACCACCTCAACAGTTTTGGATTCTCACTCCTCATCTGGATCAACCATCTAAGGGGCCTGTGGTCTGTCTGAACCCGGAAAGTGAGTCCCAAACAAGTACGGTCTCAACATCTTCAGTGCCCAGACCACAGCAAATGCCTCACGCTCAATCGCACTCTACCTCTGTTCTTGTGGAAGTAACCTCCTACCATGTGAGGAAATATAAATTTTATGGTCAAGAAATGTTCCCTAACGTGTACCCCACCGTCTCCATGTACGAGCTTAAAGTGCATGTAACTTCCCTCCTGTGCCAGCTATGAAGACGCAAATACATTTGCGTTCAACGTTAACATGTCCTCTTTCAGATCCACCCTGAATGGGTCGGATATTCCGTTCCTAAGTATGCCTTGCCACCGTCTTTGTATGGTGCACTTTCACGTATTTCTGGCTCTGTGCGAGCTAGGCCCTGTTTTCTGTCATCGAGCCTCTTTTCAAAATCATCTCTGCCTCCTGAAACTGCAACGTGGGATGCCCCCGTGAACTCTGTCCTACTCCCTGCGAGGCGAGCGGAGCCTGGCTCGGCCTGCTTGCCTGCCAAAGACAGTATTTTACCTTCACGTTATCAGCATAGCCAAGCTTAGCCTTCCGAAAACCACATTCCAGTCCAGCAGAATAGATAAACAACCCCCTTAGCTGCAGAGTAAAGGGCCCGGCCTTTCTGTCCCCATGCAAGTAATTCATAGCTCCCGTTACCATGGTAGGCCCATGGCCCCCTCGCTTTACACTCAGACACGTAGGCACATATGCACGCATTCATAGTCAGTATAGGATAGCCTCTGCCCAAGAGACCTTTCCTTCTAGATAATATGGTTCCCAAACATCAGATATCAGATATGATATAGGAACGAGTTGATCTGACATACCAGACTTCTGTCTCTTTTCTCTAGTGTAAATGTCAAGTCCCCTGCACCCTCCAGCCTCACGTCAATCACACGTCATGCAGCTGCACGTGCATCCAGACCTCAGATTTCCGCTGACATTGCAAGATTCTGCTATGTGTTTACCCACTTGTGACACTTTTTGTGACTTCCTAGCACACACCTCTGTGTTCACGCCTAGTTCACGCCTTCTGATTACGTATTGCTAACACGTGTGTGCTCTTATCTTGTTTCTCTCAGCTGTTATGCCTTCTGCATTGGTTTTCATTATGTGCATAAAGTATAAAAGTTATGTATTGTCAATAAAGTACGCTCTATCCCTTCCTGAACCCCAGTGGTGTCAGGAATCCGATATCCGGTTCAAGAACCATTCCTTTTTAAGGAATAAAACCCCTAAGAACTCTAACACCACGGACTCTGCGTCTTTCTTTCCGATTGAGTTATTTTATAAGTACTTACCTGCATAGAAATTAGGACGGTAACTAAATATTTACCACATCAATTTGGCGCCCGAACAGGGACACCTCCCCCACCCCACGCGCCGGTTGGTGCGTTGCAACCTTTGCCCCCTGCCATAGTCAAGACGGACAACTACGCGTACCCGCAGGATTTCCTGTATCTCCCTCAGGCCTACGGAGGTGACGGAGACTGCGATCAGCACCCAGACGAGGCGGTGAGGAGTGCGGAGGATCCCAACCAGAGCCTAGCCGAAAGAAGCAAGGTCCGAGGTGTCAAGAGGCCCACCAGTTCCGAAGTATTCACGTATCGAGTCGAGTCGAGTCCAGTCCGGTCCAGTCCAGTCGAGTTTTCCGAGGCCTTCTGTTCCGTGCTTCCCGGTGAGTACCGTTGCTGGGGACGCATCTAGACGGGTGCATTGTTATGTATCCGGTAAAGACGGGTTTGGGTACACAAACACGGTCTGCACTGTTTTAGACAGTGTATCTGTGCTGTTTAGCAGTACATCAGGCATTCAAGTTCTTGCACTGTTCTTGGCAGTGTATCTGTACTGTTTAGCAGTACATCTAGTATCAAGGGTAGTCCATATGTGTTCAAAATGTTTCATGTGATTAATGTCGTGGTATGAGTGACTGTTTGATGTACATTACTGTGTTTTTGTATAACTAGCTGTGTTCAGAGTAAGTAACAAGTATCGAGTGTCCAGTACCAAGTAACAAGATGCCGTTTTTCAATAAATTAAGACAGATAGGAACTAGGAAAGGGATACTAGAGGAAGAAATTCCTGTCCCCCCTAGGGACACTCCTGGAAATTTTATGTACCATAAGCATGGCTTAGATGCCATACTGTATCTAGATTTATGGGCTGATTATACCAAGCACCTAGAAGAGAGACACAGGTGGCCTGCTACAGGAACATGGGATGCCGAGTGCATCATGAGAGTAGAGGAAGCGCTATGGAAAAAGAAAGCCAGACAATCCCAGAAAGATGCCATAGAATTGTGGCGTAGAGAATCGCATAAACGTACAGAAAAAGCACTCCGAAAAGCAGAAAAACATAGAGAAGAGTCAGATGAGGTCCGAGAAAACGAATTAGTTATTGAAGGTATCCGAGTAAAAGCGGAACAAGTAGACCGCATGCGAAACACTCTTGCAAACGGCATGTATTTAGTGGCCGAGGGTTTGCCTAAGGCCACTCCAGAAATACCGAAGGATCTGCCGCCACCATTGGTTCCAACTAAAGTAAGTCACAGGACCACCAAAGACATATTCCTTACTTCCTATCTAGACGATGTAGCTCCCGCTTACACCAATTCACGTACCAACGTACCGCCTACTGACGGTGACGGTGGTGGCAACCCACTCCCAGACAATGCCTAGCCCGTACCGCAACAAAGTTCACCAGTCCGACAATCTGTACCACCTGTTCCTCCACCACTTCCTACACCTAAGATTAATACACTGAATCCATTTGGGCCTGATCCTGGTAAAAGACAAGTTCAGTTACACACACAGACTCCACAGACAAGTCATGCTCAAGCCTCCGCCTCAGGAGGTGCGACAGGAGGTTACCAGACCCCGCCACAAACACACAGATTAAACCTTAGGGACATATTAAAGCAACATACACCCCGAACACCAAGTTATGACATGCTTAAAGAACCCCTTCCAATTTGCAGATACGATCCAGTACCCGGTAAAGACGATAGAATGTTGTTAGCATCTCTACGCTTACGAAAAGTTACAGATTACTTAGTGTTATTCCCAGGAATGACTGAACACCTAGATAGAATATATCATTTTGTCCAGACTGGGGAAGATCCTGAAAGTATTAAAGAGGCCCTGGCTCACCAGAAAGCTGACACTCAAGGTTGTATATTACGCTTCTTCATAAATTGTTTAACCCTTTCGATGCTGATGACGAGCTGGGCTCGTCATGGTGCACAGTGGTCGTGTGCTGATGACGAGCCCAGCTCGTCATAAAACAATGAAAATAGCAATTTCCAGCACAGGAGGGGAATTGCCTTAGCAGCGAAGGTGTTAATAAGAGAACGAGACAGGCCTGGAGTAGACAAGGACGAGATGGACGCACTAAACAAGTGGGGCCAGAATATAGCCGATGGAAAACATGATAAACAGAGTTGTATAGCAAGTATGTATAAAAGAATCAGAAAAGCAGTAATAGAAATACACGAAAAGGAACAAGAAAAGGAAAGAGATGGCGACAGGAATAACTCCTCCGAGGAGGACGAACCAGAAGAACAAGACGCAGCTAAAGAAATGATAGCATATGTAGGTAAGGGAAATTGCCTAAAGAAAGGCATTCATCCAGAAAGCAAGAGAGTTTTTCTCTCTGGCATCTCAAAAACGAGTTCTCCTGAATATCTGTTTCAGGTTACCGATAAAATCCTTCAATAACGAATGGGGTACCATGTACTCAATTCTATGGATGAACAAGAACTAGCCCGGTCAGCAGTACTATGGGCTGACAATTCCAGCACATATAATGATGATACAGTAGCACAGACATTTTTGAACCTTTCCCCAGACGAGCAGAAATTAGCTGGTATGTACATGATTCAACATCTCATCACGTTATACAGACATCAACATTCTGATCCAGGTCCTTTACCTGATACATTAGAAGCACTACTTATGAATAGATGGAGAGGCCTAAGTACCAGGTTAATTCAAATAATTCTAGAACAACGGCACAGATATAACGCTTTCTTAGGCCCACAATATGTTCCAGCTCCGCCCCCAGAAAGAAAAATGTTTCAATTTGACAGGCAGAATCCTTTACGAGAAGTACACCCAGTTATGAATAATGATAATACCCTACGACGTGTATTTGTGTACACACCTTTAACAAAGTTGGAATTGTTAGAAATGAAGAAACTAGTACCCTGTCACGATAAAGACCCTGCAGGTTTTCACCGAGAACTTAAGGACATGTTACTCATGGGAGATTACACGTATACGGATATTATGAAACTGTTAAAAGTACTGTTGCCCACGGGCATTTACGAGAAACTCAAGGAAAAAGAATGGGAGGTGGGAGATAAAAAGATTATTTGGACTGAAATAGAAGACGAGGAAAAAGGTCGTACTCCAGGGCTAGGCCTTGGGGACAAAGCTAAAGCATTACCAGGTTTAATAGTACAGGTTTTGCCAAGATTATTGACAACTAAAAAGGAAGACTGGGACGCGATCTCAGCCTGTAAACAGAAACACGATGAAGATACTAGTGACTTCTATTCGAGATTCGAGAAATGTTTCATTATAAATAGTGGCCTGAAACCAGGTAGCGAGTCATACCCGCACCTTTTTGTAACAAAATTAGTCGAGAATTCCCTGACACAAGTTAAGAACCGTGTATATAAAGTCGAAAGTACATGGCAAGCAAATACGCCATCCCAGATGTTACAAATGTTACAATACCACCAGAATAGAATTAGAGAAGAACAAGATCACGAACAGAGACGTATGAAAGACACAAAAATGAAAATGTTAGTGGCCCAGTCGGTTCCAGTCGACGGTCAGAAAAAGGGTGTGACCCAGACAAGTAATTCAGCAGCTCCTGTTAAAGGGACATGCAACTATTGCAAACAACCAGGTCACTACGTAAACGAATGTCCAGTCCTGAAACACAATATATCAACAGGTAAAACTAAAGAAAGACCGCGTCAGCCTAGACAAGACCAGGTCCAGCAACAGACTTCACAGAATATACAGCCTATGCATGCTCCACCACATACAGTACAGACCGTAGCGGTATCACAGCCACAGCCCATTGCCGCGACACAGCAAGTTTCGCAGCAGATGTACCAGTATGCCCAATCTGATTATCCCGATTATCAGCGATACACATGAAACAGCCTAGAGAGGGAGGTTGGCTTGCCCCTTATTGAGATTCCTGTAGATCAAGAGGGTCCTTATGTACATAGTCAAGTATTGGGAAAAGACAGAAAGTTTTTAATTGACACAGGGGCAAGCCGCACAACGATCAGTCATGATGAAGTTCCAGGGGCACCCCTCTCAGGCTCACAGAATGTTTCCCTTGGTTTTTCAGGACAACCTATTGTAAATGAAGTATCAGAACCCGTTTCCCTAGCAGTAGGTCCATTATCACGTGTTACAGACCTGTTACTCACGAAGTCATGTCCAGAAAACTTGCTAGGTATCAAGACACTGAAGGCTCTAGGAGCAGTGATATTTTGTTCTCCGGAAGGAGTTAGGCTTTTCCTACGTGACTTTAAGGGTCACTATGTATTACGAGAGTTTGATGTCAGATTGAAAAATGTACCGAAACACCTGTGGGCACAAGGCCCAACCGATGTAGGTTGTATGCACATTACACCATACAGTGTTACACTCAAGCCAGGAGTTGTTTTACCCCGAATCAGACAATACAAGTTACCGCCCGATGCTGTAGTGGCTTTACTGGAAATCATTGAAGAGCTCATTGCCCAAGGAGTAGTCGTTGAAACCGACTCCAATATCTGTAATTCCCCTATCATTCCGATTCTTAAACGTACTGATCCCAATGCACCGCCAGTATATCGGCTGGTGATTGATTTACGAGAACTGAATAAATGCATTGTACCACAGTATCCTGTGGTTCCCGACATCTCATCATTATTGATTGCTATTGATTCAGAAGCAACGTTCTTCACTGTAATTGACCTCAATAACGCCTTCTTCAGTGTACCCATTGATCCAGAGAGCCAATATCTCTTCGGATTCAGTTTACATGGCCGAAGCTTCAAATTTTCACGCGCACCTCAAGGATTCACAGAAAGCCCCAGCATCTATAGTCAAGCACTGAAAAGACAACTTGACTGTATCCAAATGCCAGTTAACACTGCCTTACTCCAGTACGTCGATGATCTGCTGATCACCGCACGAAGTGAACCCGAATGTGAACAAGCATCACTGACAGTTTTACATTTTCTGGCCGACAAGGGACACAAGGTGTCTCCTTCGAAGCTGCAATTCTGTGTTCAGCAAGTGGTGTACCTTGGGCACTTGCTGTCCAAGTGGGGAAGACAGCTCACACCTGATCGAGTTCAGTTAATTGCACAGTTACCACAACCCAAGACACAAAAGGAAGTGCGGGCCTTTATAGGCCTCACCTCGTACTGCAGACAATGGATTCCTCAGTATGCATTTCTAGCTAAACCACTGATACAGTTGACAACACAGGAGGCAGCGACTTTGACTGTCCTCCCTTGGACTCAGGAACATACACAGGCTTTTGAAGAATTAAAGAAAGCTTTATGCCAAGCACCAGTTTTAGCGACACCATGTTACAGCAAACCTTTTACACTTTTTGTTACAGAACGTGATGGTACAGCGTTGTCTGTCCTCACACAAGATCAAGCAGGTTCACATAAGCCTTGCGCTTATTTTTCAAGTACATTAGATCCAGTGGCCCAGGCTCTGCCTGCGTGCTTAAAAACAGTTGCAGCAACAGCCCTAGCAATCAGACAAAGCGATTCAATAGTATTAGGACACCAATTGACAGTACAAGTTCCACATTCTGTAGAAGTCCTTCTAAACCGAACACAGACTCAACACCTGACTATAGCACGACTGACAGGTTATGAATTGACACTATTCCAGCCACACATAGAAATCAGACGCTGTAACATTCTAAATCCTGCAACATTGTTACCCTCGATTATGACAGATTCAGCCCCGCATGATTGTATAGAGATCATTAATGCAGTAACAAAGCCCCGACGAGACTTAACAGATGTTGCACTGACCAATCCAGACCTGACACTTTACGTGGACGGTTCATGTATGAGAACGAGTACAGGAAAATTAGTAGCCGCATATGCAGTGACCACCGAAACTGAAGTCAAAGAAACACACCGTATGGATACACTGTCCGCTCAAGCAGCAGAGCTTATCGCTCTGACCCGAGCCTGTATACTAGCCAAGAACAGAAATGTTAACATATACACAGATTCACGTTATGCTTTCGGAGTCGTACACGACTTCGGAGTGTTATGGCAAGAACGAGGTTTCTTGACCTCTCACGGTGCCAAGATCCAACACGGTCCCCTCATTCAAGCACTGTTAGAAGCAATACATCTGCCTTCTGGCATATCCATCATGAAGTGTAAAGCACATACTAAAGTTACAGACTCTATTTCCCAGGGTAACGACCTGGCAGACCAAATAGCAAAACATACCGCATTGACCCACACCCAGACAACTGATGTGACAAAGACCATAACACCGACACATTGTATGACAGTTAGGGATCCCACACTAGATGTAATCGATATTCAGACACATGCTACTCCAGACGAAATCAAGAAATGGATTGAACTAGGAGGGATCCAGACAGATCAGGGATGGGTGACAAAGGGGAAAGCCACATGGTTTCTCCCCGACTCTATGGTTCAAGTCATAATAAATACAGCACATAGTCCAGCACACCTGGGAGAAAAAGCCATGTTAGACAGTTTACAGAACCTCTGGTACAACAAACATTTACGAGCAGCAGCAAAACAGAAAGTGCGTACTTGCATGATCTGTTGTCAGTTCAATCCAGGTAAAAGCGTCCCTGTAGAGCAAGGTGGATTTCATCCTCCCGATCACCCTTTTGAAGTCCTCCAGATGGATTATATCCAGATGGAACGTTGTCGAGGATTCAAGTACGTCCTCGTAGTTGTTTGCGCACTTTCCCGTTGGACCGAAGCATATCCAGTCCCAGATTACACTGCCCCGACCACCGCCAAGCAGCTGGTTCGAGAATTCTTCCCACGGTACGGCTTGCCTAGTATCGTGTACTCAGATAACGGACAGCCATTCTCATCCGAGCTCATGAAGCAGGTTTCACTCCTGCTAGGATATCAGTGGAAATTCCATTGCGTCCGACATCCCGAGGCAGCCGGCCTTGTAGAGAAGCACAATCAGACACTAAAAACCCGTCTTGCAAAAATATGTAAAGAGAAAAGGGTCGACTGGATAGTCGCCCTGCCAGTTGCACTATTCTATATGAGAATGGTCCCACATTCGAGATCAGGACTATCCCCGTATGAGGTGGTCTTTGGCCGGCCACCAAATATGTGGGGGACGCCCATGCCTAAGAAAATAACAGATGTTGACTGCAATATGCTGACAGATTACCTTGCCTCCTTGATGTCTGCACTCCAATCATGTAGTTCACAGGTTGCCGCAGCCTTTCCCGACAACACTGATGTGAAGCCACACGATGTCCGTCCCGGAGATACTGTCCTGATACGCAATTTCGACAGGAGAAGTCCGCTGGAGCCCCGTTGGCAGGAGCCGAAGCTCGTCCTTCTGACCACAAGGACAGCAATCAAGGTCGAGGGCCGCAAGGGGTGGATCCATACGAGTCATATGAAAAAATGTAATGAACTATTGCCAGAGACTGACTCTTCCACCCCCTCAAAGGACTGCCCAGATTCTAGTGACTCTAAAATTCCCATGGTAGAGAAAACTCCGCAAAAAGAGTATAAATTAAAATTGCGGTCTAGCAAGTCAGACAGTTTAATTGTTTAAGTCCTCCCCTAGGTGAATCGGTTAAATAGTTTCTGACATGTATCCCCTAGACCCCAATAGAGAGAGAGATAGAGAGAAACAGATCAAGAAGCAACGATATTTCAAATCTCTCAAAAGTTACTGTATTGTTACCTTATGGATTATGTTCTCTTTAAGTCTTACGATTATTGTCACAAGTGTAATTTTGCATATCTATTTTCCTATTGCTACACGTGCACATTCTTCTTCTAATAATACTGCCGAGCATTCTTTCAGCGAGTTACCCCCTCACGAGTTGTCTTACCGACTTGCGCTGCGCAACAATACATTCATTAGTATGTTACATCACTCTCATCAGACCAGCAACGCTACAAATTGTTGGATATGTGGCCGACTCCCTCCCTACCAGAGATACAGGGGAGTTCTGCCCCTCTTCCCGTACCCGTTCACACACAATGGTTCATGTGGCGCCTGGTTTAGTTTGATTAATTCCTTAGATTCAAATTCTGTAGTTTATCAGGGTAACTGGGTATGGGGAAACCTGAATACAGTCTTGCATAGAATATGTTATCCTGACAAAGAGGGACTCCCCAAAAGGACAGGGACTGATCTAGAAAATGAAGTATATGGACTAGGAAAGTTTACACTTAATCTCATGATTCTGAATGTTGAATCCGAAACCGAGCCAGACTTGCCCACTATGTCAGTACTACCAGTCAAAGGTGAATTATGTGTCAGAAAGAATGGTTCCGTACACCTGGGTCATAGTAAATGTACTACTGTGGTCGAATTTAGTGATAAGGGCAAGTCCACATTCAAAGCTACACGTCATTCCTATTTCATTTGTGGTCAGACAGCATATATACGTTTGCCTCTAGATTGGGATGGGACCTGTTACATTGGATTCTTACTGCCCCCTGTTTTCCTAGCTCCACCTGATTATCATAGAAATTCCCGCCTAGTTCACAGACCAAAAAGAGATCTCCCGATTGTCGACTATACTGAGACAGCATGGGAACAGTACACAGATTTCAATAAAGGTTTCTTTCCCTATTTAGGAGCTATTTTTAATAGTAAGTCTATCCGTCACTTGACCAGAACTCTCGAAGCAGTAGTGAAAGAGACTACTTCCGCCCTAGGTAACTTGACTGAGGAACAGTCTGCTATGAGACTTGTCATTCTTCAAAATCGTCTTGTTATTGACGTCATACTAGCCGATCGAGGAGGAGCCTGTAAGGTCCTCGGGTCAGCTTGCTGTGTTTTCATTCCAGATAATGCTCCGTCCGTATATAAGGCTATTACACGTCTCCATAAGATAGCTAGTCAGATACATCAGAATCCAGGCACTTGGACTTGGTCCGGGTGGCTCTGGACTACTATTTCAGCTTGGGGATGGAAAATACTGTCACTCCTTGGAACAATACTACTTATAGTATTCAGTTGCTGTCTATGTTTACAATGTGGGCCAGCGATTTGCGGCTTGTGCGCCACATCCTGCACTCCCCATTCAAGTCAACGTTCTAAATCCCATGTGAAAAAGGATGAGCAGATGATACTAACTACACAAATAAATGGATTAATGAAGATTGATATATCATGAAGGGTCCGTAGGGAACAAGGAGGGAATGAGGAAATATAAATTTTATGGTCAAGAAATGTTCCCTAACGTGTACCCCACCGTCTCCATGTACGAGCTTAAAGTGCATGTAACTTCCCTCCTGTGCCAGCTATGAAGACGCAAATACATTTGCGTTCAACGTTAACATGTCCTCTTTCAGATCCACCCTGAATGGGTCGGATATTCCGTTCCTAAGTATGCCTTGCCACCGTCTTTGTATGGTGCACTTTCACGTATTTCTGGCTCTGTGCGAGCTAGGCCCTGTTTTCTGTCATCGAGCCTCTTTTCAAAATCATCTCTGCCTCCTGAAACTGCAACGTGGGATGCCCCCCGTGAACTCTGTCCTACTCCCTGCGAGGCGAGCGGAGCCTGGCTCGGCCTGCTTGCCTGCCAAAGACAGTATTTTACCTTCACGTTATCAGCATAGCCAAGCTTAGCCTTCCGAAAACCACATTCCAGTCCAGCAGAATAGATAAACAACCCCCTTAGCTGCAGAGTAAAGGGCCCGGCCTTTCTGTCCCCATGCAAGTAATTCATAGCTCCCGTTACCATGGTAGGCCCATGGCCCCCTCGCTTTACACTCAGACACGTAGGCACATATGCACGCATTCATAGTCAGTATAGGATAGCCTCTGCCCAAGAGACCTTTCCTTCTAGATAATATGGTTCCCAAACATCAGATATCAGATATGATATAGGAACGAGTTGATCTGACATACAAGACTTCTGTCTCTTTTCTCTAGTGTAAATGTCAAGTCCCCTGCACCCTCCAGCCTCACGTCAATCACACGTCATGCAGCTGCGCGCGCATCCAGACCTCAGATTTCCGCTGACATTGCAAGATTCTGCTATGTACCCACCCACTTGTGACACTTTTTGTGACGTTCCTAGCACACACCTCTGTGTTCACGCCTAGTTCACGCCTTCTGATTACGTATTGCTAACACGTGTGTGCTCTTATCTTGTTTCTCTCAGCTGTTACGCCTTCTGCATTGGTTTTCATTATGTGCATAAAGTATAAAAGTTATGTATTGTCAATAAAGTACGCTCTATCCCTTCCTGAACCCCAGTGGTGTCAGGAATCCGATATCCGGTTCAAGAACCATTCCTTTTTAAGGAATAAAACCCCTAAGAACTCTAACACCACGGACTCTGCGTCTTTCTTTCCGATTGAGTTATTTTATAAGTACTTACCTGCATAGAAATTAGGACGGTAACTAAATATTTACCACATTAATTTGGCGCCCGAATAGGGACCCCTCCCCCACCCCACGCGCCGGTTGGTGCGTTGCAACCTTTGCCCCCTGCCATAGTCAAGACGGACAACTACGCGTACCCGCAGGATTTCCTGTATCTCCCTCAGGCCTACGGAGGTGACGGAGACTGCGATCAGCACCCAGACGAGGCGGTGAGGAGTGCGGAGGATCCCGACCAGAGCCTAGCCGAAAGAAGCAAGGTCCGAGGTGTCAAGAGGCCCACCAGTTCCGAAGTATTCACGTATCGAGTCGAGTCGAGTCCAGTCCGGTCCACTCCAGTCGAGTTTTCCGAGGCCTTCTGTTCCGTGCTTCCCGGTGAGTACCGTTGCTGGGGACGCATCTAGACGGGTGCATTGTTATGTATCCGGTAAAGACGGGTTTGGGTACACAAACACGGTCTGCACTGTTTTAGACAGTGTATCTGTGCTGTTTAGCAGTACATCAGGCATTCAAGTTCTTGCACTGTTCTTGGCAGTGTATCTGTACTGTTTAGCAGTACATCTAGTATCAAGGGTAGTCCATATGTGTTCAAAATGTTTCATGACCCTTTTCCCCCACGGATGATTAGGAAATAGGCACCCTCCCTGATACCAAGGTTAACAGAGATTTTCAATCACTCTCTGGACCAAGGGCCATATGTATCAAGCCTTTTGTGATTCGTAAAGGCCGAAATTCGCAGAATTTCGGCCTTTGCAAATCGCAAACGGCCTTTTTGCATGTTTTAGGATGTATGAAACATTCGCAAAATAAGGAATCACAAAGTTTTGCGATTCCTTATTTTGCCATAGCATTTAAGGAATCACAATTTTGCGATTCCTTAAATGCTATGTATGTAGCATTTTTGTGTTGCGAATTATGGTTAAGAATTCGCAAATTACCACCAACTTGTAGTTGATGGAAACTTGCGAATTCTTCAAAAAACGCACAATTCGGCATTTTTGAAGGTGGCATGTGATGCACACACATGCCCATAGGGCATGTATGTGCACCATATGCACACACATGTACATTTAAGGGGTGCAGCAGGGTGTCTTTGAGACAACCCTGCACCCTTGAAATAATTCTCAAATTGCGATTAGTAAATTGTGAATTCGCTATTTGAGAATTATTTCGCAATCATTCCTATGGGCCTCCTGGCCCATAGGAATGCATTGGGAATTATTCCTTAATTGCGAATTCGCAAAATGCAAATTCGCAAATAAGGAAGATTAAGGAATCGCTAAAAAATAGCAATTTTCTTTATACATACCATTTTGCGATTCCTAAATAGCGATTCCTTAAAAATTGCTATTTAGGAATCGCGAAAGGGTTTGGTGATACATATGGCCCCAAGCTACCAGCTGGAAGAAGGCGCAAATTAGGCCCATTCTGAAGAAGCCTACACTAGATGCAGTAAAAGGGGGGTCACAAACATGGCACACACTTTAGGTGCCATGTCACAGAGGCAGTAACACTGCCCACAGAGGCCCTGCAATGGCAGAGGCCTGAAATAGGTTTGAAAGGCTACTTTGGTGGGTGGCGCAATTATCGCTGCAAGCCCACCTGTAGCATTTCATTTACCAGCCCCGGGTATATGAGATGCCACTTTACAAGGGACTGAAAGGTAAATTAAATAGGCCAAACAGGTGTAGACCAATCTTACCATGTTTACCACAGAGAGCACATTCACTTTACATTGAACAGCAGTGCTAAAGTGCGCAGAGTCCTAAAACCACCCTCACCATGTCAGAAAAAAGGCTAGGAGAAAGGCAACAAGTTTAGGGATGACCCTGCAAAAAGGGCCAAGTCCAACAATGACAAAGCAACAGCAAAGTCCTTTTCTCCTTTAATTGACAGTAAGCAGCCTCTGGAGGCCAACCCCAGACAGCAAAAGCACGGGGGCAGTATTCCTTCTCAGCCTATCTGGCTCTTCTTCTTGGCAAAGGTTTTTCTTGATTCCCATAAGTGATCTAAAAGTCTGGGGTCTGGGCCCCTCTTTTTATACACCAAAATTATTTGTTCTCTGACCAGTTCTGTGGGGCACAACAACCTCCTTTGTCAGTGTGAGCCCTGGCTTCAGACACACCACCGAGGACGGAGCCGTCATTTTGGAAGGCAGGCACAGCCCTATTCAGGTGAAGATGCTTCTCCTCCCACCACTCCAAATGCAGACCCAGCCTATTCAGCCCAGCCCTGACTCATCAGACTTCTGGAGCCACACCCCTCCTCCAGCCCCTGCCATCCAAAAGCCAGACATGCAATACACACTGAAAGGTTAGGCAGGAAAATACCTACTTTCTAAAAGTGGTATTTTCAAACACAGAATGTCAAAATCCCCCCTCACTAAAAGATGCATCTTAGCATTCTGAGTTCAGGCATACTAAACTTTATTTTCCTATCTTGTTCCTGGTATCAATTATGTTCATAAGATTTTATAAACTAACTTCCCATTCTAGCCTATGGGAACATATAGCCTTGCAATAGGGAAAATCGAAATTGGCCGTATTTCACTATCAGGAAATACCACACACATCAGGGCATGTCCTACCTTTCACATACAATGCACCCTGCCCATAGGGGTACCTTGGGCCTAACTTAAGGGTGACTTACAGGCCCTTAGCACACATGGTGCACTGTATAATGGTTTGACAAGTAAATCAAACAGCCAATCAGCTAATCCATAATAATAATTTATAAAGGGAGCACTTGCAATTTGGCACTGAAAAGCAGTGGCAAAGTGCCCAAAGCATCTGGACCAGCAAAAACATAGGAGACAACAGCAAAAAAATGGAAGGGAGACCCACGCCAATGGTGCCAAGTCTAACATGTGTCCTTCCAGCTGAAATGTGGGGAGAATTACCCATCCACGTGGGAGTTCTCTTCACTAAGGTGGAAAAATCTAGACAGACCATCAGCATTGGGGTGTTCTGTACCAGAGCGGGGTTACACCTTAGGGAAATGGACCACCTCAACAGTTTTGGATTCTCACCCCTCATCTGGATCAACCATCTAAGGGGCCTGTGGTCTGTCTGAACCCGGAAAGTGAGTCCCAAACAAGTACGGTCTCAACATCTTCAGTGCCCAGACCACAGCAAATGCCTCACGCTCAATCGCACTCTACCTCTGTTCTTGTGGAAGTAACCTCCTACCATGAAGAGTACGGGTTGGTCTAGGCCCTCTTCATTCAACTGTGAAAGCACATCCCCCGCACCATGCTCTTGAGTATCTGCCTGCACAATGAATTCCCTTGAGAAGTTGGGCGCCTGAAGTACAGGCACGGTGCACATGCCAGATTTCAGAGCATCAAAAGCATCCTGACAGGTATCAGTCCAGTTAACTTTCTTGGGCTGCTTCCTGGAAGTCAGCTCTGTCAAGGGTGCAACAATGCTGCCATACCCCTAGACCAGTGGTTCCCAAACTTTTTTGACCTGTGGCTCCCCTGACCTAATCGGCAGTTGGCCGTGGCTCCCTACCATTTTTTTACCGGTGGGTGGGTGGGTGGTGTGTACCTCCTGTTATCTTCCTTAAAGTATTTGGGACGCAATGAAGGTATTATATTGGTTGGAATGCTTGAATTATTAATCTCATCCACTGGCTGCATCCCAATCCATCGTTTTTTTCCCCAACAGAGTACCTGGTCCCAAACCCTTATTTATGCCAGCTGCTCCTTTCAGTACCTTTTGGTACTGAGACCCGCTCTGAAAAAATGGAACATTGAGTCTGGTCTGTCGTAATCAGTATCCCCAGCCTAATTTCTACACTAAAAAGGTCTGTCCTTCCATCTGTGTGCCCATCTATATCCAAACATATTCAACTATTTGCACACCTATCCACCATATATGCTTCCGTCCATCATTTCACTCATCCATCCCTCCATCCATCCTTTCACTCATCCATCTATTATTCATCTACCCACCCTTTCACCCCATCCATATGTACAATCATCCATGCATCCACTCTTCCACCCAGCCATCTATTCACTTACTCATCCATCCGCCCATTCACTTACTCATCCATTCACCCAGCCATTTATCCTTCCACCCATTCACCCTTTCAGTCATTCATCCTTCCTTTCTCTCTCCATCCCCCTTTCACTTATCCATCCATCTACCCACCCATTTACTCATCCATTCATGAATCCATCCATTGATCCTATTACTCATCCATTCTTTCACTCATCCAACCATCCGTTCACTCATCCAGCCATCCGATCTCTCATCCATCCACCCTTTCACTTCACTCATCTATCCATCGTTTTCTCCATCTACCCCCTTTCACTAACTCATCAATCCTTACGTCCACCCTTTCACTCATCCATCCATTCACCATTTCACTTATCAATTCATCCATCCACCCATTCACTTGCCCATCATCTACCCTTCATTCATCCACCCATCCATCCTTTCACACACTTATCCACCAATTCACTCGCCCATCAGCTGCCCTTTCACTCATCCATCCATCCTTTCACACACCCATCCACACTTTTACCCATCCATCAACCCTTCCACCCATAGATCTACCCTTCCACCCATACATCCATCTATTTACATTTTCTCTCTTCCATACTACCATTCATTCACTCATCCGTCCATCCTTTCTTTCATTATCTATCCATTCCCCCTTTCATTCATGCATTCATCCTTTCAGTAATCCATCCAGCCATTCAGACATTCCTTCACTTATTTACTCACCCACCTTTTCACATTATGAGCTGAGCCTTTGTTTGCAGAGTGGCAGGCAGAAGAGTCCCATCAAGAATGAACTAAAGCAAGGGGTGGGCTGGTAGAGAGTTCACTATGCCCCTGCACATAGGCAGACTGAAAACGTAGAAGTCATGCATGATGCACAGTGCCAGGATGTGAGGTTACTGTAACATGGTGTTGTTTCCAGGGCTTTAAGCGGTGTAAAAAAACTGGGGGGTCTCTTCAAAGGGGGTGTTTGATGTAATTAAAACACCTAGGCTAAAAATATGCGCTTGGCATAGTGTTCTGCCTCACTGGTATTATGTTGTCTCTGTCATTGCATCCAGATATATAATACAGCAAGTATCATTACACCCCAACAAGCCAGGACTATTGGCTTTGCCAATGGTTGCTAGTTCCTTAAAAAAAAAAGGAGCAACCATGGCTTTGTTGAATACAATATTGAAAATACTTCAGTTCTAAAATGACAGGACAGTGTTCTTTTAAACTTATTTTACAGGCTTCTTTGAATGAAGTGTTTTCTAACGCTGCAGCATGGGTGTTTTACTTTTTATCGTACAGAATGCCCTTCTGTACTCTGAGGCAGGAGGAGGCCGCCACATGGTGTCACACCCCCAGACTGCCCCATTGTCATTCAGTAAGTGGCAATCAGCGGCATACTGAATGACAATGGGCGGGATGGGCTGCTCGTGCTCCTGGAGGAGTGCGAGGCGCCTCCAGCAGCAGGGGTGAGGCCTCTCACTGGGGAGCAGCGCTGCTCCCTGTGATGACCAAAATTACAGATAGGGTGCGCGGCGCCCCTGGCACCTCATTACGGCGCACCGGTGCGCAGCGGCGCACAGTTGGGGAACCACAGCCCTAGAAAACCTCCAGTAATATCATGTGAGTCCTAAAAATGCTCTCACCTCTTTCTGAGTCTTGGGGGATTCCCAAGCCAGGATGGTATCAATCTTGGGCTCTAGGGGCGCCACCTGGCCGCTCCCAATCTGGTGCCCCAAGTACACCACGGAACCCTGCCCGATTTGGCACTTACTCGCCTTGATCGTGAGGCCTGCCTTCCGCAGTGCCTTCAACACTTCCCAGAGGAGGTTAAGATGTTCCTCCCAAGTGGCACTGAACACTGCAATGTCATCTAGGTAGGCAGCACTGAAATTCACCTGGTTGACCAACCCCTGAAAGGTGGCAGTGGCATTCTTCATCCCAAAGGGCATCACCCGGAATTGGTAGTGCCCATCTTGTGTGGAGAATGCTGACCTCTCTCTTGCCCCACCAGTCAAGGTGATCTGTCAGTACCCAGATGTTAAGTCAAACGTACTGAGGTACCTGGCAGCTTCCAACCGATCAATAAACTCATCATCTATATTCTGGGGATGGGGTGCATGTCAGTCCTGGCGACTGAATTGAGTCCTCGGTAGTCTACACAGAACTGGAGTTCTGGTGTGGCACCAGGGTGGGGCAGCCTTTGGGACCAATACCACTGTACTGGCCCAAGGCCTGTTTGAGGACTCAATTACCCTTAGCGCTAACATCTTGGAGACCTCCTCCTTGATGCAAGCTCTGACCCTGTCAGTCACTCTGTAAATCTTATGTTTTACTGTAGGACTGTCCCCAGTGTCCCATCATGGACGCACCACTGAGTGACACCAGGGTCCGGGAGAACAAATCAGAAAACTGTTCCAACAGTTGGCGACAGTTACTCTGCTGTTCAGGGGTCAGGGGAGCAGACACGTTCACACCATCCACTGACCCATCCTGCTCTTTCCCAGACAGGAGGTCAGGAAGAGGCTCAGCATCCTCTTCCATCCCAGCATCTGTTGCTAAGAGCATGCCCATTTCGGACCTCTCCAAGTGGAGCTTCAGGAGGTTCACATGCAGGACCTGCGAAGGATTCCTAGGAGACTGCAAGTCCATCAAGTAGGTGACTTTGCTTATGCACTCCACCACCTCAAATTGTCTGATCCACTTATCTTGGAGCGCAGAAGACTCCAATGGGGCCTTGACCCAAACTTTTTTCCAGGAGGAAACTCAATCAGAGTGGCATTCTGTTCATAGCAACGTTTCATCTCCTCCTGGCTTTCTTTCAGATTTGCCTGAGCGTGTTGTCTGAAGTGCCTAGTCTGGTTTCTGAAGGCCAGCATGTAGCTACATACATCCTGGGGAAGTTTACTGGGAACATTCTCCCAGCCTTCTTTCACCAAACTCAGAGGTCCTCTCACAGGATGGCCGTACAGCTGTTCAAAGGGACTGAACCCTA
This sequence comes from Lissotriton vulgaris, assembly GCF_964263255.1. NCBI lineage: Eukaryota > Metazoa > Chordata > Amphibia > Caudata > Salamandridae > Lissotriton > Lissotriton vulgaris. The sequence continues at coordinate 1,047,333,504 of NC_141691.1, read as the reverse complement.
AGGACTTCTATGGCACCTCTCTGTAAGCAAACAGAAGGCATGGCAAGAGGACATCCCACTTACGCCTCATGGGTTCTTCACAACCCATAATTATGCCCTTCAGGGTCCGGTTGAATATCTCAACCAGCCTCTTAGACCTGGCATCATTGGCGTGGGTCTCCCTTCCCCCCCTTTTACTCTTTCTGTCTTGTATGTTGGCTGGATGTAGATATTCTGGGTGCCGTGCCACTGCTAACCAGTACCACAGCGCGAATGCTCCCTGTATATAAATGACTGCGTGAATAGGGATAACTCTAAAGCTTACATCTGTGTAGCCTGTTTGTTAATGATTACTTTCCATCACCCTATCTGGCCCTAAAACCCACTAGGAACTTTGAGTTTGGTATGTTTATGCTCAGGCCAGTGAGGGCCATCTTTTTGTAAGGACCGTTTAGATATCACATGTTGACGACCCTTCAACCTCTCACCAGATAGGTCACCCCCTCAGCCACCACGCGGTCCTCCTGTGTGACGCTACCCCCGCTGCTGCCACTCACCGTGCCCCGGTTCGTACTGGGTGTCCCCTACGTTATTTTCACTTCTGCTAATTTTGTTTTCTTTTTTGTTTGACTGTGTGCCCATTGTTTATTGCCTGTCTTTGTGCCTGCCCCGCTGTATTTTGTGCCCTTTTGCCTTCTGTGCCACCCACCAGCTCCCCCCTCGCTCTCTCCCGTGGATGTGTCCCCTGCGTCCCTGCCCCCTGGTTCCCAATTCGCCGCCCGCTCCCGCCTCCCAGCTGCTCCTCCCTCCCTCTTCCCCTCATATGGAGTCTGTGTGCAGAGGACGCGCGCAGCGCTGAAGACGCGTCTAAGGCAAGCCTGTCTGCGCCCGTCCGGACCTGGACCGCGCCCAGCACCAGGACCCTTGGCCACCGCCAAAGCCAGAAAACCCGACTGAGATACGACACCGCCACCCTCCATGCCCTCAACACCGGCCGACCCTCTGCTTGCTACCGAGCCACCCCGAAGCACACCCACGGACCCTTCACCTGCCAAGCCTGCAAATTCACCTGCCTCCTAACATGCACCCCACCCTCCGGACCAAGCAGCGAAAACAACCACCTCAAGTGCATCCTACTCAACACCCGCTCGGTCCACAAACACGCCGTACAACTCTGGGACCTCCTCGACACAACAGCACCAGACGTCGCATTCCTCACGGAAACCTGGATGAACGCCTCCTCAGCCCCGACATCGCCATAGCCATCCCGGACGGCTCAAGATCACCCGTAAGGACCGCGTCAACCAAACCGGAGAAGGAATCGCCATCATCTACAGGAACACCATCAGCGTCACGACCAACACCGAAGACACCCTCACCATCGCTGAACACCTACACTTCCAGATCCACACCGACTACAAGACCATCCTCAGAGGAACCCTCATCTACAGACCCCCAGGCCCGCGCACACACTTCAGTGAAACCTTCGCCGACTTCTTCAGCCTCATGCCCTCGCCACAGTAGAATACATCCTCCTAGGGGACCTGAATTTCCGCCTGGAGAACAATAACAACAACAACACCACCACCCTGCTCGACATCCTGGCCAACCTCGGACTCAAGCAACTGGTGAACACCCCTACCCACTACGCCGGCCACACGCTCGACCCCATCTTCTCCGCCAGCAACCACGTATCCTTCAGCCACTCCACCGGACTATATTGGACCGACCAAAGCTGCATCCATTTTATCTTTAAGAAGACTACATCCCACCACCGCCCGCAACAGATCCCCCTCAGAAGCTGGAGCAAAGTCACCACAGACCAGCTAACCACTTCACTGAGCCAGAACCCACCAACTGACACCTCTGACACCGACGATGCAGCCCGCAACCTTGCACAATGGATCACTGACTGTGCCAACGCCCTTGCTCCACTGAAGACCCGCCAAGCAAGACCGGCAACAGGAAAACCACATGGTTCACTGACGCCCTCAAAGAATCAAAGAAATCCTGCCAAACTCTCGAGAAATCCTGGTGCCACGAACTAACAACAGAAAACATGACAGCTCTCAAGAACGCCACTCTCAAACACCACTAGCTGATCCGCACCACCAAAAGGACATCATTCAAAGAGGGGCTGGACAACAACACACACAACAGCAAGGAACTTTTCAGCATTGTAAAAGAGCTCTCCAACCCCAGCGCCAGCAACAATGACATCACACCGTCGCAAGACCTCTGCAACTCCCTCACCACATTTTTCTACCACAAAATCGCCAATATACACGACAGGTTCGGCGTCCAAACTCTGCCACCACTCACCAAACCAATTCCCCCCACCACCACCCTCAGCGCCTGGACCCCCATCAGCACTGAAGACACCACCCACATCATGAACACCATCCACTCTGGCTCTCCCTCGGACCCTGTCCTCACCACATCTTCAACAAAGCCAACACCATCATCGCACCCCACCTCCGGAACGTCATAAACAACTGCTTCACGTACGCCACCTTCCCAGAGAGCTGGATGCACGTAGAGATCAATGCCCTTCTAAAGAAACCCACAGTGGACCCTAAAGACCTCAAGAACTTCCGCCCCATCTCTCTCCTTCCCTTCCTGGCAAAAGTCATCAAGAAGACTGTCAATAAACAGCTGACTACATTCCTCGAGGCAAACGACTTCCTCGACCCATCCCAGTCTGGATTTCGAGCCAACCACAGCACCGAGACCGCCCTCATCGCAGCCACCGACGACATCAGAACCCTGCTGGACAAGGGGGAAACAACCGCTCTCATCCTCCTAGACCTCTCAGCCGCCTTTGATACCGTCTGCCACCGCACCCTAATAACCCGCCTCCATGACACTGGGATTCAAGGAAAAGCCCTGGACTGGATCACCTCGTTCCTCTCCAACTGAACCCAGAGAGTCCGCCTCCCTCCCTTCTGCTCCGCGGCCACCTAGATCATCTGCGGCGTACCCCAAGGCTCCTCGCTCAGCCCAACCCTCTTCAACATCTACATGAGCCCCCTCGTCGCCATCGCATGCAAACACAACCTCAACATCATCTCCTAAGCCGACGACACCCAGCTGATACTCTCCCTCACAAAGGACCCAGCCACCGCCAAAACCAACCTCCAGGAGGGAATGAAAGACATTGCGGAATGGATGAAGCTCAGTTGCCTGAAACTGAACTCAGACAAAACGGAGGTCCTCATCCTCGGACAATCCCCATCCGCCTGGGACGACTCCTGGTGGCCCACAGCATTGGGCACCTCACCGACACCCACGGACCACGCACGCAACCTAGGATTAATCTTGGACTCCTCACTCTCGATGACCAAACAAGTCAACGCCATCTCATACTCATGCTTCAATACCCTGCGCATGCTCCGAAAAATCTTCCGGTGGATCCCCACCAAAACCAGAAAGACGGTCACCCAGGCCCTCGTCACCAGCCGACTGGACTACGGGAAAGCCCTATATGCAGGAACCACAGCCAAACTTCAGAAATGACTTCAACGCATACAGAATGCATTCCTCACGACTCATCCTCGACATCCCCCGCCACAGCCACATATCTGCCCACCTGAGAAACCTGCACTGGCTCCCCCTCAGCAAAAGGATCACGTTCAGGCTCCTCACCCACGCACACAAAGCGCTCCATGACATGGGCCCCAAAAACCTCAACAACCGCCTCACCTTCTACACTCCAACTCGCCAGCTCCGCTCCACCAGCCTCGCCCTCGCCACCGTCCCACGGATTCGCAGAACCACCACCGGAGGAAGATTGTTCTCCTTCCTGGCCGCCAAGACATGGAACTCCCTCCCCGCCCACCTACGTATGACCCAGGACCACCTCACCTTCAGGAAACACCTCAAAACCTGGCTATTCGAGCAGTAACAGCACCCCCCTCCCTTCAGCGTCTTGAGACCCACACGGGTGAGTAGCGCGCTTTATAAATGTATTGATTGATTGATTGATTGATTGACGTGCCTTTCCTGAACACAGTAGTTTCTTGCCTGCAGCTTTACTGCAGGCTGTTGCGAGTATGCATATTGGGCGTCTGATTTTTGCAGCAGCAGGGCCAGCTGGGTAAGACCTGGCTGGAGAGAGAGATCTATATTCCAAGCGTGGGGAGGGGTGACTATTTGATCCGAGCAGGGCCGTGCCTGGCAAGGTAAATTATGGCTCCAGCTCCCACTGGGTGTCTGATAGCAGACCCCCTTATTTTAAAAGGGAAGGATGTCACCTCGTAAACCAAGTGCTCCCCGACCCCCAACGAACTGGTTCTGACTGGAGTCAGTGATTTACGACCTTAGAGAACAAAGACTTTTTAGGTATAAAATGCTGCGCTTGAACTTTGGCCAAGTGCGTTCCTTCTGGATGTCAAGACGAAACTCTGTCCGAATGAACAGAGTAAAAGGACTTTGCAACTTTAATCAAGCTTGCCATAGAAACTAACCGAGGGCCTAAATTGAGAGCGCCTCCTGCAGAAGTCTCAGGGACATTAGACTTCACCCCGTCAGCTGTCAGAATTCCTGTGCGAGGAGTTCTGCTTGCAGGTGAGGCCTCCGTTAAGTAACCTGGGGCCACTAGTTCTACTGTGAGGACCGTGGACTGGGCACTTCTGAACTTTTGCTAAACCTGTGAGGGCTGCTGCAGCTAAGAGAGAGCTGCCGCAGCTGAGAGCTCACCTGACTCGGAATTGAGACTTTCTAAACTTTTGCTGAATCTGTGCGGGCCGCTGCAGCTAGGAGAGAGCTGCTGCAGCTGAGCACCCGCCTGACTCTGAACCTTTGAACCTTTTTGCTAAACCTGTGTGGGCCGTGGCAGCTAAGAAGAGAGCTGCCGCCACTGAGAGCCCACCTAAATCTGTATCTTTAAACCTTTTGCTGGATCTGTGGGGGCCGCTGCAGCTGAGAGAGAGCTGCCGCCGCTAAGAGCACGCCGGGATCTGCACCTTTGGACCTTCTGCTGAATCTGTAGTTGAGAGAGAGCTGCGGCCAAGGAGCGTCTACTGTGGTGCCCGCCTGGTCGAGACCATCCTTTGTCGTGTGGGCCACTGCATCTGATAGAGAGCTGCTGCCGCTGAGTGCCCGCATCCTTTTCTCCTTTGCCTCATCGTGAATTGTCCAGTGGGCCTCCGCAGCCAAGAGAGAGCTGTAGCCATTAAGTGCCCACACCCTTTGCTATTGTGCATCACCGTAATTTGTTCTGTGTGCCGCCACAGCCAAGAGAGAGCTGTAGCCGCTGAGTCCCACACCCTTTGCTACTGTGCATCATTGTGATTTGTCCCCTGGGCCACCGCAGCCGAGAGAGAGGTATAGCCGCTGAGTACCCGCACCCTTTGCTACTGTGCATCATTGTGATTTGTCCCGTGGGCCGCCGCAGCCAAGAGAGAGCTGTAGCCACTGAGTGCCCACACCATGTGCTACTATGCAGCATCACAATTTGCCCCGCAGGCTGCCGCAGCTAAGAGGGAGCTGTGGCCGCTGAGCGCACGCACGATTGACAACTTTGCATCCTTGGGATATGTCCAGTGGGCCGCCGCAGCTAAGTGAGAGCTGTCGAGTTGTCGGCGGCAACTACAGAGTAGAATGTGTTGGGGACCACCTGCTCTTCAGACACCAGCCAACAACTGACAGCAGTCACACTGGCTCCTGTGTCTCTCAGAGCCTCCACACTATGGCCAAAGGAAGCAACCCAGTATCTTGAACAATAAAAGACTTTGTGGGAAAATATCTTAGCAAGAAACCTACCCCCAACAAAATTCAAGACACAGAGAAGGACTGAGCCTTATCTCAGGAAATAAATGAGAAAGTTGCTGAATGTATAGAAGACTCATTTTCTAAGCATTGTGATTTAAGCCATATAAACATTAATTTGAAACCCTGACTTTCATCATCACCCAGGATCTTCTCTATGAATGATACTGGAGATAGAGAGTATGAGGAGAAGTCTTCAAAAGAGTGCCAAGCTCAGAATGATAGTAGTGTCCGGGAGGAAAGAACAATTACGGATAAAATCTTGGGCCAATGGACAAATGGTGTCTTAAAGTCTATGGAAGATATGTTATGTAATAACACTGAGAACTTAGACTTGTCTGCAACTCCATCGGCTTCCATGTTGGACATTATTTTAATGTTACAAAAGATCCTGCCGGGCCTATTAGAAGTCCCGATCTCAAATAATAAAATATTAAAGGAACAAGAACTGAGCCTAAAGCTTATGGTGGGTGAACTACAGGGTATTAGGGGTTTAATGCCATTGGTGGCTAGACCTGTGCCGGACACTCCTACTGTAGGGGGCACAGGAGGCACCGAGGCATTGGATCTATCGAAGAAGGACCAGGATGTGTACATATTGAAACAACCTATGCTAATTAGGAGAAGGAATAAACACTGGAGCTATAGGTGGCAAAAGTTTAGATTCCCGGCAAGGAAACTTACCCAGTACCCAGGAAAGTTTAAAAGGAAACAAACAGGCAGAAAAAAAGTAAAGTGTAAAGAAGATAAACCACTGGTATCACAGGTGAGACCAGTAAGAAGAGATCCTTCTATAGCTACTAAGAAGGAAAGGGAGAAGAAGAAAGGGAGCTCGCAAGAGAGTGCTCCAGAAGTAAGATGGAAAGAAACAAGGAAAAAAAGGTTCCAACAAAAAATACCCCGGGAAGAAGTAAGGGAGGAGAAATGGACTGAAAAAAGGCAAACTTAAAAGATGTGAAATGGAACCCAAAAATTATAGGGAAAGTGGGTGCTAAGATAATAGGCCCAAATAGAAAAAGAGTTACTGCATTAGTCAAATAATTATTTCCTTAATCAGCTCTAGATTGAATCACTGCGATTGGTTAGATAGAACACAACATGATAGATACATTAGCCCAGATTGTCAATTAGTACATAAAAAGCACCACAACATTGACATTTCAATCGAATCCAGCCGGACGCAATTATTTAATATACAATTTGAAAGAAGATTGACAGATTTAATAAAAATATTTACATTTACAAAACCAAGATGTTCTAATATCAAAGTAGTGCACACAAAGACCGGGTAACTCAATTCCTCAGAACAGGGTCTTCATCAGGACGGGATGAGGGAGGGGCAAGGGATATTTCAATGTGCATGTAGGTTAAAACCAATGTCAATGGGCACCCTTCTGTGGTATGCCACAACACGTGCAACCTTTTTGTCCGCACCAGAACTTAATGTCGAATTGGCACCACACGCTATTTCAGAATTGAGTTACCCGGTCTTTGTGTGGGTCAAAACGTCGACATTTTCCTTGGGAGCCTGCACCTACCAGTTTCTGCCCCTTTTCTCCCTCCCCCCCTCCTAATCCCCTTGCCAACAGTGCAAATTAAGGAAGACTTAGGTTTTTTTGAAAACTACGAGCTAGTAAAAAAGAAAAAACATTTTTGCAAGCTTCTTTATTCAGGGCAGGCTCATTCTTGTATATAAATCATTTTCACGTTGTTTCTCTGATCTCTTTGATCAATCACTTGAGCACTTACTTTTACTTTTCTCTGTGCACTACTTTGATACTAGAACATCTTGGTTTTGTAAATGTAAATATTTTTATTAAATCTGTCAATCTTCTTTCAAATTGTATATTAAATAAGTGAGTCCGGCTGGATTCGATTGAAATTTCAATGTTGTGGTGCTTTTTATGTACTAATTGACAATCTGGGCTAATGTATCTATCATGTTGTGTTCTATCTAACCAATCGCAGTGATTCAATCTAGAGCTGATTAAGAAAATAATTATTTGACTAATGCAGTAACTGTGTTACATGTTGAATTTCCGTCGAGGACCAATTGTTGACTGTCTGTAATACTTGATACCCAGGTCCTTTGACTAACATTGGGTCACCCCTTGTTTTATAACAAGTAGAAAAAGAGACATAAGTGTAGAAAAAATTATTGATCGGGGAGTTATAGAATCAAATGATAAAAAGTGGTTATACTTTGAACCCCAGGATGTACCGAAGGGCAGGAAAAAACTAAAGAAAATTACACCTTTAAATTGCTCGCAACTATTATTTTCCTTTGCAAAGTGTCCAGGCCTACATAAAATTGAATCAGAGGATTTAAGGCAGGTTAGGTTTTTATCTAGTAGTAAAGGGAGGGAATTGACAAAAGTTGAAGTATATTCAGGGATGATTAAATCTGCAATAATAAATGTTGAAAAAGAGATACTAAAGGAAGGAATAAGATTAATCACAGAGGTGGAAATAGAAAAAGCAAATCAACCAGATAGTAATTTCCTGAATTGTTGGGCATTATTTTAATGTTACAAAAGATCCTGCCGGGCCTATTAGAAGTCCCGATCTCAAATAATAAAATATTAAAGGAACAAGAACTGAGCCTAAAGCTTATGGTGGGTGAACTACAGGGTATTAGGGGTTTAATGCCATTGGTGGCTAGACCTGTGCCGGACACTCCTACTGTAGGGGGCACAGGAGGCACCGAGGCATTGGATCTATCGAAGAAGGACCAGGATGTGTACATATTGAAACAACCTATGCTAATTAGGAGAAGGAATAAACACTGGAGCTATAGGTGGCAAAAGTTTAGATTCCCGGCAAGGAAACTTACCCAGTACCCAGGAAAGTTTAAAAGGAAACAAACAGGCAGAAAAAAAGTAAAGTGTAAAGAAGATAAACCACTGGTATCACAGGTGAGACCAGTAAGAAGAGATCCTTCTATAGCTACTAAGAAGGAAAGGGAGAAGAAGAAAGGGAGCTCGCAAGAGAGTGCTCCAGAAGTAAGATGGAAAGAAACAAGGAAAAAAAGGTTCCAACAAAAAATACCCCGGGAAGAAGTAAGGGAGGAGAAATGGACTGAAAAAAGGCAAACTTAAAAGATGTGAAATGGAACCCAAAAATTATAGGGAAAGTGGGTGCTAAGATAATAGGCCCAAATAGAAAAAGAGTTACTGCATTAGTCAAATAATTATTTCCTTAATCAGCTCTAGATTGAATCACTGCGATTGGTTAGATAGAACACAACATGATAGATACATTAGCCCAGATTGTCAATTAGTACATAAAAAGCACCACAACATTGACATTTCAATCGAATCCAGCCGGACGCAATTATTTAATATACAATTTGAAAGAAGATTGACAGATTTAATAAAAATATTTACATTTACAAAACCAAGATGTTCTAATATCAAAGTAGTGCACACAAAGACCGGGTAACTCAATTCCTCAGAACAGGGTCTTCATCAGGACGGGATGAGGGAGGGGCAAGGGATATTTCAATGTGCATGTAGGTTAAAACCAATGTCAATGGGCACCCTTCTGTGGTATGCCACAACACGTGCAACCTTTTTGTCCGCACCAGAACTTAATGTCGAATTGGCACCACACGCTATTTCAGAATTGAGTTACCCGGTCTTTGTGTGGGTCAAAACGTCGACATTTTCCTTGGGAGCCTGCACCTACCAGTTTCTGCCCCTTTTCTCCCTCCCCCCCTCCTAATCCCCTTGCCAACAGTGCAAATTAAGGAAGACTTAGGTTTTTTTGAAAACTACGAGCTAGTAAAAAAGAAAAAACATTTTTGCAAGCTTCTTTATTCAGGGCAGGCTCATTCTTGTATATAAATCATTTTCACGTTGTTTCTCTGATCTCTTTGATCAATCACTTGAGCACTTACTTTTACTTTTCTCTGTGCACTACTTTGATACTAGAACATCTTGGTTTTGTAAATGTAAATATTTTTATTAAATCTGTCAATCTTCTTTCAAATTGTATATTAAATAAGTGAGTCCGGCTGGATTCGATTGAAATTTCAATGTTGTGGTGCTTTTTATGTACTAATTGACAATCTGGGCTAATGTATCTATCATGTTGTGTTCTATCTAACCAATCGCAGTGATTCAATCTAGAGCTGATTAAGAAAATAATTATTTGACTAATGCAGTAACTGTGTTACATGTTGAATTTCCGTCGAGGACCAATTGTTGACTGTCTGTAATACTTGATACCCAGGTCCTTTGACTAACATTGGGTCACCCCTTGTTTTATAACAAGTAGAAAAAGAGACATAAGTGTAGAAAAAATTATTGATCGGGGAGTTATAGAATCAAATGATAAAAAGTGGTTATACTTTGAACCCCAGGATGTACCGAAGGGCAGGAAAAAACTAAAGAAAATTACACCTTTAAATTGCTCGCAACTATTATTTTCCTTTGCAAAGTGTCCAGGCCTACATAAAATTGAATCAGAGGATTTAAGGCAGGTTGGGTTTTTATCTAGTAGTAAAGGGAGGGAATTGACAAAAGTTGAAGTATATTCAGGGATGATTAAATCTGCAATAATAAATGTTGAAAAAGAGATACTAAAGGAAGGAATAAGATTAATCACAGAGGTGGAAATAGAAAAAGCAAATCAACCAGATAGTAATTTCCTGAATTGTTGGGCATTATTTTAATGTTACAAAAGATCCTGCCGGGCCTATTAGAAGTCCCGATCTCAAATAATAAAATATTAAAGGAACAAGAACTGAGCCTAAAGCTTATGGTGGGTGAACTACAGGGTATTAGGGGTTTAATGCCATTGGTGGCTAGACCTGTGCCGGACACTCCTACTGTAGGGGGCACAGGAGGCACCGAGGCATTGGATCTATCGAAGAAGGACCAGGATGTGTACATATTGAAACAACCTATGCTAATTAGGAGAAGGAATAAACACTGGAGCTATAGGTGGCAAAAGTTTAGATTCCCGGCAAGGAAACTTACCCAGTACCCAGGAAAGTTTAAAAGGAAACAAACAGGCAGAAAAAAAGTAAAGTGTAAAGAAGATAAACCACTGGTATCACAGGTGAGACCAGTAAGAAGAGATCCTTCTATAGCTACTAAGAAGGAAAGGGAGAAGAAGAAAGGGAGCTCGCAAGAGAGTGCTCCAGAAGTAAGATGGAAAGAAACAAGGAAAAAAAGGTTCCAACAAAAAATACCCCGGGAAGAAGTAAGGGAGGAGAAATGGACTGAAAAAAGGCAAACTTAAAAGATGTGAAATGGAACCCAAAAATTATAGGGAAAGTGGGTGCTAAGATAATAGGCCCAAATAGAAAAAGAGTTACTGCATTAGTCAAATAATTATTTCCTTAATCAGCTCTAGATTGAATCACTGCGATTGGTTAGATAGAACACAACATGATAGATACATTAGCCCAGATTGTCAATTAGTACATAAAAAGCACCACAACATTGACATTTCAATCGAAATGTGTTCTATCTAACCAATCGCAGTGATTCAATCTAGAGCTGATTAAGAAAATAATTATTTGACTAATGCAGTAACTGTGTTACATGTTGAATTTCCGTCGAGGACCAATTGTTGACTGTCTGTAATACTTGATACCCAGGTCCTTTGACTAACATTGGGTCACCCCTTGTTTTATAACAAGTAGAAAAAGAGACATAAGTGTAGAAAAAATTATTGATCGGGGAGTTATAGAATCAAATGATAAAAAGTGGTTATACTTTGAACCCCAGGATGTACCGAAGGGCAGGAAAAAACTAAAGAAAATTACACCTTTAAATTGCTCGCAACTATTATTTTCCTTTGCAAAGTGTCCAGGCCTACATAAAATTGAATCAGAGGATTTAAGGCAGGTTGGGTTTTTATCTAGTAGTAAAGGGAGGGAATTGACAAAAGTTGAAGTATATTCAGGGATGATTAAATCTGCAATAATAAATGTTGAAAAAGAGATACTAAAGGAAGGAATAAGATTAATCACAGAGGTGGAAATAGAAAAAGCAAATCAACCAGATAGTAATTTCCTGAATTGTTGGGCAGGACTGGGGAAAAGACAAGCTAGAATAATAACAGGGCCATGTGGAGTAAGAGAGGAAATTAAAATCATTGTTGAAAACCGTGAGTTGAATAAGAACTGGGGAAACTGGAGTACTGAGGACAGAGAACTAAATGAATCTTGGTGGGCAGTAGATGAGTCTGGCCATCTTAGCAAAATAGACTAGGGAAATGGGTCGTTGCATAGTCTAAGAATAATTTCGTGGAATATTAATGGATTAAAAGAGCAAACAAAGATGGAATGTGTAAAACATATTTCACAACAGGCAGACATTATCTGTCTGCAAGATACTTGGCTATGCAACAGTACCCCGATAGTTGAAGGCTTTACACAGATTTCTAAAGTGGATACGAAAGCCAGATTTGGTCGCCCATCTGTCGGAATCACGACTCTAATCTCCAAAAAACAATAAATAAGGTGTCCTTGATTAAACACCTCTTGTAAATAGATGTTGGCCAGCGAGGTACGCCTACAGGACCAGGGAAGGCAAAATGAATATATTAATGTGGTTAATATATATGTGCAGTGGTGTACCAAAGAAGATTATATAAAATAAATGTGACTTTTTAAAATAGACTTGATATCCTTAAATGATTAATATGGGAAGGAGTTTCTAATTATCACAGGAGATTTTAATCATAAGTTAGATCCTGAAAAATTGGACCCTTGGATGAAGGAAATCTTAGATGCATGTGAGATAGCCTCTGCCCTTTTTCCCATTGGTAAAATGAACAGACAAGATGAAGAGCTAGGGAAATTTCTAGGTTCGCATGGACTAGTTAGTTTGATGCCATATCGGAACTTGATAGACCAGCAGAACAAACATTCAGAAGGGTCAATCAATTGTGCCCTATAGACTATCTCTTCGTACATGCCTGAAATTTTGTCTTAGTAAAAAAGTTTAAGGTAATTAAACACAAAGGAAGTGACCATTATCCACTGTACTGTGAAATAGTGAGAGATCCCCCAATAGTTTGTGAAAAAGTTTTATTACAACCTATGGATTACCCAAAAAGACTATCCACAAAATTGACAGAGGAATATATTACAAAATGATCTAGTTTCCAACAAAATTTAGACTCTGAGATAGCAGGGAGCCTGAGTGTTGTATGGTTTGAAGGCAAAATCAAGCAGGCTGCACTTTGCCTATCTGCCACAAAAAAAGGGGGCAAAGCTCTGCAAGGGGGAGGCTGAGAGCAAATGGATTGGTTTGACTCCGCATGTTGAGCGAAAGAAAGGCTACTGAGGAGAGATGAAAGAAAGTGGAAATTAAGATACAATCATGAGGGTTACAATCATTTACTAAAACTGAGGAAGGAATACAAAATGTTAGTGAGAAATAAGAAAAGAAGCTTCAAAGAAAAATGCTGGGTCTCTTTACTGGAAACCATAGAAAGTAAAAATATTAAAGGGTTCTTGAGGTTGATCCAAGATGCAGCGGGTCGATCCCCTGGAAGTATGAATTGTGAAGTCGATGAGGCTTTCTGGGAGGAGCACCTAAATCATTTATATAAGTCTAGCAATGGACCAGTAATTAGTGGAGAACAAACCTGGAGGCGACACGTAGTAAAAAATCTGGTTCCCTTATACTCGTTTGAAAATGTAAAGAATACCATTAAAAGTCAAATCTAACTCGTGCGGCAGGGCCTGATAATTTACCTGCAGTTATAATCAATACAGAGTTGAAATGGTGGACCCAATTTTTCTCACAAATGTTCATAGCAGTATTAACCACAGGTACAATTCCAAAGTCTTGAAGGGGAGCCGTGATTAGGCCTTTGCACAAAAAAGGAGATAGAAAATACCCAAAGAATTATAGATTAATTAATATATTAGATATCGGTGTGAAAGTGTTCTCCAAAATAATCCTGGGAAAGCTGAAAGAATGGGTTGAAATAAATGCAATTGTCTCGGTAGAACAGGGAGGGTTTAAAGAGGGGCACTTAACACTCAATCATTGTTTTGCCTTGTGGGCCGTGGCTAGGAAGTCTGTAGAACAGCAGGGGAGATTATACTGCTGTTTTGTTGACTTCCGTGCGGCATTCGATCTGGTAGATAGAGAATGCTTATGGGAGACGCTAAAAAGATATAATTTCCCAGAGGCCCTCTTGAAGGTTATTTTAAAACTGGCACAAGTTATTAAAGATACAGCAGGAGGTTTGATCCAAGAAATAAAAATCAATAACGGGTTAAGACAGGGATGTGTATTGGGTCCTCTTCTATTCTCTATTTTTCTTGCAGATTTACTGAAACTATTAATAACTGAAAGAGGAGCAAGCCCAAAAAATAAATGGAAAGCATCTGTCTTGCCTACTATATGCTGATGACTTAGTCATCTTTGACCAAACGGAACTAGGGTTGCAAAGAAAGCTAAATGTTTTTGAGACATAATGTTTATCTAGACACCTAATAGTAAATATGGAGAAAACTAAAATATTGTGTATTGGAAAAAAGAAAGAATATAAATACAGCTGGTTCCTGGGTCAAACAAAATTGGAAGTTGTTAATAAATATAAATACTTGGGAATATGGTTCAACAGAGCTTTAAACTGGGGTATGCATGTAAAGGCCCAGAAAAAAAGGCCTAGCAGGAATCTGTGGGTTGAAAAAATGTAATAGTAATTATGGAGACATGTCACATAGACCAGTGTTGAAAGCATTTAAGGCTATGATTCCCCCTCAGATGCAGTACGGGCAGAAATTTTGTGTTTGGGGAGAAAATGTTCATGGGATAAGGAGGAAGGGAAATGTCTAAAAACGATTCTCTCCTTACCCAGCTCCTCAATGTTACAGACCATTAGGTTAGAACTAGATTGGCCAGCATGGAACATACAAGTTGAGTTAAATCTGTGTAGATTTTGGAAACGGTTGGGTTCAGGAGAGGAGGAGAAAGTGGCATGTTGGTGTAGGAGGGAGATCCAACTGAGTGAACTGAAGTAGGCAAAAGCTACCAGAAATAAACTGTACTCCATTTGTGAAACCTTAAAAGTAAAAATTGACACAGAGTCATTATGTATTGATGAACGGAAGATTGTTCTAAAAATCCTGGGAAATGAAAAATCTAGGCAGATTGACATGGATTACTTGAATCAAAAGGAGTCTGTGCATTTTATGCTAAATACTTGGGAGTAACGACAATTGGTATCCATATCTAGATACTGTACCAAATTATGCGTTGAGAGTGGAAATATTGAAAGCGAGAATAGGGATCAATCCCGCCCGCTCAAATAAGAGAATAAAAAATATATATCAATGGAAGACTGTGGTAAATGTACATGCGGGTTAGATTTAAAATGTACCCGTGTCCATTTTGTAATGGATTGCCAAAAATTGCTATTGGTACGTCGGAAACTTTTAAAGCCACTCTTTTTAAAATATGGAATAAGCTCAAGGACCCAAGCGATTAAGCTCCTTATGGACATGCAGTTCTTTGACATTGCAATTGCCTTGGGGAAGTTTGTACAAGAAGCAAAAAGACTTCTCATGCAATAAGGAAATCGGAAGGGATGACCAAGGAGGGATAATCAGGGGCAAATTATTTTATGTATTGAGTTTTTAAGTATTTGGTCTTGTCTTATAGTATGTTAATACAAAAACAAACTTTTATGAGAAAATAATGAAATTTGGTTTTAGGTCCTTTTAAGAAAAGAAAAACATTTTATAGTTGTATTTTTATGTGTTATGATGGTGTGTGTAGTTTAAAGACCAATTGGTCAAAATAAACTTATTTTTGACTTGACTTGACTACTAATTTAGAGGTATGTCACAGCTCTCATTTAAGGATAAAGTTGGCCAACTATGAGGGTATTTTTCTTACCTGAATATTACCCTTTATTTATTTTAGGACATTCTTTTCTTTTGGATTCTGCCGTCCATTACAATCAAGTGCCTTAAATTTATGGATCATGTGCTGTTAAATTTACAGTTATTTATTTTGAGCATTGACTTAAATGAGAGGGTTTGCCTTTATCTTATAGGTATGCATTTGTCTTTGCATAATGCTACAATGTAGAAGCTCTTCTTTGTCAATGGTTTTTAAGGAAAACATCTGTGTCTTAAAAAAATGTTTTCTGCTTTTTAGTATGTTTTTGAAAACTCTGTCCTGAAGAAGGGGAAGGAATCAAGATTCACCGAAACGCCACCTCAACTGTTTTAGTTTTCTTGTTATTTATGTTAAAGTGTAATTATTGAAATTGTTTGTAACTTCTTGAATGAGGAGATGTTTTTAATTATGTATGTAATGTAATAAACTTTTTATGATAAAATAAATCCTACATTTATATATTAATCATTTCCTCAATGTACCTTAATGATATTGACTGCATACTTATATGTTTAAAGAAACTTGATGTATAGCCTTGCTGCACTCTGTAGGCTTTTTCAGCATATGATCCATATTAAGTCTGGATTTTATTCATAGAGCATTGTTACCCAAAATGTTAAACTCTTTACTTCTGTACTTGTCCTTGCATTTATGCGCTAACCCTTGTGAATCTTTGTGCAATATTTCTCTGGATTAATGTATGTTTATGAAATTGTTTTTATCCCTCTCTTAAACTGTAATTCGACATAGTCTACTCTAGTTTAATACTTTTAAAAAATATTTATTGTATGGATTTTAATGTCTTTTTAACCTACATTTGTGTAATATATGTATGTATACTTTTATGACTTAATTGTCGAATAAAGTTTGTGAAATGGAAATGGATTTGGGACTTTTGTTGTTTCCCAAATTCGATATCCACAAATGCAATCGATGCTGCTTTGCTCATGACGAAAACTGGCAGTTTTCAAGATGCAAAAAATTTCAAGGAAAAATTCTACCAAAATGTATGCAGTTGCGTAATGTTCTGCACTCGCTAGTAGTGTACACCAATCACTGTATGTAAATCACAACTGCAAGTCCAGGATCTTCACCGCTGACCACCAATTGATAGAAGTTGGGGTTTCAAGTTGGCAGAGGTAGGTACCTTTGTCCAAATAAGGGCCCTGGGCTTCTAGTCGGGGTAAGGGGGATACACTCCTAAAATAACCCCTGCTCAACCCCTTGGTAGCTAGGCATGAGTAGACAGACTTATCGCAGAGGCAGGATGTAAAGCATTTGTGAAAACATAGAGTAACACAGTGAAAACACTACAAATGGACACCACACCAGTTTAGAAAAATAAGTAATCTTTATCTAAATCAAAGTAAGACCAAACAACAAAAATTCACAACACAGTATTAAAAATAAGGCTTTCAAATAGTAGAAATAGTTCAGTTCAATGCAAGTTGTAAATGCAACACGTTTTTCACAAAGTACCTTGGATGTTTTACGCAAAACAAAAAAAATGGCCGCAGGGAAGGCAAAGCGCTGGTTCCTTACACGCAAGAACGGTGATGCATCCGTTTCTTTGCTGTGGGGACGGTGATGCGTCGGTTCCTTACTGGAGAGGAGGTGAAGTGTCGGATTCTTTACCGCATGGGGAGGTGATGCGTTCGTTTCTTACTGTGTCCCCAACATCGATACAGTACAATGTGTGACTTTGTGCAGCCGCACAGCAAGCTTGCATCGGGACCAGTGCGGTGATCTCGGACTTTGGAGATCGGTGCACCCAGTGCATCCTGCGACGATTTCTCAAGCTGCGGCAGGCGCTGCAATGGTTTCTTCAGCGATGCGTCAGAAAATGGTGTGGGAGCGACACGATTCTTCAATGTTGCGTCGATTTTCCAGCTCCCAGCGACAAACAGTCTCTAGAGGTCCTAAACAACAGCAGGCACCTCTTTGCAGATTGGAATTCCCAGCAAGGAAATTCAGGGGAGCTGGTGGTGAAGTCTTTGTGTCGCTGAGACTTCAGAACAGGAGGCACGCTCAGTTTCAAGCCCTTGGATATCTTCCTCAGGATGACAAAGCAACAGCAAAGTCCTTTTCTCCTTTCCTTTGCAGCAAGCAGCCACTGCAGGCCAACCCCAGACAGCAAACAGCACGGGGGCAGTATTCCTCCTCAGCTTATCCGGCTCTTCTCCTTGGCAAAGGTTTCTCTTGATTCCCAGCAGTGATCTAAAAGTCTGGGGTCTGGGCTCCTCTTTTCATGCACCACAATCCTTTGTTCTCTGAAGGCAGCAAGTGTCTGTACCCAGCCAAAACCAGATCTGTGGGCACTTTGCAAGTGCACAACAACCTCCTTTGTCAGTGTGAGCCCTGGCTTCAGACACACCACAGGGGGTTGGAGCTGTCATTGTGGAAAGCCGGCACAGTTACGATGCTACTACTCCCACCACTCCAAATGCAGACCCGGACTATTCAACCCAGCCCTGATTCATCAGACTTCTGGAGCCACAGACCTCCTCCAGTCCCTGTCATCCTGTTACTTCCTCAGTACTCAGGATCGGTTTGATGCTAGAAATGACCCACCTCTTGATCTAACCAAGTCTTATTAGCAGTAATGGCACAGGTCAGTGGGAGGATCAAGCGAGGGAAGGAAGGGAACGCAAGGAGGAAGATCTGAAACAGCAAAAGACAAGAATCATATAGCATATTCTAACAGGTCCATAGGTATAACACAATATTGGTTAATATACTGTCCGTTCTATACCTGTAACAAAAAAGAACGGCACTGTTTATAAGATGATACTGCCATGCATTTCATGCCTTCTGTGTGGTAACACCCTGTGTGTACTTGGCTGCAGCGGGAAAAACAAATACAATAGAAAGATACTCCATGAATATATCCCTATGTATAATGTATATTACACATACCAATAATATGGAAAATAGGACTCACTACGACCTACCCTTTCTCTGTTCTCAAAAGTACTTCCAGGGATAGAGCTAGATATACTACTCATAACAACCCTTGTAAATAATAGAGTCTGTCCACACCAAGAGTTAATACCACGAGGTTCCAAAGTCATGAAATGAATTAGAAAAGGAAGGTGTTTAAAAAACAAAAGACTTCCACAAGAGGGTTAAATTCACCATACAGACAAATCCAGGCAATCTCAACTAAAAGGAGAAGAGGTTACCGATCTTGGTTTGTATTTGGAAAGACCCCCCCGCCAACAATACCGGGCGATGGCACCTTAATTAGAATATCGTCCTCCGCATGAGCTACAAGCCTGTATGCTCACCAACGGAGGACACAGTGTGGAAACGGCCGACAATGCAGCTCGATATCAGCACAAAAGCCGTCCTCAGCAAGAGCTCCAAACCTGGCTGCCCTCCAACGGAGGACACAATCGTTGAAACAGCCAGCAATGCAATTGAGAAATCAACGGCATATGATACAAGCACAAACCAACCGTCCTCCGCACGAACTCCAAGCCTGGCAGCTCCCCAGCAGAGGACACAATCTAAGGAAACGGCCAAAAATGCAGATCGCAGAATCAACAGCGTTTTCCTCCCCCACAAGAGCACCCACTCATCCAACGGAGGAGGGAACGCCTTCCGAACAAGGTTTAGGATCAAAAGGTGTGGTGCAATAATCCAATGCAGCAACAACACGGTCCTCGGTGGACAATTTCCAACACCAACCCGGGTTAGTCCACTTCCTATATGGGCTGTCCTTGCTGTGACGTACGTGACGTGCATGGCCCCATGGGAATTGTAGTACTTCCACTGACGATGCCGTTATTGCTGGCATAACGTTGCCCCAACTGACAGAATGGTGTGCTCGAGTCCGACGCCTGTAACAGTACATCCCCTCTCTAACGAGAGCACAACAAGGGACTTGGTTTCTGAGGGAATTTCTTATGGAAAGATGACACCAGTCTAGGCCCGTGCACCCCAGATGCAGGCTCCCAGGAGTTCTCCTCCGGGCCATACCCTTTCCATGCCACCAAATACCACAATTCGCGACCACACCATTTCGAGTCATGTATACCCCGTACTTCAAACTTCATCTCCTCATTGCGAAGGAGAGGTGGAGGCAGTTTCCTTACAGGGGATACTGAACGTTTCAGTAATGGTACGTGGAACACAGATGGATATGTAAATGCAAAGGCAGTTTTAGTCTCAATGTCACTGGACTGATCCATTTATCGATTTGGTAGGGCCCAATGTATCTGGGGTTAAACACTCTGTGTTTCCTAAAGCGTATATTCCTGGTGGACAACCAGATGGAGTACCCTTTTTGGTACAAAGATCCTGGATGCCTGCGTTTATCCACTGAGGTTTTGTAGGCAATCTTGGCCGCTTTTAGATTTTCCTGCATCTTCATAAGAGTTTCCTTAATATGTGACACCCTCTTGGCCACCTCAGGTATGTTAGTATCCTTGATGGGATGGAGGAAAGGAAGAAACAGTGGATGGCGGCCATAATTGCAGTAAAACGGGGATGCCCTTGTAGAGCCATGAGTAGCATTGTTATAGGCGATCTCTGCGAGCCATAGATAATCCACCCATTCTTCCTTGCTGTTGTCCATGTAACATCTCAGATACTGTTTCAGCGTTTGGTTGAGACGTTTCGTCTGGCCATCCGTCTTAGGGTGAAAACTGGTAGATAAAGCCGAGGTGACATGTAAAGAAGAACACCAAGTTTTCCAGAACTGGGCCGTGAATTGTGAGCCTCTATCGGACACGATAATACTCTGTAACCCGTGCAAACGCACCACATGTAACAATAACAACCTTGCCAGTTGACCTGCTGGTGGCACCTGTTTGCAGGCTTTAAAATGTCCAATTTTCGTTAGATAATCTATGACTACAAGGATCGTTGTACATCCTTGATCCAATGGCAAACCTACAATAAAGTCCAATGAAATGTTCTCCCAAGGGCTGGTAGGGTTAGGGAGAGGGTGCAGCAACTCCTACCGCCGACGGTGATCAGATTTCATTGTTGCACAAATCTCACATGCAGACACCCACTCCTTCGCATCCACCCAAAGAGAGGCCCACCTGAATTGTCTGTTGATGCTGTCAACCGTCTTCTCCACTCCGTGGTGTCCTGCACTAGGAGACTCATGGCACCAGCGGAATACTTGTTTCCTCAGCCTCAACGTAGGCACCAACAAACAACGATTATTCATTGGGAAACCGTCCTTCATTTGCCATTCCTTATGACTCTGAAGCCAGGTCCTCCATGTGAACGAGCGAACTCCCTTCAGGATACCTTGGAGGAGGGCCTCCGGTTGTATCACACCCAGCACCCTGGATGGGTTGATAATGGCGCTAGCAGGTGAGATATTAGGGTTCTAGGTAGAGGGCTGGCAAGTAAGAACGTCAGCTTTTTTGTTCTCCGAACCAGGCCTGTAGGTTATGATTAAATGAAACCCTGAAAAGAAAATCATCCACCTGAGCTGACGTAGTGTGAGATGCCTTGCTGTGGTCATGAACTGTAGGTTCCTGTGGTCGGTGTACACTGTGACCACATGTCTGGCTCCCATCAGGAAATGTCTCCACTATGTAAAAGCATCCTTTATGGCCAAAAGTTCTTTTTCGGCAATATGGTAGTTTCTTTCAGCTTCATTAAGCTTCCGGGACATAAAAGCCATCAGATGCAGTTGCCCCGTGGAGGGATGGCTCTGTGATAGGATGGCCCCCAATGCCACCTCGGAGGCATGTGCTTCCACTACATAGGGTTTCTCCGGATGCGGGTGGGACAAGACTGAAGTTGTCACGAAAGCTAATTTTAAGGCAAGAAAAGCCTCATGGGCTTCAGGATTCCATTCAAATTTCTGTGATTTTCTCAATAGTTGGGTTATTGGAGCAACTAGTTTGGAAAATTGGTCGATGAATCGTCTGTAGAAATTGGCAAAGCCAATAAAGCATTGCACATCTCTAACGTTCCGAGGAGGAAGCCAATCCTTGACAGCAGTGATCTTTCGCTCGGTCATTTCCTGGCCTGATGGACTTAGCATGACTCCCAGGATACAGGTTCCTTTGAAGCTGCTGTTCTGGGGGCTCGACTTTTGCTAACTCTTGCAGCGTGGAGGGACCTTTCGCATCAGCACCAATTGCCTGTCATTTAGCCTGCTTTGCGGGTAACAACGCCGCTAAACGACCCGCGCAGACCCTGGTGGCACTCCATGTCCCAGGGTGCCCTGTGCCATCCTCAACTGGCCACAGCTGCGGGGGGAGGAACCATCACGCACTGAAAAGTGCTGCAGCCTTCCCGCGACGCGTGACGCACACGGGCCAAGGCCAGCCCGTCCGCACCCGTCAGAGGCCGAAGGAGTCCGGGCTGGGCCACCCCCCTAACCTTTGGTATGGGCTAGGTGTGGACTTCTATCAAAGAGGTACTTAAGTTGTATAGTTAGGTTAAGGGGCGTCACCGGTGCGATTTATTTATCTTTTTTAGTATGGTGAAACAAGGAGCAAAACCCCCGCTGGAGAAAACACGTTCTGCCATGGATACCTATTTGACAAACGCAGTCAGTGTCTTGTCCGAAGAAATCGATCGCACTTAAAGACGTCTATCTAGGGGGTCCAGTATTATGTTTGGAGATCAGGCTAGTTTAAGTGAAGAACCCCTTTCAACCAGCAAGAACAGACTGACCACTTCAGCACTATTCACCACCCCTTCTGATATAATAGATGTAATAGATGATGCAACTAATACTGATGTAGAGCACTCACGCATCTACGCTACACCCAAATTATCTAATTTGACCCCCTCTCCTGCCTCGCTAATTAGAACAAAAGTATATAAAAAGAAAACTATAGATCAGGGAAACACAAAGGCCAAAAAGGACAAAAAGCTACCACACGGGGGGACTTGGCAACTTCACATAGCAAATTAGGTCCTGACGATTCCAGTGGCATATTAAATATAGAAGCCATTCTTGGGAAAATAACTGAGCTGATCAGGCCACTACACAAGAAGGTTGATAACCTAGCTAGGGAAGTTCATAAGTTAAGAGGACACCTTGACTCATACAGCTTGAGAGACCAATTAGGTAACCCCAAGACAGCTACAACTACAGTTACGAATAGCGATTTGATTAATTTGGACACCAACGGTAGTAGGACCTTACTGGTGTCCAATATGACCAATGAACATCCAGGAGAGACACTTGTCGACTATCCAGGCCCTGGAGTGAAATCTAAGGAAATTATTATGCCATCTAGGTTACCGCCAGTCACTGTGTCAAATCATGACCCGAGTCCAAGGGAAAAACCTATAATAGGGACAAGAAAGTTGCCAGTAGAAGAAACCCCTATAGTAGGACCCGCGGATCTTCTGCCACCCAGCGCAAATAAGACCCCAGCATTTATCAACTTGCCGCCTGAATGTGGGGCTTATGTAGCAGTCCTTACCAATGTACCAAAACTACGGGAAGACCAGATAGAGACTCATGAAAACAGTGGCTTCCCAATGGTAGGGACCGATCAGGTACTATTAACCCAAAGGGTGGGGTGGATTGGCCCCCTTACCAAAAGATTTCAGGGTGATTGTATAATTATCAATTTTAGGTCCCCCAGTTGGGCACAGAACACCGTATTAAGCGCCCCTCTCCCATCATGCTGGGAGTATAATACAACCCTCTTGCCTTTGGGCTATTTTTACAGACACTTGCTGGAGAGAAACAACTTCGATAGCCCAAATTTACATCATAATCTTATTTTTAATAAAATGTCACTGCCATCAATACCACCCCCCGCTTTACAATTCCATTACATAATAGATTTCAGGTATTAAGTCCCCTGGAGGACAAGGATTGACATTCAGTGGGTGATGGTATACCTCCAAATAATAACACCCCAGGGCCTCTGTATAAGGCGACTGATAGGGAAACATCAAAAGACCAGCCACCCCCTTTCCTACAATTGCAAGACAGTAGGCAGGATGATATAGGAATGGTTACTGTCGAGAATAGCGAATTAAATCACACATTTCCTGGGGGGCATCTAATATTGTGATAACATTAGCCGAGGAGTTGCCTGCCCCTCTTCACAACAAGGGCCACGTTATCACTCGAAGTACATCTACTAATGTTAATTCCCATGAAGGATATACCATCGTAACCTGGAACATCGCAGGTCTTAGTAAGAAAATAGATACACCTTTTTGGAGGGATTTTATTTCCTCAGGCCATAATATAATTTGCCTGCAGGAAACCTGGTGTAAAGAATACATATTTATGGAGGGTTACACCTCGCATTGGTTAAGTGCTGCTACTTCTGTAGCAGGAAGAGCAAAGGGTGGTCTCCTGCTACTCGTGTCGAATAAATTAACTGTGTGTAAAATCAAAAGCTGCTCTTCCATAGACAACCACAGCTAGGTGATGAGGCTTGATTTTCACAGGGGTAAAGATCTTGTCCTAATTAACTATTATAATAAAAATTTTAATAGTAGTAGGGGGATTTTACTACAGGCCCTTGAAAAGGAGATTGATAGGGTATTGGCACTTTCCAGTAAGTTGGCTATTATTGTATGGGCTGGTGATTTTAATATTCAAGCGTGCCCGCTGGCGCAAACTAAGACATGTGGGTTTATGAAGGGTTTTTGTGCTGATTATGATAATAATGCTGATTATCTACACTTCCCTCATTGTGACTACAGTTTAGCCTTAAATACAATGATGGCGAAATTTGATTTAGAACTACTTAATTGCACTATGAGAAGGGGCAACATTAAATGCCCAACCTTTACTGGCAGGAACGCCGATAGCAATATTGACCACATGCTATTTCATGTAACAGCGTTTACTCTAATTTATGGATCTCTGAACAGGCTGTAAGCGATCACAATAGTATCTCCATTTCATTGTCATGCTGGGGAAATAAATTACACAACACTGATGACCGTATTACCAATATTGTTCCAACAAAACCAAACGGCATGAGGATTAAATGGGATGGTGTTGACCCTGCAAAGATCCAAAGGGAGGTGGTAACTAAATGTCGGAAAGAAATCGACTACTGCCTTAGTGATGAGGTTCACCCACATATATTGCTTAACAACTTTTCTGACATTAATAAAACAATTAAAAGCATATTAACTAGGAGTATTAAAGGCACAAAACAGGTCAATGCAGGATGGTTCGACAAAAAATTTACCCAAGCTCTACATAATTTGAAACTTGCCAAAGTACCAAACCCCGTAATCAAATACATATCCATGACTTACGCCTCATTTATAAGCTAGCTATAGAGGCACGAAAAAGGGAGCTTCAAGCGGAAGCTTGGGAAAAATTAAGCTTGGCAGCAGACACAAACAACAGTAAACTGTTTTGGGAAATTATAAATAGTCCCTTTTTACATAATGATTGTACGCCAGAATTAACTTCATATGTAAATTGCAATGCATGGATGGAACATTTTTCTAATACTTTTAACCTGGATAGGGAGGTTTTACTTTTACCACACAATTATGGCCATGGCCCACATTACCCCTGCTAATTAGCGTCAAAGAAGTATACGAGGGGCTAGTCAACAGCAAGGGGGGCAAGGCACCGGGCCCCGCCGGGTTCCCGATTGATTTATACAGAAGTGAAATGGATTTGTGGGCCCCGATTTTAGCAAGGATTTTTAATGTTGCAGCACTGGGTGATTTCCCCACATCCTGGGGTCAGTCATTAATCATTCCCTTTTTTAAAAAAGGCTCCCGATCTGAAGCATGTAACTACCGCCCAATATCATTGCTAGATTCGTCTATAAAGGTAATGAGCAGGATTTTATTAAAACAGTTGGAATCCTGGGCCTCAGATAACAAGATCCTGTCCCCAGTGCAATACAGGTTTAGAAAGGGCCTAGGAACCCAAGAACAATGTGTTAACCATGACCTGCTCATTAGAAAATACACATCTGTGAAGGGGGGCAATTTGTTTTTATGTTTCGCAGATTTGAGCAGTGCTTTCCATCTTGTAGAACACTCACTTTTGTGGTCCACACTGCTCGAATCTGGGACCCCAAGAGAGATTGTGTATTTCCTGGCAAGAGTATATGAGAGACTACTGAGCAGTGTGCGATATGGGCCTACTGGTGAACGTACTCCTTTCTTTAGTGTAAGGAAGGGCATCCGGCAGGGCTGTGTTTTAGCCCCTCTTTTATTTTCACTATTTATTAATCAAATAGATATAATTTTAAGCCAGATACCTGCGGAAGCCCCAATGATAGATAGAAAGGTTGTACCGATTTTGTTATATGATGATGATGCAGTTTTACTTTCACATACCCCTATAGGCCTCCAGCGGCTCATTGACAATTTTATACAGTTCATCAATGGCAGAAAACTTTCAATTAATAAATCAAAAACATTTGCCATGTCATGTGGAAAGAAAGGTAGCTTAACAAGGTCCTTTTATTTGGATAATATTAAAGTACAAATGGTTAAGTCATTCTGCTATTTAGGCATAACATTTGCAGGAAACGGGAAATGGTTAGGCGAACATGAAAATGTACGATATAGGATTAGTAGGAACACCAACTTCATTTTTAGATACTCAACAAAATTGGGGGATCGCAGATTAAAAGATATGGTAGCTATATACAACGCTAGGTGTGTATCCTCTGCCTTGTCTTGGGCTGGAGAGTGGGGCCATTGTTGTGACAAATCACTCCAGCAAAATAAAAATATTTTCCTTAAACGGCTGCTGAGTGTTCCATCTTCGACTTCCAGTGAATTAATACATCAGGAAGTCAGTATCAACTATATTTCAGATCTAGCGCCCCTTCGCCCCTTACTTTTATGGCGTTCCATTTGGTCCAAAAATGAAACTGTATTTACTCAGTCCATAATTATAGATTTTTACGAAGTTGGACCACTCTTCCTGTATTCCTTGGTTAAGCTATATCTATCACTGGTTTTATCTCTTATTCAATTGTAATATTTATAGGGAGCCAAAATATGTAGTACAGATATCAAAAAAGGAGTTAAAAGGAACTTTCTTGGCCCACAAAAGGGAGGCCCGTAGTAAACTAATCGGAGACCAATCCACACTAGTGTTTTATCAGCAACTGGATCTTAGAACTGGTTTTCAGGCTTATTTGGCTGGAGTGACAAGACGTTCCCATCGTTTTGTTTTGACACGTCTTAGGTTAGGAATTGTTGACCATTTTGTCCCTTTTCCTACCATGAAAAAAAGTTCTAAATCCGAATGTCCATGTTATAATATATCTAAATAAAGTTGCTGTAATTTTTTATTATTCTGTAAATTTTATTCCTTTTTAAGGACGTTTTATCTGAAACCTATCCTATTAAAATATAACATTCAATCCACTACAAATGCCATGAAGTTAATGTCCTCACTGGAAAGTCCAGATATTTGTTTCTATGCAGCAATTTATATTCTAAAGTGTATAGCTGCTAGGAAATCTATAGTATTAGGAGCTTTCCTTTTTGCTGGTTCAATTAATCAAACAGCACGATAGCACTTTATGAACCTTTACGGCATTACGCAAGGGGACCAAACTTACTATGTCTGGAATGCCATCACTGCAAATATCTAAATTGTAATGCACTTGACACTTTCTTTTACAAACTTTGCATGAATTGCAAATTGTTGGCATATGGCACTTTATTGCGAAATTTGTACAATATGCATTCCCTTTTTAGAGCACTTGTTACTTTTGAAAATGTGTACGAAATGCAAACTATTTATAGAAGGTACTGTATTGCGACATTGCACATCATGTAGTTTAGAGTGCACATGCCTCCTCATACTCTTGATATACAGAAGGCAACTGCACCTCCTTTTCTGCTGCATTGGCCACTCTTATTCCACAAGCCAATGCTGTAGCAGGGTGTTCTGGAATGCTGGAACAATGTTCCCAGCAATAAGGTTAGTTCATCAACACAGTTCGGGTAACCCAATTGATTTTGGGGTCATGTTTTTGTAGCCATGGCAACCCCAATATGATCTTAACTTGAGCGTGGAACACACTCATCCTCGTTGCACTGTTGCTATATGTGGTTCACAAATTGAACAACACTACATACTCAACAATTTTTACACAAATGAATGAATAAACATCAGTGTTTAGAATAGAACAAAAGTCATCAAGTTTTTACTTCACAAAATTATAAACAGCTTTTAAACATTCCGAAACATTTTAAAGCATATATTCGAAAACATTAATAAAGCAAACAATCAAATTGATGCATCTTCTCTTGAGCCCAATGTATTTCGAGCTTAACAAGCTCTTCATCGGGGGCCTGAAACTGAAATAAACATGATGTCAACTCACTCGAATACAAGATATACTAGGATTCAGACTCTATATGGCAAAACTCTAGTGCATTAGAAGTCACTAATGGAAATATGATAATAGTTACCTTAGCCCACACCACAGTGCGTGAAAAAGAATGTTAAACATAATCACAATCCCAAAGCGATTGTGGGCAAAATCCTTAGATAAATCAAAAGAACAAGAATTATTAGAGTGGGTTCATCAAAACAAGGAAGCGGGACTAATGAAAGAAATGGTAACGGGCAAATACCTGGGAAGCTATGGCTTTACAAAGTACTCGAGGTTCTTGACAACTGGAATGATTTATGCTGGACCGAACACAGCAACCGGCAGCCTCAATCTGTTAAACAAAACCAACTATGAGTAACAAACTCAAAGAGCTAGTGAGCTATGGGAACGAAACTTATCGACTCAAGAACCTAACCTCTATCAATGACGCGTCACAACGAAGGACTGCTCAAGCTCAAAAGCTGACCGCGTTCGGGTGATTGCCGAAAGCAGCTGAACTCTGCATTTCCCTTGGCGATTATAAACAGTCAAACTATGGAAACTAAAAACGGACTACAGTGAACGTTACATCGGACTCCGAAAAAAAGACATCGGACTCCGAAAGAAACAATAACCCATTGAAACGCCGGAAAAGACTAAAACACAACTAAACTATGAATCTAGGCGAGCACTGGCAATACAAAAAGACCCAATTACTGCAGAAATAACTCAATGCCAATCTTCGGCAAACTGCCCCGATCTAAAAACTTGATGACTTTTGTTCTATTCTAAACACTGATGTTTATTCATTCATTTGTGTAAAAATTGTTGAGTATGTAGTGTTGTTCAATTTGTGAACCACATATAGCAACAGTGCAATGAGGTTGAGTGTGTTCCACGCTCAAGTTAGGACCTTAATTGAGGCACGGTCAGGACAAACGTGCTACCTCCGTTGCACGCTTATGTTGAAAATAGTCGCAAAGCCTAGTTAAAATTCATTGAAATACTGGAGTGCTCCTCTCACCCACCCACTTCAACCCCAATATGATCCCATATTGAGGGGCCTGGATGATGTTGAATGTGATTAATTCCCTGTGTTTGGATCTATATTGTACCTTGACGTCTTCTGTATTGTATCCAATGGGCCCTGTGACCAGTTTCCTCTCATCGACTGCGTATACATCTTCCGGTGTGTCCTTAGGACCAGACAAATGCCGATACATTTAGCTTCTCCCAAATCTATAAACAAGCCAGTGGCTCCAGAATCAACCATGGCAGCCATATGAATCCATTTGGTTTGTATCAGCAACATTACGTCTATGAATAGATTGTTGGTTCCTGCTGGATCCTTGTTAAGTAAAGAAGGGATGTATGCATGACTCCAAGAAACCTCTTCACCTTTCTTTGAGTCCTCTAGTTTTCAGAGACCTTGTAAAATGCAACTGTCATCCTTCTGTGACTACGAAACTGATTCATTTTTGGTTTTACTGGACATTCCCGTACGAAGTGTCCTTTCTTGCCACAATATAGGCAGAGACCTTGTTTACACTAGGAGATCTTTTTCAGCAGTAGTTAAGGCAGCCCTTATTGTTCCTATATCCATAGGTTTAGACCCTGAAGCATGGTGGGTCAGAAGGTATGAATTTCCCCTTTCTTTTACGGTCACCCTTACGCTCATTCAATCTGTGATCTAGGAGTAGTACCAGATTGATCAAGTCTTTGCATATTGCAGGCTAGGGTTCGATCTGAGCAATGATATGCTTAAGATCTTCTCGTAACCCTTGATGGAAAAGTGTGGCTTGCTTGGACTCAGGCCACATGGTTTCCGCTACAAGGCACAGAAAGGGATTTAAGTACACCAGCAGGCCCTTGTTACCCTGTCGGAGCTCCAACCATTCACTGTCTGCCGTGTATGACTCAGCTCTCCTGTCGAATACCTTCAAAAACTCCACTCAAAAAGCTTCCCAATCATGTAGGAGAGAGTCGTCATGGTTTACCAGAGGCACTGTCCATTGTGCTGCATCTCCTGCTAGATATGAAATAAGAAAAGCTACCCTCGCCTGGTTAGTGGGGAACGACTTTTGTTTACACGAAAAGTGTAACATGACCTGCGTCAAAAATACCTGTACTGTACCAGAATCCCCATGGTACCTTTCTGGGGTGGCTAATAGAATAGAAACCAGCATCTCTACTACCACTGCATTAGGTGGTGCTGCGTCTGATGCCCCTACACTAAAAGGGTTCCTTTGCATACCATCCAGCCTGGCCCACAAATCTGCGGCTTCCTGCCTAGATGCTGTTAACTCTACCTGAACCGTGGCAAGCACGGCTAGAGCATCATAAGAGTGGCTATTCCCAGCACAACCAGACCAGGAGGACACTATTCCGTGGGTCGGAAATTCTGTTACTTCGTCAGTCCTCAGGATCGGTTTGATGCTAGAAATGGTCCACCTCTTGATCTAACCAAGCCTTACTAGCCGTAATGGTACAGGTCAGTGGAAGGATCAAGCGAGGGAAGGAAGGGAAGGGAACTGCAAGGAGGGATATCTGAAACAACAAAGGACAAGAATCATATAGCATATCTTAACAGGTTTATAGGTACCACACAATATTGGATAATGTACTGTCCATTCTATACCTGTAATAAAAAAGAATGGCACTGTTTATAAGATGATTCTGCCATACATGTTGTGCCTTCTGTGTGGTAACACCCTGTGTGTACTATAGCTGCCGCTGGAAAAACGAATACAATAGAAAGACACACCATGAATATATCCCTATGGATAATGCATATTACATAGACCAACAATATGGAAAATAAGACTCACTACGACCTACTCTTTCTCTATTCTCAAAACTATTTCCTGGGGATAGAGCTAGATAAACTACTCATACCAACTCCTGTAAATAATGGAATCTGTCCGCACCAAGAGTTAATACCACGAGGTTCCAAAGTCGTGAAATGAATTAGAAAAGGAATGTGCTTAAAAAACAAAAGACTTCCACAAGAGGGGTAAATTCACCCTATTAACAAATCCAGGCAATCCCAACTAAAAGGAGAAGAGGTTACCGATATTGGTTTGCATTTGGAAAGAGCCCCCCCTGGCGGACAATACCGGGAGATGGCACCTTAATTAGAATGTCATCCTCCGCACGAGCTACAAGCCTGTATGCTCACCAACGGAGGACACAGTGTGGAAATGGCCGACAATGCTGCTCGATATTGGCACAAAAGCTGTTCTCTGCACGAGCTCCAAGCCTGGCAGCTCCCCAACGGAGGACACAATCGTTGAAACGGCGGACAATGCCGATCGAGAAATCAACAGCGTATGATACAAGCACAAACAAACCGTCCTCAGCACGAGCTCCAAGCCTGGCAGCTCCCCAAAGGAGGACACAATCTAAGGAAACGGGCGAAAATGCAGATCGAGGAATCAACTGCGTTTTTCTCCCCCACAAGAGCCGCTGCTCATCCAACGGAGGAGGGAACGCCTTCAGAACAAGGTTTACGATCAAAAGGTCGGGTGCAAGGCACACTTACCCAGCAATAATCCAATGCTGCAACAACACGGTCCTTGGTGGAGAATTTCCAACACCAACCCGGGTTAGTCCACTTCCTATATGGGCTGTCCTTGCTGCGTCGTATGTGATGCGCAAGGCCCCATGGGAATGTTAGTACTTCCACAGACAATGCCTTTATTCCTGGCATAACGTCGCCCAGACTGACAGAATGGTGCGCTCAAGTCCGGCGCCTGTAACACATCCAAAAGCTAGACTTGCAATACACAAACCTAGCAGAGGCACACTGGACGGTCAGGCAAGAAAATACATACTTTCTAAAAGTGGTATTTTCAAACACAGAATGTAAAAATCACCCTCACTAAAAGATGCATCTTAACATTCTGAGTTCAGGCATACTACATTTTAACTTCCTATCTTGTACCTGGGATCAGTTATGTTTATAAGATGTTATAAACTAACTCCCCATTCTGACCTATGGGAACTGATAGCCTTGCAATAGTGAAAAACGAAATTGGCAGTATTTCACTATCAGGAAATGCCACACACATCAGGGCATGTACTACCGTACACATACAATGCACCCTAGGGGTGACTAACATGTAGAAAAGGGAAGATTTGGGGACTGGCAAGTGTGTGCACTTGCCAAGTCGACATGGCAGTCCCAGACTGCACACAGGCTCTGCAATGGCAGGCCTGAGCCACATTTTACAAGCTGCTTCTGTTGGTGGCACAATCAATGCTGCACACCCACCAGCAGCATTTGATTTACAGGCCCTGGGCACACATGGTGCACTGTACAAGGGTCTGACAAGTAAATCATACAGCTAAACATGGAATCACATGTTGAGTTCCTCCTCCTAAGCCCAAACACTGCAGGAAGAAGAATGGCCCGATCCTCCACCCTTGCTCATAAGCTGCTTACTGGATATCACACAATGAGTCAGTAGAGGAGCAATAGACAGGGGGGGGGGGGGTGGAAGAGGAACAGACAAATAAGGGACACCGAGACTGCTTCCTTCAAATCTTGTAAGATCAGGGGATTTTTGCCTCCACGTTTCTGCACCTACAAAATAGGTCATACATTACACACTATTACACATCCTTCTACAGTCCCCATAGTACCCCCATTCATGACCATGCCCAGTAATGCACAAAAACCTCCTTACCCGTAAATGATGCCACAGGAGTCTTGTGGAGGAATCTGGAGCTGTTCGTATATCAACAAAGGGCAATCCAATGGGGGAAATGATAGGACTTAGAAGGCTCTCTTTTTATCATAGAGCCCTTAATAAAGGGGGAAAAAGTTGTTTCAGCGACAGAAAAAAAAACCTTTCTGTTCCTCTAATAACCGGGTAAATGTTGGAAAAGTATCCGGCACGAACATCCAACAAAGACGGCTTCCACTGCTGTATCGGCTCGATCCATAAGCGCCTGAACTTCGCTCCGCCCAGCACAACGATGCGGATGGTAGCAAAGGACGCGGAAGTGCGTCTCTCGTATTTGATGAAGTTCGTCAGTCTTCAAGTCTCTACAGACGACAATCCAGCCGGACTGCTTCTGTTCGTCCAATAAAAAGGGCGCTGGAGCCCCAGGTACCCAATAACCCGTCTGGGCTAAAACTCCTAATAAAGCCAAGGAAAAGGGGCAAAAGCAAGGGAAACAAAGGAAGAAAAACAGCTACAGGGATTCAACAGCAGGGAAGGAGGGGCGAGAAAGGAAAAGGCAAGAATTTCCAACGCCTGAAGAAGTGCAAAGTACTGCTTACGAGCCCGTAAGCGACAGCAACAGCACAGTGAATCATAAACGACCAGAGCCCAGGACCAGGAACCAAACGATTAGATGCCAAGCATCGTGGGAAGGGAGAAACCAGCTTTTAGCTCCCACAGGTAGGTCACGTGATCACACAGACATGGTCATAAAAAGAGGACTAGGCTCCATTCCTAACAGTACCCCCCCAACAATCCTCCCCACCGGGCGGGGCTTAGTGGGATGTTGGCGATGAAACAGCCGAACCAACCGGGGAGCATGAACCCCCCCAGCAGGCTCCCAGGTACGGTCCTCCGGGTTATAGCCCTTCCAGTCAACCAGATAAAATAGACGACCTCTCCTACGTCTAGAATCCAGTATAGCCTGAACCTCAAATTCCTCCCGACCATCCACTAACAAGGGGGGCGGGGGAGGCAACACCTGGGCAGAGGGCACATAGGGCTTCAATAAAGACGTGTGGAACACAGGGTGAACCCGATATTCATTGGGCAGGTCAAGTTTCATAGCCACAGGATTGATAACCTGCACAATCGGGAAAGGACCCACATATCTAGGCTGTAATTTACGGGACCCACCTAGTCTGAGGTTCCTAGTGGCCAACCATACCTGCTCACCCACATGATAGGAAGGAGCAGGTGCCCTGTGTTTATCAGCCTCATCTTTCATACTAGCCTCAGAAGCTAGCAACTGCACCCGGGCAACGCCCCAAATATCACTCAGCTGATTACACACATCGTCTATGGCTGGTACTCGCCCCGTAGGTTGGATAGCCTATGCCCTAGGATGGTAACCCAGCGAGCAAAAGAAGGGAGTCATACCCAAAGCGGAATGCAAGCTATTGTTGTACGCAAACTCCGCTATGGGCAGAGCTGTCACCCAATCGCACGCCAGGGAAGACACTAGACACCTAAGATACTGCTCCATGGTTTGGTTGGTGCGCTCAGTCTGCCCATCAGATTGCGGATGATAAGCAGATGACAACTTAATCTCCACCTTTAACACTGAGCACAACTCCGTCCAAAAATGGGATACAAACTGTGCCCCTGGTCTGTCACTACAGCAGAAGGCAACCCATGAATCCGCACAATGGAGGACATAAATACCAAGGCCATTTCTCTGGCAGTAGGGATCTTGGATAGCGGGATGAAATGTGCCATTTTCGTGAACAAATCAACTACCACCAAAATGGTAGTGAAACCGGAAACAGATGGATGCTCGGTCACAAAATCCATACTGATGGTATGCCAGGGAGCAGGAGGGACCTCTAGGGGCTGCAACAGACCAGACGGTTTACAGTGAGTGGGCTTACTGGTGGCGCAAACCGGGCAAGCTGCCACATAACCCTGAATGTCCCGAACCAATGTTTCCCACCAAAACCACCGCAAACACATCTCCTTCGTTTTCTGCATCCTAGGATGTGCCGCTAATGCCGAAGAATGACACCATTTCAGAACTGTTTCTCTCAACGTAGGGGAAACAAATAACCGACCCTCATGATACAGTAACCCATCCTGAACCAAAACCTGGGGCAATGACAACCATGGGGCCAAATCCAACTGGCGCAACTGTTCTTTCACCAAGGATGGAAAATCCTCCATAGTTACCACCCCTATGATCCTGTTACCCTCAATCATGGGTCTATCTTCCTTCCCATGTCCCAAATCCCTAGGATCTACATGAATCCGGGAGAGTGCGTCAGATTTAATCTGCTGTGCTGCAGGTCTATAAGTGATAACGAAATCAAATTTGTTAAAGAAAAGAACCCAACGCATCTGGCGTGGTGTCAAAGCACGGGCTGAACGAAAAAACTCCAGGTTTTTGTGGTCGGTGTATATCGTGATGGTGTGTCGAGCTTCCCATAAATAATGCCGCCATTCCTCAAAAGACAACTTAACTGCCAACGACTCTCTTTCGGCCACAGAATAATAACGCTCTGCTGGCAACAAGGTCTTAGAAAAAAAGGCGATGGGGTGCATACAACCGGTCTCTACGTCCCTTTGGGACAACACCCCACCCACAGCACACAAGGAGGCATCCGTCTCTACAAAAAACGGCAGAGCAGGATCAGGATGTACCAATACAGGCGCAGAAGTAAATTTTCCCAATAACCGTTGAAAAGCGTCCTGAGTCTCAGCAGACCAAACAAAGGGAACCCTTTCCTCAGTAACCGGGTCATAGGTTCCACAATATCGGAGAAATGGGAAATAAATCGCCGATAGAAATTGGCGAACCCCAGAAGGACCTGTATATGTTTAACTGATGTTGGTATAGGCCAGGTGACAATAGCCGCGATCTTTCTAGGGTCCATCTGAACACCTCCAGCTGAAATAATAAACCCCAAGAACTCCACTTTAGGGGTACTGAACTGACACTTTTCCAGCTTGGCATACAGATGATGATCTTGTAGTTTCTGTAGCACTTGTGTCACATGCTCTTGGTGTTCAGCACCGGTCTCCGAGAAGATTAAAATGTCATCTAGATAGACGATTACACTTCTATCTAGATGATCCCGGAGAACCTCATTAATGAAGAACTGAAAGGCCGCCGGCGCATTGCATAACTGGAACGGCATTACACAATCCTCGAACAGGCCATATTTGGTTTTAAACGCCGTTTTCCACTCATCTCCGGGGCGAAATAGTACAAGATGGTAAGCACCCCGCAAGTCCAATTTGGTAAACACCGTTGCCTTGCGGAGTTGGTCCAACAACACGGGGATGAGTGGAAGCGGGTATTTGTTCTTCACCGTTGCCTTGTTCAATGCTCTATAGTCTACACATGCTCTTAGAGTACCCTCCTTTTTTGGAATGAAAAAGATCGCTGATGAAACTGGCGAACAGGAGGGATGAATGAACACTAACCTCAACATCTCATCAAGGTATTCCTTGAGATGCAATTCCTCAGGTTCCGAGAGAGCATACACACGACTGCACGGTAATGGAGCGCCAGGTACCAAGTCAATCTTGCAGTCGAAAGACTTATGGGGAGGGAGACCCTGAGCTCGGCCCTCATCAAACACATCCTTAAATGTATGTACTGTAAAGGAACAGTACCCACCTCAGTCACTGCACATGACAACGGGGACACCTACTCACTCGCCTCCTTATAACAATGCTTCAAGCAATGGGGAGAGTCCAGGGTCACTAATCGCTGAACCCAATCGATCTTAGGATTGTGTTCCTGAAGCCATGGTACCCCCAATACTAAGCCAAAAGACGGGGCGTCTATTAAATCAAAACACACCATCTCAGAGTGTCCATTCTCACACACAAGGCATAAAGGTACAGTCCGCTGAGTGATGGAACCTGATGTTAATTCCGTACCATCAATCGCCCTTGCAGGTTCTGGCTGGTCTTTCACACAGCAGGGTATCATCAATTTGTCTGCTAACGTGATGTCAAGGAAATTCCCAGTGGCACCGGCATCCAGTAAAACTGACACCGGCACTCTGTTACTACCAGAAAGCAATAGATGGGCTGTGATGATAAAATGCCTAGACACCCTGTCTACAGCTCCTAGTACCTCATACGTCCTCTGTATTTCTTCCCTACGTACAGGACCTCCATCATGGTAAATACAAGCTACCTTCTTACTATAAGAGGCACCAGAAGGCTTCACTGGACATTCCCTAGCAAAATGGCCACCCTGACCACAATATAAACACAAATTCTGTTCCCTACGTCGTTTCTTTTCATCAAAGGACAACGGGCCTCTGACCCCACCAATTTCCATGGGTTCAGACACATTCTTGGCTTCCACAGTGGTCTTCACCTCAGGTTTAACAAAACCCCCACGGGACACCTGGAAACGATTCTTTTCCCCACGTCTCTCAGATAGTCTATGATTTAATTTGACCACAAGGTCAATGAATGCCGCACAGTCATCCGGGGGATCCACCACCTGCGACACCACATCCTTAAGATCCTCAGAAAGACCTTGATAGAACAGAGAAGCCCTCTGATCCATTGGCCAATGGGTTTCAGACACCAGGCGGTTAAATGTGGAAATGTACGTAAGCAACTCCTGTCTGCCCTGCCGCAACTTTAATAATTCCGCGTCGCTAGCCTGCATAGATGCATGTTTTACAAACAATCCACGCATTAATTCCTTAAATGCGGGATAATTATACAATACCCGATCATCACTGTTTACCAGGGGAATAGACCATTGATCAGCAGTACCAGCCAAATACGAAATTGTGAAAGCTACCTTGGCCGAGTAATCGGGGAAAGCATTAGGCCTACACATAAAATGTAGTTGCCACTGATTCATGAAAGTACCAAACTTCTCGCTATCCCCTGTAAATCTCTCTGGAGAAGACAAGGGCACAGGAACAGGCGAATTAACGGTAACGGCTAATGGAACCCCACTACCAGAACTCTGACCCGTCCCTCCTACATAGTGAAAGGTTGCGGGCTGCAAAACAGGACCTTGGACCCTATGCTGACCTTGTTCTCTAATCTTCATGGCCCCAAGTTCCTGCTTTAATCCTGCGTTTTCTTGTCTTAAATCCTGTACTTGATTCTGTAAGGCAGCTATAGCGCCCATGACATCCTGCATAGTCGGAGCACTAGTAGCCCCTCCTGTATCTCCTGTTGGATCGTCCATCCCTGTCCAGGCAGTGTTATTATATATGTGGGCTTGGCATTCTGTTGAGTTCCTCCTCCAAAGCCCAAATACTGCAGGAACAAAGAATGGCCCGATCCACTACTCTTGCTCATAAGCTGCTTACTGGATATCATACAATGAGTCAGCAGAGGAGCAATAGACAGGGGGCGGGAAAAGATGAACAGACAAATAAGGGATACCGGGACTGCTTCCTTCAAATCTTGTAAGATCAGGGGATTTTTGCCTCCACGTTTCTGAACCTACAAAATAGGTCATACATTACACACTATTACACATCCTTCTACAGTCCCCATAGTACCCCCATTCATGACCATGCCCAGTAATGCACAAAAACCTCCTTACCCGTAAATGATGCCACAGGAGTCTTGTGGAGGAATCCGGAGCTGTTCGTATATCAACAAAGGGCAATCCAATGGGGGAAATGAGAGGACTTAGAAGGCTCTCTTTTTATCATAGAGCCCTTAATAAAGGGGGAAAAAGTCGTTTCAGCGACCGAAAAAAAACCCTTTCTGTTCCTCTAATAACCGGGTAAATGTTGGAAAAGTATCCGGCACGAACATCCAACAAAGACGGCTTCCACTGCTGTATCGGCTCGATCCGTAAGCGCCTGAACTTCGCTCCGCCCAGCACAACAATGCTGATGGTAGCAAAGGACGCGGAAGTGCGTCTCTCGTATTTGATGAAGTTTGTCAGTCTTCAAGTCTCTAAAGACAACAATCCAGCCGGACAGCTTCTGTTCGTCCAATAAAAAGGGCGCTGGAGCCCCAGCTACCCATTAACCCGTCCGGGCTAAAACTCCGAATAAAGCCAAGGAAAAGGGGCAAAAGCAAGGGAAACAAAGGAAGAAAAACGGCTACAGGTATACAACAGCAGGGAAGGAGGGGACGAGAAAGGAAAGGGCAAGAATTTCCAAAGCCTGAAGAAGTGAAAAGTACTGCTTACGAGCCCGTAAGCGACAGCAACAGCACAGTGATTCATAAACGACCAGAGCCCAGGACCAGGAACCAAACGATTAGATGCCAAGCATCGTGGGAAGGGAGAAACCAGCTTTTAACTCCCACAGGTAGGGCACGTGATCACACAGACATGGTCATAAAAAGAGGACTAGGCTCGATTCCTAACATCACGAACCCATAACAATAACTTATAGAGGGAGCACTTGTACTTTGGCACGAACAAATGCCTTTGGGCAAAGTGCCAAAAGCATCTAGACCAGCAAAAGCATATGAGGCAACAGCAAAAAAGAAATGGAAGGGAGACCAACGCCAATGGTGCCAAGTCTAACACGTCACAAAACAACTCAGTTTATATTTTATTCAAAGGTATTTAGAGAGGGTGCAGTTTCTTCCAACCACTTCACACACAGCCTTCACTCAATAAAGAAACAGCAGCAGAGGGCATACTCTTTCATTGGACTCTAACATAGACAATTAATAGCCTGTTGTAAAGTATTTGTAGAGAACCCAGTTTTTCAGTGAAACATTGAATGCAATGTCTGTACAGTATAAAGACATGTGAGGCGATATGCCACTCTCTTAGTAAACTGTACCATACACTCCATTCACCTAGAGTAAATGCCTTTGCAGAGAGGTTAGTTTCTAAATAAAGCCTACCATACCCACTGTTCATAGTGTACAGAATTCTCAGCAGAGAGGGTATAGTTGTATAAAAGTAGACTGGGTACTGCTTTCATTCTGTTGTTAGTGTTTCTAGATAAGCCAGTCATTTATCAATTCCTGCTGAGCAGAACGTTAAGCCTGTTGAGATGTCTGTGCAGGCTGAAGGGGCAGTCTCCTACTAACCCTTTTTAGACACAGTATTCAACCTGTACAGACTACTAAAAAGAGAGACCACTCTGTCATCAAACTCTACTATGCAGTACCTGCACCTAGCTGTCAGGTGTTTGAAGAGGCAGGATTGCATCATCAAACCCTTCTGTACACAATCTACATCCTGTTTAAAGGTCAAGGTATAGGAGTCGCTGTCTTAAAAAGACTTTCAACACAAAGTCTTCATTCAGCCTGTAAATAGGTCTAAAAACAGAGAAGTCAGGCTCTCATCAAAGTTAACTAATCAGAATATAGCCCTTGTTAAAAGATGTTTGCACAGAGTGTAATGCCCACTAAATCCTTGTACATATAGACATCACCTTGTGCAGAGATCTGAATATAGAGGTCACTCCTTCTTTTTAAATATTTTTGTTATTTATTATTTTATTTTAACAACATATGAACTATGCAATGATGGAGTGTTGTTCTCCATAAATGACTGACATACAAAGCAACAGTTCACCCCCCCCCCCACACCAATCCCCCACCACATAGGCCAGCAGCGCATTCCTTCATCAGTCTATCCACGGATTTCAGAGTATCAACAATGACAACGTTCAGTCATGTGTTTAAGGTGGCCTGGTATAATTCTTTGCTTCTAATTTCCCAATACACACATCCTATGTGAGCCCTATGTGCTCATGGCCATATTTCAACCTCAGTAGTGTTAGTGTATCAGCTTCTGCCTTTGCCCACTTCAGTAAGCTTTTTGTACACAACCCCACATCCAGGGCTGTGGTCATTTTCTATACATTTGCTATACACCTCCTAATGAGTATTAGTGACAGGTTCGTAAAACTGCACAGGATTTTATCATTTTTAGGTAATGCCATGAGCCCAAGAAGGAAATGTTCAGGTGCACATGGCATCTGGTAGTTTACTATTTCCGATGTAAATGTCATTACGGATGCTCATGTAGGTTGTAACATTGGGCAGTGCTATGCCATGTGGTAAAACCCCAAGTCTGTCTGTTGGCAGTGAGGGCAGTCTTTGCACGCCCCTCTAAACATACAATGTATGCAGTGTGTGTTAAGCTCTGTTTGATGTACATAGTTAAGTTGTGTGTATCATGTACAAGATCACTGTCTGACATATGCCATGATCTGCCGCTGTGGTTTGGGTAAAAGCTCTTTTTTCAGATCAGCTTCTCAATTAGTGTTATTACTGGGGTTTGTGTTGTGTGATTGTGACAGCAATAGGGTGCACAATATTGTCACTGCTTTCCTGCCATGCCATGTGTAAGGAGGCAGGCTAGGAGCAAAGAGGTCGACAGTTCAGCCTATCTAGTGCCTCATTTGGTATGAATAATATCTGTGAGTGTGTTGTATGTTGAAATATGTCCGTGCTGTATTCCATATTCATAAACCCTGTCTTGGAATGTGTTTAGTTTACCGTCAACAAAAAGGTCCCCAACCTCGATCTCTCCTGCCTTCCTCCATAGTAGTACTCAGTGTTGTCTAATGGTTACAAAGCATGACACCTACAACCCAGCATGGGCAACCGCATCTCAGGATGGGGTGCTTAGAACTGCATAGGTAACAATGTACATACTTATAAATGACTAGAGCCAAGCTTCATCTCAGGTTAAAACCAGTGAGGTGCCATCGTACATGCATCACTGCTAAGGCAACAAAAAAAAAGGTTTCCAACCTGAAAAAAGGGAAAAGACCTACCCCGAAATGAGGGGACAGAAATCTGAAACCCCATCCCCTTCAGAACTAGCCAGTTGCTATAAAATTGCTGCATTCAGGGGAGATGTCCTAGGTCTTGAACTAACCTAAATCATATCAGGAGCCCTGTCTTCTTCTTGGGTATCCGGAAGCAACCTCAAAATGTGTAGGTATTTAGGGCATGCCAGCTCCCAAAACTCTGAGGAAAGAATAGCGATGAAGGGGTCCCAGATTTTATTGTATGCTGAATTGTCCGTACAGGTCATCATCGACAGTCGTTCCATGCCCAGCAGTGACCATAGCTGATGAAGCCACTGAACGGAATGGAGTTGGAACGTGAGTAAGTGGGGAGTCCTATGGGGAGTATATGCGGGGAATTTGAGGATTGTAGTATGAAAAGCTTGATCAATGCCGTCCAGGATCTGATCCCAGAATCTAGTCAGTTTAGGGAAGTGCCGAAGCAGGTGGAGTAGCATGCCTGCATTGCCCTAGCCCCGCCAGCATTGGCCCTCACATTGAGCATTCCATTTCTGTAACCGGGAGGGGGTGTAGTACCAATAGGAAGTCATCTTGTAGGCTGTTTCTGTATGTCCTGTAGTGTGTGCCATGTGGTGGGCTCTATAGAAAATGTCTTCCAACTCTTTATCTTATAGTGATCGGCCTAGTTCTACCACCCAACTTTTCTGCCCTGGGGTTCTGCATTTTT
The DNA here is from genome assembly GCF_964263255.1 of Lissotriton vulgaris. NCBI lineage: Eukaryota > Metazoa > Chordata > Amphibia > Caudata > Salamandridae > Lissotriton > Lissotriton vulgaris. The sequence goes on along the minus strand of NC_141691.1, from coordinate 1,047,291,477 downwards.
GTGTTACCTTCATCAGGTGGAGATAGATCTCTGAGATGATCTTCTTGTCATCTTTCTTAAGAAACAGCCACTTCTCAAAAGTAGTCAACGGTCTACCTGCCTGAGCACAGCACCCAGTGTGTCATTTGTGTGTCAGTGAAACGGTCTGTTTCTAGTAAGTCATTGTCTGTTTTGAGTTGATGGAATGGTATAGGGCTATTTTGGTTAAAGAGACACCCAAGCGCTTATACCTGCCGGCTACCCATAGCTTGGCAGTGCTTGGGGTCATGCCTGGAGGGAAATCCAGATTTGAAAATATAGGTGTCATGGTCTAAGGAAATGTGATGAGTCCTGTTGCAGTAGCTACTTTGTCCCAGATGTGAAATGACGGGTGAGTTACATGGGAGAAATAGAGCCCCCAGGTTCTGTAATGCAGAAGCAGCCCCAACTCCCTCCAAATGTGTGATCCTTCCACTGTCTGGTCGATGAAGACCTAATGTTTCTCCATCGGTGGGCGATTCCACTCCACCAAGAAGCGCAGCTGCGTGACCTGGTATTAGCGGGACATGTTAGGTATGGAGAGCCCCCCTTCTTGTTTTGAGTACTGTAGAAGCTGTTTCTGCAGCCTAGGTTTCGCATTCCCCCATATAAAATGCTCAATCTCTCTCTAAAGAGTGTATAGCATGCCAGAAGGTGGAGCTAGAGGAAGGGTCTGGAAAATTTACAGGGCTCGGGGGAGAGCATTCTTTTTTACTGCAGTGATTCTACCAAGCTGCGGGAGTCATTGCCACTGTCAGATCTTTACGAATTAAGATGAGAAGCTTTGAGTAGTTGACCTCTGCGGTGACCCAGTGGAAGTCGAACTGAGATCACAGGGCACGTTCTGTGTGTGGAAACAAAGATGGGAGCACACTCTTAACCTCTCAGCCGGATCGCTCCTATGCATTCTGGTACATGCAGTTCGTATAACTTGAAGATTTAGAAAAAAAGTTTGTAAGTGTTTCACCAAGATTGATGCAAGTCAGTACTTGGTATCTCTAGACACGACTTGTGTTTCAGGATCAGACACGACTCGTGTTTCAGGATCATATCCTTCATCAGTAGAGATCAGTTCTGGGGTAGCTGTGAAGGCTGCCAAACAACAGTAACAGGCTTCGTTGCCTTTAGGGCGTGCAGGTGCATCACCAATAGCTCGTCAGCTACGGGGGCTCACGGGAGCCCTTCAACAGGAACAAAGAGGGGAGCACATTCCTAACCTCTCAGCCGGATCACCCCTATGCATTCTGGTACATGCAGTTCGTATAACTTGAAGATTTAGAAAAAAGTTCGGAAGTGTTTCACCAAGATTGATGCAAGTAAGTACTTGGTTTCTCTAGACACGACTCGTGTTCCAGGATCAGACACAACTCGTGTTTCAGGATCATATCCTTCATCAGTAGAGATCAGTTCTGGGGTAGCTGTGAAGGCTGCCAAACAACAGTAACAGGCTTCGTTGCCTCTCGGGCGCGCTGGTGCATCACCAATAGCTCTTCAGCTACGGGGGCTCACGGGAGCCCTTTAATAGAAAACAAAGATGGGAGCACACTCCTAACCTCTCAGCCGGATCCCCCCTATGCATTCTGGTACATGCAGTTCGTATAACTTGAAGATTTAGAAAAAAAGTTTGTAAGTGTTTCACCAAGATTGATGCAAGTAAGTACTTTGTATCTCTAGACACGAATCGTGTCTCAGGATCAGACACGACTCGTGTTTCAGGATCATATCCTTCATCAGTAGAGATCAGTTCTGGGGTAGCTGTGAAGGCTGCCGAATTACAGTAACAGGCTTCGTTGCCTCTCGGGCACGCAGGTGCATCACCAATAGCTCGTCAGCTACGGGGGCTCACGGGAGCCCTTCAACAGGAAACTTACAAACTTTTTTTCTAAATCTTCAAGTTATACGAACTGCATGTACCAGAATGCATATGGGCGATCCGGCTGAGAGGTTAGGAGTGTGCTCCCATCTTTGTTTCCTGTTAAAGGGTTCCCGTGAGCCACCGTAGCTGACGAGCTATTGGTGATGCACCTGCGCTCCCGAGAGGCAACAAAGTCTGTTACTGTTGTTTGGCAGCTTTCACAGCTACCCCAGAACTGATCTCTACTGATGAAGAATATGATCCTGAAACATGAGTCGTGTCTGATCCTGAAACACGAGTCGTGCCTAGAGATACCAAGTACTGACTTGCATCAATCTTGGTGAAACACTTACAAACTTTTTTTCTAAATCTTCAAGTTATACGAACTGCATGTACCAGAATGCATAGGAGCGATCTGGCTGAAAGGTTAGGAGTGTGCTCCCATCTTTGTTCCTGTTGAAGGGCTCCCGTGAGCCCCCGTAGCTGACGAGCTATTTGTGATGCACCTGCGCGCCCGAGAGGGAACGAAGCCTGTTACTGTTGTTTGGCAGCCTTCACAGCTACCCCAGAACTGATCTCTACTGATGAAGGATATGATCCTGAAACACAAGTCGTGTCTGATCCTGAAACACGAGTTGTGTCGAGAGATACCAAGTACTTACTTGCACTAATCTTGGTGAAACACTTACAAACTTTTTTTCTAAATCTTCAAGTTATACGAACTACATGTACCAGAATGCATAGGGGCGATCCGGCTGAGAGGTTAGGAGTGTGCTCCCATCTTTGTTTCCTGTTAAAGGGCTCCCGTGAGCCCCCGTAGCTGACGAGCTATTGGTGATGCACCTGCTCGCCCGAGAGGCAACGAAGCCTGTTACTGTTGTTTGGCAGCCGTCACAGCTACCCCAGAACTGGTCTCTACTGATGAAGGATATGATCCTGAAACACGAGTCGTGTTTGATCCTGAAACACGAGTCGTGTCTAGAGATACCAAGTACATACTTGCATCAATCTTGGTGAAACATTTACAAACTTCTTTTCTAAATCTTCAAGTTATAGGAACTGCATGTACCAGAATCCATGGGGGCGATCTGGCTGAGAGGTTAGGAGTGTGCTCCCATCTTTGTTTCCTGTTAAAGGGTTCCCGTGAGCCACCATAGCTGACGAGCTATTGGTGATGCACCTGCGCGCCCGAGAGGCAACGAAGTCTGTTACTGTTGTTTGGCAGCCTTCACAGCTACCCCAGAACTGATCACTACTGATGAAGGATATGATCCTGAAAGACGAGTTGTGTCTGATCCTGAAACACGAGTCGTGTCTAGAGATGCCAAGTACTTACTTGCATCAATCTTGGTGAAACACTTACAAACTTTTTTTCTAAATGTTCCTGTTATACGAACTGCATGTTTCAGAATGCATTGGGGCGATCTGGCTGAGAGCTTAGGAGTGTGCTCCCATCTTTGTTTCACGCTCTGTGTGTGGTTTAGTGTTGAGATTTAAGATTTGTGACCTTTGCATATTTACCCGAAAACCCAAGGATGCTCAGAACTCATGGAGTTCAGCTACAATAGCCGCGAAAGAAGTTAAAGGTTCGGGGATTGAGAAGATGACATCATCAGCGTAGAGGCTGATCAAGTGCCGATCCGCTCCAAAAGGGATGCCCCTAGCATTAGGGTTGTCTCTTAATCTCTGTACCAAAGCCTCCATATAAAGAGCAAAGAGAAGTGGTATTTCCTCCTGCCACGGTCTCTAGGGAAGCCGCCTGATCTTACACGATTCAATCAATCAATCAATCAGTGACACTTATAAAGCGCGCTACATACCCGTAGGGTCTCAAGGCGCTGGGGGGGGGGGGGGTGCCGCTACTGCTCGAACAGCCAGGTCTTCAGCTTCTTTCTGAAGGAGAGGTGGTCTTGGGTCAGGCGCAGGTCGGACGGGAGGGAGTTCCAGGTCTTGGCGGCCAGGTAGGAGAAGGACCTTCCTCCTGTAGTCGCTCTTCGGATGCGGGGGACGGCGGCGAGGGCGTGGTTGGCTGATCGGAGGTGGCGTCTGGGAGCGTAGAAGTTGACTCGGTTGTTGAGGTAGCTCGGGCCTTGGTCGTGTAGGGCTTTGTGTGCGTGGGTGAGGAGGCGGAAGGTGATTCTCTTGTTGACGGGGAGCCAGTGAAGGTCTCTCAGATGTCCGGAGATGTGGCTGGATCGTGGGATGTCGAGGATGAGTCTGGCTGAGGCGTTTTGGATCCGCTGGAGTCTCTTCTGGAGCTTGGCGGTGGTACCGGCGTAGAGGGCGTTACCGTAGTCCAGTCGGCTGGTGACGAGGGCCTGGGTGACGGTCTTCCTGGTCTCTGTGGGGATCCACCAGAAGATCTTCCGTAGCATGCGTAGGATGTTGAAGCACGCCGAGGAGACGTTGTTGACTTGCCTGGTCATGGAGAGGGAGGAGTCCAGGATGAAACCCAGGTTTCGTGCATGGTCTGTCGGTTTGGGTGCGGTGCCCAGGGCGGGAGGCCACCAGGAGTCGTCCCAGGCGGAGGGTGAGGAGCCCAGGATGAGGACCTCCGTCTTGTCCGAGTTCAGTTTCAGGCGGCTGGTCGTCATCCACTCGGCTACCTCTTTCATCCCTTCGTGCAGGTTGGCTCTGGCGGCGGCGGGGTCGTTGGTCAGGGAGAGGATCAGCTGGGTGTCGTCGGCGTAGGAGATTATGCTGAGGTGGTGTTTGCGTATGATGGCCGCGAGGGGGCTCATGTAGACGTTGAAGAGGGTGGGGCTCAGGGATGATCCTTGGGGGACGCCGCAGATGACTTCGGAGGCCTCTGACTTGTACGGTGGTAGGCGGACTCTCTGTGTTCTTCCGTCGAGGAAGGAGATGATCCATTCCAGCGCCTTGTCCTGGATTCCGATGTTGCTGAGGCGCCGTACTAGGGTGCGGTGGCAGACCGTGTCGAATGCCGCGGAGAGGTCTAGGAGGATGAGGGCCGCTGTTTCTCCATTGTCCATCAGGGCTCGGATGTCATCGGTGGCGGCGATGAGGGCGGTCTCGGTGCTGTGTTTGGCTCGGAAGCCGGACTGTGAGGGGTCGAGGGATCCGTTCGTCTCGAGGAAGGCGGCCATCTGCTTGTTGACGGTCTTCTCGATGACTTTGGCTGGAAACGGGAGAAGCGAGATGGGGCGGTAATTCTTGAGGTCGGTGGGGTCCGCTGTTGGTTTCTTGAGCAGAGCGCTGAGTTCGGCGTGTTTCCAGCTCTCAGGGAAGATGGCGGTGTCGAAGGAGGTGTTGATGATGTCTTGCAGGTGGGGTGCGATGACAGCGTCGGCCCTGTTGAAGACGTGGTGAGGGCAGGGGTCGGTCGGTGATCCGGAGTGGATGGAGTTCATCGTGCGGATGGTGTCTTCGGTGCTGATCGGGGTCCAGGCGTGGAGGGTGGTGGTGGGGGGGGGGTGGTTGGTCGGTCATGGTGTGCGTTGGTTGGTTGTTGAAACTGCTGTGTATGTCCGTGATCTTGTTGTGGAAGTATGAGGCGAGGGAGTTGCAGAGGTCTTGCGATGGGGTGATGTCGTTGTTACCTGCGCTGGGGTTGGAAAGCTCTTTCACGATGTTGAAGAGTTCCTTGCAGTTGTGTGCGTTGTTGTCCAACCGGTCCTTGAATGCTGTTTTCTTGGCGGCGCGGATCAGCTGGTGGTGTTTCCGGGTGGCAAGTTTGTAGGAGGTCCTGTTGTCCGGTGTCGGTTCCCTTTTCCAGACTTTCTCGAGGGCTCGGCAGTTCTTCTTGGAGCTCTTGAGTTCGTCGGTGAACCATGGGGCCTTCTTGCTGCCGGGTCTGCTAGGCGGGGTCCTCAGCGGGGCGAGTTCGTCCGCGCAGTTGCTGATCCACTTCGTGAGGTTGTCGGCGGCCTGGCTGGGGTTCGCTGAGCTGGCAGGAGGGTGCTGGCTCAGGGAGGTGGCGAGCTGGTCTGCTGTGATCTTGTTCCAGCTTCTGCGGGCGGTCTGTTGCTGGTGATGGTGGGACGTCGTTCTCTTGAAGGTGAAGTGGACGCAGCTGTGGTCCGTCCATTGAAGCTCTGTGGCGTGGCTGAAGTCGATGTCTGTGCTGGATGAGAAGACGGCGTCGAGTGTGTGTCCGGCGAGGTGGGTGGGGGTGGACACCAGTTGCTTGAGTCCCAGGTTGGCGAGGTTGTCGAGCAGGGTGCTGGTGTTGTGGTCGTTGTTGTTCTCCAGATGGAAGTTGAGGTCTCCCAGGAGGATGTAGTCGGCGGAGGGGAGGGCATGCGGGCTGATGAAGTCGGCGATGTCCTCGCTGAATTGCGTGCGTGGTCCAGGGGGTCGGTAGATCAGGGTGCCTCTGAGGGTGGTGTTCGGGTTGGTGTGGATCTGGAAATGCAGGTGTTCGGCGCTGGTCAGGGTGTGCCCCTTGCCTGCCCTCTGCCTCGCTGCTGCCTCGTTTGCCGGCTGCCGCCGCTGCGAGTGTTTTTGCCCTTGTTTTGACGGTATTTTGTGCTTGCTTAGTGTAACCTTATTTTTTCCCCTGTTTTAGCGTTTATTTGTGCCTGTTTTACTGTTTTCTCATTTTCCCCGTGTTTGCTCTCCTTCCTTGTTGTCCGCCTAACTCGTCGCCCCCCGCCCTCCCTTCCCGCCACCGCCGCTTGTCCCCGCCCCTTTTTGTCTTCTGTAACCCTCCCCGCTCCCGCCTCCCAGCTGCCCCGCCCACCCGCGCACTTGGCCTTAAATGGCGACCGTGCGACGCAGGTGAGTGTGACCCACTTGTGGGACACCCCCGCGCCGCACGGCCACCAGCTGCTGCGTGTGCCCCTTGCCTGCCCTCTGCCTCGCTGCTGCCTCGTTTGCCGGCTGCCGCCGCTGCGAGTGTTTTTGCCCTTGTTTTGACGGTATTTTGTGCTTGCTTAGTGTAACCTTATTTTTTCCCCTGTTTTAGCGTTTATTTGTGCCTGTTTTACTGTTTTCTCATTTTCCCCGTGTTTGCTCTCCTTCCTTGTTGTCCGCCTAACTCGTCCCCCCCCGCCCTCCCTTCCCGCCACCGCCGCTTGTCCCCGCCCCTTTTTGTCTTCTGTAACCCTCCCCGCTCCCGCCTCCCAGCTGCCCCGCCCACCCGCGCACTTCGCCTTAAATGGCGACCGTGCGAACACGCAGCGGTCACGCGCAGCGGGCGCGCCGATTGTGCGCCGAAGGCGCGCCAAAGGTAAGCCCGTCTGCGCCCGTCCGCGACCGGATCGCGACCAGCGCCAGGACCCCTGGACCTCGACCTCGAAGACCTCGACCTACCCGCCTGACGTACTCAGCCGCCACCCTCTTCGCTCTCAACACCGGCCGACTCCCAGAATGCCACCAAGCCACTCCAAGACGCACCCACGGACCCTTCAGCTGCCACGCCTGCAAGTTCACCTGCATCCGGACCTGCCTCGCACCAGCACCCACCAAGCCGAACACCAGCAGCACCCACCTCAAGTGCATCCTGATCAACACCCGCTCCGTCCACAGACATGCCATCGAACTCTGGAACCTCCTCGACACCACAGCTCCAGACGTTGCCTTCCTCACGGAGACCTGGATGAACGCCTCTTCAGCGCCCGACATCGCCATCGCCATCCCAGAGGGCTACAAGATCGTCCGGAGGGACCGAAACGCCAACCAGATGGGAGGAGGCATCGCCATCATCCACAGGAACACCATCCGTCACTCAGACTGCTGCCCTGGAGGAGCTATAGGTTCTCAAAATCCAATTCCTAATGTGCAAGCCCATGCCTAAGTGATTGAGAGATGCGAATAGATAGGGCCAGTGCACCCTCTCAAACACTTTTTCAGCGTCCACCACCAGTAACAAGTCTTCTTCTGAGATTGATATACTATGTCTATCAAATGGCAAATACATTTAATATTGTCTGCACACTGATGACCAGGAATAAATCCTGCCTGGTCCGGATCAATGAGGCTGGGCATCAGGGGATTGAACCGATTGGCTAGGATGCTAGCAAACAGTTTTGCATCAATGTTCAGACGTGAAATCGGATGGTATGAGCTACACTGCTTTGGGTCTTTTTCGGGCGTAGGAATAACTGAAATCAAGGCTTGAAGCATTGATTCTGTAAGTGTGCCTATTTCAGCAAAGGAATTAAACAGATGAGTGAGTATGGGGGCGAGTTTCGAGCAGCAAGTTTTATAGAATTCTGAAATGAACCTGTCCGGTCCTGGTGACTTCAGAGGCTTCAAAGTAGCAATCGATGAAATCACTTCTTCAATGCAGATGGACCTGTCTAGTGGTTTGGCTTCTGCTAGGAGAAGGAGGGTAATCACAGCACTCTCTGAGTATGCCTGCGGGTCTGAAGGGCTCGGACAATTGTGTGAGTACAATTTGGCATAATAGACCTGGAATGTGTCCGCAATGCTATTCACTTCGGCTGCCATCACCCTGGAGGCCGGACTGACTTAACCGCTTGTGCAAATTGCTTACTACGGGGGTGTGATGTGCGAGCATACGGCCTCCTTTCTTAGTCACTCCGTAGTATTTATGTTTTAGGCGTAACATCAAGTGATCAGCTCTACAGCTCTATCGAAGCGTTTAAGTTGTAGGCGCTCTCTCTCGAGTTGCCTCCAGATCCTGGGAGCCCCCGTGAGTTTATGTATAGATTCCACTTCAAGCACCGCTGTCTCAAGCTCCTTCCTCTTAGCTTTTCTCATCTTGGTTTTGTGCGCTGCTTTTACAATTAGAGGCCCATGGGCAATCAGCTTTAGAGCCTCCCAGGTCGAAAGACAGTGCAGTGGAACCATTGTTATTAAGGGCTAAATAGTCTTGTATAGTGTTTTTAAGTCGTGAGACAATAGCCAGCGACTGGAGCATTGTCTTCTGAAGGCGCCAGGGATGCGCCTGGGTGGGGGTGGGAGAAGGGTTAGCGCAGTGGTTCCCAAACGGTGTGCCGTGGCTTCCTGGGGTGCCCTCAAACCTAGCAAGGGGAGCCACGCACCAAGCACTTTAATGCATTTGATGTTGAAGGGTCTGTTGGCTTCAGTTAAGCTAATTAGACTCAAACACATGATGTAGATGATTTGTAAGTGACATGCCTAAAGCTATAAACATAGTGCTTAATTGATGGCAAGTCAAGGGAGATGACCTCCTTATTTTACAGGATCCCCACGCTCCAACACTCCCAAAGTACGCAAAAGATGCCTGATTTATTTTGTTAGACTGGTTAATAGTTTAGTTTTTTCCCAAATGCATTTTACACCAATGCAAGTTATCATGAAAGTATAGTCGTCCTGTCTATTTAAAACACATGAAGTAGTATTAATTATTGACATTTGTACTTGAACCATAGGTACGACCAGTACACATTTCTCTCAGGACACACAATTTTCCAGACAGGTCTGCTCTCTCCTTGAGCCACAGGGAAGTAAAACACCATATATGGCATAATGTCAACATTTGTAAGCAAGAAAAAGGAACATTAAAAAAATATTATCAGAGGAATTTATTTGGCCTGCATTGATTTGGGGGCAATTTTAGGGAGGAGACCGAAAAAAAAGATGTATGAGGTTTAAAAAAATCATGGGTCACCCTGCTGAGACAGGTATGTTGGCACATATGACTTGGGTAGAAATGGAAGTGCATGCAAATATTCTTCAAGCGCAGAAACACTTTGGCAATGGTGTCTACATGCATAGTGGTGCTATCTAGCATTGTAAGTGGGATAACAAGTTTGAAAGGGTATTCAAAAAAAGGCATGGACAAAGAAGTGTAACTAAGAATATTTTATTAGAAGCACCACTATATTAATACAATACACCCTGTGTATATGATTATAATTTTTTATCAGCTTCATCCCAATTATTTTTAGGGAGAAAAATGCAAGTACTCCAGAGGCCGGGCTTACATCCCCCCATCCTCCAAAAATAGTAACAGTGGGGAGCCACAGGCAATAGCAAATGGGTCAAAGGAGCTGCGGGATAAAAAAGTTTGGGAACCACTAGGTTAGCGTTATATATATGTGGCTCAATGGTGGAAGTGAGCACTCATTCCCATGCAGATGGGAGGCCAAAAAGTGATCTAACTGAGCATATGTGTTATGACCTGCGGAATAAAACGTGTGGTCCTACTCACCAGGGTGCTGGGAGCACCACACAAATCCGCCTCCCACACTCTTCCAGCCATTCATGCCCCTCCTCTTAGAGAGAGCCCCTGTGTTACCAGATCTAAAAGATGAAAGGTCCTGCTCAGAATCCATCACTATGTTTCGGTCTCCACCCACCACCACTGCCGCATCTGTGGTCTGGAGCACACTGGCTAAGGCATCTGTTAGAAAGGACTCCAGCTGCTTGTTTGGAGTGTAAAGCAATGTCACCGTGAGCTGGAATGTGCCCAACCACACCCTAAAGGGCCAGCAGGCAACCCTAAATTTCTGCAATAGGACCCAAGACTGTACCGGAGAAGTGTTTGGAGAGGAGAATGGCCAGCCCCCTTCTTCCCCTTCCCCGAGGACCAGAATTGTTGTGGCAACCTATGTGTGTTTCTTTTGAAAATAAGTATGTCTCCTGAAGCAGACATATATCTCCCTGCACATGCTCCAACAGTGAAAGCACTGCTGATCTCTTGATAGGGTTGGTGAGGCCTCGAACATTGAGGCTAATTATCTTAGTCTTCAGTATCAAAGGAAAGAAAGCAAGCCCTAAAAAATCGAGCTAGTGACACCTTGGTCATCCGTGTGGTGCTAGTGGTATATAGTAGGAACGAGATTCTACCATTGGTTCAAATGTGTGGAGGACATAAAGACATTGGCTCATCAGAAGGGGTACCCCACCAAAACATCATAAACCTCGACAATGTAACAGAACAGATTAAAACGTTAATGTATGTGAGAATGCATAGTCAAACACGGGAGGAAGGCCAGTACGAAGGGGAACAAACAAGGTAGTAAGAGTCATCTAACAACATCTTGCTGTGATGCCCCTGCCCCCACCAATCCAAAGTGACCAATCCACCATAAATTCTGTGAAATTCTTCAAGTAGGCGGGTCAGCTTCTTCTCCCACAGGACTAGAAAGGGAGCGCAACACAGCCAACCTTTCTTTGATAATTGTGTCCAGATCAGGGCAGAGGTGTTCAAATCTGGACCTGTGTCGCTGTCCGCCGCAGTTTCTGTCTATGGCCTTGTTTTCCTCTGGGGGTCGTCGGGGGCCTGATTGCTAAGATCTAGGTTGAGGATCTTACAAGTTTCAGCCAGGGAACGTAATTGATGGATTTTGCCCTTGAGACAGAAAACGTGATGAAATGATTGGCCCCATGAGTAGCCAATGCACGCTTCCCGCAGATGATTAGTCACAGGCCAAATGTCCTTGCTGCGAGGTCCTGAAAGAGTTGTGTGTATAGTCCCTGAATTGCAGGTTCTGAACGTCTCAGGCAGGAGGATGAGTGGGCTGGACGGGCGGGCCCACTCAATGACAACGGTCAATTTTACATTGTTCTCTGCTGTGGTGCCCAAGACAAAGCTAAACAGGGCCTGGACATAGCCATCAAGATCTGAGAACTCCGCACTCATTGGGACCCACAAATGTGGATATTGTTCAGTCTGGACCTCTTATCGAGGTCTTCTGCATGGGCTTTCAAGTTAATCTGTTGGACTTGTAGTCGGATAACTTCCTGTTGGAGGGCTTCAAATTCTTTGTCTCTGGCTGCAGAGCCCTCCTCGAGGGCCACCACCCGCTCACCAATGGTGTCAATATATAAACACACCTCTCTTAGCTCCATTTACAGGTCTGTTTTCAAAGCCTGGAGATCTTTTCGCTAGGAGGTGAAAAAAGCCTACAGAAATTCACAAATCACTGGTTTCTCAGCTCCCTCTCCTCCGCTGGGAAGTTTCAGCTCCCCCAATGGCGCTTTGTTCCCTTGGGATTCCCCAATGCTCCTCAGGAGCAGATCGCGGACTGAGAAATCCTTCTAACTTTGGCCGATGCCACTGTTGCTCTCCTATTGCCTCGAGGGCAGCAGGGCGATGCCTGGCACGCTGGCTGAGTCTGGTCACAACCCAATTGGAGAATCACAGGGCATCAAGTCATTGCGCTTCTGGGAGATGGAATGATGGGCCCCCGATACAGATGGATAAGGCAGGGGGAGCTGTAGCAGGAGAACCCAAGGGACCAGTGGTGATCTGTGGAGCTTGATGTGGGCTGGCACAGGTCCCGCAATGTTTAGTGACTTCCGAGGACATCAATCCTGGTGAAATCAATCAGGACGCAGCCCCTCTTCTGAGCTATGGTGCCATATTTGCGAGGTGGAGGCCTCTTATAGTGGAGGGATCAGTAGCGATGGTCCGCTTTCACCCACCTCATGGCACTGTTGTTGCTTCGCCTCCAGGCCCACCGCGTTAATTCTGTGTGCTGTTGCAGGTCAGGCTACTGGGGAGGTACACGAGCCTCACCCCCACCGGCTCAATCTATCCCGTCGGTAGGCCACAGGTACCAGGCTGCCCCAATGCAAAGTCCGTGCTGTGGGGGGTGGCACCATGGGACGCACTCCTAAGAAGGCGCTGGGAGTCTTCTACCGTGGGCCAGGCCTCTATAGGCCGCTTTGTCCACATCTACTAGGTGGGGGGGCTGTTATGTATGACGCTGGGAACTCAAATCCCATAGGCCTCCAATGGGGGCCCTACAGGTCTCTGCTGTGCTGCCTGTGATCAGTCCACTCCCCGGCCTGCTGCTCATGCCCTGGCATCCGACGAGGCCCCTTACCTTCTGCTCCTCACCTCCTCTGACAGTGTAATGCCCCAGGGGGCGCCACTTCTTTCTTTCAAGCGGGTGCTAATGCAGCTACAAGGCCCCAGCTCACAATGACAGGCCGCTCGCTCCCTCTTCTCAGATCAGCCAATGTGGGCTGAATGATGTTCTGGCACTTGGCTGTCCCGGGTGCCAATCACTCATCTCAGAGGGGAGAACTCTGTTTCTGTGAGCCCCAGGGTCAGCCCCCATGCTTTGCTGTGGGAAACGTTGCCCAGGAAAATAGCTCTAGGCCTCCACTGCGGGCTCTGTTAATCCAGCTGCTTCACCTACGGCCAGCCCACCCCCAGGCCTGCTGCTCGTGCACCCGGGATCCAGCAACGCCCAGTCCCGCCCGCTCCTCCCCACCCAGCAGTGCGGTGCCTCCGGGGGCACAACGTCTTCTCAGCGAGTGGGTGCTGATGCAGCCACAGGGCCCCTCCCGCTATATCCAGGTAACCCGCACTCACCTCTGGGGTCCAGCAAGGCGGGTCAGCCACAGGCAATGCCCTCACTGTGAGCGGGTGCCGACAGGGCTGTGGGGCATCTGCCCACCAATCACACAGAGTCTGCTTTCAATTCTAGAGCCCAGCAGAGCAGGCCAACTGCAAGCGACACCTTCTCTGCAAGCGTGCGCCAGCATGGCCGCAGGGCCCCTCCCGCTGCTTCTAGGGAGCCAGCCCTTGCTGGGGTCTGTGAAGGCAGGCTGGCTGCCGATCGCGAGCTCAACAGTCCTGGGCGCCGATTGCTTGTGTCCGGGGGGCCACTTGTGCTTCTGCGGCTCCTTGGGCCAGCGCTTGAGTACCGCCATGGTGTGGACCCTCGGGCCAGTGTCTGGGTGGGTTGGGTGCCTTGGCAATGCTTTTAGGCCTGGCGGGGACGGTGCACACCCAAAACATGTCTGTTCACACCGCCATCTTGGCCACACCCCCGGTCGACTTTTTATGACTTTTTACTGAGCAAAGTCAGGATTGGCGTGTCACTCAAAAGCTGTGACACTTCCCATTTTTTGACATTTGGACCCTCTCAGCCTTTTCATTGACCACTGTAGTTGTGCTGCTATGTAGCACAACTCATAACTGGGGGCCCTTAGACAACCCCCCGAGCCATTGGGCATTGTACTTTTTGTAGCATAACCCTTTCCTTGTCACATCCCATATGAGGTTAGAAAGAAGGCTAGGCAACTTCTCGAAAAAAAATTGTGGGGGATCACCAGCATGGCCATAAAAAAGTATTGCAGTCTAGGCAGTATTAGCATTTTAGCTATCGCCACTCAGTCTACCGGCAAGAACGGGAGGGGAGATCCAGAAGGCACCGAACTAAGGATCGAGATGAGGGATTTGCCTAGGTTACCTTCAATGAGGTTCTGTGTTTTGTACAATATCTGTACGCCTTGATATTTGAAAGTGTCGAATTTCCAGATAAGTCTGGTTGGGGGAGTCGCTGGCCTCTGATATGAGTGGGATAAATCCCAAGGGGAAACGGCAAGACTTGGCTAGGTTGATTTTAAGGACTGAGAATCTCCCAGAGGTTCCCAGCCTTTCATCAAGTCGTGAATAACCCTGGGCATAAAACTCCTCTACGCTCGCGAAGTTTGTGGATTTTTGTCTGCTTCGCGTTCCGTGTAGAACAGGGAGTTATCGAAAACTCTGTGCTCCGCACTGGAGCTGAGTTTTTTTGTGTTTGCGTGCTCAAAATGGGTTTTTGCATGTGCAGAAGCGACCTACCGGGATGGCTGCGATTGTCGACGAGATTTCCCATCCGTTCGCGAGCACCACGAGATTTGGTAGCCTGCCGCATGGTCCCGCGAGAGTGTGCGAACGCGAACACGTTATTCGGGCACGCCATCGGATTTACGGTGGAAGTTTTGATCGCAAGCCTGAACATGCAGAATTTGCAATATGGAGGAGAATCGCTCTCAAGCAGCATCAAAACCTTCTCGAAATAATGATTTGAATTTTAAAAAACTTCCCAGATTGACATTTGGCGGAACTTTTTTGTGCAAGGAGTCCTTTTTTGTTTTTTACTTTTTTTTAAGAGGAAGGAAGTCAACTTCCTGTTTCTGTCCAACAGGCTCCTCCCAGTGCTTTGTCCATCTCCTGTTCAGTTTTCATTTGGAATTGGAGCTGGAAGGATCCCTATCTGTGTCTGCTACATCATATATCATTGGATTTGAGGACTTTTGGCTTTGAGATTTCACAAGTAAGTTGGAAAATTGGTGTTCTTTCGGTTGGGGGATTGTACCTACATTATTTTTAAATTTTTATCATTTTTAAAAAATGTATTGTGGTGGGTGTCCTGTAGTTTCAGTAGGGGTATAGTTCAAGTTGTTTCTTTGTATGTAATTTTTCTTCTAGTATTCTTTTATAAAGGTTACATGTTGCAAAGTTCACTACTTTGTCTACACCTTTTGAAATCAATTTGCAATATTTATTTAATTCACTAGCTAGCCCAGTATTCTGCCAATAGGACTTTCAGCCAGTAGGCCCGGAACTGTTTCTGTGGTGTCTGTTGAATTTAAACATCATTTAGGGCATGGATGGCATTGGATTGAAATGCAAAATGTGTTTTTTTTGGATTTTTTCACTTTTTTTCATGTGTGTTAAATAAACGCCTTTGTTGGATGTATGTGATTGTTGTGTAACTTGCAAACCTTTTTTAGCCTTTTGAATTTTCAGTTTTGACATTGTTGTATAAAAGCTGTGTTATTTAGCATGCCTCCTTTGTCTGGCCAGTGTGTGAGTGTATTTGTTTGTAATAGTGGTTTGTAATAGAGACTTTGCCTTGGCTGAGTCTCTCTATGTGGCCAGAAGCCATTTTATAAAGTCTGTGTCGATAATAGGCCTGCTTGAGTTCATTGTTTTTCAGGCCTCCTTTTTGTTGTTGTTGTTGTTGTGAGTGACCATGTGGCTGGTTGAAATTTTGTGGTGGTGGTAGTGTTTTTGCCATTGACCTGCATATCTTCTTTCCTTTGTTGCTCTTGGCTTATTACTTCTTGTTGTGGCTTGCCTGGCCTTGTGGCTGGTGGCCATTTTGTGAAGGCAACCAGTGTGCTTTGCCATAGGCCTGCATTCTCTGGGTTTCGTGGTGTACTTGGTACACCAGGTTGGGAGCGACCAGGTGGCGCCCCTACAAGCCAAAATTGAAACCATCCTGCCTTGGGAGCCACCCCAAAACCCAGACAGAGCTGAGAGCCTTTTTAGGGCTCACTGGATATTACAGGAGGTTTGTCAAGGGGTATGGTAACATTGTTGCACCCTTGACAGAGCTGACTTCCAGGAAGCAGTCCAAGAAAGTGATTTGGACTGACACCTGTCAGAATGCTTTTGAAGCTCTGAAAGCTGCCATGTGCACGATGCCCGTGCTCCTGGCACCCAACTTCTCCAGAAAGTTTATCATTCAGACAGACGTTTCAGAGCATGGTGTGGGGCTGTTTTGTCACAGATGAATGAGGGGGGTCTAGATCAACCTGCGGCCTTCATCAGTAGGAGGTTACTTCCACGGGAGCAGAGGTGGAGTGCTATTGAACGTGAGGCATTTGCTGTGGTCTTGGCACTGAGGAAGCTGAGACCATACCTGTTTGGGACTCACTTCCAGGTTCAGACAGACCACAGGCTCTCAGATGATTACCGCAGTTGAGGGGTGAGAATGCAAAGTTATTGAGGTGGTCCATTTCCAGACAGGGGATGGATTTCACGGTGGAACATCACCCTAGTACAGAACACGCCAACGCTGATGGTCTGTCCAGATTTTTCCGCCTTAGTGATGAGAACTCCCAGGAGGTAGGGTAGTTCTCCCCACATTTCAGTTGGAGGGGACACATGTTTGACCTGGCACCTTTGCGTGGGTCTCCCTTTCATTTTTGCTGTTGCCTCATGTGTTTTTGCTGGTGTTAGATGCTTTGGGCACTGTGCCACCGCTGTCCAGTGGCACAGTACAAGTGCTCCCTATTGTAAATTGCTGTATGAATGAGTGATTCCATGATTGGCTGGTTTGGTTTACTGGTCAGACACGAGTACAGTGCACTGAGTGTGCCAGGGCTTGTAAACCAAATGCTGCTAGTGGGTTTGCAGCACTGGTTGTGCCACCCACAGAAGCAGGCTGTAAAAGTGTGTCTAAGGCCTGCCATTGCAGAGCCTGTGTGCAGTCTGGTACTCCCATGCTGACTGGGCAAGTGCACCCACTTTCCAGTCCCTAAACCTTCCCTTTTCTTCATATCAGACACCCCTATAGTAGGCTCAGGGGCAGGGTACATTGTAAGTATAAGGTAGGACATGCCCTGGTGTGTGTGTGGCATGTCTTAAAAGTGAGTTACAGCCATTTTCGTTTTTCATCTTTGCAAGGCTACCTGTTCTCCATAGACCAGAATGGGCAGTTAGATTATTACATTTTATAATCCTAACTGACTCAGGACACATGGTAGAAATTTGAGTTTAGTATGCCTGAACTCAGAATGATAAAATACATTTTTTTAGTGAAGTTGTTTTTAGCATTCTGTGTTTGAAAATACCACTTTTAGAAAGTAGGTATTTTCTTGTCTAACTATCCAAGCCTGCCTCTGCTAGGTTGTGTATTCCTTGTCTGGAGTTTGAGTGACAGGGTTGGGGGAATAAAGCAGACAGGATGAGTCAGCCCAGTGGTGAATAGAGAGATCTGCATCTAGATGAGAGGCAGGAGTTGCACCTGGCTCCTGAATAGGGCTTGGCCTTCCCTCCACAATGATGGCTCCACCTCCTGTGGTGCAGCTCATGTCTCTGCCCTGCACTGTGAAAGGAGAGAAGGAATCATGTCAACAAAGTGCTCCAGGGCTGTGCCTTTCCTCCATAATGCTGGCTCCACCTCCTGTGGGGCGTCTGATATTTCTGCCCTGCACTGTGAGCTGGGAGATTAAAGGAGACAGGATCAGTCAGCCCAGTGGTGAATAGAGAGATCTGCATCTAGATGAGAGGGAGGAGTTGCACCTGGGTCCTGAATAGGGCTGGGCCTTTCCACCACAATGATGGCTTCACCTCCTGTGGTGCAGCTCATGTCTCTGCCCTGCACTGTGAAAGGAGAGAAGGAATCATGTCAACAAAGTGTTCCAGGGCTGTGCCTTTCCTCCACAATGTTGGTTCCACCTTCTGTGGGGCGTCTGATGTTTCTGCCCTGCACTGTGAAAGGAAAGAAGGAGTCATGTAAACAGAGTGCTCCAGAACTGGTTTGGACTAGGCAAAGGCCCCTCTGCCCTCAGAGGACAAAGGATTTTGGGATATAAGTATTGGGACCCTGATCCCAAGAAATTAGATCACTTTTTTACTACAAGAAGAAACCTTTGCTGAGGAGAGGAACCTGAAGAAACTGTGGAGAGACTATCCCTAAGCTGAAGTGCTGCTTGGGGGATTGGCCTGCAGTGGTTGCCTGACTGCCAAAGAAAGGAGAAAGGACTTTGTGTGCACTTTATTCAACTTGTGAAAGATCTCCAAGAGCTTGAGAAAAGAGCTTGCCTCCTGCTGAAGTCTTAGGGGGGACCGCGTGAGCCAATAAAAGGTATTTAGATCTCGTATTGGCGCTGAGAGTGCTGTGAGTGTGTTTGGAGGCACCTGTTTGATTATTAGCGAAACGCCGATATACACCTACGTTAGACACAGGGTGGACAGTAGAGAATGATGTTGGTGAGTGGGTCTGTATACCTTGTGCATTCTGCTCACGCTCTGGATATTCTATTTTTCATTTCTCCGCTTACTTGGCGTTTACATAGAGTCACTGCTTTTTAATGAAATAGTGATCTTTTGGGTTCGTTTGGGCTTTGGATTGACTTCTTCAGTCTTCACGGTTCTTTGTTTTTCGCTGGGCACTGCATTGCCATAAACGGGTGAGAGGTTTGTTGTGGCATAGTTTGTTTTTAGGGTTTGTTTAAATTGTATTTTATGTGTGTTTTTTTAGTACCTTTGTCCTGATGAAGCCACAAGATACTATTGGCGGAAAGGCGACCGCGACTGCGTCGACATCTGATTAAAGGAGTCCTACCATACTCTATATTTTGTAAATAATATCAAGAGCTCTGTATAATCATTACTTTGTTTTTGATTAGGAAAAATAATAACTTTTGCGCTATAAGGACTACCTTGGTTGTGATACTCCACTCAAATTGAGGAGTGGGTATTTACAGAAAATTGATTGTGCTTTTATCTTTTTTCTTCTTGTTTAGGGTACACACTGTTGTATATATAATGTATATATATCATCGATAGGTTTCTTTGTTTTGTTATATATTGTACATATGTTGACCTCCTTGTCTTTTGACTCTGAATACTGTCCTTCTCAAATCATATCATTTAATGACGACAGAAATCACTGTAAAAAACAGGGTAATAAATTGTATCTTGTTTTGAAGTAGTCTATACGTTATTGATTCCTCAGTACCTTCCTTCCTATACTTTTTCATCTTTATGATGCTCCTTGCCCAGGTATGCGAGGGTAATTTGGGCAGAACCCCTGTTCATTACATAAGAAGTCTTAGGGACAACAGACTTCAAACCCCAGCTCCCCAGAGTTCTTTGGAAGTGCCTGCTGTTGTTTTGGGCCTCCTGAGGGACTGCGTGTTGCAAGGAGCTGGATGCGTGACTTCGAGGGAGAAGCATGTCGCCGTCGCAGCCGCTGCCGTCGCATCATGGATGTCGCTGCTGTAGCTGACGCATTGCCCAGCATCTCAAGAAACGTCCCGCAACCCCAAAGAAGCATGTCGCAGCCGCTACCGTGGAATCTCAGAGTAAGGATTTTGCAGCTGTAGCTGTCGCATTGCACCGCATCAAGAGAAGCGTCTCGCACCGAGGAAGAAGTGTGTCACCGTCGCTGCCACTGCTGTCACATCTCTGAGTAAGGGTGTCGCCGCTGTAGCTGTCGCATTGCACCGCATCACAAGAAGAGCCTTGCATCAACGGAGAAGAGTGCCGCCGTCGGAGCTGTTGTCGTCGCATCACTGAACAAGGGTGTCGCCGCTGCAGTTGTCGCATCGAGCAGAAGCGTCTCGCATCATCAGAGAAGAGTGTCACCTCCAAAGCCGCTGTTGTCGCATCACTGAACAAGGGTGTCGCCGCTGTAGCTGACGCATCAAGCCAAGACTTCTCGCAACATCGGAGAAGCGTGCCGCCTCAGGAAGAACTTGGCATCTTTATTTCTTTGCACCGGATCTTTGCCACATTTCCATTATTGCAACACTTTCGTTGCCCTGCGTGTCGCATCTTACGGTACATTGACTCAAAGTGTCGCATCTTAAGCACTAAAGAGAACTAAGCTGAACCTACCATCTTAAGTACAGTATTGTGGATTTTTGTCGTTTGTGGTCTTGTGATAAGTCTATATAAAGAATACTTATTTTTGAAATAAAACATTAAAACCTGTGTGTTGTCCATCTGTAGTGTTGTGCCTTAATTACTGTATGTGTTCACAAATGCTTTACACACTGCCTCTGAGATAAGCCTGTCTGCTCGTGCCAAGCTACCAAGGGGGTGAGCAGGGGTTATTTTAGGAGTGTACCCCCTTACCCTGACTAGAGGCAAGGGTCCCTATTTGTCACAAGTACATACCTGTGCCAACAAGAGACCCCCGAATCTAACAGTGAGTATATGCTTTATCGGTGGCGTGATGTTTACGCCATATGTCCACTAGTCCAACAGAGACACACCTGTCACCAAGTACCCTGCTGGCTCTAGGTTTCGTGGCAAAGGAATCCGCTGTACTATCATGTGTAGGCTGCAGAAGAAGGTTAAAATCGCCACCTAAGCAAATGTAGTCAGTGCCTAAGGGGGGCAGGAGGGCGTGCAGGGAATGGAAAAAATTGGGGTCATCCACATTTGGCGCATAAACACACATCAGAGCAACATTATAACCCATAAGTTTCCCAGTTACCAAAGTGAAACGACCGACTCTATCAATATGTACATTATACAATTGAAATGGCACTAACTTGTGTATAGGAATAGCTGTTCCCCTGTAATAAGTACTGTAGTTGACGAAATAATGATGTGTACCCCAGCTAGAGGCACATGTAGCAGGGGAAGCGCGGGATAAATGTGTCTCCTGTAGAAACACATCAGCCTTGTGGCGCTGCAGATTAATTAGCACTTGTTTCCCTTTTCTGGCATTGTTCAGGCCCTGCACATTCCAAGTGAGGAAGTTATGCATGTGTGCAGCTTCCAACAAGAATATGTTGCAGACTAACACATACCTTTGACCACAGTCTGACAGGAGCGTCTTTCTGAAGATGAAATTTAAAATATTGAATGAGCTCAATATCATTCAACAGAAGGAATTTTCTGAGAATGGACAAAATGGGTTGTTCTTACATAAATTTGCGAAAACTGGTTTCAAAGAGCTATACACTGAAATCTGTGGAAGCTGCTTTTTTTTATAATATATTTTTATTTAGTGCATGATACATGATACATTTTAGTTTTTCAATTTCATACAAGAACTGATATAAAAACAAAAGCCTTTTCATAAACAAATAGTTTTATGTCTGTAGAATTTTTCTTAACATTCTCTCATGCACTGTTTTATACCCTTTTACCCCCTCCCTCCCCTCCTGACCCAGGGCTGGCCATCTGTTTAAATGTGTTTTGTGTAGTGGATAAAAAGGTGCAAAGCCAAGAGTGGCTTAAGCCTCTGCTCTATCTCTCAAGCCATCTGGTTAATGGTTCCAACATTTTTAAGCCTTTCGATCGAGATCAGATCCTTCTTTTTTCGTATATAGCTTTTTCAAAGTTATGGTTTGCCACTGGGCTTGTTAACTATTGGTAATAACCAGGGGCTGTTGGATCTAACCAGGCTGAGGTTAAGGAAAGTCTATATACCGCCATACCTATGAAAATCAACTGCTCACCCGATTTCCCTTGACTCTCCTGATCTACCCCGAGGCAGATCAGGGCTGATGAAAGACTTATGTCCCTGCCTAGTACCTCTTTGAAAAATGTTGTTATCTCAGATTTAAAATATTTATCATAGCGCAGGAAGCTAACATGTGGTCAAGATCCTCCTGGAACAGAGAGCATCGGGGGCATAGAGTCCCCTTCCCTCTTCCCCATTTAGCAATCTTCTTCGGCGTATCATAGAGTGAAAAACAAGTTTTGTAATACTGCATCTGTAGCCGTGCTGGTATAAGTACTTTTTGTGCTAATTCCGTTGAATAGAAAAATAGATCCTCTGAAATATCGAATTCCTCTTTCCACTTAATAGCCCGCAGTCCCAAGTCATCTGTCATTAGAGAATTGAGAGAATTATACACAATTCCCATAGATGGGTGATTCTGCCTCAGATTATCTATAATAGGATTGTCGATGAAACAAGATGGGCCACCACATTTCTTACTTAAAAAATCACATAGCTGCAAATACTTGAAAAAATGCCTCCAGTCTGATGCATATTGATCTTTAAGTGTCTCAAAAGAAACGATATCAGAGAGGGAGTGAAAATCGCCAAGTTTGGACAGGCCCTTATCTAACCATTTCTTAATTAGTGAGTCCTTAAAAATTTCGGCCAGATTAGGACTGTTATAAATCGGTGTGTAGTAATTCAAGCGGCCCAATCCCAACATTTTCCTAACTGCTTTCATAGTTTTATATCCTGCAGCCAAAGTCTTAAAACTTACTTTTTCATGATGAGAATCATTCAAAAACCTCCAAGCCCATCCCCAAGCATCTTTGACCATCATGAGTTCAATGGGTGTGGGTATACTTTCTGAAAGGTTGTCTGTTGGCTTGTCGGAAAAAAGAGTGTAATTATAGAAAAGGGTAGTTGGCCAATAATATAATCTAATATTTGGAAGAGCTAATCCGCCCCTGTCCTTTGGTAGGGAAAGGAATTTATATGCTCTCCTAGGTTTTCCATAGGACCAAATAAACCCAGAAAACAGGTTTCTATCTTTTTCAAGCAATTGATGCTAAATTCTAGCGGAATAGCCCAAATAAGATAAAGAAACTTGGGGGAAAAAAACATTTTAATTATATTACATCTCCCAATTATTGAAAGGTGCAAATTATTTAATGGCCTCAATTCTGGTTTGATTTGATCTATCAAAGGGTTGATATTGCAGTCAGCTAGTTTTTCAACATTGGCTATAATATCTATTCCCAAATATGTAGCCTTTTCGATCTGCCTAGTGTCGTCACCCATACTAATATTTTTGCAAATAATTTGGGTTTTAGCTCTATTTAGAGAATACCCAGTCTGTGGAAGCTGCTTTTTAGTTGTCATTTCATTCATTCCCCTTTTTTAAAGATCGGTCAGTCACCTATACACATTGTCCAATCCACTAAAGGAGGTGTTGTAATGGTAATGGGTTTTACCAATATATTTAAAATGCACAATTTAGGACACCACTTTCTTGTATTGGCTCTAAGGATTGCTCTACCCCATTGTTTAAAGCGTTACCCCCCCCATTGGTTGATCTACTAGTAACTCCTTTCTCCTGAATCCAAGGTCTAATTGCGCCTCTGGTTGCTGTCCCTTTTTTAGGTCTCGCCTACGCAGCGCTCATGCCCTAAAAAGGAGACCTTTAGCCGTCGTGCAGCTCTATTTCAAAGCACATACTCGTGCTTGTGGCGGCATACGCCTTGCAGGAGTGCGCGCCACAAGCACGAGTATGTGCTTTGAAAAAGAGCAGCACAACGGCTCTCCCCAGCACGTGCGCACCACTCATGGGTGCACCCCTCCGCCTCTCTCTCCCACTGCAGCTTGCACGTTTTCACATCACTTTTTAGCGCGTGCTCTTTCTGGTTTTTGGGGGTTTGTTTGAATTATTCCCTTGGTGGTTGGCTTTTACCTTTTAACTCCCTAGCCAAAGTTTGGATATGCTTGGCATCCTCACGTCGCGGGTCCATTTAAAAAGGGACTTCTAATGCCCCACGATATAATCTTTTGTACTAGGGGGCGCAACCGAGGACGTTCACTACGGATACGGTATGCCGCCATTTGGGTTTCTTTTATTGTTTACCTGAATCATGCGGGGCGAGTGGGAGGGACATGCTTTATATTTTGGGCCATAAACCTAGTGGGTACTCCTTATACTACCCAAATATGAGCGCTTGGGCTTGGCTCTATGTCACTCACCTTTATCCTTAACATCATTGCCGCTCACCCCAGGAATACCTGCGGGGTAAAATCATACAAGGACATAGCGCGCCGGCATTCGTCATGATTTAGTACTGCTAAAAATGCAAATTTTTTTGGGCACGCTTAGGCTGACGGTCACTACCGGTTTTCTAAGGTGGTCTGCACCGAACAGGGAGCCCTCGCTTCGGCACTTGAGGACATAGCGGGCACTTCACTGCGCTTTTACTTGTGCTCACCTGGGGTGTTTTGTAGTGCTGGTTAACCAATGAAGTGTGTTTAAAATTATTCACTTGGTTAACATGCCGGCACTTATGATTTCATGTGACGATTTCAAGCATGTTGGGCCGGTCTAACTTTAATCACAATGTGGGCGGGGTATTACCCCCACCTTTTTTAACTTTCTTGTGGGCAAATACATGATAATTTCCAAATCGCGACAGTCTGCTTAGGTTGTTGATAGGTTTTGTCTCCCACCCTCACTGGTCGTTTACTCACGCCCACTTGCTGCTCCAAATCGCGCGTGTGTGAACCTGTTAAGATTATTATTCACAGCCCCCTGTGACTGCTGAATACCTTTGAGCCATATCTGACGTGGGCTGCAAATGGCACGACTGAGGTCATGTGTGTGTTTGACGGGGGTCGTCACTATTCTAAACTTTTGCCTAGTGTTCTGATGTTCATAGATGTTGTAGCACCCAGGAAAATGTGTTGCATGGCTAAAAACCTATAAGGCCCCAAAGGCAAGACCTATTGGCTATGCCAATGCTTCTTTCTCTTGTTCCTTTACCAGAACCTTTTATTCCACTTTCTCTTTCTCCTTCTTGCTGCTCAGTGTGCCTCATCTCCCTAGTCCCTCTCTTGTTCTGTGTTTTCACCTGTCCTTTTTTAATCTCTTGCCTCAACCTTTTTTACACCGTGTATCTGCTCATTTTGCTCTTCTCCATTTGTTTATTCCTTTGTGTTTCCTTCTGATTGTAATTTTGTAATTGTATCTCCCTGCTGTTGCGTTTTCCCTTGCTACACCTACCTTCTTTCTTTTCCCACTGCAGGCTCTCTCAAGGTTATATATGGCAAGCTCACAGAGGGCCTGAAGAACTGAGTTGAGAGTTAAGAGATACCATAAAGAACACTTTAAATATTATCTGTTTACTTGATCAAATATGTTTATTTTCGACTACTAAATGGGCATCCTCTAAATAGCCCCCTGAATTCAGAGAGTGCTATATCCATTGCATCTTTTGTATTTTATTAGTAAAAGTCTTGCCTGCTAGTTTAAACGCAGCCTTACTCACTGCGCGCTGATTAAGTATATGTCACACAGGCCATTGCTACTTCCATAATCTCCATGGTTCTAAGTCATGGCTCTCTACACATGTCACCATCAACCCAGCCTCAGACGATGCCAACATGTGAGGGCTGACACACAGAGCACTGCAGATAGCTCGATGCAGCTGCTCTCTCTCTCTTACTAACAGGAGGAGTCATGTCAAAGTGGGTTTCGGTCAACGTCATGTGCAAACGTGTCTCTCACTATGCATTTTCAGCACAGGATCACAGGCACTGTTTCCTTATACAAGCCATAAAAACTGGCACCATAGCATGGAAAGTGGTACAACTGAAAGGGAATTATAAACTGCATCTTGCATAATGCATCTAAGAGAACAGGTGCGGTTATGCCAAGTAGTGTGCTCCTCTCCACCTCAGGCAGTTGGAGGGTATGCCAAGCATCAAGCAACTCAGATATGCAAGAACTCCACCGAGGGCAGGAGCGCCACAAATCCATTTGTCAGGTGCTTCAGCAATCAATGGAATGGGGAGTTTAGAGGACACATGGGACAGGACTGTGCTGATGTGGTGGTATGGAAGTCTCATTCACGTTTTGGCATGGTAGGCAGCAGTTACATTCAGTCCCCGGTCTGCAGGCACTATCTACGTCTGTTAATGTGTAGGGTGGGATTAGCTGTGACACAGCGCATTAGCCAATCTAACTGTTATATAATGTGTTTGGCGTTTAGCACTCGTATGCCACAGCTGTAAACGTAAAGTTCAAAGATTACAGGCAAAATGCATCCTTTCGGAGAGTACTTATGGTCAATGGATTTCAGCCTCCGTTCATAGATGGCCAATTTCGCTATTATCCGCACCTGCAAAAGTGCTCGGAAAACTAGCCCATCAGCAACTTGCTAACTTTCTTCAATCCAACGGCGCTTTTCATGATTCACAACATGGGTTTAGAACCGGCTACAGTACCGAGTCGGCTTTAATAGAAATGGCCGACTCCGTGAGATGGAAACTGGATGAGGGGTCCAGAGCAGTGTTGGTCCTGCTTGACTTGTCGGCAGCATTCAACACAGTCTCCCACCCAGTCCGTCTTGACCGACTTCGATCTAAGGGCATTCAAGGTAAGGCACTGGAATGGCTTACCTCCTTTTTAAAAAACCGGACTCAGGCGGTATTCACCCCTCCCTTCACCTCGGACAGTCGCCCGCTTAAGTGGGGAGTCCCGCAGGGCTCCTCACTAAGCCCCTCTTATTCAATGTTTACTTCTCTCCTTTGGCTGATATCATCGCCCAATCAGGTATAAAAGCGACTTCTTATGCTGACGACATTCAGCTTCTGTTTGCTTACAATAACCCTAATCAGTCCACCTTCGACCCCTTAAAGAACTGCCTCAACAACATAGCCCGTTGGATGGATGACAACTTCCTACAGCTTAATGCCGGTAAAACTGAATTCCTCTTCTTCCACCAACCCTCCCCTCTTGACTCCAATCTTTGGTGGCCCCATGAATTAAGCACACCCCCCTTACCCAAAGAATCTGTGAAAAACCTTGGGGTTAGGTGGGACACCAGCCTCTCATTTCATAAACAAGTCCAGACGGTGTCCGCCGCATGCTTTTCCGAAATCAGGATGTTCAAAAAATGTATTAATTTTTTACCCAACAACACCAGAAGAACAATCATCCAAGCATTGATTACGTCCCACCTGGATTACGCCAACGGCCTCTATATTGGACTCGCCTCTGGCCTCCGCCATCAACTTCAGATGGTTCAAAATGCCGCAGTCCGGCTGGTCTGTGGCAGCTCCTTGCGTGAGCACATTTCCCCTCATAGACGACGTCTTCATTGGCTTCCAATAAAACAAAGAGTAGAATTCAAGGCCTTAACTTTGGCCCATCAAGCTGTTAGTGGTAAGGGTTCTGCATACCTTTCCTCCTGCCTTCATCCCTACAGCAACACCAGACTCCTCTGCTCCAGTTCTAAAAAATTCCTCGTCATCCCCAGATTTAAAAAAGTACGCTCTGGAGGCAGAACGTTTCAAGTATGTGCTACCACCCTCTGGAACAAACTCCCTCTTTCCATTCGACTGATACAAGAAGAGCTCCCATTCCGAAAAGCCCTGAAATCATTTCTATTCTGCTAAATTCCATCCGTGCCAAAATCAGTACACTTCCACACAGAAGCGCCGGGACACCCCGTTGGGGTAGCCGTGCACTATACAAAATACACTAAATAAAAAAATACACTAAATAAATTGGAAAATACATGTCAGAGGGTCACTCTAGACTGGAGGTCATTGAGTTGGCCATTCTGCGGAAGTCAGCACAATTCCCACTGCCAGTAGAGAGTGCAGGCATCAGTGGGGGCTGCATGGACACTGGTATTAGCTACCCCCTCCTGCAGCTCAGACCCATCAGTGATGCAGGTGCAGCCTCAGTACTCTGGGGACATCTCCCAGTGATCCGGGCAAGGACCTGCAAATAGTTGACTGTGGGTTCTGGTGCCTGCAGCACTGTAACTACCACGCTAATGAGGCCTGCTAAGGGGCTCAGATCAGCCTAGCTCCGCTGTGCGGCTCTTCCTCATAAGGTCCGGCTCTCCCTTTGCCAGAATGGGGTCAATCACCCCTCTCTGCGCACTTTCTGCAGCCTTCTCTACAGTATGGTTACTCATAATCACCAGCGGGCTGTCTCTCGCTACAGCCAGACAGGACACTGGCAGGATGAGGGGGAGGTGTATTAGGCAAGCCGCTGGGAGATGCAGGTCAAAGCACACCCCGCTTGGGTCTACATCATGTTTGATCTTGGCGGCACCTTTGCACAGCGCTATTAAGGTCAAACCATATAGCATCTTTTTATTTACTAAACCTGCTGTTTGGCCATCATATAACTATGAGGTTCTACAATTTCTCAGTCATGTCTGGAGCACAATTAAGCAATAGCTTATAAAGGTTGGGTGGACAATATTTGACTGACACACTACAGCTGAGGACAGTTGATCTTTTGCCCCTTTCCCTGGGCAGTTGACATCATTTTGTCATGAATGGAGAAAAGGTAATAAAATATATCCTAAAACTGAAAATTGCAGATTTCGCCAAAAGGTAATATTTTTTGTAATGCTTCTGGATATGTGATGAAATAGATACAAAACAAGGGAAATTCTGCAGCGTGTTAAAGGTGTTTAACGAATATAAACGGTACATCAGATATTTTTCCATACTCTTATTGGCTTGAATGTTTATAAACTAGCTGAAAATAGCACCGTCTTTCAGAACAAAGATTTATGGGTAGACCCTGCAGATAAGAGGTCACACGGTATTACTTGGTCTATTATTCATGCCATTTGCATAGAAAAGGGTTCTTTTATTAAAACTCTCACTGTCAAAGTGCATCATGCTTCGGTAGGGGATCTATGGAAAATTAGTCAAAATGCAATTACCAGACAGGAGGCAGCATTCAGCTCTAGTGTTGAAGCGTGCCCTGCAATGTGTCACTTCAAGTGAAATATCTGGGACAGTGAGTCTTTTTTTATAACCGACTTGTATCATTTTATGCAAATGCCATACAGGTACGCCACAAATGAAAGATCGTTTTACCTCACTGTCTTCTTGACACTCTCCTCAGAGATGAACTAAGTCTGAGACATCTTCATAAACATGAGTGAACTTTGGAAATTAAGTTGGAACACTGAGAAAGTCAGACAAAATGAAGGGCAAGCAAAGTCTGCTGGGAGAATCTAAACCGTTGTTCAAGAACCACAAATAAGGAGAATATTTGCTCTGTATGAAGCAAAATTTGGTTTAAGAGAATGAGCTAGTAAATCCTCTTCACAAACCAAGACTGAAACGCACCAGGGTCAGCTGGGTACTCCGGAATAATTATATTTGTCTTTATTAATGCATTTACGTTTATTTGGTCTCTCAAGGTAGTAGGGCAGAAAGGAGGTACATGAGCTAGATTGTTCTATAGGGTTGTACGGTATTAACACAAATGTTGATCAACCGACTCATACATGCCTAGCCATTCTTCATTGTACTTTTTCTGTCAGTACGAAGTCTTGCGACTCAACTGAGACGTTCAAACTCCGCAGTATTAGAAGCATATTTACAAAATGGCTGCACCACATTAACGCTGCTGGAGCATCACCTTTGTGACACTGCCGAGGTGCAGCGTGCCTGCCCATATTTATGAGGCCAAATTAAGCCACCCTGCATGGCTTTTCAAGGTCTTGTAAACATGACCCACTTTCAAACAATACTCTGCGTGAAAGAGGCGCTCCATGGGTGTTCCCATGCAACACCCATGGAATCTGACACATTCCCAGATTTACCTGGGTTCATAAACTTGTGAATGTGTCAGATTCCTACACCTTCCCAGAGGGCGCATAAAAGTGGCGCAACTAGGAGAAATACCTTTACTTCTCTTTATTTTTTCTCTTTCTGCGTGTGCTTCATTCTGATCATTCACCATAAATTATTGCTTATGTGCAGGAAGGTGTCCCTTCCTGCAGATAAACAATCATCCCTGCAATGCACAGTGGCAGCTGACATTTCAAAGTGGTGGGGGTAAAAGTTAGGGATGAGATTTACGTATCGAATGACTCCGGCTGGGATAAGGGTGTTCAGCCCCTTTATTATTCACCGAATCATCCCCCCATTAATTCATCTGTTTTCATCATGCACTGCATTCATCTGTTCATGCATCCATCCATTCTTCGAGGGACTCCCATATTTACTCATCCACCCATCCTTCCATCCATGTATCCATTCACTAGAAAATCATCCATTAATTTGTCCATCATATGGAGCATTCATCCATTCATTCATCTATACATCCACTCATTCTTCTGGACACACTCTCCTGTAACTCTTACGCCCACCCATCCATCTATGGCTTAGCCAACGGCAACAACTTGCAGGTACGTGATTTCTTGTCTTAGCAGTTGTTTCATTCCCTTCTGCAGAAAAGCATTTTTAGCATGCCGACTTCTAACGATAAATACAGGAACATGTTGTAGGCAGCAGCTGACTGGATATATGCTCATAACCTTACGTACATGCATTTTCACTAACCTGAAAGGACAGATTAGGCATATATGGCTCCATTTAGTGCAAACGTTAACAACAACTAGCAATGCACAACCATGCAAGAGTATAGTACTTCATACCCTAGAGAGGCACATAAGCTGCTCAGCAAAGGTTTGAACCATGAGTGAGAGTACAATAGGATAAAGAGAAATTTAGAAAAATAAGTGCCACTGGCGATATGTGACCTTGGGCGCTTTAAGTGCATCTGTGAGGCCCCTGAATTTACCATTTGAAAGCAACAAGCCATTTCTTTCATGAACACTACCCATGTAATCAAATTAGTGTTTTCAATGGAGTAAGTGAATTTTAAGATCAGATTTTGCAACATCACTTATACTGATAGATGAATAATGATTGCTAACCCTTAACCAGGCTCGCCTGCACAGTGTGTTGCTGGTGACTCTTGCTTAGGCGGCAGGCTTTGACAAGATCCAAGGACAAATGGGCTCGTGTCCCCTCTTAAACTCGTTGTTTTGCTGTTACGTGATCAGCAAAGCTCTTATCTGCCTCACACACCCAGCCCCACAGAAGGCCCTTAGCATTTACTATTGATCCAGCGCCCCTACAGAAAATCTGTCTCAACAACACTACCCAACACCATGATACTCACCATTAATCATAAACTCTTCACAAGGCCCATAAATAACTGAGACAAATATTAGGCGACTGAATCATGTGACCTAATTAATCGGAACTATTCACAAACTATTTACATATTATATACAACTGCAGTTTATCATTTTATTATTATGAAAATATAACGGAAACATTTAATTAAGTCACTTAGGTAATGGATCAACTGATGGTAACTAGACTAAGAATAAACAAGATCAGCTTGTCATTTCAAAATCTAATGTATTAATTTATTATCAAACAAAGAGCCTTTTAGAAATAGTAAATCTTTTTATTAGCATTTTAGAAAGCATCATTTAATCAAATAAAGGCATATTAGACTGACATTTTAAAACAGATCAGCTTGTAGAGAATTAATGTAGAAAAGATCTCATTCCCTAAATTCTATTTCCCTGACTAAACTCAATTAAACCTAAAAGGAAAAGTCATTAGTTCAGCTATCCTTACGTGAGTCAAAAGTTCGACAGCATTCCACGCCCTTCAGGATTCAGGAACGAGCCAACCAGCCCTCCTCCCAAGGGGTCAGGGTTTATACCTTTTCTCTATCTAAAACGTACTAATTCACACTAAAAGAATACTTTTTCTCCGTCATCCAGCATTTCTATTGGCTGACAGCCGTCAGTCCATATGAGATCATAACCTTTTCAATCCAAAGTTGTGCCTTTCTAAAACGTCTTTGTCCTTTATTCACAGGCGATTTTAGCTTCAGAGGATTTTGCAACATCTTATTAAATAACAGTTCACTGCTTCCTCAGCTTGGCTGTTCTGCCGTTTCCTGTCCTTGAAGTTATTCATCACAGAGCACATCTTGCACAGTTCCATTTATTTATTTTTCGGATGAACATAAATGTGGACAACTTTTCCACTTTCTTAGCTGTACTCGGCTCATCACGACAGGATTCCAAACACCCTTTTAAAAAGCTAGGCCTCAGGCCTTTTTCTTGAAGGCTAGTATTCAAACAAACACAAAACATTAATTAATTTGAGTAATGAAAATCATTCTGTTACCCACCCCCTTGCTAAATATTAACCCATCAGTTTATGTTATCTAGCTTTAAGCACATGAATGCAGCATTATAAAAACCTTCTTCTTATAGGCATCCAGGATTCTCCACGAGCCTTTGCCACATATAAGACACAACATAGACAAAAGCACATTTAAAATAAGCACTTGCCATTAATTAAACACCCGAAATTAATGTTGACAAAATAAATAGACAAGGTTAGTTCATTATTTTCAACGTGCTTGCAAGTGCAACAAAGAACACATAATGTTAAACCCATATGTCGTGTATGCATTTTAATCTAGGTTGATTAGTACATTTTCGTGCATAAACTCATTAATATAATTAATTATTATGGAAGTTTAACTTCGCGAGTCAAAAACATAATTTATTTCTGAAACTCACTTCATCAACTCCCTCATCTGGTGATTTCAAAATCAGCAAACATTACCCAAAATTTTACCAAAATTTTACTTTTGACGACAACATGTTTTAAACACTCTTTGTGTTAGTTTTTCTAAACTCCTGACTCAGCAGTTTGTCTACAACTCTCGTATTGTGCTCTACGAAACTCTTCCAATTCTATCTCCTTCTCCTGTTCT
The DNA here is from genome assembly GCF_964263255.1 of Lissotriton vulgaris. NCBI lineage: Eukaryota > Metazoa > Chordata > Amphibia > Caudata > Salamandridae > Lissotriton > Lissotriton vulgaris. Next base: position 1,047,259,160 of record NC_141691.1, on the reverse strand, counting down.
TTTCTGAGTTTATAAATCCTTCTCTTTTCCCTCACATACTCTTTCTCTTGTGTATCATGCAACTAATTTTTAACAAAAGTGTCACTATAACTATGATTATTACAGGATAAAGTATTTTGCCAATGATTGAACTGCCAATATCTCAAAACCAGTTTCCAATTGCTGCAAATCTTTTGCTCAAACGTTCTGAAAAATTGTCATCTTCTAGAGGTTTTATTTCTGAATGAAATTCAGTGATGTTTTTGATAGGCATTTCAATATTCTGGCTCTTATCTGGGATATAAGTACAGCAATGCTGGACATATTAATCCCACAAACTCCTCCTTCTTTTGCTAGCAGAATGTCTAATGCAAGCCGGTTCTGCATTACCATGCTTCTCGTGGCAACAAGTTCTGTATTAACTAATTGGAAACCACTTGCGATGTCTGTGGACAGTCTATCTACAATTGTGGAAACTTTTCTGATTTTGATTGCATTCAGGGTTATTCCCACCATAGGAATTATTGCACCAAATATATCACCCATGAATTCTGAAAAACTTTCCCTCCTGTATCTGTTCAAATGTTTGCCAATTTCAAATGAACCTTCTGCATTTCTGTCCACATGAAAGATTTTTGGAAAAACCAAACCAAGATAACACGTCCCATACCAATGGTCTGGGAGGCTAAAGTAGGCTCTGTTCCCACAAACAAAATAAATTCCAGGAAAAATTGGGTCTTTGCCACCTTTAAATCCCCATCCCCCTATGATACGATAAGTATCCTCACATTGACTTGCACCCACAAAGAAATTGTCATATAAAGTATTGTCTCTCCTAATACAGAATTTTCCACTAACAGGTCCATCTATGTGAATAGCAGCGTATCCATTTCTACCATTGAGCTTTTCATCCTCCATTTGCCAAAACGTTGATTTAGTTTGTTTCAGCATCTCATTTCTCTTATAAATCGACCTTCTCTCCTCAACCAAATTTAGAAAAGATTTTTCTTCAGCTCTCATTTTGCATGTCAAATTGTTTCTAAAAGCGTATTCATAGGTAGGTTCATTAGTTACTAAAAAGAATTCCCTCATCTGTTTAGCAGGTTTTACCTTGTTCAAGCTATTTACAACTTTCAAATTTGCAAAAATGTTGTCATAATCTGAGTAATAATACTCCAGACGACCTGTTTGATAGAACAAACTAGCTATAACACTGCATGTAATGCCATAAGTAAGGAGTAGCATGTTATATTTAACCCCCTCTGAAACAGAAGCAGGAAGCTTCACACAGACGTAACAATCCTTCACATCCATAACTTTTACATATTCTGTCAATAATCTTGAGAAAGAATTAGTAGAAAAATCACCAACAGATCTATCTTGGTGGATCTCTGGTTTGTGCTCAATAACTCTATTAGTTTTGCCTGCTACATCATGAACAGCTTGTTTAGTCTCAGCTTTACTAGTCATGTTAGTTTTATAATTTTCTTTATCAATCCCAAAAGGAAAGATGACTGCCAAAATAAACCAAACCAAAATTATTATTTTTTTTTGTTAAATTTGTACTTTATTACACCTTCAAAATATGCACACAGCCGTTATCGCCTACAACCCGGAGGCCGGCGGCATCAGTAGTTCAAACCCAGATCCCTGAGTAGAGGCCACACACACAGCCACTACGCCAACATCCCGGAGGCCTGGCGGCGCACCGAAAGGAAAGAAAGAAATGTGAGACAATATCGAAGTATGAGAGCAGCTGATGCCTGACCTCAGGATAGCAAAAAAAAAAAAGAAAAAAAAAAAAAAAAAAGAAAAGGTAACCCAGCTAGCAGCGTTGGTGGTGACACTCCATATCGCAATTCGGTGTGCAAAGGAAATGCAGTCTGTATACATATATGAAACCAACTTCTCGAAAACCTGAGGATAAAGTCTCCTGGTGGGGAGAAATGGAAAGGTGCAGTAAACCACAAAAAACCCACCCAAAAAAACCAAAACCCCACCCTACTAACTAGCCAGCCTACCTATACCCGTGTCCACTCGCCCATCCGCACCAACTACCACGTATATAGTCGAACTCAGGACCCATAGCAACTGACCCAAGGGCCCATTGGAACGGAGCAAAGTCCGAGAGGGACCATACGAACCACCACCTAATACAGTCGTCACAGGTGTCCACCCAACACACTGCACATGCAAGACTCAGGCGGGATCCCCCACCCACCGTCAGCCTGGAAACACTCAACCACAATTCTCATCAAAGTCGACCATCGCCACCCCACCTTCCTGCAGCTCATCCAACTCCACCCCCTCAGGATCTGACTCACTGTCCCCTTGCGCGCTCTGGAATTCCTTAAATAACCCCCAGAAGTTCTTGGGGCGGCTTGTAGGGGGAAGCAGTTCACTGTACACCTCCGACTGCGTGCAGCAGTAGAGCAAGTCCGCCTCCCAGCGCTTCTTAGTAGGGACTGGCCCCCTCATCCAGCACAACGCAACCAAACGCTTGGCCGTCAGCAACGCCATGTCAGCAAGTCGCCTCAATGCCACTGGCAACAGTTTAGAGAAACCCAGCAGTGCCAGCGCCGGACAGGGCAAAATCTCCACACCCAGGATAGAGTTAAGTGCCGTGAAGACCTCTCCCCAAAACTTATGGATAACAGGGCAAGTCCAGGACATATGTAGAAAATCAGCCACAGGGAAATGGCAACGTTCGCACTCCGCTGACTCCCGCAGCCCATACCTGTGTAGCCTATCCGGCGTGTAATATACCCGCTGCAGGTACTTAAAGTGAATTAGGCGGTGCCTGCTATTAAGCGAAATTTTCCTAGTGTTCGCGCAGCAATAATGCCACATCTCGTCCGAGATGGGAGACTGAAGGTCAGCCTGCCAGGCCAATCGGGCCTTGGAGGGGGGGGCACTGCCGGTGCCCATCACCAAGTTTCGTAAGAGCAGTGATCAATTTACGGGAAGAGGGGGTCTTAATGACATACGTGAGCTCAGGCACTTCCTGCGGCTCTGCCAATTCCGGGCCCAGTGATACCAGCGCCGCTTTACGAACCCTATGGTATTGGAAGCTATGCAATAGCGTCGCCCCAGGGTAGGACTGGAGAGCCTGCTGCGACGTCTTCATAGTGTCATTTAAGAAGAGATCCCCCATCGTGACGATGCCCAACTCCCGCAACGCCTTCAGTACGCCCTTTTCCGTTAGCGGGGCCAACCATACTGCCCACTCCACTCGCAGTAGGGGAGAGTACAACAGCTCACTCTCTCGGGAGCGGACCATTGCATGCCAAGCGTGGTTTGTGGCAGCAATGGAATCCAGGTTACCGACCCTTCGATCGGCTGGATGGCATATCGTGGCCGGGAGAGGTGCAGGGTCAGCAAAGAGGCGTTCCAATTTCACATGTGGGATGCCTGGATCCCCGTAGATCCACGTATGAAGATGTGCCCCCTGCGCTATCCTATAGTACCGTTCCAGGTCCGGTGCCCCAAGACCCCCATGTTCATAGGGAAGAAGGAGCGTTTGCCATTGAACCCTTGGCTGTTTGCCCCCCCACGCCAGTCGTATAAGCGTTTGGGTAAGCTGCCGAAAAAAGGCCTTAGAAAGGACCACAGGAATGTTTGTGAAGAGAAAGAGGAATCTGGGGAGCACCACCATTTTCATGAGCGCTATCCTACCCATAAGGGACAGCGGGAGCCTGCACCACACCTCAACATCATCCACCAGTTTGGAATAGGCAACCCCGTAGTTCTCTCGTATCAGGACCTCAGGATCAGTGTGTATGCGTATCCCCAAATAACGTATGGAGTCCGTGGTCCATTGCAATGGGTACTCCGAGTCGAATGGGAGCGTTACCGGAGTCAAAGGCAACGCCACTGATTTATTCCAATTGACCCGAAGGCCCGACAAGGCCCCGAACCTCACCACTTCCCGCAGTACCGCCGAAAGGTTTGCTTCCGGGTCACGGACATACAGCAGAGTGTCGTCCGCATAAGTCGAGATACCAATCTGGTATGATGGAAAGTTGATTCCCTCGAACCTGTGATATTCTCTTATTGCGCAGGCCAGGGGTTCCGCCACCATGGCGTACAGCAGCGGGGAGAGGGGACAGCCCTGCCGAGTGCCCCTGCTGATCTCGATCGGGGCAGTGACCAAATTCCCTATCTTTAGCCGCGCAGTGGGTTTGTAGTACAGGGCCCCTAGCATCTGCAGAAATGGTTCTCCGAGCCCATACTTACGGAGGACTCTGAGAATGAACGACCACTCGACAGAGTCAAAGGCCTTTTCCATATCTAGGAAAATGGCCACAGCCTTATTTTCTTGCCGGACATGTTGAATAGTGCCCAACACCGTGCGGATGTTATAGGTTAGGTTACGCGTCGGGACAAACCCAGCCTGCTCCGGGGCGACCAAGTCTGGGACCAGAAGAGCCAAACGTGTCGCCAAAACCTTCGCATACAGTTTCGCGTCCACGTTAATCAACGAAAGCGGCCTGTAAGAGCCACATTCATTGGGGGGTTTGCCTGGCTTCGGGATGGTTATGAGCAGCGCCTCCCTCATAGATTTCGTCATGCTGCCTTGTTGACAAATATCATCAAACAGGAGCATCAGGTACGGGACCAGCTTATCCTGAAAGGCCTTGTAAAAAGCCACCATGAGGCCATCCGACCCAGGGGCGCTACCCGACCTCATTCCCTCTAGCGCCTCCGTAATCTCCTCTTTCTGGAACGGGGCCATTAGAAACTCCCTCTGCCAGTTAGCCAAGGAGGGCATTTGTATGTAGCTCAAGTAGTCGTCGATTTCCTCCTCAAGGTGGCCGGACTTCGACGAGTACAATGCCGTATAATAAGTGTGGAATTCTGCCAGGGTATCCTGCTCCTCCGTTACCACGTCACCAGTAGCCGTCACCAACTCCCCAATCACTAAGGGTGGCCTGCTGTTGCGCATCAGTTTGGCAAGGAGGGAGCCAGGGCGGTCTCGTTCCCCATACGCGCGCGCTGGGGCATATTTACCCATGTGTTTTATCTCCCTGTCCGCCTTGTCATGAAATTCCTCTAACAGGGGCTTAAGTTTGTCCGTGACGTCAACAGAACCCGTACCTCCCGCCTGCCGTTCCAAATCAGCCAGCTGTGTTTCAAGCAGTTTCAGCCGTTGCCTGATGGCCTTGAGCACCCCTGAGTGTTTAGCCATCGTCATCCCTCTGATATATACCTTAAATGCATCCCAGAGCACCTGGACACTATCTACCGACCCCACATTAGTTGAGAAAAACACCTCTATGTCCTCGGCCAGCTCCCCTCTGAAGGCTCCGTCCAGGAGGGAATATGGGGGGAATCTCCAGGTAAACAGGGGAATCCTCCTAGCTGGGGCAACCAAGAGCAGAAGTAGAGGGGAATGATCAGACAGCGTGCGAGGCAACACAGTGCACCCCTTCACCGAATCAAGCAGGGACCGGGAGATGAACCAATAGTCAATCCTCGTATGGAGGTTATGGTAGGCTGAGTAATGGGTGAACCCGCCCCGCCCCGAGTGCCTATGGCGCCACACATCCAGCAGGTCCAACTTCACTAGTTCCGTTAACAGGAGCAGTGCCGAGGCAGCCGGGGATCTGGGGGGACCAGCCGACCTGTCCAATTCTGGGTTCAGAACCAAATTGAAGTCCCCCCCCCACAGCATCCTAGAGCCCACATATAGTCTACAGCTGTCTGCCAGCGAGGCATAGAAAGTAGGAGAGTCATAATTGGGGCCATACACATTCACAAGCAACAAATCATGTCCCTTCCCCACACAACGAGCAATCACATATCGACCCTCCGGGTCTACAGCTACCTGCTGAAGCGACAACTGAGATTTAGGATTAGCCCAGGTGATCACCCCTCTTGCATGTGTGGTGAACCCTGCAGCAACGCATGCGTTCCCAAGACCCCTCGTCTGCAACATGGGACTGGACAAAGGCAGGTGGGTTTCCTGCAGCAAGGCGAGATCAATCTGGTGTCGCTGCAAGTAGGCCAGGACCTTCCTAAGTTTACGAAAATCATTGAGCCCTCTCACATTCCACGATAGCAGTCGAAGAGAGCCTGGGCCGCTCTCCGGCCCTAGAGACTCAGCAGTCGCCATTGTAAGACAGAGTGCGCATCAGAGTAGAGCAGACGGTACAGTAGACACATTCCAGTAGCTGGCTCAAACAGACCCCCCCCAACAGTCCCCGAACTTCCCACAATGCATTAGCAACAATAGAAGAATAGGGCAAACGTCTACCCACCCACAGCCGACCAATCCCAACCCGGTCAGACAGATCACGTCACCACCCACCCGAACCCTCCCCAACACAACACACTACAAACCCAAAGACCCTCTAGAGAGTCAAAAGCCGAAAGCGTAGGGGCAGAGGTTCCCAGCCAGACAGCAATTCAATCAACAAGAACCAAATACCTCAATAACCCCCCCGCCTTACCCCCTAGTATCATTCGGCACCCCCCCCCCCCCCAGCCCCAGCAATAGCAGAGTGACAAATAACAAGCCCCTCAGACTTAGGGTAGCACCTCCCAATACAAAGTAATAAATAAACCATAGTAATATCACACCCCTGCAGCATGTCCCAAGCAGCAAAAACCACACTCCACAAAGTCAAAGAAGCAGGTTCATAGGACCTGTAGTCGTGACACGACCTGCATTGAAGACCTAGCCAGGCTGAGGTCAGGGCCATTGAGTGAATCACCCCTGGCCGTCCATAGAGGCGGCCTCCTCCTCGTCTTCACGTCGACCCCTCGGGCTGTTGCGCTGTTCCTTGGCCCATTCCTAGAGAGATTTTTTCAGGTCTGCTGGGTCCGTAAAGAAATGCGAGTGCCCCTGCTTATTGATCCTGAGTCTCGCTGGGTACAACATGGCGTAGTCTAGCCCCATGTCTCTCATCTGCTTTTTATGCGGGGCAAACCGCTTCCTTTCCTCCTGTACCCTTGCCGTGAAGTCAGAATAGAGGGAGATGTTCATGCCCTCAAACTGTAGATTCCCTTTCTCCCTCGCCAGCCGCAGTGCCAAGTCACGGTCCCTGTAGTTCAAAAGTTTTGCGATGATCGGCCGCGGTGGAAGGCCAGGTTGCGGCTTCGGTCCCAGGGTGCGATGGGCCCTCTCGACAATAAACATAGGGGAGAAGACGTCCTCCCCTAGCAGCGTGTGGAGTAACTTCTCCACAAAGAGCTCCATCTTGCCAGTGTTGGTAGACTTCGCCACTCCCGTGATGCGGACGTTGGAGCGCCGTGAGCGGGCTTCCAGGTCCTCCGTCTTGTCTTGTATAACCTGGAGGAGGCGGCTGAACTGCTTGCGATCTTTATACCACTCCGTCTGGGCCTCCTCCGCCTCCGTCAGCCGCCGCTCCGCCATATCCAGCCGCTCAGCATGTTTGTCCACCCTTTCAGACATGCGGTCCATCCTGAAGGACAGAGCGTCAATTTTCGAGCCAATCGCCGTCATACTGTCCTGCAAGCCCTTCTCCATGGTGCAAAGCATTTCGCGAATTTCCGCACACAGCGAGCTATCAGCAGTCGCAGTTGAGGTCTCCGGGGGCGCCCCTTCAGCACCCTTCGGCTTCCGCTGATCGAACGATAATTTCGGTTGGTTTCTATCTCCTTTCCCCATAGTACCGCTTATGGGTCGTTGGCAAGGCACCTCAGCAAGTGCCAGCGTGGCGTACCAGGGGCGCCAGGGGAGCAGACTCCGCCGAGCAGGGTGGTGCGTAGCAAAGAATGAAGCCAAAATGGTGGCCGCAGGCCGCTAGAGACGGGCGGGCCCAGAGGACGACGAAGCCCGCCGCCGGGCGCGCACCACAGTTCAGATCTCACTGATGACAAGGGAATAGTGCCAACTCACTCCAACACACGTCCAGGCCACCGTGCCACGACAGCCCCTGAGGCGTCCCAGGTGGAGGCGTCCGCCAACAAATGTCTTCGGGAGGATATAGCTTCCTGCCGAGGGGTTCCGCGCCTCGCCGGCGCACCTCCAGGCAACAACAGTTGGGCCACGGCTAACGCACCCCTGTGGGCAGTGCGACCAAGCCCACTCTCCAAAGCGCAGGTTAAAGTCACCCAGAAGAAACCACAGGATAGACCGAGTCCACTTCGGCACCTCACGCCGCACGCAGCGTGACGCAGGCCGGGCAGCCCCTCAGGATAGTCCGTGGATTGCGGCCTAGTCCGCCACCTCGCCCTCCGCCGACCAGCGGAGCGAAACCACAACCGATTTCGACCTGGGAAGGTGCCCCCACTAGCACCGGGGGCAACTGAAGCGATACCCACAGTTTTTAGGGCCAGCCAGGTGCCAAAAGGATAGCTTTGTCGGATATTAAAGGGGCTCAGGCGAGGAGCTCAGCTCTCACACGTCTTTCATGGACGCCGGCAAGCTCCGCCCACAACCAAACCAAAATTATTAGGATCACACAAATAGAAGACATTTTACAGCATCTTCTAAAAATAGCACACCTAGAATTATCAGTATTAGGCATCTTTTTTTTTTTTACAAGAGTTTTTTACTTAAATCAAAAACAAAAATTTTAAGTACTTTTTATATATATACTACACCTCCCCTTTTAAATAATTTTTTTTTAAAATAACCCTCTAACAGCTTTTCTTCGACCTTGCGTCTTACATCAATGTGTTTTTCCAGCTAACACAATTTATTCGACCTTGTGTCACGTAACACAATTTCTTCAGCCTTATGCCAAAAATAAATTTCAACCTAAAAAGAAAACAACTTTAATTATTGTCACTGGTTTCTTCTATATCTTCCTGACTACTGCTACTGATTCCCACTACTGGTGGAATTATTATGTTAGTCCACTCAGGGGCCTTGTACCTTTTGGTTTGGCTTTAATGGTCTTTTTCCCCTACTGCTAATCACTTCTATTTTCTTTCTTGCTTGATTTTTCTTATCAGAGTCACCCTTTTGACTTGATATCTCATGAACTTGCTCTTTTGACTTGTTCGCCAATTTGAATTTTAAATTTTCTTTTGGCCAATTATCTCCTTTTCTTATGAATTTCTTCTTTGGCTCAGTTTCGTTACATTCAGCTTTCCAAGCTCTTTTTCTGAATTTTCTTATTTGAGAATCTTCATCACTCTCATTTGAATCAGTCTCAGAGACGTCAAATTTATATCTAGGATCTTCTTTACTCAGCAGTTTCACTCCGTTAGGAACATCATCCTTATAGCTGGTACTTGGTAATTCGTCTTCTTCTTCTTCTGGAATTACTTCTAACTTCCCAGTTTCAAAATTCTTGTTCCTGCTTTCAGAGCTTTTATTCTGCTTTTCAATACTCTCCTGGTCTTGATTCTATTCTGACTCAGATTCTTTTTCTGCTTCTTTTTCTAGCAAATCTTCATCATTTTCTGAATCTAGAATCACAATCTCAAGATCTTTTTCATTCAATACCTGACTCGCATCTGAATCTTCCAAATGTCGACCCTCTTGTCGATCTTCAGAATCTGGATTTCCTTCAGGTTCTTCTTCAGAGTCTGAATCAGTTGTCGTGTCACTATCCTCATCAGGATTATCAGGAGGTGGTACACGAATGGTGTGACTCGCATGCACTCACCTTTTCAAACCTTTGCATTTAACTGCATTTGTTGTGACTAATATCACCTGTCTTGCTTTTTGCCACCTGGGTACTAAACAGTTTCTTCTCTGGTGTACCTTTGTTCTCACCCAGTCTCCTGGCAACAGATCATGAGCTTGCTCCTTTCTTTTGAAATCACATCAGTTCCCACCTGATGGAATACAGAAGTCACCACATCAGACAAGTTCTTGCAATATTCCATTATTGCACTTTCATTAATGCTAAGAACTTTTCCAACTGGTACAAATGCGTGTCTCATTACTCTGCCCATAAGAATAAGAATGTCATGTGGACTTAAACCTGTCTTTTTATCTGGTGTACTTCTCAAAGACATTAAGACAAGTGGAAGTGCATCTGTCCACTTCATTCCTGTAGCCAGGCACATCTTGGCTATTCTATTTTTTATTGTTCCATTAATTTGTTGAATAACACCTGGCGCTTCTGGTCTGTATGCACAGTGTAGTTTTTGTTTTATATTCAGTGCTTCACAAATCTTTTGTATCAATCTGTTCTCAAAATGTGCGCCACGATCACTTTCAACTGTAACTGGAAATCCATACCTAGGTATGATTTCTCTTGAAAGCAATTTTGCCACAGTAACTGATTCATTGTGACGTGTTGGGAACGCTTCCACCCATCTTGAAAACAGACAGACAATCACTAGGACATATCTCAATCTATTGTGGGGTGGCATGTCAATGAAATGGATGTATGACGTTACATCGCAAACTTTTACAACGCACACCGTTACAACGCAGATACATTTACAACGAATGCCTTTACAACGCATGACATTACATAGCAGATGCTATTACAACGCATGCCAATTCAACGTAAGTATAGGTAAGTATATTATTTTATTAAAAAATGTAATTAACTAAAATTTTATTAATTTAATTATGTTTTAATAATTAATTTGTACATATATATATATATATATATATATATATATATATATATATATATATACCAAAACTTGCAGGAAACCCCATTTGAGGATGGCCACAGGAAGAAAAGAATTGTCCTTAAAGTTCATGGGCAGCATGCCAGTGGTCGAGGCTTCAGGTGCTGATCATCAAGGAATGAGCCGCCAAACGCGTTTCAAGAGTCTGAGCTCCCTTCGTCAGTGGCGTGTTATCGAAGACAACTGAAAGCGCTGAATGACTTGCGCATTTACGGTGTAAAGCCTGCTCTGGAAGGCGTGGCTCACCGCACGGCATCCTGGTCGTGGTAGTGCGCTGTCTTATTTCAAGGTAGGCGCGCCCCTTCAGTGTCGAATTAAAACAAGTGATTCCCAAGTGGGCTGATGAGGGCATGCTGAAGTCGGCCACCCCGCTTCTTTACTGTCCATGAGACACAGTAGAAACCACCCTGCAGTGGCGTCTGCATACTTCTTCCTCGCACTCCAAACCCCGGACTGGTGTTTGGCGGGGACCCGCCGAGCGGCGGTGGACCTTCCTCATGACCGGGACCGGCCGTTGCTTATGCCAAAACTTGCAGGAAACCCCATTTGAGGATGGCCACAGGAAGAAAAGAATTGTCCTTAAAGTTCATGGGCAGCATGCCAGTGGTCGAGGCTTCAGGTGCTGATCATCAAGGAATGAGCCGCCAAACGCGTTTCAAGAGTCTGAGCTCTCTTCGTCAGTGGCGTGTTATCGAAGACAACTGAAAGCGTTGAATGACTTGCGCATTTACGGTGTAAAGCCTGCTCTGGAAGGCGTGGCTCACCGCACGGCATCCTGGTCGTGGTAGTGCGCTGTCTTATTTCAAGGTAGGCGCGCCCCTTCAGTGTCGAATTAAAACAAGTGATTCCCAAGTGGGCTGATGAGGGCATGCTGAAGTCGGCCACCCCGCTTCTTTACTGTCCATGAGACACAGTAGAAACCACCCTGCAGTGGCGTCTGCATACTTCCTCCTCGCACTCCAAAATATATATATATATATATATATATATACATATATATATATATATATATTTTTTTTTTTTAAAAATAGTTTAGGTATTTAAAAATAAAAAGCCTAACTCCAGGGGAGTGTAATAGTAGGATAAGTGCTGGATAGTGTAGGGTAAAAAATTACTTTAAGTTTATTTTTAAAACAACTATTATTAATAAAGAACTATTATTAATAAATAATAAAATTATTAAAATTATTTTTTTTAATTATTTTTAATTATTAATTTTAAAACTGAACCCTAAAAATACCCCAGTTCTCCAAAACCCTAAAAATACCCCTGTACCCCAAAATCCAAACCCAACCCTGAACCCTAAAAATACCCCTGTACCCTAAAACCCAAACCCAGCCCTGAACCCTAAAAATACCCCTGTACCCCAAAACCCAAACCCAACCCTGTCCCCCTTAAAAATACCCCTGTACCCCAAAACCTAAACCCGACCCTGAACCCTAAAAATACCCCTGTACCCCAAAACCCAAGCCCAGCCCTGAACCCTAAAAATACCCCTGTACCCCAAAACCCAAACCCAACCCTGTCCCCCTTAAAAATACCCCTGTACCCCAAAACCTAAACCCAACCCTGAACCCTAAAAATACACCTGTACCCCAAAACCCAAACCCAACGCTGAACCCTAAAAATACCCCTGTACCCCAAAACCCAAACCCAACCCTGAACCCTAAAAATACCCATGTACCTCAAAACCCAAACCCAACCCTGAACCCTAAAAATACCCCTGTACCCCAAAACCTAAACCCAACCCTGAACCCTAAAAATACCCCTGCACCCCAAAACCCACACCCAGCCCTGAACTCTAAAAATACGCCTGTACCCCAAAACCCAAACCCAGCCCTGAACCCTAAAAATACCCCTGTACCCCAAAACCCAAACCCAACCCTGTACCCTATAATTACCCCTGTACCCCAAAACCCAAACCCAGCCCTGAACCCTAAAAATACCCCTGTACCCCAAAACCCAAACCCAGCCCTGAACCCTAAAAATACCCCTGTACCCCAAAACCCAAACCCAGCCCTTAACCCTAAAAATATGCCAGTACCCCATAACCCAAACTATATATATAAAATTACTTTAATTAATGTATTTTTAATGTTTTTGTAATTAAAAAAAGGTTAAATAAAATGATATACAAACCTATACTTACGATGTAATGGCATGCGTTGTAATATCATCTGATATGTAATGTCATGCGTTGTAAAGGCATTCGTTGTAAATGAATCTGCGTTGTAATGGTGTGCGTTGTAACGGTGTGCGTTGTAATAGTTGCGTTGTAACAGTTGTTTCCCCAATGAAATCCATTTGCAACCTGGTAAAAGGACTACCCTCCTGTCTTACGGTTCCCATACTCACAACTGTTTTTCTATTTGGGTTAATTTGTTGGCAGATCAAACATCTCTGGCAAAGTGATTCCGCAATAATCATAAATTTGGGGTTAAACCATGTTTGCCTAAACAACCTGATCATAGAGTCTCTTCCTAAATGTCCTGGTCCATGGTACATCCGTGCCATGTCAGCAATCATGCAATTTGGTATTACTGATCTGTCATCTTTGTAAACCCAAACCTCATCTTCTTCCCGCTGTCTGCAACCTGCTTTTAGCCAATTGTCTTTTTCCTCATCATCTGCCTCATCTTGTAGATCTTTTACTCCTTGCCATGTCTCAACTACAGATATTAGCATAAGTGAGTTTAAAACATGTTCATTGTCTTTTTCCCGATTAATTGAAAAATTGTTTTTCGCACAGTATCTTGCGATTTCATCAGCAAAGGAATTACCTTTAGTAATATAATCCTCGCCTTTTTTATGAGTTGCACATTTTACAACAGCAATTTTCTCTGGTAACTGAATGCCATCAATTAATCTCTTGATCAATTTTGCATTCCTGATCGGTGTTCCCGCAGAAGTCAAATAACCTCTTTGAGACCAAAGCTGGCCATAGTCATGGACTACACCATATCCATACTGACTATCAGTCACTATGATAATCTTTTTTCCTTTTGCTCTTTCACATGCACAAATTAAAGCAATTAATTCTGCCACTTGAGCTGAACGAATTCCCTCAAGAGAGGAACCCTCAACTACTCCTGCAACTGTACAGACAGAATAAGCTGCTCTCAGAATGCCCTCATCTGTTCTTAGGCAGGAGCCATCAACAAAGTAAACAAAGTCTGATTCTGGCAAGGGTACATATTTTATGTGTTTCCTAGGTTTAGTGCAGTAATCTAAAACATCCAAGCACTCATGGTCAACATCAGTCTCGTTTTTGATTTCAGTAATAGTACCATCAGGTAACAATGTGGAAGGATTTAAATTCACACATCTTGCAATTGAGACATTATCTGATCCCAGAATAATTTTTTCGTATTTGGTCAACCTGTTACTCGTTGAATGTTGAGTCTTGCTTCGGGTAAGAAGAATTTCAACCGAATGAGGTATATACACTTTTACAGGAAACCCCATTATGATTCTTTCACTCTGCTCAAGGCTTACACTTGTTGCAGCCACTGCTTTTAAGCAACCTGGCAATGCTTTTGCAACAGGATCAAGAACAGCTGATAAATAAGCTATTGGCTTTCTCAGTTTTCCATGTCTCTGAATCAGAACTGATAATGCACAACCTTGCCTTTCACTACAGTACAACTCAAATTCTTTTTCATAATCTGGCATTCCCAATGCTGGAGCTTCACACAAACTCTTTTTTAACTGCTCAAAAGCCTCTAACTCCGTTTTTGTTAGGATGAGCGGGTCTTTTATATCTGCTTTTGTCAGTCTCTGCAGTGGTTTTGCAATTACTGAAAATCCACTAATCCATTGACGACAATAACCTACCATTCCTAGAAACATTCTGACTTGTCTTTGTGTTGTTGGAGGTTGTATTGCTCGAATCATTTTTATTCTCTCAACTGTCACCTGTCTGATTTCCTTTGCAATTCTGAGACCAAGATATTTCACTTCTTGTTTGCAAAACTGTAATTTTGCTGGTGACACTTTATGTCCCTCATCTGCCAAACGATTCAAAAGCGTAATGGTGTCTGTTACACAATTTTCTTGTGTTTTTGCAGCCACTAGAAAATCGTCAATATATTGCACTAATGTTGACCTACCAGGTAAATCTAGATCTTCCAAAGATTTCTTTAACAACTGATTAAAGATAGATGGACTCTCAGTATACCCTTGAGGGATACAACACCATGCTAAGATACGATCTTGGAATCTGAACGCAAACATTTGTTGGCTCTCTGGATGCAGTGGAACTGTAAAGAAAGCATTACATAGGTATATGACCTTATACCATTCTGCATCATGCGGAATCTGATATAGAATTACCGCTGGGTTTGGTACAACTGGGCAACATGGAAGAACTATTTGATTTACCTTTCTCAGGTCCTGAACTATTCTGTAAGTTCCGTTTGGCTTTTTGATTCCCATAATCGGTGAATTACAGGGGTTGCTCTCAATTTCTTTTAAAACACCTTGTTTTATAAATTTCTCAATCACAGGAATTACTCCCTCAATTGTCTCAGCTTTCATTTTATACTGAGGAATATTCGGATAATATGCTCCTTGTTTTACTGTAATTTGCACTGGGTCTACATGTTTCATTAAACCCATTTCATCTCCAGTTAAATCCCAGATTTTTGCATTAACTGTCTCTTTCAGTTCTTCAGGTAAATTATTTTTATCAAAGGCAGGAAATAGTTTATTTTCTTCTTCAACCATTAGCATTGTTAGCTTGTACAGACCATCTTCTTCTAAAGTTTGCAGCTCAATACCATCCGGTGAGCAATATATTTTGCAATTCATCTTGCACAAAATGTCCCTCCCTAATAGGTTTACAGGACTGCTGTTACAGACTACAAATCTGTGTTTATCTTTGTAATTACCAATATCAATTTTAACTGGTTCTGTTAAATCTGTTTTAATCTGTTGATTTGCTACACCAACTACTTGGATGGACTCACCAGAGAGAGGAAGGTTTTCTATTTCCACTGATCTAACAGTAGAACGGGTAGCACCAGTGTCCACAAGAAAAGTGATTTCTACATCATTCACTTTACCATTAACAAATGGACCGGACTGATCTACCTCAAGAGTGGCTCCAAGCACACACTCTTCTTCCTCTCTCAGGCACTGTCATGAGTAATCCTCTGAATCACTTCCCTCATTTTCTTTTAACCAAAATTGTTGAGAAACATTTGACACATTCACTCTTGGCGATCTGTTTACCTGTTCACCTCCGCAGAATCCTGTTTCGGGATTGAACCTTTGCACATTCACACAGTTTGGAAGTGGCGGTTGTGGAATTTGGCTCTGCTGATTCACTAACTGTCGCTGTAGCTGTTGCTGCTGACTTATTTCATTTAACTGTCGCTGTAGCTGTTGCTGCTGATTTATCTCACTCTGCATCTGTGGATTTAATGATGTATTTTTTAAATTTCTGGGTGGATTCACATTCACGCTTCCAGTGTCCAATTTTGCCGCAATTAAAACATGGGAGCTTTTGCTAGAGCTCTTCAATATTTACATTAAATTTTGGCTTATTAAAATTTCCTTTAAATTTGCCTTGATTCTGGTGAACATTTTTATTTTCTAAAGTCGCTATTTGCTGTTCAGCTACCTTCACCTGTGCCCACATTGTTTTTTCCTTAAGCTTCTTTTGCTTAGCATCTATCTCGTCACTGCAGTATTTTGCCTTTCTCAGAATGTCGTCAACTGTAAGTGATTGCCAGCCAACAATTCCATTTTTAATCATTTCACCAATTTCAGGTCTCAAGCCATAAACAAACCTGTATATGAAGTGGCTCATGTCTTTCTCACTTAATTTTTCATAGCCACTGTATTGTTTAAATACCAGCAGTAATCTTTCATAAAATGAATGTACTGACTCTTTTGGTTCTTAATTCGATCTGTCAATTTTAACCCAATCTACTTCTTTTGGAGCAATTTTGTTTTTCAACCACACAATTACTTTGTCATATAAATCCATGACATCTGCTGAAGGAGCACCTGTTATTTTATCTCGAGCTGGTTCTTCTTTGGGCCAACTAACAGAAATTATACATTCTGTCCTAAGATCTGATGGGACAACAATGTCAAAGAATCCATCAAGATCAATCCACAGAACTTTTGAAACTTTAATGAATCTGTCTACCTGGCGATACCATTCTACTGGCTTTTCTCTCAGCCGAGGAAAATCATTTGTTAAAAGTAAAATGTCCTGTATAGTCCAAGGGACATGAACATAACCTCCACCAGCTATTTCTCTCATAGGAAACTCATGTGCAACTTCCCCTCTTTCTCTTTTTTTCTTCTTCTCTTTTCTTTGTCCATTTCACTCTCCATTTA
Organism: Lissotriton vulgaris; assembly: GCF_964263255.1. Classification (NCBI taxonomy): domain Eukaryota; kingdom Metazoa; phylum Chordata; class Amphibia; order Caudata; family Salamandridae; genus Lissotriton; species Lissotriton vulgaris. The sequence continues at coordinate 1,047,242,261 of NC_141691.1, read as the reverse complement.
CTTAATTCATCTAATCTTTTCAGAAACACAACTAATTCTTTTACATGAGTTATCCTACCTGTGGTGTTCAAATTTTCAATATATTTTTCAGGAAAATCCACTCTGTAATGTTTTTGCAATTGTTTCTGTCTACTCAAATCTATTTCTAATTCAGCAGCCATTTCCTCTAATAGATCATTCTTATTTTTCGTTTTCCATTGTATGCTTTTGCAAATAAACAATAATTCATCATCCTGATATTGCTTTAAACTGTCAGTTCAAATTGTGCCAATAATTAATTCTTCTAAATCTGCTTTCAATTTTGCAACATCAAGTTGTTTAAATTCAAGGACTTGTGGGGTTAATGAAGTCTGTGTTAAATCTGTTTTATTCATGCTCTTTTCTGGAGATCCAGAATCAGATCCTGCAACAGATGGTGTCTGAACATTTGACAAACTTTGATTAAAAGTTAAATCTGGCATTGTTTTTTCTCGATGTATTTCTGATAAATCAGAAAAAAAAATTTCAGCCACTTTCTGAATTTCTACATTTAATGGAACAGTCCGAGCTGAGTGTCTATTTTCTCTTTGGTCAAAAACCGGTACAACAGGACCAATTGTTACTGGTACTGTTACTGCTTCCATCCCTTTAGTTAATTGCTGTATTAATTCCTCTTTTGCTCTTAAATATTCCGAAACTTCTGGTATATTCCCAAGTCTCTCTGTTCTTGTTACATTCCTCGGGAATTCATTTCTCTGTTCTGGAATCTCAGGATAATTTCTGTTTTCTCTTGGAGTATTACAATTACTTCTTGTCCCTACTCTTTCAGGTAATCTTAAAAATCTAGGTGAATTTTCATCAATTTCTCTGGGAGGTGCACTTGGCGAGGTTCCTAAAGAAACTCTCGGGGTAGACTGTGAACAATCTGGTTGATAGGGTGGCGGGTTACGTTTTGTAGTATATATTTCTTCTAAAACCGCATCATCTAATTCTTCATCAATATTATTTTTCTTTCGGGTATTCTTTTGACCTGGTGTTTCAGTAATCATCACTCTTACTGGGTACAAACCATCACACATGTCTGCTTTTCTCCAACATCGTACTCTATCTTCATGAGTTTCCCTATTAATGTCCAATTTTGGGCCTCTTGTTATACCTCTGATTTCTCGTTCAAGTTCAAACATTTCAACCTCCCATTCAACTAAAACCTCAAATTGAGTAGGTCTAGGCTCTGGCACAAGAGCCGTCATTTTTTCTCTCAAATTTTTCAAAACCTTAATATTAAATGACCCATCTTCCGGCCATGCTAATACACCATCATCTTTGGTATACTGCATCTAATTTTCAAACCAAAGGGCAGTATGATAACCATATTCACCTTCCATATATGCTGCGGGTGTCTTGTATTTATGAAGTAATTTTCCACCACGCGTTTCAATTTTCTTATCGGGGCTGAATATCTTTTTCAATTTCTGAAACCATGTAGACTTCTTTTCCTCCTTTCCGTACCAATAACTCATGTTTTAAAACTATTCCGTTTAATTTGGAAAAGATCTTAAGTATTTCTTGTTGTTCCGCTACTCTAGCCAATCCGTGAGCGAAACTCACCAACAAGCCAATCAGGTTAAGCCACGTCACTACCTTGCTCAACCAATGGAAGTACTGTTTTCTGAAAGGACCAATCAGCTATCAACTCGTTTTGGTCACATGAACCAATCAGTGCGCTTGCTGTGACGTATGTTAACCAATCACAGTGCGAACCCTGTGACGTATACTGCCGCTGCAGCTTCGCTGTCTCCGCTCCGTAAACTCACCCCTCCTTTACAAAATATTTTCACAGCGTCATTTTAACAATTCTTTCGATGAAATTCAATTAGTAACTAGAGAAAAACAAACCATTTGTCTGTTTCGCTAAATAAAGTAATAGTTTTCTCAATCATTCGAGTATTCTTTCTCGTGAAATAGACAACACTATTCTCACAAAATCATTTATACACATTCAAACAGAAAACCCTAACCATGCATGCGTAAAATCTTTGGTAGGACTTTAACCGGCCAATAGAAAATCCTCATTCGCCCGTAAGAATAGACAACGCTTCCTTACCCTTCACTCAAGCTTGGATAAATCCTATTACTCTTTTCACAGCGAGTTTCTAAAACAGGCTCTTAGTCCCTATACTCAAATCTACGATTTCATAGGCAATCCTCACTATACATTTTACCTATCACACCTAAAAACCCTAAACTTGTGCTGTACGTCCACAACACTAGCGATATGTCAATAACACTATTTTGAAACAGAATAAATGCACTGTGTAACCTCACTTGTCACACTACTCTTTTGCCGGCAACCAGGAATTTTGACACTGCTGGAAAAAACCTTTCGACTACATGTAACAAGAGAAAAAACTTAACATGTTTTAGACATGGATCCTATGTAACTACCATGTAGCATGTCCGTTACCATAGTAACCGTAACTCTGCTACCAGAGAATTGATCCAGCGCCCCTACAGAAAATCTGTCTCAACAACACTACCCAACACCATGATACTCACCATTAATCATAAACTCTTTACAAGGCCCATAAATAACACACAAATATTAGGCGACTGAATCATGTGACCTAATTAATCGGAACTATTCACAAACTATTTACATATTATATACAACCGCAGTTTATCATTTTATTATTTTATTATCAAACAAAGAGCATTTTAGAAATATAGATCTTTTTATTAGCATTTTAGAAAGCATCATTTAATCAAATAAAGGCATATTAGACTGACATTTCAAAACAGATCAGCTTGTAGAGAATTAATGTAGAAAAGATCTCATTCCCTAAATTCTATTTCCCTGACTAAACTCAATTAAACCTAAAAGGAAAAGTCATTAGTTCAGCTATCCTTACGTGAGTCAAAAGTCCGACAGCATTTCACGCCATTCAGGATTCAGGAACGAGCCAACCAGCCCTCCTCCCAAGGGGTCAGGTTTTATACCTTTTCTCTATCTAACACTTACTAATTCACACTAAAAGAATACTTTTTCTCTGTCATCCAGCATTTCTATTGGCTGACAGCCATCAGTCCATATGAGATCATAACCTTTTCAATCCAAAGTTGTGCCTTTCTGAAACGACTTTGTCTTTTATTCACAGGCGACATTAGCTTCCGAGGATTTTGCAACATCTTATTAAATAACAGTTCGCTGCTTCCTCAGCTTGGCTGTTCTGCCACTTCCTGTCCTTGAAGTTATTCAACACAGAGCACATCTTGCACAGTTCCATTTATTTATTTTTCGGATGAACATAAATGTGGCTAACTTTTCCACTTTCTTAGCTGTGCTCGGCTAATCATGACGGGATTCCAAACACCCTTTTAAAAAGCTAGGCCTCAGGCCTTTTTCTTGAAGGCTAGTATTCAAACAAACACAAAACATTAATTAATTTGAGTAATGAAAATCATTCTGTTACCCACCCCCTTGCTAAATATTAACCCATTAGTTTATGTTATCTAGCTTTAAGCACATGAATGCAGCATTATAAAAACCTTCTTCTTATAGGCCTCCAGGATTCTCCACGAGCCTTTGCCACATATAAGACACGACATAGACAAAAGCACATTTAAAATAAGCACTTGCTATTAATTAAACACCCGAAATTAATGTTGACAAAATAAATAGACAAGGTTAGTTCATTATTTTCAACGTGCTTGCAAGTGCAACAAAGAACACATAATGTTAAACCCATATGTCGTGTATGCATTTTAATCTAGGTTGATTAGTACATTTTCGTGTATAAACTCATTAATATAATTAATTATTATGGAAGTTTAACTTCGCGAGTCAAACACATAATTTATTTCTGAAACTCGCTTCATCACTGTGCAGTAAGTTAAATAAGGGCTGACCTTCAGAAATATTAATATAATTCACTGGTGGGGCTCACCCTTTAATGTGAGCCAAGGCTCCAATCCCTCACGTGACAAGACTTAAACGAACTGCCTACCTAATGAAACACTTGGAAGTTTCAGTGGGCATGACCAAGTGCTTTGTCCACTATTGGTCACTGGTTAAACCCAACACAGGGTCCAGGGATTCCTTACCACCACAAGTATTCACTCCAAATGTGACACCAGACACACACCCTTCAGATACGTCCCTTCTTCTGGATCTATGGTTTGTTATTGGTTCCTAAATACCTACAGAATTACTCCATGTTGTGTATGACATCCCATGTCAGTCCGGGTTTTTTAGGCAACAAAGTGTTACATTCAGGGACTTGTATTGACATTCTCCCCAATGCACATGAGGGATTCAAATTCCCAGTACAAACAATACTATTGGAATAACACTGAGGGCAGGCTGAAGGGGTCATGTGTGACCCTGCAGTACGTCACAACAATGCCAATAGTGGTAGTGGCATGGAGATTAATATTGAAAACAAAATGAAGTGAAATTCATGGCTGGCAGTATATCCCAATCGAGTTTGGAAGGATTTTGTCTTTGTGTTCACTGCTCATTTCATTCCATCTTTGAATTATTTTGGCAAAACCTTAAATTGAATGAAAGTGTCTGGCTGACCACACCTCATTATATATGTCTAGCACCTTGTGTCTCATTTATTTTATTACAGTGTCCTCTGGTGGTTTTTAAGCTTCCATCTCCGTTTTCTGGCACACACATACATTTAATGTGAATAGATTAAACACTTTACAGAGAGCTCAGGTTGCCCGATGGTAGGTGTGACTCATCCATTGGTGGGAATTAAACTGACGTCATGCGTAGAACATCCAACATGGAGTACTCAACACTTTGCCTTCTGGAACTTGTAGTTTCACATTTTCCATTATATGTGTGGTCCTAAAGGTTGCCATGTGAGAAGAGTAGGGGTTGCTACGTTTGATCTGCAGTGGCCAAAAAACGATGACTTGCGGGGCCACACAAGAGCGAGGGACACTTGGCAATTTTGCAAATCCACGATCCCATCCACCCTCACAGGAAACCGTGCTGATTTTTTTCAGATGATAACAGCTGAATGTGATTACACTAAGCACGCCCCACCTTTTCTGAACAAATAGCAACAGCGGTTCTCCACCCCTTACTCCCAATCCCACGCCACGGCTAACATAAACATACCACTGTACAAAAAACTCACTTGTTTAATTGGCAAAGAAAATGTGGCTGACCGAGGCCACCGTAGGTGGCCAATGAAGAGTGTGGCACCTTTAGTGGCATTGGGCTCGCCCATTTCCTTCCACCCCCCCTCTCCCTCATTCCCATGGGAGGGTGGGGTTAAAATGTAGCCTGGCTCTGTTTGGGGGTGACGTTGCGTCCGGAGCAGCAGGGGGGCAGGGCTGGGGTACTTAAGGCCCCACCGCCATCTTACCTGCCTCTTTGCTGCTCAGGACACGATGCAGTGATCGCCAGGGGACACGCCATCTGTGGCTTTTCTCCCCGTCGCGGTTTACGTTGCCAGGAGGCGACCTGCTCTCATGGTGAGTGCTGGTCTTTCCACCCCCCCCCTGCTCGCTCCCCCCCCTTTGGGGGTTGTAGCTGGGCTTGGCGGCCTGCTTAGGTGCGGGCCGCCGTCTGGGGGGGGTGAGTCGCAGGAGTTCCTGCGGGGCCCCGGGTCGCCTCCGGTCTCCCTAGGTAGTGCGGTGGTCACATGGAGGGGAGGTGCAACGGGGCCATGGTGCATCCAACCCTGGGATCCTTCGGAGGCCGGGGGAAGTCGTCGAGTCTCTGGGGGGGGCTCAGTACTTGCATTTAATTGTTAAATTGCACAGTAGGCTCTGCTTGCATTTTCATTTTCATGGTGAGTTTGCTCGCAACACCACCAGCCAGCCCCCACCCCCCACCCCCCCTTTTCAGTGTCGTCCAGTGGCAAAGGAGTGGGCCTAGGGTTAGGGCGCTCGTACTCCCATGTGGAACCAGTGGTGCCTGAAGTGGCCGTGCTGCCCGCGCGCAGCGGTGGTGTTGTTTCCGCTATGCTCTCCCTCGGGTCCTAGGGGTATCGCCCGGGAGTGTTGCACAAACACCAGCGCACTCGCCTGCAGCCCTGGGGACCCGGGTCCGAATTCTTTGGCTACACTTACAGTTTCAGTGGCACGGACGTGCAATTCTTTTGTTTGGTGGAAGCTGTTTTCGTTTGGTATAGTAGTCAGCAAGTGCACGTGCTGCATGTATGAAAATATGCTTCTACACGCGCCTGACTGCACTCTTATCAATGTCTAATCATCAAATTATTTGTCAAAGTCTCTTTCTCGCTTTTAATGCACATGGAATTACACACTTCTTCGTGCCCACACAGCAGAGCTAGATAGGCATTCACCTACTGTGGAATAGCAATCAGCGTGGAAGCAACTGGAGCCAGTAAGGTCTGGCTTCGGTCTACCGGGATATCATAGGATGCCGGCGGCTCTCTCGTAGCCCTGCATAACAGTAACATAGCGCATTGATGAACACTGATGTGCATAATTGGAATGAGTCTCTACGGACACCATCACCTCCATGCTCTACGCTCCGCACATAGAGCGTCCCCTTGCTCCCCCACCCACCTCTATGGAGGTTGCGGGGCCGGGCTGCCCGTGTGGTTCGGTTCGCTGTGGGGGTGAGGGTGTCGCGGAGCCCTGTGGCTGCTTCCGGTCCCTGCCTGGGTAGCGGTGTGCCCCCTCCTGATAGGCATAAGGCGGCAGTATTAGTATGGGGGTTCCTGCCCAGGAAGCACTGCAGGGCGCCATCACCACCGCCCTGCTCCTGCCCTGTGTACGTGCGCCTGTCGCCCGTGATTTGTCTCTCGGATGGGGTTATGCACTCCCGCTCTCCCGATGCGTTTTTCCCTGCAGTGCATGCTGGGGGGGGGGCAGTGCTAGCCTGCACTGCAGCCATAAGCAAGTGTCCGCTGTCCAAGCACTGCATGTGTCACCTGCACTGCTACACCAACGGGTTCACTGTCCCCCCAGCACGCAAATTGGGTCCCTGGGCGTTCAGCCCCCCCTAATTAGAACAGTACAACCCTGTGCGCTCACTACATACATCAGTCCCCAAATGAACTGCAATCGCCGTGTTCAGTGTCAGCACAGCAGACACTTAGTGCCAAATGGTGCCAAATGCCCTGCAGTATCCAAACGGGAAATATCTATTGCCATGTGTGCAGCGCTGCAGTATACGAAGACCCACTGATCCAGTGCCACGTGCACTGCAACGCCCATGTCCATTTATACTCAACTGAATGACATAAGGAACACCCCCCCCTCCTGTTCAGGTACACTTGCCCGTGTCAGCTGGCAGTCAAGTTAGCAGGCCAGCCTAGTATTATGCTGCATACGAGGGCATGTGGGAGACAACATTACAAATGGTTGTGTGAATTGTGTGCTCTCACCTTTGTCATCTTCTATGCAGGTTCAAGCAGGGAGATTGTCCCAGGCATTGGAAGTGCGACAGGATTATACATGGGCCAGGTAAATGAGGTGTGAAAAATGGGGCGACGCAGGGTGGGTCTCCCAGAAGTGGGGGAACCGGCATGGGCAGATAAGATCCGGTGACGGGATAGGGACCATATCACAGCATTGGCCTCAACATACAGGCAAGGTGGTTTGCCTGGGGTAAAGGCTACCCGGTTCATAATTAGCTTTATTCATGTTTGGAATTTTCGTTTCAGCCACCCGCGACCCCAGGATTCAGCGCAGCTAGGGCCCAGCCCATATAGCACCAAGGATGCCAGTCGCTAAGGCAATACATGGTGTGTGTGGGTTTTAGGAGGGGCGGCCAACCCGTTAGCCAAAGGGTTAGTGCGGGGGAAGGGACATTAAAGCATTGGTAAGGAATAAGATCCTGGTCAGCTTCCAGCAAGTAACATGTGCAGGAATAACGCTATTCTTTTCTCGCAGGAGACCTCCCGCTCCCCGGCGCTCTCACCCCCCCCTCGCTCACCCCGACGAGAGGGTCTGTGGAGACAGACCGACGGCTCGACAAAGTAGCAAAGTAAGTAGAGTTGGGGACCTGGGGAGCAAAGCTCGAAGGGACAGTCAGGCCCGCCGGTAACATCAAGCGCGGGGATGTGTTTACAGCCCCATTTTATTTTTCAGGAAAAACTAGCCCGAGGTGCCGAGATGACTAGCCAGGGATTCCCCCCCATCTTTTCTGGCAGATGTCCCAGGTGGAGGTTTCCTTGCCTGCAACCTCCCAAGATGTGCAGCTGGCGGCGGTAATGGAGATGGTCAGGGCGAAGGGCTTGCTTTGGGACAGCGAACTTTTAAGATCCAACAATCCGGGAGACTCCGGAATTTATATGTCCGTTCCCCCTAACGTGCAGGAACCCCTCGAAGAGACAGGGCTCACCAGGTCCAAAAGATTAAGAGGGCCAGAGCCAGGAACCTACCAGAAGAACTTCCAACCGCTAAAAGTAGGAACACTGAACTTTCAAAGGGAGCAGTCACCGAGCCGTCTGCGCCTGCCCCGGCACCTGTGGTGGCTTCTCTAGTCGAGCCTTCGCCGACAACGAACGTTGCAGCAAGGGAAGACCTTGGTAAGCTTACACTCTCGCTGTGTCACGATCGCCTCGACCCACGAACTACCCCGAGGTACGGAGCGGAGCCACGGGAACTACGATTACCAGCATGCATAGCGGGAGGCAGAGCGGAACGAACACGCCTACATAAGCCGGCAGACGCGAGGACGCTGCGTCGGATATTCATACTGTTGTTGGCGTCATAGGATTTCCCTCCCGAGTGTCCAAGTAGGTATTCACCATAGGACGCCGAAACCAGATGGAGCGGACGCTCTCTGGTTGCTCTTGATCTCGACTTATAGCTTGTGTCTTGGACGCACACCACGGAGGTGTTTGCCGCGTCTGAGACATCCTCGTCTCTGAGACGCACACCACGGAGGTGTTTTCCGCGTCTCAGTGTATCAGAACAAAAACCCCTTGTTCCGAAATCAGGCAAGATCGAGCGGCTGCTCTCTGCCTGAGCCGTACTGTTTGGGCTTCCTGAGAAACAGTAGGATAGGGCTCTCGAAGTGGTACAGGACGAGCGGCTGTTCCCTGCCATTACTCAAATGGAAGGTAGAAGGCCCGGCTGGGCATTTCCCTCGTTGGGTAATTTCATCAGAGCCCTTCCGAAGATCAGGACCTGGGCTCAGCCTATCGAACCCATCACAGGTGTCAAACGGCATTGTCGGCCGCTACTTAGCACAGTGTACTTCGTTGGCAGAACACTGGGACTGGTGTTCATGCGAAGGACGGTGAGATCCACACGGATCTGTGATTGGGTATCGTTGACACTCTTTGATACTAACGATATTGTGTGTAACTATAATAAGCATTGCTCTTTACCTATGAACATTAAATCGGTAAAGCTTTCATTGGTTGTCTGTTGTCAAAGTATTTGCGGACTGTCCCCGATCCCGAGAACCTCAGGGCGTTACACGCTGGCTGACTTTATGGTGGAAGTACGAGCAGGCCTACGGGCGGGGTAAGTTGCACGGGTGGGGTCGGCAGCTTAAATAGTGGTGTGAGTGCTGGGGCCGCAGCCCCCTCAGGTCAAGCGCAGGTTGGCATACCATTTACACAAGTGTGGATTGGCGGGGAGGTCACGTCTGGGGGGCAGCAGGACTCCAATTCAAGCAGCAACAACTCAGGGGTGGAGCGGCTGACTGGTGTGACAAGGGAAGTACAGTGCCAGCAGGTAAAAGTGCCGGGCCCGTCGCCAACAATAGAACTCTCCCTCTCCCCCCCTCCAGCAGTGGTACTCACCCCCCCTCCTCCAACTGTTAGCGTGTCACTGCCTACCACGGCCTGGGACGACACTACCCCAACGCCAACACCACCGAAAACACTGGCTGCTTCGGGAACGATAATGACGATGGCCCGCTCCTGTCAGGCCGCTGCTTTTTAGCATGGCAGGTGCCATTGGCAGCCAAAGAAGGCATCTAGTGCAGGGAGTTTATCGACATCTTCACACTCCTGATGCATGGGGCTGAGGGCGTAGATACAAAGAAAATTGGTGGAAAGAGGAGGATAAAAAAAGTGCGCTTTCAGGCATGGCCGAAGAAAACTAGCAAGACATGGGCACAGGCTGATTCCCAGATCAGGGGCCGGGTTTGATCCAATACGCTAGTATCATTACAAATGAGGCTGACACAAACGGGGGTATGGGTTGGTACAAATATGACTGCGAGTTCAGAAAGAAGACGCCTTTTGCCCAGAGCTAGAGTGGGACCAGATGGAGGTGCGACTATGGATGCAGCACATGCGGAAGGGGCGAGTAGAGCCGGAATTGAAGGCTGTAAGCAACAACAGTAAGGGGGAGGTGAATAAAGGTAACAAGCAGGTCAAGAAGTTTCAGCCTAGGCAGTCCTTTCGGGGGGGCCGAGGAGGTGGACAGAAGCAGGGTCCCAGGAGGCCATCCAGTGGGACATGCAGGCTCTTTAATGGAGGACACTGCAGCTGGGGGAGGGCCTGTAGATTTGCCCACACATGCAGCAAGTGTGGGGGTCCCCACCCGGGGTCATCATGTGATAAGAGGGAGTCCCCCGCGGGGCCTACTAGACAAGAGAAGTGAGAGGAAGGGATATGCAGGACTCCCCTCCCCCTCCACTAGCCACCTCGCCCCCCCATTTGGTACAACAAGTCCCTGGCCTAACAAAAGGCCCCTCTCCCATTGTGATTCCGAACTTACTAGCCCTCCTAAGGGGATACACCAATGCCAAGGACAGGAATATGCTGGTTGAGGGTTTTGTGGAAGGCTTCAGGATCCCTTACCTGGGCCCCAGGGTCAGCAGGGATGCAGAGAACCTTAGGTCAACTAGGGACCACCCAGAGGTAGTGGGGGACACAGTCAGGAAGGAAGTGGCCTTGGGGAGGGTGGAGGGACCTTTCTCCCAACCCCCTTACTAATTTTGTGGTGTCACCGCTGGGGGTGGTGCTAAAAAAGGATCCTGGGGCGTTCAGGTTGATACAGCACCTATCGTACCTGGAGGGTGACTCTGTGAACGCATGGCTTTACAAGAATGCTTGCTCGGTATCTTACTGCTCCTTCGACATGGCTGTTGATTTGGTCAGGAGGGCAGGGGAAGGAGCTTGGTTGGCGAAAGCTGACATCGAGTCGGCCTTCCATCTACTGCCTGTCCACTCTGAGAGCCAGCATCTACTTGGCTTCAAATGGCAAGACGAGTTTTTCTTTGACAGATGCATGCCTATGGGCTGTGCAGTGTTGTGTGCCTTTTTCGAAGCATTCAGCTCTTTCTTGCAGTGGGCCCTCACGGAGAGATATGAGGTAGACAAGGTGACCCACTACCTGGATGACTTCCTGTTCATTGGTGGAGTGGGCACGCAGGAATGTAGTCGAGGTTTACATGCTTTTCAGGATTTGGCCCGACACCTAGGAGTGCCCTTAGCACCCTGCAAGACTGACAGCCCTGCGCAGGTCCTCACCTTTTTAGGCATCGAGTTGGACACAATAAAGGTTGTGTCGAGACTCCCTGCTGAGAAGGTGCAGGCGTTGCAACTGGACATTCGGTTATTGCTGGGGAAAGACAGGGCGCCCCTGGGCGTCATACAGAGCCACTTGGGCAAGCTAAACTTTACCGCCAAAGTGATCCCGGTTGGGAGATCTTAGCTAGGCGACTGGCCAGAGCCACTGCAAAAGTGGTCAAGAAACACCACTTTCTCAAGATCCCGCTGGGCCTGAAAAAGGACCTGGCCATGTGGGACGAGTTCCTGTCCAATTTCAATGGAAACGTGATCTGGAGGGCCCCTTGGGTCGACAGTCCGGAACTGAGCATGTTCACAGATGCTTCAGGGAGGGAGGGCTTTGGTGATCGTTGGTGTGCGCAGGAGTGGCCAAACGCCTGGCGCAAGCGTATTATTATGTATAAAATCACTGTCCTTGAGCTCTTCCCAATTGTTATCTCGATCTATCTCTGGCCTGAGATCCTGTCGAACAGAAAGGTCCTATTCTGGTCAGACAACATGGCCATGGTTCAAGCAATCAATGGGCAGACCGCCAAGTGCCCCCTTGTTCTATGTTTATCGAGAGAGCTAGTGCGAGGGAACCTGCGCTGCAACATTGAGTGTAGGGCAAGGCACATAGAAGGGGTCAAGAATGTGGCAGCTGATGCTCTCTCTCGTTTCCAGTGGCACCGTTTCCGCGAGGCATGGCCGCAGGCGAGAGCAGAGATGACCCCCTTCCCGTCAACACTCTGGCAACTCTTGGAATGGAGCAGGAATTGAGAGCGACGGGAGAGAGGTCCTTGGCGCCAGGCACCAGAAAGCGCTATGCAAGCCAACTGCATGCTTTCAACAAGGCAGTGCACACTTTGGGCCTAGCTGGAATTCCACTGGAGGGCAGGGTGCAAGCTTTCGTGGTATGGGCAAAGAAACAGGGTAGATCACATTCCTGGGTCTGTGGCCACTTGGCGGCAGTCAGCCATGATGCCAAACTTAAGGGAAGCCAAGACCCAGCAAAATCTTTCGCCATTAGGGCGGCCCTCAAAGGTTGGGCCGGAGAGGAGCCTAGGGTTCCAGACACCAGGTCACCCATTGACTTTCCCACTTTGCAAGTCATGTTAGAAGTAGTAGGAAGGGTGACCAACTCACCCTTTGAGGCCTCGCTGTTCTCGGCGGCCTTCTGCCTAGCTTTTTATGGTGCCTTCCGCATCAGCGAGCTTGTGGCGAGATCCAAGATAGACCAATCAGGGGATGTGTTAGGGTTAGAGGATATCACCCTGGACGAGAAATTGGCAGTTCATCTCAGAAAGTCAAAGACAGACCAGGTGGGCAAGGGAGTTAATTTTGTACTGAGGCCATTGGAGGATCCCAGGTATTGCCCAGTTAGGAAGGTCAGGGAGTACCTGGCTATACGCCCAGCAGTAGCCGGCTACTTACTCATCCATGAGGATCAGGCCCCCTTAACAAAGTACCAGATGGAGTGGATCATGGGGGCATGCTTATCTAGGGCGGGCATCTTGGTGTCTGGGAAAAGATACTCCAGTCACTCCTTCAGGATTGGAGCTTCCACGGCTGCCTTTACTGCTAGCATGGTCAAAAAGGTGGGACGCTGGGAGTCCCAATGTTATGAACGATATATTCGCCCTTAAGGTGCAAACTTTGCAGTGTTGTTGAAATATGTTTGCAGTGTTGTGTGTATTACTGTGACGTGATTAATGTTTCAATAAAAGGAAGAATTTGAAACGTGTCCTTTGTTTTGTCAGGCTCCAGAGTGTGGGTCATTGGGCACTCGACAATCGCCAGGTTAACCAGATGGGCAGAGATCAGGAACTGGACGCGTGGATTTTCAAGAACTAAGTTTGAGTGGTTGGGTCATCCTGGGAAGCGATGGGGCAGCCTGATGAACAAGCTAGACTATGCGCTGGCATCGTCAGCATGTCACCCCAGCTATTTGGTTATCCACCTGGGGGGCAACAACCTCACTTTCTTGGGAAGAACTGTTCTTTTGCACAGGATGAAGAATGATCTGGGGGAGGTTAGCAGGTGCTTGGGCCAGTGTGAATTCTTTTGGTCAGAAATCGTACGGCGGAGAATATGGCTAGGGGCAAAATCAGTGCAGGAGGTAGAACGCTCCAGGAGGCGTGGAAACAGCGCTATGCGTAAATTCACAGAGCAGAAGGGCCTGGGTTACATTAGACACGAGATGATTCAGGAGAGAGTAAAAGGCTACTATGAAAGGGATGGGGTCCACCTAACACCAGTAGGTATGGACTTATTCCTGCTAGACCTTCAGGAAACACTGACACGGTTGTAAGTACTTTGGATCGGGTCATAGTGGGGGTCCTGTCAGCAACGACGGCCGCCGCCAGGCCTGTGGCGGAGTTACAGGGCGATCTGGAAGCAGATGGTACAGATGGGTACCTCAGCGTGGCACATAGGGGTGCCAGAGCCTAACACCCAGGGGCCTCATGGGAGGTTCCTGGACCTGATGTTGGCTCCCCAATAGTCCTTTGAGCAGTTGTGGGTCTGAGCAACCGGGGGCTTGCCTAGCTATGCTCAGCCCCGAAAGGGGTGCGAGTATAAGAAATGATGGTCAGGTGACTCTTCAAGGCTCACCGTAAGGGGCAGCATAGAGGTGGTTCGCCACGGTGCTGCCCAGCTCTTCAGGCGGGCGGGTTCGAGAATGCTGCTTGCCCTTGGATCGCCCGTAAGATAACCCACAAGCAATACATAATGTTGTATGTAATAAACCTGCAGCAGCTTTTCCCAAGTTAACTATTGTGTGATGTGTGTTATTTGCGGGAAGCATGCTAGCGGGGTGGGGGGAGCTTGTCTCCATGATGAGACTATGCGGCTGCCCGAAGCCACCGTAGGTGGCCAATGAAGAGGGCGCCACCTTTAGTGTTATTGGGCTCCCCCCTCGCCCATTTCCTTCCACCTCCCTCTCCCTCGTTCCCATGGGAGGGTGGGGTTAAAATGTAGCCTGGCTCTGTTTGGGGGTGACGTCGCATCCGGAGCAACAGGGGGGCAGGGCTGGGGTACTTAAGGCCCCACCGCCATCTTACCTGCCTCTTTGCTGCTCAGGACGCGCCGTGGTGATCGCCAGGGGACACGGCATCTCCCTCCCTACCGCTTACCCGGCATGTGGGCTTCGGGGTTATGGTTTGAACAAATTAATGTTTTCTTTATCGTTGCAGGCGGAGTTACAGGGCAATCTGGAAGCAGATGGTACAGATGGGTACCTCAGCGTGGCATATAGGGGTGCCAGAGCCTAACACCCGGGGGCCTCATGGGAGGTTCCTGGAACCGATGTCGGCGCCCCATGAGTCCTTTGGGCGGTTGTGGGCCTGAGCAACCGGGGGCTTGCCTAGCTACACTCAGCCCCGAAAGGGGTGCGAGTATAAGAAATGATGGTCAGGTGATTCTTCAAGGATCACCGGAAGGGGCAGCATAGAGGTGGTTCGCCACGGTGCTGCCCGGCTCTTCAGGCGGGCGGGTGGCGAGAATGCTGCCTGCCCTTGGATTGCCCATAAGATAACCCACAAGCATTACATAATGTTGTATGTAATAAACCTGCAGCTGCTTTTCCCAAGTTAACTATTGTGTGATGTGTGTTTTGTGCGGGAAGCATGCTAACGGGGTGGGGGGGCTTGTCGGCATTATGTCACTAAGAATACTCTGCTTGTGCCGCCATCACAGAGCGAAGACATAAATCAAATGTATCTAAATCAGGCAGGCCTCACAGTGGATGGATGTCGGAACCGTCCACGCCGCCAACATGCGTCGACCGGTTTTACTTCAGGAGCAGACTCACCCAACCATTACGCCTGTACGACAAGTGAATACAGAAGGCAACTGATAATCTCAACACCCCTCATGCACAATGCTTGCGCCATGCATGAGAGAAAGCAGCACCATTACGTCACCAGGTAAGAAACATGACCAATGGTTTTAAATCACACACACAGAGTCATAGGCCATGTCTTTAGGGATCCCACCCTTGGGCTCGCCTTTCCTAAACCAATCCAGGCTTTGCTTTCCTGCTTTTTAGGTCTCGTCTCAGCCAGCGCATGCACTGCTCTGCGAGGCTTCTAGTAAGGACTTCCAGCTAACACATCTTTTGCTCATGTTTTTTTTTCGCCCACGCATTTGATTGGCCATTTGGGTAAGGCTTTCACAACAGAAAGCACGCAATTGGCCAAAGGCTGGTAACTCCAGCCTTATCTCTAAATGTTCCCTCCCATGGCCTATGTGTCTCGGGAGCGAGCAGAGGTGCCATCTGGTTCAAATTATTTTCTTGTTTTCATTTCGTGTCCGCGTGCCCAAGGGCCATCTGTTTTTTCGTGTTCGCGTCTGGGCTTGTTTAATTTGACGCACAGATTACAGGCCAAGAAACTTGATTGATGTGGGCTCCACATGTGCCCTGTTGCTTGGATAATTCTATGTAAAGCCTACAAATGACTCTAGGACTGTCACGTGCACACAGCATCTGACTCCATTCTGCAAGTAACTCCAGCCCAGAAGTTTTTCATGAACGGAGAAAGAACGCTTCTGAAGATAAGTTGAGAGCAGAGAGGGATTGCCATAGATAAACCTTTCTAGAAGCTTTGCTGCTTGCACAGAGCCTTGCTAGGGAAGTACACAGTGCACACCTGCTCTCATGTCCAGACAGCACTCCCAGCTGAAGCCTGACCTACAACACAGGCTGTTTGACGACAGGCATATTTTTAAATATATGCAACACCCAGAACTATCTGACAGTCAACGAATTGTGGCGGACTAACTTATTAAAGTGTCACTGAAATTCAGAAAACATGTTTACTCGGGGCACACCAGTTCTAAATGGTTGTGACTTCAATTTGACAACGTGTAAATTAATGACGCCACCAAATACAAGGTGCCTGCACCCGGTGCTACACGTGTTTCTTACAAAGTTCAGCTTTTTATTGCTAGAGTTGTACTCTACAAAAGCACCATGCTCCAATGGGGAACCCCTTTTAATAAGCGCTTCCAAGTGGGGGCAACACTACAACCTCCTTCTGTTCCTGAATACGAGCTATTAGGTAGACCCTGAATACAGACGCTTATCGTAAGCATCATTCCACAACATTTTCCAACTGCGTACCCACTTTATGTCTTCCTGCGAGCATCATTTGCGGCTGCCTGGGGCCGCCGCAGAAGGCCACTCAAGAGGGCGGCCCTCTAGTGCCATCAGGCATTCCACCCCCCTTTTCTCCTAAAGGGGCAGGGACTCTCGTGGAGTCACCTCCTGGGCGCGGGCGGTGCCGCGTGATGTCCGGTGCGTGAGGCAGGGTGAGGGGTATATATGTCCCCCTCACCACGCTGACAACCTCTTTGTCATAGTACCGGAAATGCGCGGCCGCTGCCTCGCGGAACATACTGTCCCCCACCCTACTGCTTACCCAGCGTGGTCGGTGGTAGGAAGCATGGTGAGAATGTTGTAATCTTGTACTTTTTTCGTTGCAGGCGGAGTTACAGGGTGAGCTGGAAGGGAATAGGTACAGAAGGGTACCTCTGCACGGCACATAGGGGTGCCAGAGCCCAGGAGCCTCATGGGAGGTTCCTGGAAACCGTGTCGGCGACCTGTTTGCCCTTTGGGCGGTTGTGACCTGAACAACCGGGGGCTTGCCTTGCTACGCTCCGCCCTGACAGGGGCGTGAGTAAGAAGTGTCACGTGATCTGGGATGAGGATCACCAGAAGGGGCAGCTCAGACTGGGTTCACCCCAGTGCTGCTTGGCTCATCAGGCGGGCAGGTGGCGAGAATGCTGCCTGCCCTTCGATCGCCCGTAAGATAACCCACCATATTACATAACGTTGTATGTAATAAACCTGCAGCAGTTTTTCCCATTACAAAATTTGTGTGGTGTGTATTTATTTGCATGCATGCTATGCGCTTGGGGGTGGCGAGTATCGTCATGATGGTACTATGCTGCTGCCCGAGGCCACCCATGTCCGGTGTGCGAGGCAGGGTGAGGGGTATATATGTCCCCCTCACCACGCTGATGACCTCTTTGTCTTTGCACCAGACACGCGCAGCCACTGGCTCGCGGAACACGCTGTCCCCCACCCTACCGCTTACCCGGCGTGGTCGGTGGTAGGAAGCATGGTGAGAATGTTTTAATTTTATACTTTTTTCGTTGCAGGCGGAGGTACAGGGCGATCTGGAAGCAAATGGGTACAGAAGGGTACCTCTGCACGGCACATAGGGGTGCCAGAGCCCTGGAGCCTCATGAGAGGTTCCTGGAAACCGTGTCGGCGCCCCGTTTGTCCTTCTGGCGGTTGTGACCTGAACAACCGGGGGCTTGCCTTGCTACGCTCTGCCCTGAAAGGGGCGTGAGTACGAAGTGTCACGTAATCTGGGAGGAGGATCACCAGAAGGGGCAGCACAGACTGGGTTCGCCCCAGTGCTGCTTGGCTCATCAGGCGGACAGGTGGCGAGAATGCTGCCTGCCCTTGGATCGCCCACCTGCATGCAAACAAACTTTCTACTGCCCACTGTTTATTCCTTTTCTTTAGAAGAACCTTCACAGACACAGGGCATACACTTTTCGTGTTTGAGTTCATTCACGTTTTTTGGTTTCAGCATCAAGGGCACTCGCTTGTCGCCTGTGCTCTGTTGGTGATTTGTAGGTGTGAGAAATGTCTAAGCGCACCGTGTTCACAGCCGAGATGGCCCAGCAGGAATGAAAAGCATCAAAGGACATGGCATTTCCACAAGGTTTTACAAGGTCACCTTGACATGGTTTGAAGAGGCATTTACCACACGTGCCCGCATCACCCGGTGACGTGATCCCACAGCTGTGCTTGTGGTTGGTCGCTGACTAGGAACACCCTTGAATATCCACTCCCTTCTTCACACAGCCAGCTTTAAACATCCGAGGCTACCCACTACCCCCGTAAACCTCACCCGCTCATCGTCCCCTCGCCCTTGTAGCTGGCAGCGTGTCTAATTGAGTTAAACGCCTCGCTGCTGAGACATGCAGTTTTTCGAATGCCTGACATGCTAACGGATCCTTAGCAACTTCACAGGTAGGTAAGCTGGGTACTATTACATTGTGCAATAATAAAAAAATGTGTTCACTATACATTGCCGTGAAAAAACATATGCTATTCGCAAGGCGCACAGGTCGGACCGGGGCTGGACTAAGAATGAACACACTGAGAACTATCAAATCAACGCCTGCTGCTGTCCTAGCTGAAGTGATGGGATCAGTGTAAGCCTTCTTGCATCACATGGTACATTTTTTACCCTGAAATGTCGCCGTTCAGCGCCAATAATGACAGTGGGAGTTTTTCTGGGAGGAAATTCTCAAATGTCAGGAGACACCTTTTTATGTAAACTAGAACAAGGGTCTCTGGGATCCAAGAAAAGTGCTGGGATCTTTTAGAAAGGTGAGGCCTGCAGGTTAACTAAGGGCAGTCCAATTCGCTCCTACCAACTGCTTTGTCTCTGACTCGCGCATGTGCACTGTGCCATCCAACTGGGGTTGGCGCTACGACTCAACTGGGGTTGTCCTACGGGACACGCCCACCTTTGAGAACTTCTGAGAGTCTCACAGAGGCTATGGCTGTGAACCCCTGCTCACAATGTTGGCTTCCTACGGGCTAGCAGGAGTAGGTGAAATCTGGGCCTTTTAAAGAGCGTGCAACTTCTGCTCAGACTGCCGACCTTCAGGGCTTGTCCACATCCTTTCGTCCTTTCTCTTTCATGGGATGTATTTCTTCTACTGGGGATAAGTAAATAAACAAATAAAATGACACGGTGCATGGCTACTGCTTACATCTCCAAGTCCCATTCTTAACCTCGTGGCATCCATTGACTCGTTTGACAGTATCTCTTTCGGGCACATGTCGCTTTATGGATTACTGGGTTTTATCTGATTATCCCTCTCACCCTCTTTGGTTTAAGGACACACGACATACCATCGCCCCTGTGGTTAAGCTAGTTAGTCCTTATTATAACTATAATTTGAAGGTCTCTTACAAATACAGCTTCCCATAACATGATAACTGTACCTTGGAGGTCGTCACAGAGAAATAAAAACACTTCCCACATAGGCACAAAACAAAAACTGCACTGCCCAACCACACGCCCTACACGTTGGAGCTTGCTATTTGCGTGGGTTCGTGCTTTAGAGCACCCCCCTTACATGTAGTAGGGGCTAAACAAATGCTGCAACACAATAGTTATCATTGCTGGCCCCGGCTCCTTTGCCTGCAGTATCTGTAAGACTTCCAGTATCCAGTTCTTGTAGCTCGATTTGTGATGTTTAAGTCAGTTATATAGCGTCATTTGTGATACGCTGGGTTTATAACTACTAGGGGCCCGATGTAGGTCGGTCGGTAACGGCCGAAATTCGGTATTTTCGGCCGTTACCGACCGGTATACCTGAAATGGTATGTAGGGGCTCAATTTTACAGAATCGGTAAATTTACCGATTCGGTAAATTTACCGATTCTGTAAAATATCGAATCTGTATTTTTACAGATTCGGTAATTCTCTGATGTAGGTGGGACTCTTTAGAGTCCCAGGAGCCTTAACGAATCGGTATTTTACCATCAAATCCAATTTGATGGTAAAATACCGAATAAGGTGTGCATGCACATGTGTGCATGCACACCTATGCCATGTGACAGGCAGACCTGGCCTTAGGGCAGGTATGCCTGCCACATGGCACCCGTGCTTGTTTTGGGGGTGCCAGAGGGTGTCAAAGTGACACCCCCTGCACCCTTGTGTGAATCGGTATTTACCGATTCGGTAAATACCGAATCGGTAATGCCCATTCATTCCTATGGGCTTTGAAGCCCATAGGAATGAATGGGCATTACCGATTCTGTGTTTACAGAATTGGTAAATACCGATTGTTAAAGATTCAGTATTTCAACATCTGGATATACCTACATATCCACACTTTAGATTTACCGATTTTTAATTACCGAATCGGTAAAATTCGGTAATTAAAAATCGGTAAATCTAATTTACCTACATCTGGCCCTTAGTCATTTTATTTATTTTTGTGGTTGTATTGATTGAGAACCTTTTTTTAATGTATTTACCATTTTCATGTTGATACACAAACATTAATTGGTTACTCACAGCAGCCATACAAAACAAGCATTGGCATATCCAATAGGTCTCGCCTTTGGGACCTTATAAGTGTTTAGTTATCCAGCACAATATCCCTGGTGCAACAACATCAACTGTTGCATGGCTAAACACTTATAAGTTCCCAAAGGCGAGACCTATTGGCTATGCCAATGCTTATTATGCTTAGAGCTACTTGAGAGCAAATAAAGAATTGGTTGGGACAGGTAAACTAAGCTCTCGAAAGGAAACCAGAAGGGTTGAGCTTGGTTTCTCCCAGCTCCACAATAGAGTGCTGATTCAAAGATTCAAGTGGGCAGGTCAAGTTGGCCGCAGTTCGAGACCTGTCCAACTAGACATGTGGACTGGATTTCAGCTGCCAGGTTTGCGGGAGTTGTCACATGCCCAGTCATAGAAAAGGACTTACACTGGGTACCTCACATGGGGGAGCTACGCCCCTCCTGTCCTTGAAGAGGAACAGGCCCTGGCAACGCAAGCACCCTTGCACTATAGTGCAAGGCTGCCTGTGTTGTCACTAGGCAGCCAATTGTGCACCAGTGCAAGGAAAGCACAGGGATGCATTGTAGTGCTGTAAATAAGACACATCCCTGCACTTTCCTAATGACGCAGCTCGGCACAGCATCATGGCTTGAGGCACAGTGTTGCTTCATTGTCTTGTAACTATGCCCCCATGTGTCAACAGGCCACTCCACCGAGGCTTAATTATCTGCAAAGTTAATTTTTGCAGCTCCATCAATCAATCAATCAATCATAACACTTGTATAGCGCGCTACTCACCCGGTAGGGTCTCAAGGCGCTTGGGGGAAGGGGACTGCTATTGCTCGAACAGCCAGGTCTTGAATTGTCTCCTGAAGACGAGATGGTCATGGGTCAGCCGAAGATGGATGGGGAGAGAGTTCCATGTCTTGGCCGCCAGGTAGGATAAGGATCTGCCACCAGCGGTGGCTCTTCGGATGCGTGGTACGGCGGCGAGGGCGAGGCTTGTTGATCGTAGCTGGCGGGTGGGCGTGTAGAAGGTCAGGCGGTCGTTGAGGTACTTGGGGCCCAGGTCGTGGAGAGATTTGTGTGCGTGGGTGAGGAGCCTGAACGTGATCCTCTTGCTGACGGGGAGCCAGTGCAGGTCCTTCAGGTGGCCGGAGATGTGGCTGCGTCGAGGGATGTTCAGTATGTTCCTGTGTTCAAATTGCACTTGTGGTTGCAAATGGTGAGCATCAGCCTTCATTTTTTAGGGAATCAATTTGCTTTTCTAACATCGGGCTTTAAACTAGAGTAAGAAAGAGAAAAGGAGGAAAGAAAGAGGAAGAGAAAGTAAGGAAGACTGTGAAAAGGAGAGGAAGCGGCACGCAAAATAATATGCAAAAGAGAAATAAAGAGAAAGGAAGAGTAGGGGGGTGGAAAGAAGTGGCATCGGATACAATCCAAACTAGGCAACCCTTGTATTTGAAAACCCTATACTCAGTAGCACCAGCGGCAGGTTAATAAGAAAATGTTTCCGTCGCTGCACTTACAAATAAAACATTGATAGTACCTTATTTCTCTTTGACTTTTGTGTGCTTCTTAGTACTTGTTAGTTCATCCATTATTCATCAATTTGTTCACCAGTCTCCAACAATAGTGGCCTGTATGCATACCTCTGAACATTGCAGTGTGGATAGTTTAAATGCGGCTACCAAAGAAGGGCTGCAATAGCCCTGGATGGATATGCTATCTGCTTCAGATACAGGTGTGAACCACCCAAGCGAAGGGCACTCGAAGCTTCTTGTCTCAGGCTTACACTTATTTGGAGCCCTGTGCCCGTGTTACAATATGCCCTTACATAATTGAAATCAGATGTGCTAGAAAAAAATGTTAAGACCGGGGGCTGCTGCTATCCATGTTGCATCACTGAACTCACAAGGATTCTGAGAAATCCCAAAATTACACAGAGGGCTTGATTATGAGCCTGGCGGTCCATCTAGGAGGGGCTCAGTGGTGGCAGTAATCCGACCACCCTATTACAATTAGGGGTGTCAGACTGCCATTGCCCCGTTACAGCTGCCAGGAAAACACCATTACCTGGTGGTGTTGCGGCAGCCTTGAGGTCGCAATATGTTTAGCGGGACCACTGCGTTCGCGTCAAGATATTGCGAGTTTCCTCCCTGTCAAAGTTCTCATGATGGTTCCTCCTCTATGAAAAACTGTGGCAGAGAGGAAACCAAGGGGGCCCTATAGGGCCCCCTTGTGCCTTAGGGTCATGGGGTACATGCAGGGGGATACAACATGTGCCCCCCTGTTTGCATGCACCCCAGTTCCTGCACGACCCGGACTTTACAGTCTATGCTATTGCATGAACTGTTTTTTGTGTTCCCATTGAGGTGCCCATTTTCTGAGCCACTGCTGTGGGAACGTAAAAAAAGGCCCGCCATACACGAGAAACACCACAGGTTTGGAGGTGCGGCGGCGGAGCAGACCCGGCATCACACCACCCAATTCATAATCCGGCCCGAAGTGTCCAATGAAATATTCCCATTCAGCAGTATCCTCACACTTTGCAGTAAGAGACCGAAAGGCATCACCAGTTGTGTTAAAAGAATGAGAAGCAATTTGTCAGAAGACTAGACTGATATTTGACCTCAGCTGAAGACTCATGTTTGTTTGAAACATCATATTTGAATTGGCTTGACTTGAAGACGCAGCAAATGTGACCAGATAAAAACAAAATTGGAATTAATTTTAATGCTCTTTCACTTTTGCAAATCCAGCATGGTTAATTTGGGGGTACAGCAACACAAGCCGCTCCCCTACTTTCAGCGCCAATGATTAAACTAAGATATCTAACAAATAATGGGTTAACTCGGGGAGCAGGGGGTAACAATTAACAAAGAACAAAACAAAACAGAATAGGGTAATCAGGGATCTAGTGTATGTTACTTTTGGAAATTAAGCAATTTCAGATGCTGGGCCTTTCAGTTGCAGCCTATTATTAAAATTGATTCCATTCTCTGTATTTTGGATTGCACTTTAATTTCACTAATTATTTACAGCGTTGTCTCACTACTTAAACTGTGCCATTTGGCAATTCATTGTACTTATGATTTAAAACTCAATTGATTATCTCATTTCCTTGATTATACCTTAAATTTCTATTATTCATTTACCATTTAGGTCACATGCATTTACTTAATTTAAAAAAAAAAAAAACGTAATGCATACTAGATGCTTCCTGCCTCGTGCTACAGGCATTTCCGGGTTTAGTGTTTAAAAGCCCATGTCGTGGCAGGCGTGCAGCGGGCGCGCTGGTGGCACACCAAAGGCACGTCGCTGACACGCTAAAGGTGCACCTAAGGCAAGCCCGTCTGCGCCGTCCACGCCGGGACGCCGCCAGACGCCAGGCTTGCTGACGGTTTTGCAAAAGACATAATGCTGTACTTAGTGGATGACCTCCTTGAGATCAGGAAGGGAATTAGTCTGTTTGATTGCTGGCCCTGCAGCTACTATGAGGGCCCTTTCTGTTGCGTATCCTGTGGTTTTAATTCCTTGCCATTAGTTGCACTCGCCCTGTCCCAAATTAACCACCGGTTCACTGTTAAACTTCTGAGCCTAAACTGTCTCTCATTAGTTAAACACCACTAGGATGTCTATGACTTGCTTCACACTGACTCCCCGGATGTCCTCTTTTTGACTGAGACGTGGTTAATTGAGGACACGGTGGTAGAACCTGGCCTGGCTCTCCCCCATGGTTACAGTATTCTGACACTAAACAGAGGCTCCAGGGTGGGTGGCATAGCAGTAATATTTAAGTTGGGCTACATATGTTCCTTTGTAAAGGAGCCTGTGGAGGGGTGTGAATGCGGACTCTTTCGGATTTCGTTTCATGACAATTACACTATGACTGGGTTATTAATCTACCGCCCGCCAGGACCTTCTAAGGAGTTTAGAGCCGCTCTCGTCAACGTTTTAAGCCCCCTAGCGAGGAGAGCTGCTAACTTCACCTGAATTTACATTTGGATAGTTCTCAGGACATAGAAATCACAAATTTTCTGGCTGATCTGGCGGCGTGCCAGTTGACCCAATAGGTCCAGGGATCCACGCATTCTGCAGGCCACTTATTAGACCAGGACTTTTCCAACCTGTCTCCCTCACAGTCCATGCCCCATTATTGGTATGCTGGTCCGATCACTTTCTAGTCTCTATGACACTAGCAGGTGTCGAGCCGGTAAAAAGGGGTTCTGAAAAGCTCTCTTTCAGGCGTCCAAGTCATAAACTTGATATTACTCATGTTCACGAGCTCCTTTCTACCTCCATGCCTATCCTGCCACTCGACCCTATGCTGGCTGATGGAGCTTTTTCGGGCTGGATCTCTCATGCTATGGACTTACTGGTCCCTGCCAGGTGGTCTAACTGTCATAGCACCAAATCTAGCTTATGGTACAATGGCAGGTTGGCATCCCTGCGGAAAGGCTGTAAAAAGCTGGACCGTGCCTGGAGAAAAGATTATGATCCGATGTTAAAGAGATACTACCAATTAGCAATTAAGAAATACCATAGGACGATCCATTCTGAGCGGGCAGCATAATACTCTGACATGATCAGAAACAGTAGCAACTCTTCTAAAAGCGTTTTCTCCATAGTGAAGGATCTTAAAACCTCAGCAGATATTTCAACACCCTCTGTAGTATCTGATGTTCAATGTGAGACCTTTGCCTACTTTTTTGTGAAGAAGGTAGAAACAATATATGAATCCATTACTCAACAAGGTCTGGACCCTCTTGCAGTCATACCTTGGCTGCTTTTCTGCTTATCTCTCTAGAAGAGCTGGTCATGCTCTGCCATAAGATTGAATCTGGCTCTTCTGTTGACCCCCTAAAGCGGGATCAATTCTTGAAATCTCTACCTATGTTTTTACCATCTCTGAGCCATTTGATTAATCAGTCCCTGCTTACATCGGCAGTCCCTAGTGCTTGTAAGCAAGCTAGGTGGTCCCTCTACTGAAAAAGCCCAAGCTTTGCACTACTAAACTGGGGACCTTCTGACCCATCTCTCTCCTACCCTGGGTCTCCAAGATTTTGGAGTCCTATATCAATTCCACACTTGCAGGTTATCTGGAGGAGAATAGCTTAATGAACCCCCCCCCCCCCCCAGAATGGTTTTCGGCCAAGTCACAGTACGGAATGGTGAGTAGCCTTTACAACGCAGGCCTTTCCACGCGCTGCCATTACTACGCTGCTTTTACAACGCAAGTCGTTACAACGACTTGCGCTGGAGGGCGCTGTTGGATAGGGAATAGTTTAATTTTCTAATCCAACACCTTCCCTACTGTAGCGTGGGCTGGAGTTGGAATAGAAAATTAAACTATTCCACTATCCAGCACTCACAGCGCAACTCGTTGTAAAAACAGCGTTGTAATGGCACGCGTGTTAATAGCCCGCGTTGTAGTGTCATACAACCGTACGGAATCATACCTCCTGGCTGTGACTGAGCATTTGAGGGGGGGCTCTAGATGAGGATCGTACATCAGCAATGATTTTGTTAGATCTCAGTGCTGCAATCGACACCGTCTTCCACCACATCCTGTTGTAGAGGTTGGAGGAGTTGGGGATTGTGGACTCTGCCTGTGATTGGATTGTCTCCTTTTTAGCTGACTGGACTTTCCAGGTTGCAGTCCCCTCTTTTCCATTCAAGATCCATACCATCAAATATGGGATACCCCCAGGCTCAGCTTTGAGCCCAACGTTGTTCAACCTATACGTGCAACCTTTGGCAGCAGTGGCAAAAAGCAGAGGGCTCACAGCTGTGTCTTATGCGGACGACACACAGTTGGTAGTTGCACTCTCAGATACTTAGGACAGGGCGCATGCAAGTTCAGAGGGTTTTAGAGATCATATCTGAGTGATGACTGCCAACTGTCTTCAGTTAAATGCCAACAAGTTTGAGGTCCTGCTGGTCGGGAGGAACACTGAGTTGTGGAGCGAGCACTGGTGGCCTGTTAAGCTGGGCTGTGCACCCGTTCCTAAACAGGTGGTAAAAAATCTGGGTGTGTGGGTAGATTCTGCCCTTAGCTTTCAGACACAAACAAAGAAAGTAGCAGGAACCTGTTTTAGCATTTTACCGGGGCTCAAACCAGTGCTGAGGTTCTTTGACCCGGCCATGAGCCAGGTGATTGTCCAGGTATCTATTTTGTCTAGACTGGACTATGCCAACTCATTCTACCTAGGAGTCAATAAAGCGGAAATTACAAGACTGCAAAGGATACAGAACACTGCTGCTAGAGCCTTGTTGGGTCTGCCCAGGGCATGCCCCACTTCCAGTGCTGTCCGTCGGCTACATTGGCTGCCTGTGGAAAACGCATTGAGTTCAAGACCCTTTGCATGTCTTTTAAAATCTTTAAATCTTTCCTCCCCAGACATCTTGGCCAATCTATTTACACCCTACGCCACCTCTAGCCAACTCCGGTCTATGGGCCAGAATCTGGCGGTTGTTCCACGGGCAAGGAAAGTTCGTGCTGGTGGACGCTCCTTTGGAGTATTGGCAGCCAGACTTTGGAATGCGCTCCCCACAGCTATTCGTAGTATGGAACACTACCTGGTTTTCCGTAAGGCCATCAGAAATGCACCTCTTTCCCCCACTATAGACTGTTATATATGTTGTCTATTGTTTTGCTGTTTTCTGTTTCAAGCGCTGGGACTGCCCTTTGCCGGGGCAGCTGTGCGCTAAATAAAACCGCATAGCATAGCATAGCATAGCAGATCCAACCATACCCCTTTTCTATATTGTTTTCATCTTTGTTAATTGTCGCCTACCCCAGTGAACCCATTATTTGATATGTATCTACCCTACTTTGGTTCTTAGGGTTATAGGGCTGACCCTTCGATTGTTACATATGATTAAAATCAGGCCTGACCTATTCCTTCGCGAGGCAGCTATTTCCACATACTTTCTCAAGCACAGTTTTTCCCTAAAACCATATGCTGCATTTTGGATGGAAGCCAGTATAGGCCCCGCAAAATGTGTGGACCTCAGATGCACTAAAGCTTCAAGTATGCCTGAGGAATCACACCTATGAACCCATATGTTATCTCTCCAAGACATACTTTTTTTTTTAGTGGGAATAAATGGACACCAAATTACTGAAAAATGTTTGAACAGAAGCATGGCACTATTTGAAAAGATAAGACCAACTTAAAAACACCAATGGCTTGCTTTATGAGATGAAACAATTAACAAAAGGGGAAACGTGCTAATGGTTAGAGATTTAGGGCCTGACTATGACCCTGGCGGTTTGCGAACTGCTATCGCCTTTTGGCAGGCTGACCGCCCACTGCCCTGGCGTTCCGCCACCGTATTGCAAGCAGGGCGAGAAGACCACTTCAAGACTGAGCCACCCACAACATTTGTGCTCGAGTGTCGGGAGAGATAGCTGCGGGTTAAAGAGGCGATGCAGCAGGTTCCTCTGCCAGCCAGATTACAAACTGCCTTTGTGAGAAGTTGGCCTGGTATATGCTGACCACTACTTAAAGTAGGCACCTTGTACCAGTCCAAACAACTCTTATGGTGATGTAAGTGGTCAAAGATAACCTTAGAAAGCTATCCAAGTGGTAGCTGTGGAGAGCAGCCTTCAGGCTTAGTCTTGAAGGAATGTTAAGCAGCTTGTTTTACCAGAATGCAACATTATAGTATCGGTTGAATGGAATGAGAACCACACAGTAGTTATAAAAATATGTATTTATTAATATAACACTCTCTAGTTCCACACACAAATCACATAATACTTTAGCACAGAAACAATAGTAAGTAGCACAAATACACAGTGTGCTCCAGGGGGGGACCAAACCATATACTAAAATAGTGGTATATGAACCACAACTCGAGTCAAGACAGTTTGTAGAGGATGTAGAATCGCTGGGACCCCAAGGAACCACCCAAGGTGAGTAGTTCAGTTCATAAAGCTTTAGTCGGTATGTACACCAACCAGAAAAGCACAAATAAAAACAGATACATCCGAAAAGTAAAAACATGATTAGTTATACAGAAACAGTATGGTTGATTATTTACATTAAAATCAATCGGGAATAAAAATACTTTTTCTCACATAGATTGACTCTAAGATAAATGACGCAACATAAAAACATATCCCAGGATCTTTCAGTGGAATTAATAAATTCATAGCAGCACTAGTTGTTCTTACGTTGTGTTTTTTAAACAGTGGCTTTAGATAAAAACGTCCAAAATATGAATAAAAATCACAAAAGAGTAAAAGTGCATTGTGCTCTGTTTAGAATGCTCAATACAAGCACATAGTGGGGTAGGTCGCTTTTTAATTTCAGGAAAAGCAACTAAGTGATGTGCTATTCCTAATCTCAGTCTTGTTAATACAAAACGGTGTGTTGGTTTGTTAAGAATAGACAAATAGTCTCGAAAGTCATCTCCATCTACAATTGTTTTATGAAATAAATATGTAGTTTGCTCACCAAACGTTCTCATGCGAATCTCATTTTTATGGGTCAAAAATATATTTTTTAGCTCCTGCTTTGGCAGACCTGCTACATATTCAACATTTTCATTGATATTAATCTTAAATAATTAATCACGGAGATCTATGATATATTTTATCCCCGGGATATGATGACTTTGATCCAAGTTTAAACAATCCAGAATAATTGCTTGGGTTAATTTTGTCTTGTCTTTTACCCAAATAGCTCTCCAGAGCATTAGTGGCCGCAAGACAATCAAGTCTGATAGGTATCTTATTCCCACTTCTCTGTGTACTATCTCTGCAGATGTAAAAGATGTTTTAAAAAGTATTTTCTCCTTGCTGTAAAGACAGATTGGTGTTGTGACCCCACACCCCTGCACCATATAATGAAATAGAAGCACATCTAGCTTTATATATGTCTATCATATCCTTTATACGGTGATAGGCCAATTTGGATGTGAATCAAAAGACCCCCATATACGCTCTTCATCATCTTTGAATGGATGTTGGATAGTTCATGCGACGATTTACCCTTATCTGAGAAAGGTATTCCCAGGAAGCAAAAGTTGTTGAGGGTTTCCACTCTAGTACTATCAATAAAAAGGTTTTCGATTTCTTGGGTTTGCGTTCACATACCATAGTAAAAATTTTTGCTTTATTGATTAATAACTTCTTCTGGTGATACAGACACTTAACTTATATATAAGGCGCTGTAGGCAAACCTGGGTTCTAGACAGAAGCACAACATCATCTGCATAAAGCAGAACCGGTGTAAATCGATCTGCGATTTGAGGTGCATCCACCTGCACCAACTTGAGGGCTGTGTCAAGCTCATTTATAAATAATGCAAAAAGCAGCAGCGCTAAGACACAGCCTTGGTGGATGCCACGTTTAAACTCAAAATTAGGAGTGCACTTACCTCGGTGGCCATACCTCACTCTCACTGATAACTTCTCATACAACCTTGAGGAAAAAAATAATAGGTTCAGGGGCTTAGTCTTGAAGGTGTTAAGCAGCTTGTCTTACCAGAATGCAACCTCATAGTATTGGTTAAATAAAAGGAGAACCACACACTAGTTATAAAAATATGTATTTATTAATATAACACTCTCCAGTATGACACAGTGGGCCAGATGTAGGTCGCCAATTACCGGTCGATAACGGCCGATTTCGGCCGTTACCGACCGGTAATTGGTTTTTGACATGTAGGGGCCATTATTTTACAGAATCAGTAAATTTACCGATTCGGTAAATTTACCGATTCTGTAAAATACCGAATCAGTAATTTTACCGATTCGGTAAAACACAGATGTAGGTATCACTGTTGACAGTGCTACAGGCCTTCAGAATTCAGTATTTTACCACCCAATCCAATTGGGTGGTAAAATACCAAATTCAGGTGTACATCTGTGCCATGTGACACACAGACATGCCCTTAGGGCATGTATGTGTGCCACATGGCACACAAGCCTGTACTTGGGGTGCTAGAGGGTGTCAAAGTGACACCCCCTGCACCCTTGCAGGATTCGGTATTTACCGATTCGTTAAATACCGAATCAGAATTTCCCATTGATTCCTATGGGCTTCATAGCCCATAGGAATCAATGGGCAATACCGATTCGGTATTTACCGAATCGGTAAATACCGAATCATACCGATTCGGTAATTCTAAAATTAGAATTACCTATATCTGCCCCCTTCCTATTTACTGACTCTTAAATACCGAATCGGTAAAATTAGGTATTTAAGAGTCGGTAAATAGGAATTACCTACATCTGGCCCATGATCTCCTACAGGGAGATAATCACAAAGCACACAATATTTTAGCACAGAAAAAATAGTAAATAGCACAAATACACAGTGGGCTCCAGTGGGAGACCAAACCATATACTAAAATAGTGGTATAAGAACCATGACTTGAGTCAAGACAGTGTCTAGAGGATGTAGAATCGCTGGGACCCCAAGGAGCCACCCAAGGTGAGTAATCAGGGACCCCACGGAGGACAGGTGCAATGTGGGAGCACGACCACGTGCTTCGTACAATTCTATCGGGAAGTCGCGGTTGAAGTTTTAGAGTTTTAGGACCCTTCTCAGTGGACTTTTGATAAAGGGAACTAAAATCCCTTTAAGGGTGTGGTCACTTGAGGTCACAAGTCACCGACGCGCCTCTTCACTGAGAAACAAGGAAGCAAGATATGAGATGACGGAAAATCATATTGAAGTGCCATTTCGTTTAGTCTTAAGTACATCAGAAAATGCATTTATTAATTTAATTAGCACGAGCAAGAAAAAGTTGAAAGCCTGACTTCACTCCATCAGGAATAAAACGCAAGTTCACATTTATAATGTGCAAGAGCCTAGAAGACAGGCTTGAGAAAGGATCTTTCAAAAGGCACAATTGAAATCAGTTAGAGAATTAATGATACAGAACACATTCTATAAAATTCTAGTGCCTAGAGGCAACGTAACTAGGGAAACTAGCAATGCAAGATCTAACAATTTAAAGAGACTGTGAGAAGTTGGCCTGATATGTGATGCTCACTAATTCTAGTGATCACCTTGTATCATGCCAAGCAACCCTTATGATGATCGGTTGTAAGTCAACCTTATAGACTAGTTATCCTAGTGGTAAAGTGGACAAAGCAGTCTTAGGCTAAACTCTGAAAGGCATGTGAAGCCAGCTGTATTACCATACACAACCCCCTTGAATACCAGATGAAAGGACACCACACAGATATATATTGAAAATATATATATATTTATTAACTGCAAATATCCCCTGAACTCTTTATGAGTACAGAAGCACAAGTGTTAAAACAAAACACAGTTTAAAATACACAAAAGTTGCACAATATGGATGAGCCCTAGGGGCCACCTAAACCATATACTAAGAAAGTGGTATAAGAGATACCAATAGAAAAGGAAACAGGCCTAGGGCCTTGGGAATCGCTGGAGCTGTTCGGGACTAGCAGTGACTAAGTCGGGAAAGGCCCGCGGGACTCGGGTGCAGTGTTTAAAGTGCACGCACTCACCAATACAAAGTCTATGGTGCGTAAAAGTTACAAAGTTAGATAGTTAGGAACCTTCCGAGTGACCTAGAAAGGTGAAACTTGAGACACAGGCCCTAGAGGTGTGTACCAGTGTGGGAACACCGGCATTGCTGAGTTACCTCACCCACAGGAAGCGGGTGCATAGGGTCGAAGTAGTGTCGGGTTTCGTCACGCAGGTCGATGGTGCTTGGAGCTGAAGATGCTGCAGGCGGCTCGATGTGAAGAGTTCCGGTGGATCCAAGGGTGGATCTGAGGTTGTGAAGACCCAAAAGCAGAGGGGACAATGTTCAAAGTCACTAGCCAGTGACTACCGTGGAACCAGATTGGAACCAGGCGATGTCGGGTGCAAACAGGCATTGAGGTGTAGCTTCTCTCTGCAGCCACGTGGACACCAGGGGTCAAGGACGTCCAGGAGTTGGTCACGAGCTGTCCCACGCAGGCTTCTCGCTGTTGGCGGTGTTCGTAACTTGATTGGAGCAAACAGGCCTTGACTAATGCAAGCCACGCAGGAATCAAAAAAGGCTTATCACTTGGACCAGCAATGTCAGAGCGAGTGCTCCTTTTTACAGGAGCGAGGGCAAGTCTGGAGCAACCAGACCCGCAGTGTAGTTTGTCAGTTTTGTTGCCAAGATGGCCGCTGACCACGTGGCTAGTGGCTCGGATGGCGCGTCGAGTGGCACAATGCAAAAGGGCCCCACACAGATCGTGGAGATGCTGGGGGGATGATCTTCGGTGCAAGGGCTGCTCGGTGGTGGGGGTTTTCAGTCCCCAAAGCACAACATCGAGGGTGCCTCAGATGCTGCGCAGTCAGCTTTTCGGGTGTCTTCCAAGAGGTCCGGTCCCACGTCTCTCGGTGCCTCCACGGGTCCCTTCTTTGCAGGAACTGTGGATCGGGCTGTGAGAAGTCTAGAAGTCTGGGTCTTGTCAGGCTCTGGGCTCGGGCTCCGCAAAAACAACAGGTGATGGACCGAATGTGGATCAATGTCACACACTCACCCCAGTCCAAAGATCTGGGCCCAAATCCATCGTTTTTTTGCACTCCACACCACCCTGGGTTAGACAATGGCGATATGCAAATCAGCTCTGACCCTGTGCCCCAAGGGAACAGTCCAGTCCGAACTACAAAAGCCATGTCCTTCCCAGAACGGAATCAAGCATCCGAGGACCGGACCGGTTTCGAGGTAACACCTCTCATCAGCCCGGCTAGCTTGACTCCAGTGGTGTGGAGTGCCTGGGACCCACGTCTGGGCATCCCCAGCGCACTTAGGGCGGAATATGCAAAAACAACAGGTGATGGACCGAATGTGGATCAATGTCACACACTCACCCCAGTCCAAAGATCTGGGCCCAAATCCATCGTTTTTTTGCACTCCACACCACCCTGGGTTAGACAATGGCGATATGCAAATCAGCTCTGACCCTGTGCCCCATGGGAACAGTCCAGTCCGAACTACAAAAGCCATGTCCTTCCCAGAACGGAATCAAGCATCCGAGGACCGGACCGGTTTCGAGGTAACACCTCTCATCAGCCCGGCTAGCTTGACTCCAGTGGTGTGGAGTGCCTGGGACCCACGTCTGGGCATCCCCAGCGCACTTAGGGCGGAATGTGCAAAAACAACAGGTGATGGACCGAATGTGGATCAATGTCACACACTCACCCCAGTCCAAAGATCTGGGCCCAAATCCATCGTTTTTTTGCACTCCACACCACCCTGGGTTAGACAATGGCGATATGCAAATCAGCTCTGACCCTGTGCCCCATGGGAACAGTCCAGTCCGAACTACAAAAGCCATGTCCTTCCCAGAACGGAATCAAGCATCCGAGGACCGGACCGGTTTCGAGGTAACACCTCTCATCAGCCCGGCTAGCTTGACTCCAGTGGTGTGGAGTGCCTGGGACCCACGTCTGGGCATCCCCAGCGCACTTAGGGCGGAATATGCAAAAACAACAGGTGATGGACCGAATGTGGATCAATGTCACACACTCACCCCAGTCCAAAGATCTGGGCCCAAATCCATCGTTTTTTTGCACTCCACGCCACCCTGGGTTAGACAATGGCGATATGCAAATCAGCTCTGACCCTGTGCCCCATGGGAACAGTCCAGTCCGAACTACAAAAGCCATGTCCTTCCCAGAACGGAATCAAGCATCCGAGGACCGGACCGGTTTCGAGGTAACACCTCTCATCAGCCCGGCTAGCTTGACTCCAGTGGTGTGGAGTGCCTGGGACCCACGTCTGGGCATCCCCAGCGCACTTAGGTCGGAATATGCAAAAACAACAGGTGATGGACCGAATGTGGATCAATGTCACACACTCACCCCAGTCCAAAGATCTGGGCCCAAATCCATCGTTTTTTTGCACTCCACACCACCCTGGGTTAGACAATGGCGATATGCAAATCAGCTCTGACCCTGTGCCCCATGGGAACAGTCCAGTCCGAACTACAAAAGCCATGTCCTTCCCAGAACGGAATCAAGCATCCGAGGACCGGACCGGTTTCGAGGTAACACCTCTCATCAGCCCGGCTAGCTTGACTCCAGTGGTGTGGAGTGCCTGGGACCCACGTCTGGGCATCCCCAGCGCACTTAGGGCGGAATATGCAAAAACAACAGGTGATGGACCGAATGTGGATCAATGTCACACACTCACCCCAGTCCAAAGATCTGGGCCCAAATCCATCGTTTTTTTGCACTCCACACCACCCTGGGTTAGACAATGGCGATATGCAAATCAGCTCTGACCCTGTGCCCCATGGGAACAGTCCAGTCCGAACTACAAAAGCCATGTCCTTCCCAGAACGGAATCAAGCATCCGAGGACCGGACCGGTTTCGAGGTAACACCTCTCATCAGCCCGGCTAGCTTGACTCCAGTGGTGTGGAGTGCCTGGGACCCACGTCTGGACATCCCCAGCGCACTTAGGGCGGAATATGCAAAAACAACAGGTGATGGACCGAATGTGGATCAATGTCACACACTCACCCCAGTCCAAAGATCTGGGCCCAAATCCATCGTTTTTTTGCACTCCACACCACCCTGGGTTAGACAATGGCGATATGCAAATCAGCTCTGACCCTGTGCCCCATGGGAACAGTCCAGTCCGAACTACAAAAGCCATGTCCTTCCCAGAACGGAATCAAGCATCCGAGGACCGGACCGGTTTCGAGGTAACACCTCTCATCAGCCCGGCTAGCTTGACTCCAGTGGTGTGAAGTGCCTGGGACCCACATCTGGGCATCCCCAGCGCACTTAGGGCGGAATATGCAAAAACAACAGGTGATGGACCGAATGTGGATCAATGTCACACACTCACCCCAGTCCAAAGATCTGGGCCCAAATCCATCGTTTTTTTGCACTCCACACCACCCTGGGTTAGACAATGGCGATATGCAAATCAGCTCTGACCCTGTGCCCCATGGGAACAGTCCAGTCCGAACTACAAAAGCCATGTCCTTCCCAGAACGGAATCAAGCATCCAAGGACCAGACCTGTTTCGAGGCAACACCTCTCATCAGCCCGGCTAGCTTGACTCCAGTGGTGTGGAGTGCCTGGGACCCACGTCTGGGCATCCCCAGCGCACTTAGGGCGGAATATGCAAAAACAACAGGCGATGGACCGAATGTGGATCAATGTCACACACTCACCCCAGTCCAAAGATCTGGGCCCAAATCCATTGTTTTTTTGCACTCCACACCACCCTGGGTTAGACAATGGCGATATGCAAATCAGCTCTGACCCTGTGCCCCATGGGAACAGTCCAGTCCGAACTACAAAAGCCATGTCCTTCCCAGAACAGAATCAAGCATCCGAGGACCGGACCGGTTTCGAGGTAACACCTCTCATCAGCCCGGCTAGCTTGACTCCAGTGGTGTGGAGTGCCTGGGACCCACGTCTGGGCATCCCCAGCGTACTTAGGGCAGAATATGCAAAAACAACAGGTGATGGACCGAATGTGGATCAATGTCACACACTCACCCCAGTCCAAAGATCTGGGCCCAAATCCATCGTTTTTTTGCACTCCACACCACCCTGGGTTAGACAATGGTGATATGCAAATCAGCTCTGACCCTGTGCCCCATGGGAACAGTCCAGTCCGAACTACAAAAGCCATGTCCTTCCCAGAACGGAATCAAGCATCCGAGGACCGGACCGGTTTCGAGGTAACACCTCTCATCAGCCCGGCTAGCTTGACTCCAGTGGTGTGGAGTGCCTGGGACCCACGTCTGGGCATCCCCAGCGCACTTAGGGCGGAATATGCAAAAACAACAGGTGATGGACCGAATGTGGATCAATGTCACACACTCACCCCAGTCCAAAGATCTGGGCCCAAATCCATCGTTTTTTTGCACTCCACACCACCCTGGGTTAGACAATGGCGATATGCAAATCAGCTCTGACCCTGTGCCCCATGGGAACAGTCCAGTCCGAACTACAAAAGCCATGTCCTTCCCAGAACGGAATCAAGCATCCGAGGACCGGACCGGTTTTGAGGTAACACCTCTCATCAGCCCGGCTAGCTTGACTCCAGTGGTGTGGAGTGCCTGGGACCCACGTCTGGGCATCCCCAGCGCACTTAGGGCGGAATATGCAAAAACAACAGGTGATGGACCGAATGTGGATCAATGTCACACACTCACCCCAGTCCAAAGATCTGGGCCCAAATCCATCGTTTTTTTGCACTCCACACCACCCTGGGTTAGACAATGGCGATATGCAAATCAGCTCTGACCCTGTGCCCCATGGGGACAGTCCAGTCCGAACTACAAAAGGCATGTCCTTCCCAGAACGGAATCAAGCATCCGAGGACCGGACCGGTTTCGAGGTAACACCTCTCATCAGCCCGGCTAGCTTGATTTCAGTGGTGTGGAGTGCCTGGGACCCACGTCTGGGCATCCCCAGCGCACTTAGGGCGGAATATGCAAAAACAACAGGTGATGGACCGAATGTGGATCAATGTCACACACTCACCCCAGTCCAAAGATCTGGGCCCAAATCCATCGTTTTTTTGCACTCCACACCACCCTGGGTTAGACAATGGCGATATGCAAATCAGCTCTGACCCTGTGCCCCATGGGGACAGTCCAGTCCGAACTACAAAAGCCATGTCCTTCCCAGAACGGAATCAAGCATCCGAGGACCGGACCGGTTTTGAGGTAACACCTCTCATCAGCCCGGCTAGCTTGACTCCAGTGGTGTGGAGTGCCTGGGACCCACGTCTGGGCATCCCCAGCGCACTTAGGGCGGAATATGCAAAAACAACAGGTGATGGACCGAATGTGGATCAATGTCACACACTCACCCCAGTCCAAAGATCTGGGCCCAAATCCATCGTTTTTTTGCACTCCACACCACCCTGGGTTAGACAATGGCGATATGCAAATCAGCTCTGACCCTGTGCCCCATGGGGACAGTCCAGTCCGAACTACAAAAGGCATGTCCTTCCCAGAACGGAATCAAGCATCCGAGGACCGGACCGGTTTCGAGGTAACACCTCTCATCAGCCCGGCTAGCTTGATTTCAGTGGTGTGGAGTGCCTGGGACCCACGTCTGGGCATCCCCAGCGCACTTAGGGCGGAATATGCAAAAACAACAGGTGATGGACCGAATGTGGATCAATGTCACACACTCACCCCAGTCCAAAGATCTGGGCCCAAATCCATCGTTTTTTTGCACTCCACACCACCCTGGGTTAGACAATGGCGATATGCAAATCAGCTCTGACCCTGTGCCCCATGGGGACAGTCCAGTCCGAACTACAAAAGCCATGTCCTTCCCAGAACGGAATCAAGCATCCGAGGACCGGACCGGTTTCGAGGTAACACCTCTCATCAGCCCGGCTAGCTTGACTCCAGTGGTGTGGAGTGCGGGAGGCGGCGGCAAAGCAGACGTTGAGTTGCTGGTTGGTGCCTGTGTTCACAGGGTGGCCACTCCTAGGCCACAAGAGAGATGCTCTTCAGTCTTCTGTGCAGCAGAATGTGGAAGTCCAGTCGTCTTCTTCGTTTAAAGTTGATTCAGGATGATCTGAGGTGCTATGGCACTGCTCCCACTCTTATTCCCAATCTGAGGGGTGGATCACCTGCTAGGTCCCTCCTCTGGGTGGGACCAGGAAGGGGGGCGGTTACACCCCCTTTCCTTTGTCCAGCTCCTCACCAGGCCTGGGTCTGGAAAGTCCCAGGACCAGTTTGGACTGGCTTATGCACGGGACACCTTGTGTGCCCCGGGCATGTTTCAATCTATTCAGCCCTGTCCTACCCAATACACAAAATCCTGTCTGGGGTGGTGCTCGCACCTCTCAAGGCAGGAAACCCTTTGTCCAAGCCTCCCTCCCTGGAAGGACTTCCAGCAGCAGGAGGTCAGACTTGTGTCTGTGGTGGCAGCATCCATTTTGTGATGCTAAGGCTCTGGTTAACTTTAACCGGGGTTAAGGCTACACACATGTCGTGTCCCTCTAGAAGGGTGGAATGCTATCCCCATCAACAGAACTGTCGAGGGGATAGTATTCCAAATCGTATGACACTTTACTCGACATGTTTTGATAAAGCCAAACCAAAGTTAGCATATAACCGCGAGGATTATAATGCACTTAAGAGTATATGGTATGGCAATATCCCGGAACAGCTAAGGGAGTTGTTCCCGGCAGCTGCAGATAGGCTCAGCTCATGCTAGAGCACCATCTCACATAAAACCACACACTCTGCCCCCAGGATTGCAGGGGCCTTCCATAGGAATGGCTTACAGGTTAACATGTGTCCAGTTAAGGTTAGATATAGGGATACTATATCTAAGTAAGAGGTGATTACACCAACTTACCCCAGCTGAGTGATCAGCCAGTTGTGTCAAATATGGAGGCCAGGCCAGGGGTGGCACAATACATGCTGCAGCCCCTGGTAGGCCTTGGAAACACCTATGCCCTGGGTACCTAGGGTACACTGTTACAGGGGCCAATAAGGTGAACCAGTTCCAATTGTGTATGCACCTAAGGTACATGGAATCCATTTTAAGGAGAGAGCAATCAGCCTGGGGCCCTGAATAGCAGGATCCCAGGCCAACTATGTCAAAAACCAGCTAAACACCAGGCAAAATGTTTGGGGGTAACCATAGTCAGATATCCACCTTCCTACAGAGACCTTAAATGCAAGGAATTGGGTGTGGATGAAAAGTACTGAGAATAATCAAAGCTTAAAAAAGGCAAAAAAGGCTATTTAGATTGGGAGGTACCACATGAGAGAAGAGGCTTTGAAGTCCCAAATCAGATAAACGGCCGGCCGCAGAACCCATGCTCGTGCCAAGCACTTGCTGGAGAGTTCTGGCTTCTAATTGAGGTGTTGGATCTCTTATACCTGTAAAATGCAGAACTATGACACTGTTCTGACGTACTTTCTGGTGCAGGTGGCTTGACCGCATGTCCTAGGACACTGAAATGGTCAGGTGGGTGGAGCGGGTGGTTGGCCATGTTTGACCACAAAATATAAACAAAGAACATCTTGGCACGTACATATCTCTAAAAATATATATGAGACCAGAACTTAAAGGCAGGCGTTGCCATTGCAAGGTGCTGCTGTGGTTTCATCTGAGCAAGTTTGGAACACTTCATACTAAAAAAATGAAGCAAACAATACTTGTGAAATGTCAAGGGTGTACCAGCTGGGGCCCTGTGTACGTGCGTGTGTGGGTGTCTTGCAATTGTACTGTGGAAAGCTACTGTGCTTTCATGGTTGCTCAAGCTACCTCATTGTGTTCAGCCCAACAGAAATGTAAGTTTGAAATCATCAGGGCCTAGTGGATTTTAATATAAAAAACTGGTAACATGTGGCGGTGGCCTTTGGCCTTTGCCTTAGGCCTATATGCAGGAGGTTCAAGGGATCTGTGGGTTTTAATTTACTGACTGTGTATGGTGGAAAATGGACCCTTTAGCATATTTTCAGATTTTCTCTAGCAGGCCCATGTGAGACCTTCATTCTACCAAGTTCGATCAAAATGCCATATTGGGTAAAACTTGATCCTGCATCACTTTGAAGAAACCCTGTGGGAGTTAGGAGGTTTAGGAGCCACCCCACCCATGGATACTGCAGCACCAGAGTTACCTATCCAGGAAAGCCGAGTGCATAGGTCTGAAGAGGCGTGAGAAACCGCAGTCAATCCCAATGGAGAAATTTGTAGAAAAGCCGCTGCTGGAAGAAGGGAAAGCGTACATTGGAATCCAAAGGTGGGTTCTTGTCAAAGAATACCTGAAAGTAGAGGGGACAGAGTCTGGGTCACTCAGGAGTGACCAGAGGCTCGGTAGACGAATGCCAACCGATGTCGGGTGCTTCAGGTACTTTGATGGAGTTCTTGACTCTGCAGCTTTGGGGACCAGGAGATGTCGAGGACAGCCAGGAGCTGGATACATGCTGTCCCACAAAGGATTTTGAGTGGCCACTGTCCGGCGGTAGCACCACCAAGCCTTGGCAACGGCAACCCATGCAGAAGCTCAAAGAAGGTTACAGTTTAGACCAGCAAGATACAGGAGAGGCACCAAGGCCAGGGAAGTCAGGGAGCCCTGGAGCAACCAGGGAAGCCCAAGAAAAGAAAAGTTGACCCCCAAGGGGACTCACAGGCAGGAGGTAAAGGAATCGCAAGAGGACCTCGGGCAGTTTCACCAAACAGCAGCCCACGGAGCACTCGGTGCGAGGGTGCCAGAGTTCTTGGTAGGAAATGGTGCCAGAGGTTGGGGCTACTCAGAGCTAAATGCACTTTCTCAGAAAACGTAAACAAGCATATGCACTTGCAAATGAACTTGGTGCACAGGGGTATGGGTATTGCACCCCTGAGGTATTCTGTCCTCAAACTTGGTAAGAGGGCAGCTTTGACCTCGAGGGATGTAGAAACCTACCTCCTGTGTTGCTTGAGCCTTTGGAGTCCGTAGGAGCAGCAGACCGGTCAGTCATGATGTGGTGCCTGCGGATACAGGGGAGTGACATTGATGGAGCAGATTCCATCTGGAGTCAGGCATTGTTTTATTTTTTGTGCTTCAGACAGACTGCATTTAAAATTGACACGCACGGAGGAGCCACACACTGGTCCAAGGTGGCTGTGTTTGTGCTTAGCTCCGTCGACCCCTTCCTTCAGCTCTAATATCCTGGCCTAAATCCTGATCTTTTGGCCCGCAGCCTGACAGCGGCTGGAAAGCGACACACGTTGCGGTGCTCACCGGGTCCTTGGCGGCGTCCGGGGCCCGAGTTACGCCATCCGGAGATCTACGGCCTTCTGCTCGCCCGAGCCGGGGGCTAGAGTATCTGCGGTGCCCGCTGTGTAAACGATAAACACCGGGGCTGAAAACCGGAAGTTGCTGGTCCGGCCCTAGAACTGGTTGGCAGGCGGCCGCGAGAAGACGCATTGACAAATAGCGGGGGTCCGAGATTCTCCTGCAGGACCCCCTGCATGGAACTGGTGGTCTAGCTCGCCCAGGTCCCACGGAAAGCCGGTAGAAGAAGTGCACTTCGGCTGTCACCGCAGCAAGAGAGCTGCATCAGAGAGATCTAGACCGGGAGCTGGAGGAAGAGTGAGCCCCTGCGGAGCGGGGAGGAGAAATTCCTGCAGCGACCTCAGTGCGCTGCGGGCCTGCTGGCGACCCCCTGGGATTGTGGGAAATGGACTGTGCTGTTCCTCCTTTGGGGGGAGCCCATATCGCAAATATACCAGACCACGCAAGTGTGGAGAGTGGAGCCCAGAGTGCACCGGGACAGAATTGAGCAATGCTAGTGGTGGTCGCTACCCCTGGACATTGGGGGAAAGCAGTTTTTGAGTCTGCACGGTAGGACCCGGTGGCAAGGCCTTTTGGTGGGACCGGTCCCTGGAGGGAAGGTGGGATTCTGGCACCATTACCGTGGCGAGATATCCCTTGGTGGTGGCGATTGTGAAACAGCGGGCGTCTGCTCACACTGTTACCAGACCCGTAGACGCTGCACGTACGCCCCTGCATATTGCACTTCTGGCATCGCTGGTGAGGGGCTGTGAGAGCCTTTTGGTGTCCGTGTGACAGTGGTGGAGCCCCCGGGGGTGTAGACCTGCTTGTTCGGCTGGCCCTACATATCGGTACCATTGCTATGTGATCCCTAGTGAGCCGGTGAATAAGGAGTGTTTAGAGAGCTTGCTGCCACCTGGTGGGGGAATCCTGTGGGTGCCTGAGGTGCTGCGTCACGTCCCACGTTCCGATCGGGTGACAGCAGTGTATTAACGCTTGCTGGCTTCCACCTAGGCCTTGGTGGGGCTCCCTAAGGGGGTGAGCCTGCGAACCCGTGCTTTCCAGTGACCTAGTGAGCTTCATGCTTTGTAGTGGATAGTGGCTTTCTTCAGGATGGCGACCAAACCAGAAACTGAGAAACACCTGCCCAGGTCCTCTAAGGGGTCGAAACAAATACAAGACAACAAGCTAGACCGCTACACGATGCCCTGGAGTTCCCCTACGGAGTCGAAAAGTTCTCAGTCAGTGGGGAGTGACTCTTTGGGATCTTACTTGGAACCGACGCTTACTAACGTTATGGCGGCCATCAGCGGGGTCCATTCCTCCCTGGGTCAGAAGATGGAGGCATTGGACAATAAACTTGACACCGTCACTATAGAGGTTAATTTGATACGGGCGGACCTCACGAAGGTGAGCGAAAAAGTCAAGTCTCTTGATATTAAGACCGCTAGCTTAATTGACGATATGGCGCTGCTGCAGCAGGAGGTGCGTGATCTTAAGACCTCTCGGGATCTAACGAACCGGAAACTCAATGAATATGAAGGGAGAGCCAGATGTAATAACATACGCATCCTTGGGGCGCCTGAGAAGTCAGAGGGACCGGCCCCAGACTTGTTTATCGAAGATCTTATCCACAACCATCTGAAGCCAAGGGGCTGGGCAACTTCTTTACAATTGAGCGTGCCCACAGGGTGCCAGGGGTGAAACCCAAGCCAGGACCCCCCCCCCGCCCGATGATCGCGAGGGTGCTGAATTTCTGAGACAGAGGTGCGATCCTGCAGGCCGCACGCGCCAGGGGTCCCCTTGCAGTATGAGAATGTCCGCTCTACTTTTTCCCCGA
The DNA here is from genome assembly GCF_964263255.1 of Lissotriton vulgaris. Taxonomy (NCBI): domain Eukaryota; kingdom Metazoa; phylum Chordata; class Amphibia; order Caudata; family Salamandridae; genus Lissotriton; species Lissotriton vulgaris. The sequence continues at coordinate 1,047,199,142 of NC_141691.1, read as the reverse complement.
CTTCACCCAGATGATGCAGAAACAACAGCAGAGTTTTCTCCCAGTAAAAAAGAAACTCAGGGACAAGGGACTAAAGCATGCCATGATGTTCCCGGATCGCCTGCGTGTGGAGGTCGAGGCAAGGGCTTGGTTTTTTGACAACCCGGAGGTTGCTTCGGACTGGTTGGACAGCAGACATGCGGATGGCCCGTAGGGGAGAGATGGTGGAGGAAGTGGCGGACGGCAGGAGCAGGAATGAGAGAAGCCATCAGAACTTTCACATTGGTTTGATAAGTCAGGTAGCGGGTCAGATCCGCAGCTAGATTCATGCCAGAATCCTTGACTATAAGACAGCTGTGGTGGACCCCGGGCTTTGGGGATATGTTTTTGGGGCTGGTGGGGTGGGTGGGGCTTAGGCCCCCTCCTCATTTCTACCTTTAGTTAGTAAGTAGCTGGGATGTTGGGCGACAGGCACACTGCTAGTTGGGGAATGGTGTCGGCCATGTGCAGGGGTGCAGGAAGGTGGGCTGGGGTCTGGCATTGATGGGGTTTTCTGGTTTTGAGATTTTCCTGTTTGAAGGATTGTTTGCAATGTGTTTTTTCTTTTCTTCTTTTTTGACATCAGTGGCAAATGCTGTGACTGTATTGTTTCCATACCAGTTCAATGTCGAACATTAGACGGGGATTGGGGATTAGTGTGTTCAGTTGGAATGTGAACGGCCTTAGGGCCAAAATTAAGAAGGGAATGGTCAGTCAGTTGGTCAGGAGGCCCACCCCGGACGTGGTGCTGCTGCAGGAGACGCATCACATTGAGAATCGTTGCATGGCCCTACATAGAGGGGGTTACACATTGGCAGGACACGCAGGATTTACCACAGGGTCCAGAGAGGTTGGGGTCTTGGTGAAAAAATCTTTTCCCTTAACGGTTCAGGCCACTTGGTCTGATCAGCGAGGTCGGTATGTGGGCATATCGGGGCAGTGGGAGGGGAGGACGGCCACCTTCGTTTCCGTCTATGTTTCGCTTAGCCTCCAATCTGAAACGTTCCGCGACCTGGGTTCTATTTTCCTGACTTTGCCGTTGGGCCTCCTCGTGATGGGGGGGGGGACTTCAATGCGGTGGTGGATGGAGAGATAGACCGATACCCGGCTCGGGCCCTGAGATCAGTGCAGAGGTGGCTTCCCGATTTCTTAGAAATGACGGGGCTTGTGGACGGTTGGAGGGTGCAGAATCTGAGGGAGGTGCACTACACACGTGTCTGCCGCATACCACAGTCTGTCTAGAATAGACTACGTGCTGGTGCCAGCAGCACATGCGAACGCGGTTCGGGAGGCTAGACACTTGATGTGGGCGATGCTAAAGAAGCTGTATGAAACGCAGTTCAGGTGAATACTCGCCGCCCCCCCCCCCCCCCCCCACCCCCCGAACAACCAACAACAAAGCCACCGGCTGAGCAACATGTCTGGCACAGTGTGTCCCCAATGCAATTTCAACAGTTAATCATCAAGGCACAGTATTCCTTTCCTCTCGCCCTTACTGCTCGCCGCACAGAGTGCATTGGGGCTCTCTCACAGTCAGTTACGAAGGTGTCCCATAATCCAAACAGATTGAGCAGAGCACATCAGACAAAGGGGCAGTTTCTCGCCATTCGCGCATTAACCTGCATTGAGTAAACGCCTCAGGATGATAGTGTCACTCAATTGTGTACGCCAATATTGCCGTATGTGATGTGCATGTGTCGTAATGCAGTCCCAGTGCAAAGTTAGTAGTGAGCCGCATCTCCAAACAGAGGCCTCTTAGCCCCAACAGGACCTCTCCACCCAGACACTCTGTATATGTTGAGTCAATCCCACTACCGGGCAAACTGGAAAACAGGTTCAGGCAGACTAGCAAGTGTGGAAATGAAAGTCCATGCTAAAACGCATGAACGGTAACTGAACTGTACACTCACCAGTGGCATACCATGAAACAACCCCTCATTGTTAATCCGAGTCTCGTCGTTGTTCATTTTGCGAATTGTCTCTGATCTCTCGTTGAACCCTTTTGACAAATTCTTGTGCTGCTTTCGGAGTCGGTAGTATTGTCGCTTTCTCCTTCCACATCACCCTGAGGCGTGCTGGATACATCATGGAGTAAACAATGTTCAACTCACGTAATTTGGTCTTCACTGCAGTATATTCTTTCCGGGCCTGCTGGACCGCAACTGTGTGGTCCGGGTAAAATTCCAATGAGTTCCCTTGATGCTGGATCTTCCCTTTCTCTCTTGCTAGCCGAAGGATCGTGTCCCTGTCGCGGTAATTGAGGATACGCGCAACAATCGGTCTCGGCGTGGCACCGGGTGGTGGTTTCGGGGCCAGTGACCTATGAGCACGTTCCACGATAAAGAGGGGCGACAGGGCCTCGGCTCCGAACAGATCCTTGCACAGCGTTTCCACATAGGTTTCCATGCGGCCTGTGTTGGTGGACTCCGGCAGGCCCGTGATCCGCACGTTGTTGCGCCTCGAGCGCGCTTCTAAATCCTCCTCCTTCGCCTTGATAACCTCCAGTAGCCTTTCCATATCTGCGCACTTTGAGGTGGAGGCCCGCGCCTCATCTTCGACCGCGGATATTCGTGTTTCGGCCTCATCCAGTCTCTCCCCATGCTTTTCCTGTCTCGCTGCCATGGTGTCCATTCTGCAAGTTAAGTTATCTAACTTGCCATTAATATCTTGTAGGTTCGATTGTATCGCCAGCAGGATCTTTTCGATGTTGTTATTGGGCGTCTGACCTGCCTCCTCCTCCGGCACCCCGTCAGTGGATTTCTGCGTTTTTTTCGTCTCAAAAGGCAGCTTCTGCTGGTGTTTGTCTGGTTTGCCCATGCTTGCGGGTGGGGAGGTTGCCTTCCTGTACGTGGACCCCGAAGCCCTCGTCTGTCTGGTCGCCGACGCCGTGTTGAACCCCACCCTTGGGGCGATCGCCGCCTAGTAGACCCCCTCCACGTGGTGGACTGCCGGCCTCTCAACCGTGCAGATAGATTGTCCCAGTGTGGTAGCCTTCAGGGCATAGGATATCTCAGGCCTCCCTGATCCCACAGGCGGTGTGTCGTTGCACGATGGTCAGCCCACTCTCCCCACACTCAGTGTCTAGGGCAGGCAGCAATCCCCGCTGGTGTGTCGCTTCCGCAGGTCTACCGCATGCCAGGTCGTTGTCTCTCCGTGCAGCCCGCGCAGGCCTGCATGTACGGGGTCTGCGAGCGTCCTACCAAGAGGGGCCGCCCCGCACGTGGTCGTCAGGAAGGACACGTTGTTCACAGCAGACACCAACCCTTGCGCAATAACATGCAGCTACCTGCTCACATGGGCTGATGGGGTCGGGCAGCGGCGTCCACAGGTCTCCTAGTTATGGGCGAGCCCACGCAGATCTTTAGGCAGCACCGTCCACCTCAGACTGTTCGCGTCTCATAGCGCTCACCGCCAGTAGCCAGCACCACTCCCCCTGCAGGAGCGTGGATATGTTTCCCTCTGCGCTAGCGCTCCGCACCTTTCTCAACGCTGGATACTCTTCTGCTAGCTGGTCTCCCCTCCGCTGTGTCAGGCCACCGCTGATGTCTCGCCACTGCCACAGGAGTCGGGGATTACGTGATTATGCCCGCGTTTTTCGTTTTGCCGCCGCCATCTTGTCAGGCAGCGCCTCCAGCGCCTGAACGGGGGTCCCTGGGGCTTCGCAGCGCTACAATTTTTCATGCAGGGGTAGTGGGGAGGACAGTCCTCAGAGTCCTACCTCCGCCATGCGTCCCCGCTCCTGGATAGTAGAGTGGCAATTTATCTCCGCTCGTCTGTTGTGTGCCTGTCCCAACGCGGCGGCCATCTTGTCAGGCGCTCGGATCTCTCGCCACGGTCATCCGCGAATTACAGGGTTATCGCTGTCCGCCGGGGGCTGTTTCTTAGCTCGACATGTGCTCCACCGTTTCGCACATCCTGCTAGGCGATCGAGGGGCCGGTGGCTTGGGTGGGATCGGCGATAACCACCACAGTTGGCGATCGCCCGACGGAGCTGCTTCTCAGGCAGCCATGTCGCCGTGCGCCCCCTAGCGCCTCCCCAATTTTTCGAGGAAATTGGGATGTAAATCTCCTAAAGAAATGTTAACCATCTACAATGCCAAATGCCAATTAATTGCAATGTATGGTTCCAAGCTATGGGTGTATGTAAATGTGGACTCTTTACAGCTACTAGAAAATAGTTTAAAAAAAATTAATTGGGGAGGCTCCCAACCAGCTATTCAAACTTTGTATGCCACTCGGATATGGGAGCAATTCATTTAGCTGATTTGGTAAAAGTGCAGTCAGTGCTCCTCTGTCACAAGATCTTCAATTCTGATTATATGGATATTAACCGTTCTATTGCACAAGACTGTTATGATTTGGAGCTTGCTCTAAAAATTCCATGGTTACATTTTATAAAAAAATGTACTACTAACATTAGTCATCCTGAATATTATATTAACCCTGAAACACATCACAAGGAAATCACTAAAAATAGAATGTCTAAACCTACTGGAAGATGCGAGAATATCGGTGGAACCAGTCAAACCAACCGTACAGCACAACCAAATGATGTTGACCAGTTTCTCGATTCAACCATATTTAATTAGTTTTCCCCCACATAGGTTTGTTTTGACACGTTTTAGGCTTGATATCTTTTAACATTTGACAAGCTTCCGAACTACTAACAACTGGTCACGACACCTAATGTACTGCCAGATATCAATATTTTAGTTTTTTTTAATTTCTCAGGAACTACTAAACGGATTTACACCATTCCATAAAAATAAAAAAAAAGGTCGCGTTCTGAACCAATAGCTACCTTTTTCCCCAAATTTGGTGAAATTGGTTCAGCAGTTCGGGCTGTAGCTTTATCTAAAGTTTCCTATAGAAATTAACATGGAGAAAACACTTTTTGGGAGACCCCCCTTTTATCTCTGCCCCCCTCCATGAATCACCCCAAAACTTTCAAGACAGGAGCTGATCTGAGCACACCATTAGTTTTGAAACTTTCACAAAGATTTGTCAAATGGCGCCAAAGATATTGGCAAAACAATAAACGCTTTTTGAATAGAAACCAGGTCCTAACTATAACTATCTACTGGCAATCACCAGTAGGTAATCTATAACTACATCCTTCTGTGAGTGATGGAGTGGATGCTATGTGAAGAGCTCTGACTGAGTTTTGAAGGGACACTTCTACATATATATATATATTACCTACTGGCGGTCGCCAGTAGGTAGTTATAGTTAGGATTTTTTTCAATGTTAAATCTCAAAATTCTATTTGGAATAACTTTGGCGCCGGTTGACGAATCTGACTGAAAATTTCCTCAAAATGGCCTCGCGGCGTTCCGGTCCTTCGATGAAAGTTTGGGGGGGATGTGTCAAGCGGGGGCCGAGATAAAAGGGGGGTCCCAAAACGCGTTTTCCCCATGTTAATTTCCATAGGGCGGTCGATTTCACTTTTAGCCCGAACGGCTGAATGGATTTCCACCAAATTTGGCAAAATTGTAGGGACTGGTAGCCCGATGTGCCTTTGCTATGTCTCAAGATATGTCTTCCAGTGGATTTTGAGTAATTTAGGTTAAAAAAAATATATATATCTATAGGCGCGCTCCGGTGCGCGCACCGGGGAGCGTACCAGGCGCGACACGCGACTTGCGCGCGGAAAGCCTGTCTTGGGTTGGGTTTTTGCCAACAGCTCTGGAAGTGTCTGCGTGGCCTTCTTCCCTCGTAGGGCCGCCATGTCGCGTCCGGCTGCTGGGCTGCACCACCACACCAGTCGCGAGTTGCCTCCGGGGTATATGTCTAGGCCCGGGGAACCCATGTGTGTCCACGGTTTATGGCGCTGACTCAGGGGCCTCCGTTAGGGAGCAGGGCGGTAGAACACAGGGTCAAGCACGGCTCGCACTTCACCACCCCCCTCTTGGTCAGGGAGTAGCAATTGCAGTATGGGGGAGCGAGCTGCGTCGCCACTCTGTCGGATGCAGTCAGGCCCAACACCGGGGGCTCGAATATGCCCCCGGATTGCTCATTTTCAGCTACCTCAGGCCGCCCCTCTCATCTAAATCTCCATCGTCTCCCAGGTTGCTGCTCCCGCCATGCCCGGTGGCTTCAGGGGTCCCGTGAGAGCTGGATGGTGGCCCCGGCGTGTTGGAGATCCCCCCGCTTCCATTCACGGTCGGTCCTCAGCAGCTCAGTGTATGGCTCCGACTCCTTCCTCGCACAGAAATGTCGAAGGCCTGTGGCCAGCAGGGTCCACCAAGCCTGACGTCAGAGGCCCGAGTCTGCCCCCGGACCCTCCAACTCGCTCCAGCCTAGCGCAGCGTCGCTCACCTCCACAGGGGTCTCAGGGTGTCATCCGCCCCCACAGGCGCTGCTCTCGGACCTTGTGGGCGTGTCTGCTCCGATATGCCTGGGGGCACTCTCAGCGGTCCTGTGTAGGCCCCAAGCCGGGACCTCGATTTGGGCGCCACCCGGCCAGGTCGTCCTCCTGCTGCCCAAGTGCCGTGGGAGTGGCCGCCCCGCCACTCGTTGGCCGTGTTGCCCAGCGCTCTCCGGTCTGCAGGCAGAGACCTCAGGTATCTCGTCTGGGGGGGGGCGACCTTCCCCACCTCAGCACCGCGCAGGCCCAAACCCGGGGCCTCAATTTCGGAGTCTTCCCACCAGCCGGGTCTCCAGTCACCAGGTGCGGCGCTCAGTCAGTCTCCCCCACCGCTTGTGTCCGCTTAGTTCAGGGGCCTCTGGGGAGCAGGCCAAGCCCCGGGGAGACCTATCAGGAAGAATGGGATCGCCGCAATCACATTGCGGGATCCGCCGCCATTGCTCTCTCCCCACGGCCCGGGGAAATGCTCGCGGCCAGGAAGGGCTCTGGATGCACGCCGGTTTGATCTCCGGCCCGGAACTTTGAGCAACAAGCGTCTGAGCAATGCAGGCTGGTTCCCAGGTGCTTGGAGGGTCGACAGCGGCGTATAGCAAGGTTTTACGGGGGATCCGAGTGGGGAGCCACCAGAACACACGTCCACCTAGGCCGCCATCTTGGCCACGCCCAGCAAAAAGTGAGGTTTAAAACATGTTAGGAAATGGATTAGTGATTAGGCAAATTCGTATGCGTGTGTGGAAAGGCATACTTAAAGTACACCACATGAATGTAGTTGTCAGTTTAAAGTATGAAGTGCAGTCTCTCAAGTTTTAAGGTATCCATGGTGTTCCGACGGAAGTATATCTCTGTTTACACATGTATTCTGATATGTGTTATCTATCCGAAGATGCTGGATGTGTAAATCACAGTTATGCATCCATTTCTATACTTATTTTTTATATGGTGTCACTAGCAAAAGGTACAGATACATAAATGCATGCTTTTAGAAATATGAGGAGACTTACAGCAGGGGATGACGTTACATACTTCTCTCACACAGAGTGTGGAGAGAAACTTAATGAGCTACCTTTTAAATATGATTTGGGTTTTAGCAATGAGTTTGGAGACACGCCAGTTGAAGTATTATGCACATTTGATGGAAGCATGGGATAAAGCATTATTGATTTTTTGCTCTATCCTAAGCGCTATTCTGCCCTAGTTGAAATCTTTTAATACATCACATTGTAATGAGCGACCACATCCCACAGAGCTTAACGCTCGACACTGATCTAGTAACTAAGAAGGGGGTCAATCACCACGCCTCAGCCGTAGAAAATATTAAGCGCTCCCGTATAAATGGTTTTACCCTGCGTTGGTCGATGGTTGACCCGTCTAGATTTTTAGAACAATTAATCCACCAGAAGAGAAGGGCTTTTGATGTGTGCCTGGATGAGTCAGCGGAAGCAAGTACGGTTATTAAGACCTTTAACCAAATCACTAAGGAAATTAAGGCAGGGCTAATTTCAAATAAAAAGAGCAGTGCTGGAAAAATCCAAAACTGGTTTGATGACGTCTGGTCCCAGGCCCACAAAAAGTTGAAAGAAGCCCTAAATGAGACACCTAGAAATGCCATGGAAGTACAGTATTGTAGACTGGTCTACAGGCTATCTTTAAAAAAAATTAAGAAAGGCCTCAAAAAGGAGGCCTTGGAAAAACTGTACCCGGCAAGCAAAATAAACATCACTACAGCATTCTGGCTTGTCATAAACTCCCCCTTCTTTAGCGATGCTGATAACCCGAGAATTGAGGTTGCAATAACTGAAGAAGAATGGTAGCTAATTTCTTTAACCTATATTATGGCCTCGTTCAAAGCAGTCGAAGTAGCTCTGTGCCCGAGTCAGTTGCTGATTTTACCAGGTTTACATTTTTGCCTATAAACTTTGATTTAAATTTCACGCTGGATGAGGTGATTCTGACTTTGGTATCAAGTAAGGGAGGCAAAGCACCAGCGACCAACAGCATCCCAATTGACCTTTAAAAACAAATACTAAACTCTGGGGCCCTCTTTTGACTCTGGTTTTTAGATCTTGCCAGAGTGTTGGATTCCCAAGTTCCTGGTCTGAATCCGACATCGTGCCAATATTTAAAATGGGAGACAGTTATTGTCCCATGCACTGCAGACCCATCTCTTAGCTAGATTCTTTAGTCAAAGTGGTGGGTCACATACTTTTATGCAGATTGCAGGAATGGGCGGTTGCTAACAATGTCAACTTGGATATTCCAACCTGGGTTTTGCCAAGGAATCGGGACCACAGAGCAATCCATTAATTTGAAGTTAATGGTGGGCAAATATACACATATTAAGCGTGGTAAATTGTTTTTAGTTTTTGTGGATTTGTCATCGCATTCGACTGTGTTGTTCATGACAAACTATGGTCTGTCATGACTTCAATGGGTATAGATATCGCTATTATCATGTACCTCAGATATCTGTACTTAACCGGTTCCGCTAAGGTCTGCTTTGGGATGAGTGGCAAATGCACACAATCTTTTTACATCAGAAATGGAGTTTGTCAAGGATGCTTATTCGCTCCGTTTTTAATTTAATCTATATATTATTAGCTTGGATAGCACCCTTGTGAATGCATGCACCGACCTGCCCCAAATTTGACATTGGCCTATACCGGTTTGTCTCCATGCAGACGATGCAGTGCTTATGGCCCACAGTCATTTGGCTTTACAGCGCCTTTTAGACAAATTTGTACATTTTATGGAGAATCTGGGGTTATTAATCAACATTAGTAAAACCTTTGTCATTAAAGCAAGCCAAAGACTATCCAAGGGGGTAACATTTTATTAGGAAAAGCGATTTTACCACAAACGCCCTCTTTTTCATACTTGGTGAATTTATTTGATGATGTAGGGAATTGGAGAAGTGCAGTAAGCTCGAGAAGGATGCAATTTCTTATATCAATAACACACCTGTGCAATTTTTTGAGGAAATTGGGATGTAAATCTCCTAAAGAAATGTTAACCATCTACAATGCCAAATGCCAATTAATTGCAATGTATGGTTCCAAGCTATGGGTGTATGTAAATGTGGACTCTTTACAGCTACTGGAAAATGGTTTAAAAAAAATTGGGGAGGCTCCCAACCAGCTATTCAAACTTTGTATGCCACTCGGATATGGGAGCAATTCATTTAGCTGGATTGGTAAAAGTGCAGCCAGTGCTCCTCTGTCACAAGATCTTCACTTCTGATTATATGGATATTAATCGTTCTATTGCACAAGACTGTTATGATTTGGAGCTTGCTCTGAAAATTCCATGGTTACATTTTATCAAAAAATGTATGACTAACATTAGTCATCCTGAATATGATATTAACCCTGAAACACATCACAAGGAAATCACTAAAAATAGAATGTCCAAACCTACTGGAAGATGCGGGAATATCGGTGGAACCAGTCAAACCAACCGTACAGCACAACCAAATGATGTTGACCAGTTTCTCGATTCAACCATATTTAATTAGTTTTCCCCCACATAGTTTTGTTTTGACACGTTTCAGGCTTGAAATCTTTTAACATTTGACAAGCTTCCCAACTACTAACAACTGGTCACGACACCTAATGTAGTGCCAGATATCAATATTTTAGTTTTTTTAATTTCTCAGGAACTACTGAACGGATTTACACCATTCCATAAAAATAAAAAAAAGGTCGCGTTCTGAACCAAGAGCTACCTTTTTGCCAAATTTGGTGTAATTGGTTCAGCAGTTTCGGCTGTAGCTTTATCTAAAGTTTCCTATAGAAATTAACATGGAGAAAACACTTTTTGGGAGACCCCCCTTTTATCTCTGCCCCCCTCCATGAATCACCCCTAAACTTTCAAGACAGGAGCTGATCTGAGCACACCATTAGTTTTGAAACTTTCACAAAGATTTGTCAAATGGCGCCAATGATATTGGCAAAACAATAAACGCTTTTTGAATAGAAACCAGGTCCTAACTATAACTATCTACTGGCAATCACCAGTAGGTAATCTATAACTATATCCTCTGACTGAGTTTTGAAGGGACACTTCTACATATATATATATGTATATATATATATATATATATATATATATATATATCTATATATATATATATATTCACTGAAAAAACCATGGGTTATAGACCATATATAGTTAGGAATTGGCATTTACAAAACCTTATTTTACTCACACAAAACCATTGAAATTTCACATATAGTTTGTTGTACTAACTATATATCGCGCACCCGCAATCCACTGCTGATCATGTCACATATTACATTATTCATGACATGATCAGTGACATCACTGATGTTGCCATCAGTGATGTCATCAGTAATGTCATTTGAGATGTCATCAGTGATGTCATCAGTGATGTCATCAGTGATGTCACTGATCATGTCATGAATGATGTAATATGTGACATGATCAGCAGTGGATTGCGGGTGCGCGATATATAGTTAGTGCAACTAAGTATATATGAAATTTCAATGGTTTTGTGTGAGTAAAATTAGGTTTTGTAAATGCGAATTCCTAACTATATATGGTCTATAACCCATGGTTTTTTCAGTGAATTTTCAAGGTTTTGTAAATGCTAATTCCTAACTATATATGGTCTATAACCTATGGTTTTTTCAGTGAATTTCAATGGTTTTTTAATAGCAAATATCAAAAGCTTTAAAATGTCAAGTACGTGGTAGGTAAAAACATTTTCGTGTTTATGCACGCTGATGTGCTTTGAACGCTGCCCCCACCCCCCCTCCTCTTTTCTTTTAGAAGTATTCTCTCTTTGCAGATAGTGAAGGGTAGGTAACGCAGGCCTTTGCCCCCGTTGTAATCCGTCGTGCCTGCTTCCCTCTCCATTTAATTGATTGTTATCCTAGCATTTATTGTTTTGGAATTCGTTCTCTTTGGTTCATTCTCTATTTACAAACAAGCACAGTCGCAATACTCTGTTTAGTCTTTGCAGATAGTGAAAAATCGTTAAAAAAACAAAAGGAATCAAGCAAAATCAGTAGGCCACTAATGGGATCTCTTTTTGACCTCGCTAAAATAGAAACATTATGAACAACCCCTCATGAGAAATACGAAACTAGTGAGAGGAACTGAGCTCGACAGCATGATGGCTGCAAGACAGCTCGGCTCCGCCGCCCACCCCACCCAAAATAACGACAAACCCTATGCAAATATTATAAATATATACAACACACCAGCAAAGTAACAGGGTAAAACGTTTTATTAAATAACTATTTACATGGCAGCCTGCTGCAACATCGATCCAAACAAGCCTTTGTATTTGGGGCTCAAAATCAACAAGTAACAGGGTAAAAAGTTTAATTAAATATCTATTTACATGGCAGCCTGCTGCAACATCGATCCAAACAAGCCTTTGTGTTTGTGGCTCAAAATCAACCATCAATAGTAAGATTTTCATAGGTGAGTGTAGGTTCATGGTTTTCCATCCACAGACTAAAAGCCTGGAGTGGGAGTGAAAGAACAATAACTAGGTAAGAAGGAAGGCAGAGGTTGTGGTAAGGACTCTGGATATGGTATGTTGCTTGGTCCCTGAGATGCTTCGATGTCACTGCCTTGCACAAATGGCATAAGTCCTGGATGTTGAGTGCCATAGTTGAGGATTCCGAGCAGCGCTTGTAACACTATCTGAAGCTTATTTGCACCTGCTGCAGCTTCACTATTCTCAAAGTAAGTGGAGGCTGTTTGTGGACCTGACTGCATTGGAAAACAATGTGATGCAGTGCCTCCCTAAACCGCTTGACGGAGGCCCCCGAGATAATTGCGCCTGCTCCACACCTTGTCCCACAATCCGTTTGACCTGAAGACACGTCCTGCGGTGCCCTGGTCCGACCATCACATATACCTGCGCCAGGAGAAGGCGTGGGGTGCACTAGAAGGGAGAGGCAGCGCGAACGAGCCTCCCCCACCTCCCCAGGTGGAGGTTTCTCAGCTACACCCCAGCGCTTCACTCGACCAGCTGACTTGCGCCCGCTCTTGCGACACAGTGCCTCGCTCGGCCAGCTGAATTGCACCTGCTCTTGCTATTACAACGTCTCACCCGCCATCCAACGGAATTGCACCCAATCTTGCGGTACAGCGACAGGCGGCTGCTACGGAGCTCACGAAATGGCGGTCGGCTCCACAGACTTGGGCCTGGCCTGCAAAGATGGCTCTGGGCAACCTTGGAACTCGGACGCTTGACTGCTAGGGCATGGGCCCCATTCCCAAAAGAGTCCCCTCAGCCTGGAAGATGCTACAACAGTCACCGGGACCCCCGACTCCCGTAGACTTCCGGTGGGGAGCGACTGCCATGATTGCTCGCGGAATGGCCACGACCTAGCCACGAGATGGTGGTGCTCTCATGCTGACGCCAGCTTCAGTCTGAAACATCCAGAAACACTGTAGACTACCAATTCGATCAGTTCGGTGGAGCCCCAACGTGACCCGGTAGAGAAGAACTTGCCCTTCCCTCTATGACTGATGGTTCTTGTTGCCTGTCCCTTCTGTTTAACAACTGCTACCTACCTTTTCCCTCCTGAGGCGGAAGCCGGGAGGTCTCCTTACTTTTCTTTGGCTTTTTAAATTTAGCGTGTGAGACTTTCATGCTGTTATTTTAATTGTGTGCCTTTTGCAGCTCGTGCTCGCGCTTGTGTTATAAGCGTGTAGGAGCACAGCGCTGCTTGCCATTAGACTTCCCAGCGCTTGTAAGCGCTTCGCCTTCTCCCCTCCTTTGCCTGGGACTCTGAGACCGCCCTCGGCTGAGTGTTGACGCCGAGGGCTGGGATCTCACTTTGGTCGCCATCTTGGGGGTAGGACTCTTCACCCTCGCGCTCTAGCAGCGCTATAAAAAGCTATCCCCTCCCTCCGCGCAGCGGACGCGTTCTGCGGTCGCGCCGGATCTGCGCCGGAGTCGTGCCAGAGTCCTGCCCGTCTCCGCCCGTCAGCGTCCCGGAGGCGTTTGGCGTGACAGGCACCTCTGGCCACTATGCTTTCCTACTCCGCTCAGGAGCTCTACTCTTTGCGCAACTGGAATGCGTCGTGTCACTCAGTTTTTCCTGGCCGATATAGGGGTAAACATACGTGCCCTGTTTGCCATTGGCACCCTGTTCGCTCCCTCCCTTCCCCTATCCCTGCTAAGGAGGGTAGCATAAAACACCTTTGTTTACTCCTCAATACGAGGTCGTTGCACCGACACACTCAAGAGATTTTTGATCTCCTCAGAACGACCAGTCCTACCTGTTTGATGCTCACTGAAACATGGCTTAATGATTCCTCCCACCCGGACATTGTGGCAGCCATCCCCACGGACTATACCATCCATCGACAGGACAGAGACAAGGGTAGGGGAGGAGGAGTTGCCTTGGTTGTGAAAAAATCCTTTCACGCATACTCACACCATCGCAGGGGCGGACTCTTTAGCCTTTACCATCTCTCTATCGCCGCAACAAGCGTTGAAGGGTCTGATTGTTTACAGACCTCCGGGCCCAGTGGGATCCTTTCTTGATGATCTCCAGCAGGCCATGTCGGTCCTTGTCCTTAGATCGGAGCGGTGCTTACTGGCGGGAGATTTTAATTTCCATATGGACGACCACAATGACCAGGACGCCATCAAATTGCTGGATATCGCATCCACTTTAGGCCTTTCCCCCTATCTTTCTGGTCCGACCCACGACAAAGGCCACACACTTGATCAGGTTTTCTCCACCACACCTATCATGGCTGTAACTCTTCTGCCAGTCGTTTGGTCTGATCATTATCTTGCCCATTTTGAAATACCATCTACTGTGACCTCTCCGGCCAGTGCCATGAGGCAGCAGGGCAGCAGCTATAGGGCACTCCACCGGGTGACCCCAGACATGCTAACGCATGCTCTGGTAGATCACCCTGTATCCTGTACGGGCGACCTGGAGAAAGATCTGGAGAGCCTGCAATCCTGGCTTCTTGCCAGACTAAATGAGCTCGCTCCCTTACAGCCACCCAGGTCTGCTGCCCTGCGGGTCTCTGCCCCCTGGTTTACGGAGGATTTAGCCCACGCTCGTAGGCAATGTAAAGTTGCTGAACGGGCGTGGAGAGTCCAGTATGACTCTGAGGCCAAACAACGCTATAAAATCATGATGAAGTCCTACCACGATCTTATTCTACAGGGCAAGAAATGTTACTTCGCCAAAAGGATTGAAGACGCAGCTAACTCCTGTAAGGAGATTTTTTCAATTGTGCGTGAATTCACCAGCCCCCGGACAATCTCTACTCAGGGTGCTCCGGTTGAGACCTGGGCTAACACTATTGCCAATTTCTTCACCACCAAAATCAGGCTAATTCAGGATTCTTTCCCGTCGAGATCTTTAGATGACTTATCTACGATGCCGACGGAGACAGCCTCTCTGTCTCCTCCTGGCCCAGCTTTGCTAGACTTTCCTCGCCTTCCGGTTGCCGCATCCCTAGCCTTGATGAGGAACCTTAAATCGGGCTCATCGTTAGATCCGTGCCCAGCAAAATTCTTAGCGAAAATGGCAGACGTCATCAACCCCATAGCTAATCCTATCCTCAATTTATCCCTGAGTCAGGGTTTTCTGCCCCAGGCCTGGAAGCAAGCCATGGTCATCCCCCTGATCAAGAAGCCCAATCTTGACCCAGAGGCGCCTTCTAATTATAGGCCAATCTCGCTCCTTCCAGCACTGACCAAGATCCTGGAGAAACACGTGCACAGCGTGCTTTCTAACTTCCTGGAGTCTAATGAGTTACTTCATGAATCCCAATCGGGCTTTCGTTCCAACTTAAGCACCGAGACGGCGCTCCTGGAAGTCTCGGAGATCGTTAAGGAGGTGCTGGACACAGGAGGCAGGGTGATGTTAGTCATGTTAGACCTGTCGGCGGCGTTTGACACCGTCCCCCACGAGGATCTCCTCACTAGACTTCATAACATCGGTCTAGGGGGGACGGTGCTCAACTGGTTTAGTTCCTTTCTGGCCAACCGCCGGCAGACGGTCTGGGTCCCACCCGGGTCCGCCGAGATGCCGCCATTGGGAGTCGGAGTGCCTCAGGGCTCTGTACTGAGCCCCACTCTATTTAACATCCTTATGACCCCTCTGGCGACATTGGCGGAGTCCTACGGGGCCCGGATCGTCTCTTATGCTGACGACACCCAGCTTCTATTCACCTGTCGTAAGGGCGAAGAGTTCGATGGAGAAAGGATCCGCGAGTGCCTTGGGGCTGTCTTTAGCTGGTTTTCACACAACAGCCTCAAGTGCAACTCGGACAAATCCGAAATACTATTCTTCGGATGCCCATCAGAACCAGATTGGCAGGGATGGTGGCCTGCTGACATGTTCCCTCCCACTCAGTCCCCTAAGTGGGCTAAGAACCTGGGGGTTAAAATTGACAACGAGCTCTCGCTCAAATCCCAGGTTTCTACTCTTACGGGAACATGCTTTGGGATCCTTAGAATGTAACGCAAGTTCTTCCCCCTTCTCTCGGAGGAACATCGGAGGATCACTGTTCAGGCACTCATAGGGTCCAGATTGGACTATGCAAATGTCCTATATCTGGGTCTGCCTGAATACCTCCTCCAGCGTTTGCAGGTTACCCAGAACGCTGCTGCTCGTGCAATTTTTGGCCTGCACCGCCGCACCAGTGCCTCCAATCTCCTTGTATCCCTTCACTGGCTTCCGGTGCGGAAGAGGATACTGTTCAAGGCCATGACTCTCGCCCATAAGGCCTTGCATGGCAATGGTGCCAAATATCTTCAGAGGAGGCTGGACTTCTATCGACCTGCACGATTCCTCAGGTCAGAAGCTTTGGCTTTGGCTCGGGTGCCACGCATCAAAAGGGCTCGGCTAGGCGGCCGGTCCTTTAGATTTCTTGCTCCGCAGCTATGGAATTCCTTACCGGTGTCCTTGCGAAACACCGCAAACCTGCTTGTCTTCAGAAAAGACTTATAAACCTGGCTGTTCACTGGATAATCTGCCTCCTCTTTTAGGCCCCTGCTCTTTTACTGTTATGTTTTCCAGCTCTTTCTTTGGTCTGGAGCACAAAAGCGCGGGACACTCCTTTGGAGTAGCCGTTGCGCTATAAAAGTCCCATTTAACATAACATAACATAACATAACATTGTCATTTAACAGAACTTTTTGGACTGCTGAAAGGGGTTGTGTTCCGACCGCTGGTTGGTGGAGACATTTTGACTATATTCTGGACCTGCGTTGTCGCGTAATGCGTCATATGACGCGCCGCGTTAGCGCACCCGGAAGTGCTCCGGTGCGCGAGGCGCAGCTTCCCGGAAGCGATCCAGGGCGCGGCGCGCAGCGCGTAACGTAAGCATAACAGGTCATGTGACTTGTTAATAAAACTTTTCATTGGTTCATTTTACTTTTGTTTTTCTAATGATGGAAGGCTTGGTCATATGACCTAAAAATAACACTTTTCATTGCTTTCGAACATTTTTTTTTCCCAAATGATGAAAGCCCCACCTTTTTTTTTGTCACTCTGACTTGTAAAGCAAAGGACCCAGATGCATTTACAGTTTATCACTAACAATGTTCCAGGCTAATGTATTTTCCCGGGAAATTTACAACTGTCCTGCAAGTAAAATATTCCTATTTCGAGAAAAAGGGTGTTTCTTCGTCCCATGAGGGAGCCGTTGAACAAAAGAGGCTCGACCTGCTGTCTTAGTCGCTGATAGGCATGAATATCGGATTCTTATCGATCACTTCATGTTGCAGGAGTGGAAAACACAACAGCCCATGACCATTTATCTTTACTGCGTTCCTGCGTATTATACCTTTTAACTGTCATGTAATCGGGCTGCTTTATTTCACTTGCCTTTTACTGATTCGAAAACAGTGGCTATTATTCAAAACTTTACCAATCTAGGTACTACTACCATGTTTTGTTTCAAAAACCTTTATTGTGAAAATGTCAGTATACAAATACGGGCCTATAACCACGTGGGCCGGCCACGGAGCAAACTGTAATCGTATATGATGAGGGGACATTTACACTGTAGAAGAACGTAACGGGCGGGCCATTAGGTTGCAAGAACTAAGGTGTCTAACAGTTGCGGAATCGGTGGACGTACATTTTATAATTAAAGTACGACAGGGCCAGTTACAATAAAATTATCTAGATATACATTTGCAGGCAAGTACCATGGGTGACGTTAATTCGAACTTTCAATAGTACAGTAATCAATAACACATCAGAACTTAATATCAATAGGGATGTCCAAATGTTCAATCAGTACTCGTCCCCGCCCGCCATGTGCTTCAAAACTGCATACGTATCTCGTGGTATCAAGGTTGGGCAACCAGTACACAACAAGGAGTTACGAGTCCCATTTATACCGGCGCCATTTTGGGCGAGGCCGGGCAGGTCCAGAATATAGTCAAAATGTCTCCACCAACCAGCGGTTGGACCAGAACCCCGTTCGGCAGTCCAAAAAGGTTCAGTTAAATGACAACAGAAGAAATAGGCAACAAGAACAATCAGTCAAAAGAGGGGACGCTTTCGGGAATGGGGCCCATGCCCTAGCAGGCAAGCGTCCGAGTTCCAAGGTGTCCCAGGGCCATTTTAGTGGACCAGGACCAAATCCAAAGAGCCGGCCGCCATTCTGAGAGTCCTGTTGCAGCCGCCTATCGCTGCACCGCAAGAGTGGGCGCAATTCAGCTGGATGGTGGACGAGACGCTGTAGCCGCAAGAGCGGGCGCAACTCAGCTGGATGGCGGGTGAGGCACTGTGCCGCAAGAGCGGGCGGAACTCAGCTGGATGGCGGGTGAGGCACTGTGCCGCAAGAGCGGGCGGAACTCAGCTGGACGGCGAGTGAAACGCTAAGTGTCGCCCCACTGCAGATGAGGTGCCTCTACCTGGGGAGGCGGGAGAGGCCTATTTGCGCCGCCTTCCCCCCCCCCCCCGGGCACCCCACGTCGTCTTTCGGCGCAGCATTGTAGGATGGCCACACCAGTGCGGCAACTTGCTGGACACCACCTCGGTGCCATCCGGATCTCGGCGCGTTGTGCTGCCTTCGGCCTACTGTAGCAGCAAGTGCGGGTGCAACTCAGCTGGACGGCGAGGGAAACGCTAAGAGGCGCCCCACTGCAGATGAGGTGCCTCCACCTGGGGAGGCGGGAGAGGCCCCTTTGCGCCGCCTCCGCCCCTCCCTGGGCACCCCACGCCGTCTTTCGGCGCAGCATTGTAGGATGGCCACACCAGTGCGGCAACTTGCTGGACACCACCTTGGTGCCATCCGGATCTTGGCGCGTTGTGCTGCCTTCGGCCTACTGTAGCAGCAAGTGCGGGCGCAACTCAGCTGGACGGCGAGTGAAACGGTAAGGGGCGCCCCACTGCAGATGAGGTTCCTCCACCTGGGGAGGCGGGAGAGGCCCGTTCGCGCCGCCTCCCCCCCCCGCGCACCCCACGCCGTCTTTCGGCGCAGCATTGTAGGATGGCCACACCAGTGCGGCAACTTGCTGGACACCACCTCGGTGCCATCCGGATCTCGGCGCGTTGTGCTGCCTTCGGCCTATTCGCACATCGGTCCGCTACTGACGCCGCCTCACAGGCCAACGGATTTTGTAGGCTTTTTATAGCCCAAAGCCGCATAACAGGTCATGTGACTTGTTTATAAAACTTTTCATTGGTTCATTTTACTTTTGGTTTCCTAATGATGAAAGGCTTGATCATATGACCTAAAAATAACACTTTTCATTGGATTGAAACATTTTTTTTTCCCAAATGATGAAAGCCCCACCTTTTTTTTTCTCACTCGGCAGTCCAAAAAGGTTCCGTTAGATGACAACAGAGGGGACAGGCAACAAGAACCATCAGTCAAAAGAGGGGAGGGCAAGTTCTTCCCTACCGGGTCACGTTGGGGCTCCACCGGAAGTCATCGAATTGGTAGTCTACAGTGTTTCTGGATGTTTCAGACTGAAGCTGGTGTCAGCATGAGAGCACCACCATCTCGTAGCTCCATCGTGGCCATTCTGCAAGCAATCATGGCAGCCGCTCCCCACCGGAAGCCTGCGGGAGTCGTGGGCCCGATGACTTTTCTAGAATCTTCAAGGCTGAGGGGACGCTTTCTGGAATGGGGCCCAAGCCCTAGCAGGCAAATGTCCGAGTTCAAATGTGTCACAGGGCCATTTTAGTGGACCAGGCCCAAATCCGAAGAGCCGGCCGCCGTTTTGAGAGTCCTGTGGCAGCCGCCTATCGCTGCACCGCAAGAGTGGGCGCAATTCAACTGGATGGTGGGCGATCATTGGTTCATTTTACTTTTGGTTTCCTAATGATGGAAGGCTTGATCATATGACCTAAAAATAACACTTTTCATTGGATTGAAACATTTTTTTTTCCCAAATGATGAAAGCCCCACCTTTTTTTTTCTCACTCGGCAGTCCAAAAAGGTTCCGTTAGATGACAACAGAGGGGACAGGCAACAAGAACCATCAGTCAAAAGAGGGGAGGGCAAGTTCTTCCCTACCGGGTCACGTTGGGGCTCCACCGGAAGTCATCGAATTGGTAGTCTACAGTGTTTCTGTATGTTTCAGACTGAAGCTGGTGTCAGCATGAGAGCACCACCATCTCGTAGCTCCGTCGTGGCCATTCTGCAAGCAATCATGGCAGCCGCTCCCCACCGGAAGCCTGCGGGAGTCGTGGGCCCCGATGACTTTTCTAGAATCTTCAAGGCTGAGGGGACGCTTTCTGGAATGGGGCCCAAGCCCTAGCAGGCAAATGTCCGAGTTCAAATGTGTCACAGGGCCATTTTAGTGGACCAGGCCCAAATCCGAAGAGCCGGCCGCCGTTTTGAGAGTCCTGTGGCAGCCGCCTATCGCTGCACCGCAAGAGTGGGCGCAATTCAACTGGATGGTGGGCGAGACGCTGTAGCTGCAAGAGCGGGCGCAACTCAGCTGAATGGCGGATGAGGCACAGTGCCGCAAGAGCGGGCGCTAAACTGCTGAATGGCGACTGAAACGCTAAAGGGCGCCCCACTGCAGCAGAGGAGCCTCCACCTGGGGAGGCGGGGGGGCCTGTTACCGCCGCCTCCCCCTCCCCGGGGCGCCCCACGCCGTTTTTCGGCGCAGCATTGTAGGATGGCCAGACCAGTGCGGCAACTTACTGGACACCACCTGGGTGCCGTCCGGATCTCGGCGCGTTGTGCTGCCTTCGGCCTATTCGCACAACGGACCGCTACTGACGCAACCTCAAAGGCCGACGGATTTTGCCGACTAAAAGACAGACCAAAGCAGCCCATTGTTGCTTTGAGATGGATGGATGGATGTTGCAGCAGGCTGCCATGTAAATAGTTGTTTATAATTTTTTTTTTTTTACGTGTTTACTTTGTTGGAGCGTTGTATATATTTATAAGTTATTAAAGTGTTATAATCCTACTACTTTGTTGGAGTGCTATATATTTTTAATGTGACACATAATTGTGAAGACTTTGATGTACAAAAAGGCATCCCTGGAGTCTTCTGCTTCAGGCTCGGTCCCACACACCCTTACAGTGAGAATCCCCTCCCCAATCACAATACAGGATCGTTATCAGATAGTAGGAACGCGTGTGGTGTGACGGATCTCATGGGGTGGGGGCCTTGATCTACTGTAACTCCTTTGAAGAGGGGTGATTCTTTACAGTTGGGGCCATAAACTACACCCGCAGGGCTAGGTGATAGCCTGGGACCGGCCTGGACAATCAGACACAGAGGAAGAGGAGTGTCAGAGGGTGCGGTAGTGAATAGGGTGAAAGGGAGGTGTCGGGCGGGCACAGGGTGTGATTCTCAGGGAAGAGCAGCGCAGATGGGGGGAGGTTTATGGCCCATGCATGAGAGAGAGAGCGGGGGTGACCAGTGCGTGGAGGAGATGCTTGCGAGGGTGGGGAGCCATGCTGAGGATCGGCGGCGTGCAGAGAGTGGGTCTGGTCAAGACATCTAAAATGGCTGCCGTGCACGACAAAAGTTTGGCATTGGAAAAAAGACAAGATGGCGCAGACAATGTTTATCAATACGGATTAATTTATAACAATTATTTTTAACAATATATTTACTCACAGTGACAAAATGGCGGTCAACACTTCCTGATTTCCTTCGAATCGAACGTTAACAGACGTCACGCAGCAAAAAAAAAAAATCCGCTCACGCACAGCCGCTGGAAGACATGCATCAACATATATGAGCATCCTCAGCCACCCTCAGAAAACATAGGGGGTCAGGATACGTCTCCCGTACCCCCTTATACCCATTTCTCACATTGTTTTTCCTCCATCTTGTAATTTAATTAAAACGAAACACAAAATGGCGAATTCCCGTTTCGCGACCCGGTTCGCGAACCGGGAAGCGCTTCTACCGCGAAAAATCAATTTTTTTTTATTTGCCCCACGGGACCCTTTAATAACCCCAACATCATTCCTAGTGGGTCAAGAGGGGTCTACCTTGCCCCCTTTCATTAAATTCCCGCTTCTTTTTTCTCCTCCTCTTGTCTCTCGATCCTACCGAGAGACAAGATGGCGGCTGTTCCGGACTGTTTAGAATGTTGACAGACACCGGAGAGCCAATCAGCTTCGCTTCGCAAAGTTCCGTTACGCGAAAAGTACGCGAACCGGGGCGCTAACCGGGACGCTGTCATAGATATATCTGTTTTTTAAAACGTTAATTTCTCAAAATCCACTGGAGCACATATGTTGAGACCTAGCAAAGGCACATCGGGCTAACAGTCCCTACAATTTTGCCAAGTTTCGTGCAAATCCATTCAGCCGTTCGAGCTAAAAAGTGAGGCCAAACGCCCTATGGAAAAATGAATGGGAAAAACGCGTTTTGGGACCCCCCTTTTTTCTCGGCCCTCCCTTGACGAAACCCCCCCACATTTTCAGGGGCTGCTCAGAAACAAAATGTGCCATTTGCCTGAAAATTTCAGCCGATTCCGTCCACAAACGCCAAAGTTATTAGACATAACATTTTCAAAAGTCCCATAGAGAAAAAATCCTAACTATATATACCTACTGGCGACCGCCAGTAGGTAATATATATATATATATATATGTATATATATGTATATATATATATATATATATATATATATATATATATATATAAATATCTCTCTATATATTACCTACTGGCAGTCCCCAGTAGGTAGTTATAGTTAGGACCAATGTTCCATAGGAAGAGCATTTTTTGTTTTGCTTATAACTTTGGCGTCGTTTGATGAATAGTCATTTTCAAAACTAATTCTTTGTTCATATCAGCTCCTATGTTGAAAGTTTGGGGGTGATTCGCCGAGATAAAAGGGGGGTCCCAAAATGTGTTTTCTCCATGTGAATTTCCATTGGAAACTTTAGACAAGACTACAGGTCAAACGGGTGAACGGAATTACCCCAAATTTGTCAGGGAGAAGGGTCTTGGTCTAGAAGTCTAGAAAGCACGCTTTTGTTTATTTGGTGTAAATCCGTTCAGTAGTTTTTGAGAAATATCGAAATTTACAGATATCGATATTTGGGAATTCTACCATCTGATTGGCTGAGGCATTACGAGCACGAGCTTGCTGCTTATTGGCTGCGAGCGGTTGCAACTAGGAAGTGTTGGCCACCATTTTGTGATTCAGTTGAAGTGAGTAAGGGGAAAAAATGGCGTAAAGAGTGTTGTATATAAATTTAGGACCCTAGTGTAATTTTCCCGATTCATGCCCATATATAGGTATAAATTACCCTATCCTTATATAGGCATAGCAATCATAACCATATTTAGACTTAGCCCATGCAGTCTAGTGGAAGTAGCCCATGGCTACTTCCACTAGTTCTGAAAATTATAACGATTTCTTGGGAAAACCCGCCTTCAGCAGTCAGGGACTTCCCCTTGCTTGAATATTAATTTATCAGTTTTCAAAGAACTGAGTCTTTGATAATGTTATTAGGTCCAACCTTACGTCAATCTTGGTACCTTCAAGGTATAAATATGCTCACACTTGCCTAGGCAAACACACGGGGTTTGGAGCAGTTCGACTATCTACCTACACGACACAGCTCGCCGCAGCAAATGCCGAAGGAAGGCGACCCCTCCAGTAGACGCACTGAGTGACGCTGTCTTTTCACCTGCTGAGAAATCCAGCTCCAGTGTTTCCAGGTTGCCCTTGTGGGTTGCTGGGAAATCGAGTTCTGAGAGAGAGATACAAGACCTCCTTCATTCTAAAACCAAGGCACGGAGCTGATTAGACCATTAGAGAGTTCTTGGAGAGATTCTTGGCAAAGAATACTGAAACTAAGCTACACCTCACTTACTTATTCCCTTGTACTAGACTTAGGTTAGGTACACCGGGGTAGGCGTATTTTAGAAGCACCAGTTGAGTACTTTTAGTCTTTATTTATTAATGCATGTATTCCTTGTATTTTATGGCTTAGAAACAATATCATGCTTTTGCAGTATTATTTTATAATACTCTTCGTACTGTACGCATTGTACTTTGCAACCAGTATTGTGATTGTAGCTGTTCATTTCTTCTGCATGAGAAAGAAGACTGTTCAATAAATACTTTTTATTGAAAACGCCTGTCTCTCTATTTCTCTGCACCTCTGTTGAAATGAAGCATGCACGATTGACTGAGTGAAATATCTATCTATTGTTTCCGCGACTCTAGAGAAACATTTCTTATTCTTGTGAAACAAAGTTGTCATGTTCATGCGGTTGTCAGGGACGAATCCCTTCTTGTTCATTCGAGAAAGTTTCTAGTGACCTCTGAGCTAGCTGGCACTCACAATTAAGTCTAATATATTCAATAGAGACCTAGTAGACCTCAGTCCTACGTCAAATCTATAGTATATATCATTCCAATGTGCAGAGCCTAATGGGAATATAGGAACTACACTACAATATAGGTAGTCTATGCAATGTGATTGCTTTAATGTTTTTAACAGTTAGTCCAGTAGGAGCAGTCAAAACACATGACAGATCACAAGTAGTTTTCTAGTGAACAAATGCAGTCACCACTTTAATCAGAAAACGTTTTCTTGTACCCTACCTGACCACTAACATAGAGAAGTGTAGGCTTAAATGTTGTAAATGGACATTCAGACTTATTATATACAATTCCATGCTCTACCTATTTACTTAATTGTAAAAAATTACTAGCTTTTCTTGA
Source organism: Lissotriton vulgaris (assembly GCF_964263255.1). Lineage (NCBI taxonomy): Eukaryota > Metazoa > Chordata > Amphibia > Caudata > Salamandridae > Lissotriton > Lissotriton vulgaris. The sequence continues at coordinate 1,047,174,617 of NC_141691.1, read as the reverse complement.
TTCAGTTGAGATTTAAAAAATTTTAAATTAATGCTCTCACTTCTCTCTTGGCTAATGACGTATTCCACTTCATTCATAGCTATGGATGGCTCATTTTCAATGATAGGCTGGCCAAGGAGATCTTGACTATCTGGTACTGAGCCCTGGCCGTCTTGTAAACTTTCTTTTGCAACCTCTTGCAACCTGTTTACTCTTGTTGAATTTTATCTTTTAACATTTTCTGATAAGTGGGAAACAGTTCACATTGAATGTTATCTTTCACTACATTGAAAGCGTCTTCATAACAGTCATAATCACCTGGCATTTCATTCTAATAACACCAAGGTTTAAAAAGTTGTAAAAGAGCCAAGTAAAAGATCTCTCTTTCCTCACTTTTTTGACTGCTTATTTTACAATGAATAATGAGACTTGTATTAAATGTCTCACTAAACATCCAGTACAGCCAGTCACTGCAAATTTCCCTTGTTCAATATTTTTAACAATTTTATTTCTGTACGTATAGTATTGCAGTACTTCATACACAAAGAGGTTTTCTAGATGAACAATTACTCAATAAATGTCCATCATATTGGATTAAGTAGGTCAGTGATCTCTAGATAAAACTGAGCAAAATACTTAATTTCCAGAAATGGTTTCAACACACGTTTTTTTGTTGAGAGCAGACCTAAATTTGTCCAAATTATTTATTTGGACTTTCCATATAAGCTATAAGAACTGAGCTTGTGATAGGCTACAGAAGATCCAATCTCTCTATGGGAAAATGTCTTTAAACTAAAACGGTAAAGCCTTTTACCTAAATGCTTCTTTGCTGCTATCTATTCACATACATCCTTCATTTTTGTCTCTTTGGACCTTGATATATATGAAGTAACATTTCGAGCAACATCAATAGAATTGCATGCTACAAACTGAATATCCATGTTGGCATTCCACATGGATAGGATTACTGGATGTAATCATTGATAAGTTTTGAAGCTACAGTTCTCTTCAGTGTATATGTGTTTAAGGTGATTTTCCAGTAACAGCATGCCTGACTGCAGATATAAAACTGTTCGCTCCTCCTTTGCAGATTACAGGCCTAGAGAATCCAAATCAACACTTAAGGGCCAATTACGATGCAGTTCAGAAAGAATTCTGATGAAATCAGATCCAGGGAATATGACCTACAAATTAAGATGCTTCCAGATACCATTCGGTCAGACTCCCATTGACTTAAATGGAGCCTGTGTTCTAACCAAATACACAGGCTCCCCTTGAAGAAAGGGGTGGTTGGGGAAAATAGTGCACCATGTGGCGGACACCCCTTGCTGTCTGCCACATTGTGCATGGTTGGAAAGTGGGCTCCCCGGGGTACTGCCACTGGACCAATTTGGAAGGCCCCGGGTGAAGAGGGGCCTGCTAAGGGCCCCAAAAGTCAGATTCCAAATGTCAATCTGAGTCGGAACAACCGATTAGGAAAGGCGGGTTCTGAATCGGATTCAGGAGACCCGAATCTGATTTGGTGCCTTTCCGAACGTCAATGTAATCAAAACCTTATTGTAGTATTACCCTTTTGCTATGTTTCTCCATCAACAATATTTCCTACTGTCGGAGGGAGGGTCGGAAACAGAAGCAAGGAGGTCGTATGTGCTCTATACTGTGAGATTTTATTGGGCTTAGGTGACAATTCAAAGATTATAGTTGTATGGGGAAAAAATACAAAGTCTGTTGAGTCAGCACAAAGTTGTAGCCAGGGATGTTTGTGGATAGGTTCTGGAGAGTTCTGTGGTAGTCAGGATTTCCTTTGCTCTTCGTAGCTGGTCAGGGTCCCGTAGTACTGAGGGATACTCAAAACAAACAGAGATGGGAGATGGTGATCAGTTTTCGTATACGCGATAATTGTATAGCCTCCACCACACCGAGTGAGGTTCTTCAAAAAGAGGGAGGTGATTGTGTGGAGTACGGAGAAAATAACCGCAGTGATGCTAAATCTTTGCTCAGTTACCGTGGTGGTGATAAAAGGGGAATGGTGCACAAGGGAAACAGACGGGTGTGCAAGTTAAAACTACCCCGTCTCCCGCCCCTTCCTCCGCCCGAATCACGTACAGTACTTTGCCGCAATCCTCCTGGATTGCGGCCGCTCATCAGCCTCCTCCGGGACCCACCAGTCTTCGGTCCACTCATTCCGGTCTCCATCCTCTCCTTCGGATTGTTGGTTCTTCCACCGGCTCTCAGGGTCCTCAGCGTCTTCCTCCGGTTCTGCAACGCTTCCTACACTATCTCGCGTTCTCCGGTCAGCTGACAGCGTTGGTGTCTCCCCACCTTCCTTTTTCAGACACTCCGGGGAACCTCTTATCTGTCCTCATTGGATGTTCTGACTTCCGTCTCCACCTTTCCGGGGTTGGATCACTTCCGGGTTAGCTTCACTGAGCTGCAGCTTAGATGAAAGACCCTGGGTTATTGGTGAAGTCCGAACGGCGTGCACATAGTCCTCATCCAAAGGTAAACGGTAAGGCATCCCAGGGTCAAATAGCGCGGGCAACTAATTATCGGGGAAGATATACGCAGGGGTTTCCACACACCTACATTTATGGGACTGGAACCCTAACACTTGTTGCTTAAGAGCTCTGTTGTGAGGCTCATGTGGAATCTCACAAGTTACATACTGCTCAATGAATGATAACACTGTGTGAAGGGGTCAGAAGAAAGGCGCAAGAGGCTTTGTCGGGGTAAAGAGGGTTTTATTTTTAAGTAGTCACGCTTCTTGGGTTCCGCCAGCTTGAACATAAACAAATAATAGGGAATCAGGGGATCTTCCTCCCGGGTCTTCAACTTCTGAAGTCGTCCTCCTCCTGTGTGGACTGGTCGTCCTACCTTATTCTTCAGGTTAGGCGAAGAAGAGTGTACCCTGGCGTCCTCAAAATAAAAGGTATCAGAAAAGAGGTAGGGTTCAGTATAGTTATCTTACTGTGTTGCGAGGGAAAGGGAGTGAGGGAGCACTCTGGTGCACTGAGTGATGAAAATAAACAGGAGACGGTGAGGAGTGATGGTGATGGGAGAGGATATTTATACTTTGTACACAAGGGCGGTAAGCGGTGATGTTATTAACCCTCTGGCTTCTCCTGCCTCTCGACCCAGCCAGTGAATCGCTCCCGTACCTGAGTCAGCCACGCTCCTCTTGGAGCTTGGCTCAGTGAAACGTGTTCCCGGTGGCCTCCTGGCTTCTCCGTCCACTCTCGTCTCTCCTCCTCTCCTCCTGGGCTGGATGTTATCTCCTGGTGTCTTGATTCTCCCTCTGGTCTCCTTCCGCTCTCTCTGATCTCCGGTGTCCGCACACACCCATGTCCGTCTTCCGTCGTTCCTTATTGGGTCCCAGTCGACGAAGTCATCACTGGAAGTCCCGTTGCTTTCCCGCTTGCCTTATGACACACTGATTCCTCAGTATCTTGACCAAACTTTGGTGCATAACATGTGCATATGTGGTGTACCTCTAGCTTGATATTCTTCCTCTCACAAAAAAGTCCAAAACATCACCTAGTGGTGGATTGTTTTTATTACAAATAAAATGGATAGCTTTAAATATGTGCTTAAAGTAGCGACAGACAGTTACAGGATCAATTGAACACAATTCCCCAGACGTTTTACAATTAATGCCTGCAATTAGCTTGCCTGATAAAGTCACTAAGATCATCCCGAGCATAGTCTGCCAGCTCAAAGTGACAAACCGGGTAGGTGCACCTAGATGGTGTAACATACACTTTAGCTGACCATATTCATTGGTACTACATTAGCAAGCCACGATGTTCATCAGATTACTCTCTACAATTTCATCCCTTTTGTGTATTTTTTTCACAAAATCTCTGGCAGGGATATCATTAAACTGTGTTCCTGTTCTGATAACATCGACTACAGCATAAGATAGCACTGACAGATCACTTTCAAACAAACAATGCATGGAAATGTTGCCTACACAGGGGATCTTCAGAATATAATCTACTTGATCTATATTCTAAACCTTATCCTGTTGGAATCAAACTTGGAAAACACAGTGCTTTTCAGCCTTTTTCCTCACACACTTACCGGTTCTCCTTTTGCTTGCTTCATCTGGCACGATTTTAAAGCATCACCCATCATGCATTTTGAGTGTAGAGGATGAATGCTGTTATATTCATATATTCCTTCTACTTCACTTAAGTCAACCTTTCCAAACTGATCAAAAGGAGCTGAGATTGAAGTGTCTGTTCTGACACAGCTAACACATCCCTCTACATCAACATCTTTGTAAAACACATTTTCTAGTTTAACATATTGCAAGATTTCTTAACCATGTCAATGGTTACAAGTTCCTGCTACATGTTTCTATCTTAGTAGAAACTCCATTTACTAGAACCACTAGTGGTTATTCTTCTTCTCGATCTACACCTATAGTTAGTTTTAATATGTTCCTTCATATTGAAAGACAGATACACAACTTTACATTTCAGACCTTTAAATAATTCTGAAGGAGGTAGTTACTTATTTTTGGTCTGCATTCTTACAATTGCTTGGAATGGATGCTATGTCTAGATGGGAATAGTCTCATACACATTGAGGATTTCAAGCTCAGTAAGAATGGGAAAATGGCTAATATATTCCAAACACCGCTTGCAGGCATTTTATTATCATCCAGTTTGCTAATACAATATTTGCATAAAATCTGCCTTAAAACAAGTGAAAAAAGATCTTTGGCTATTAAGTAAAGAGCTATTTTAAACCA